>NC_091621.1:93833061-94466458 GCF_027580195.1 Bos mutus
GCAGATATATTGTCCTTTTTGGTATCATTAAAGTGGAAGTGGTTGCCTGAGGAGGCTTTACAAATGGCTAGAAGAGAAATGAAAAGCAAGGAAGAAAGGGAAAGACATACCCAACTGAATGCAGTGTTTCAGAGAATAGCAAGTAGAGATAAGAAGCCCTCCTTAAATGAACATTGAAAAAAAAAAATACAGGAAAACAATAGAATGGGACAGACTAAAGATCTCTTCAAGAGAATCGGACACATCAAGGGAACATTTCATGCAACTATGGGCACGATAAAGGACAGAAATGGTAAGGACCTAACAGAAGCAGAAGAGGTTAAGAAGTGGCAAGAATATACAGAAGAACTATATGCAGAAGGTCTTAAAGTACTGAATAATATGACAATGGTGTAGAATCAGACATCCTGGAGTGTGAAGTCCACACTCCAGGGCCTTAGGAAGCACTACTATGAACAAAGCTAAAGGAGGTGATGGAATTTCAGGTAAGCTATTTAGAATCCTAAAGGATGATGTTGCTAAAGTGCTTCACTCATTATGTCGGCAAATTTGGGAAACTCAGACATGGCCACTGGGTTGGAAAAGGTCAGTTTTCATTCCAAATCCAAAGAAGGGCATTGCCAAAGAATGTTCAAGCTACTGTACAATTGAACTCATTTCACATGCTAGCAAAGGTATACTCAAAATCCTTTGAGCTAGGTTTCAGCAGTACATGAATTGAGAAATTTCAGATGTACAAGCTGGGTTTAGAAAAGGTAAAGGAATGAGAGATCAAATTGCCAACATTCATTGAATCATGGAGAAAGCAATGGAGTTTTAGAAAAACATCTGCTTTGTTATTTATGCTAAAGCCTTGACTGTGAATCACAACAACCTGGAAAATTCTTAAAGAGACAGGGGTACCAGACCACCTTGCCTATCTCCTGAGAAATCTGTATGCAGGTCAGAAGCAACAGTTAGAACCAGACTTAGGACAATGGGCTGGCTCAAAATTGGGAAAGGAGTATGATAAGATTGTATATTGTCACCCCACTTACTTAACTTACATGCAGAATACATCAAGTGAAATGCTGGGCTGCATGAATCACAAGCTGGAATCAAGATTGCTGGGAGAAATATCAGAAACCTCAGATAGGTAGACGATACCATTCTGTTGGAGGAAAGTCAAGAGAAACTAAGGAGCCTCTTGATGAAGGTGAAGGAGGAGAGTGAAAAAGCTGGTTTGAAACTCAACATAAAAAGAATTAAGATCACGGCACCTGGTCCTATCACTTTATAGCAAATAGAAGGGGAAAAGTGGAAGAAGTGACAGATTTAATTCACCTGAACTCCAAAATCACTACAGACAGTGACTGCAGCCATGAAATTAAAAGATGCTTGCCCCTTGGAAGAAAAGCTATGACAAACCTAGACAGTGAATTAAAAAGAGACATCACTTCACCAACAAAGATTCATCTAGTCAAAGCTATGATTTTTTCAGAAGTCATGTATGGATGTGAGAGTTGAACGATAAAGAAGGCTGAGTGCTGAACTGTGGTGCCAGAGAAGACTCTTGAGTCCTTTGGACAGCAAGGAGATCAAATCAGTCAATACTAAAGAAAATAAACCCTGGATATTCATTGGAAGGACTGATGCCAAAATTCCAATACTTTGGCTACTTGATGCAAAGAGCTGGCTCTTTGGAAAAGACTGTGATGCTGGGAAAGATTGAGGGCAGGAGAAGGGAATGCCAGAGGATGAGATGCTTGGATGGCATCACTGACTCAATGGACACGAGTTTGGGCAAACTCTGGGAGATAGTGAAGGACATGGTAGCCTGGCGTGCTGCAGTCCATGGGGTCATAAATAGTAGGAAATGACTTAGTGACTGAACAATCCTCCTTTTAGTCCACTCACTGGAATTTTTAATAGGAAAATTTTATTCTGTAGTGAGGACCTCCTTAAGTTTGTATATTATCATCTTTATAAATTTTGTTAATCTTATCATATGTCTCATTAACAATTGTTTTATCAGAGTTTTCCTAGTTTAGGTATTCTATTTTCTATTCCTTCTTTTGAATTCTAGATACCTTATATGTGTCATTACTTATTTTTACCTTCTCAGGGTTTGTTGTATTCTTGAGGTTCATATTATGCCAAGGGAGTCTACTAAACATTGACAAAATGACAGAGCTATCTGTGTACTGGTGAAATGTTGAGGTACCTGCTAGTAAACTGGCAACCTTTAGCTGAGTCACTAGGGGAAATCTCTCTGCCTGGTAAAGGGTTATAGCTCCCAGTTTCAGGAATGGGAATAGTTCTGCATAGCTCTGGGAGATCTAGCAGGTTTTTCTAGGAACATACAGTTGGGACACCATGGAGAGCTCCAAGTCTTATCCCTGCCTTTGGTTCTTGGGCTCCCATTTATTCCAGAAAGGAACAAAGAGATGTGCCTTAGTAAAGACTATGGTCTGCATATGCATCTCACTTTTCCTGTTGCTATCCCACTAGAGTGGAGAATAAAAATTGGAAGATGTAAGCAGAAATAACAGAATACTGCCTAATATAATTTATCATTTTGTCTTTTTTTTTATATATTATACATGTTTTAATGCCATTCTCCCAAATCATCCCCCCTCCCTCTCCCACAGAGTCCAAAAGACTGTTCTTTACATCTGTGTCTCTTTTGCTGTCTCGCATACAAGGTTGTCTTTACCATCTTTCTAAATTCCATATATATGCATTAGTATACTGTATTGGTGTTTTTCTTCCTGGCTTACTTCACTCTGTATAATAGGCTCCAGTTTCATCCACCTCATTAGAACTGATTAAAGTGTATGCAAAAGAAAAAGAATACATTTTATCTTTTAATAGTGGAGTTTAGCTCATGTGCACTAATTATGTCCTTTATTTTCTTTTGCTACATAAATAATTATTTATTTTCTTTAATTTTTTGCCATGACATGCAGATCATAAGTATTACTTTAAGCTATGCCTGCAGTTGCATTGGGCTTCCCTGCTAGGTCAGATGGTAAAGAATCTGCCTGCAATGCAGGAGACTTGGGTTTGATCCCCTGGAGAAGGGAATGGTTACCAACTCCAGTATTCTTGCTTGGAGAATCCCATGGACAGAGGAGCATTTGAGTTTAATGAACATATATTTAATCCTACATTTTTTCTAATTATCAAGACATCCATTTTTGTTTATAAATAAAATGTCTGGAGATTAGAGGATTTTAGAATCAGATATCTGTAGGATCAGAATCCTTGTGGTTGTGTTTGGTGTTCATCAATTACTGTGTGACTTGGTTAATTTCCACATCTATAAAATGAGGACATAAACCTCATCAGGTTGCCTATGGATGAAATGAGATAATATAGGCAACAAACCTAGAATGGTGCTAGAATTGTACCCAAAACATAAGAATCTGGGAAATACCATCATCATTCTTATCAAGAATAGTTACATCCATCATTTTTTAAATTCTTAACTCAATCTTTTATTTGATTTCTGTGATTACCTCCATCCTTTTATGTAATTTTTTACATTGAGTATTCCTTTATAATATTGATGGGGAACATATGCATTTACAGAACAGTTTTGGTCATAAATCTAGTTCAGTAGAGATCTAACACCAAATCCTCATGGAAACAAAACAAAACACTCTGCTTTGCAACCTATCTGCTTATTTTTAATAATGTGATTTATCATGACAGTGGATGATAACAATGATAAAGATATGCATAAGGCATAATGCTATGCTACTATTGTTGGTGACAGGGGAAAGAAAGGCTAATATTCTTCAGCAAAGTAAATTATAACCAATTACTGGAACTCCTCAGTAAAGTCTAGGTTTCATAGATATAGACTCTAATCACTCTAAATTACCTTTATTTGTGAAATTTCTGTGGAATGATAAACCCAAATTTTTCCATTAAAATGTTTTTTTAATATTTTCCAATAACAAGAGGTTTCTTATGAACACAGTTATCAACACATATGGACATTTCTGTTCTTGATTTTAATTCATTTTCTGGTTAACTGGGATGAATAGTTAAGTAATTTTCTCTCAGAAAAAGGTCTATATTGTTATGTGTGAATAGGAAAAGAGTTTTTTAGCACCTTCTGCATTTATTATAATTTAATCACAGAAAAATTGTATTGCAATTTTTTTTCCTTCCTGGAAGCCTGGAAGATTATTTTACTTTTACAGTAAAAAAGAATGTATTTCTAAAATTTATCTATGTGTAGGCTCCACCTCCTCTCCCCCCTAACATTGGCCGATATTTTACATGAAACCCCTTTTAGTCTGTGTATTCAGATATTTGCATAATTAAGAACATTTTTCTTATTTACTGTATTTTACCAGTTTTTTCTATTGTTTTCTTCTTATAATTCTTAAGTGGAATCTCCCTTTTCTGTTCTTTCATATACAACAACTGCCCTATCATTTTTATCTGAGAACTGCAATAGCTCTTATACATTCATTAAAATATCTCTTTGCTGCCCTAACATCACGCTGTCCTCTGAAGCCAAATTCTCCCATGAATCCTCTGAAGTAAACTTTTTTTTTTCTTACTTCCCACATATATCACTGCCAGAAGGTGAAGGGGTCTCCCTACTTGCCATTATTTTTGAACAATCCATCTACTCTACCTCTCCACTAAAACAAAACCAAAACCAAACAAAATCTCTTCTTTGAAATGTAGGCCATCCAGCTGCAGTATGTTATTCTCTGCTTTTTGCTGTATCTATCAACATTTTATCACTCCCCTGCATTGACTGAAGGGATTGACCAGATTCAGACTTTATAGTAACCTATGTGATGAATCCTCTTTCTCATGCTCTTTTCTTGATATTCTCTTGGAATCTGGCTTTTAACAGTTGGACTCTCATGTATCTAAAAGGATATCTCTGCATTTTTCTACTTAGAGTTCATTGTGCTTTTTAATGCTTAGATTAATGTTCTGCATTGTATTTGAAGTGTTTCCAGTAAATATTTCTTAAAATATTTTTTCTGTCTCTCTCACCACTCTTTCTGGAACTTCTAGTATGTGTATGTTGGTATGCTTTATTCCTGCAAAAATTTTCCATTGCACTTTTAATAATGCCCTTTACATTTTATGATGGTCTATGAAGTGCCTGTAGGATTTGACTCCTATTTTCATTCAACACTATTTCATGTCAATCTCTCTCTCTTTCTCTCATATAACGCTGCAGTTACAGGTTACAAATGCTTACAATTAGTCCCAGAACAAAATTTGTGAAAGAGGACAAATGTGCCTAGAAGCCTTTACAATTGCTATTATCTTTGTTTGTTTTAGTTCTATCTGAAAGGTCATTCTCAGAGAGGACTTTCTTAATCTTACAGCTTTTCCTGTGTCCAAATACTGTCTACTACAACATTCAATTTATTCCCCTCTTGATACTTTAAAAATCTGTAGATTTATCAATTATTTGTTTACTTGTAATTATCTACTCTCCCATTAGAATGTAAGCACCATGAGGTTGGAATAAAATCTATCTTATTCTTATATCTCCAGTGTCTGTTACAGTGTCAGGCATAGAGTAAATGCTTGAGAAATAAATATTTGTTTTATGAAAAAAATCAATACCTTTGATTATTAACTCTGAACTCTGGGAGATTCTCAAACATATGTTCTAGCTTACTGATTCAATGAAGATTTTAATTTTGCTGTTGAAATTGGAATTTCTTTATGCTCTGTTTTTCTTTAAAATATAATTTATTTATTTTTTTATTGAAGGATATCGCTTTACAGAATTTTGTTGTTTTCTGTCAAACCTCAACATGAATCAGCCATAGATATATATATATCCCCTCCCCTTTGAACATCCCTCCCATCTCCCACCCATCTTACCCCTCTAGGTTGAAACAGAGCCCCTGTTTGAGTTTCCTGAGCCATACAGCAAATTGCTGTTGGCTATCTATTTTACACATGGTAATGTAAGTTTCCATGTTACTCATTCTGTACATCTCACTCTCTCATTCTCTCTCCCCATGTCCATAAGTCTATTCTCTGTCTGTTTCTCTGTTGTTGCCCTATAAATAAATTCTTCAGTACCATTTTTTTAGATTCTGGGTATATGCTTTGAAGGTGAAAGTGAAAGTTGCTCAGTTCAGCTCAGTTCAGTACTTCAGTCGTGTCTGACTCTTTGCGACCCCATGAACCACAGCACGCCAGGCCTCCCTATCCATCATCAACTCCCAGAGTCCACCCAAACCCATGTCCATCGAGTCAGTGATGCCATCCAACCATCTCATCCTCTGTCGTCACCCTTCTCCTCCTGCCCTAAATCTTGCCCAGCATCAGGGTCTTTTCAAATGAGTCAGCTCTTTGCATCAGGTGGCCAAAGTATTGGAGTTTCAGCTTCAACATCAGTCCTTCCAATGAACACTCAGGACTTATGTCTTTTAGGATGGACTGGTTGGATCTCCTTGCAGTCCAAGAGACTCTCAAGAGTCTTCTCCAACATCACAGTTCAAAAGCATCAATTCTTCAGCACTCAGCTTTCTTTATAGTC
The DNA here is from genome assembly GCF_027580195.1 of Bos mutus. Lineage (NCBI taxonomy): Eukaryota > Metazoa > Chordata > Mammalia > Artiodactyla > Bovidae > Bos > Bos mutus. The sequence continues at coordinate 93,839,585 of NC_091621.1, forward strand.
CAACTCTCACATCCATACATGACCTTGGAAAAACTATAGCCTTGACTAGATGGACCACTGTTGGCAAAGTAATGTCTCTGCTTTTTAATATGCTATCTAGGTTGGTCATAACTTTCCTTCCAAGGAGTAAGTGTCTTTTAATTTCATGGCTGCGATCACCATTTTGGAGCCCCCCAAAATAAAGTCTGACACTGTTTCCACTGTTTCCCCATCTATTTCCCATGAAGTGATGGGACTGGATGCCATGATATTAGTTTTCTGAATGTTGAGCTTTAAGCCAACTATCCTCTTTTACCTTCATCAAGCGGCTCTTTATTTCTTCTTCACTTTCTGCCATAAGGGTGGTGTCATCTGCATATCTGAGGTTATTGATATTTCCCCAGCAATCTTGATTCCAGTTTGTGCTTCTTCCAGCCCAGGGTTTCTCATGAGGTACTCTGCATATAAGTTAAATAAGCAGGGTGACAATATACAGCCTTGACATACTCCTTTCCATATTCGGAAGCAGTCTGCTGTTCCATGTCCAGTTCTAACTGTTGCTTCCTGACCTGCATACAGGTTCCTCAAGAGGCAGATCAGGTGGTCTGGTATTCCCATCTCTTTCAGAATTTTCCAGTTTATTGTGATCCACACAGTCAAAGGCTTTGGCATAGTCAATAAAGCAAAAATAGATGATTTTCTGGAACTCTCTTGCTTTTTCCATGATCCAGCAGATGTTGGCAATTTGATCTGGTTCCTCTGCCTTTTCTAAAACCAGCTTGAACATCTGGAAGTTCATGGTTCATGTATTGCTGAAGCCTGGCTTGGAGAATTTTAAGCATTACTTTACCAGCATGTAAGATGAGTGCAATTGTGAGGTAGTTTGAGCATTCCTTGGCATTGCCTTTCTTTGGGATTGGAATGAAAACTGACCTTTTCCAGTCCTGTGATCACTTCTGAGTTTTCCAAATTTGCTGGCATATTGAGTGCAGCACTCTCACAGCATCATCTTTCAGGATTTGAAATAGCTCAACAGAAATTCCATCACCTCCACTGGCTTTGTTCGTAGTGATGCTTTCTAAGGCCCACTTGACTTTGCATTGCAGGATGTCTGGCTCTAGGTGAGTGATCACATCATTGTCATGAAGATTTTTTTGTACAGTTCTTCTGTGTATTCTTGCCACCTCTTACTATCTTCTGCTTCTGTTAGGTCCCTACCATTTCTGTTCTTTTTTTGAGCCCATCTTTGCATGAAATATTCTTTTGCTGTCTCTAATTTTCTTGAAGAGATCTCCAATCTTTCCCATTCTATTGTTTTGCTCTATTTCTTTGCATTGATCACTGTGGAAGGCTTTGTTATCTCTCCTTGCTATTCTTTGGAACCCTGCATTCAAATGGGTATATCTTTCCTTTTCTCTGTGCTTTTCACTTTCCTTCTTTTCACAGCTATTTGTAAGGCCTCCTCAGACATCTATTTTGCTTTTTTGCATTTCTTTTTCTTGGGGATGTTCTTGATTCCTGTCTCCTCAGTTGCGTCCAACTCTTTGTGACCCCATGGACTGGATAGTCCATGGAATTCTCCAGGCCAGAATACTGGAGTGGGTAGCCTTTCCCTTCTCCAGGGGAATCTTCCTAACCCAGGGATTGAACTCAGGTCTCCTGCAATGCAGGAGGATTCTTCACCAGCTGAGTCACAAGGGAAGCCCAAGAATACTGGAGTGGGTAGCCTATCCCTTCTCCAGGGGATCTTCCCAACCCAGGAATCAAACCAGGGTGTTCTGCATTGCAGGCGGATTCTTTACCAACTGAACTATGTATATGCGTTAGAATACAATATTTATCTTTCTCTTTCTGACTTCACTCTGTGCAATAGGTTCTAGGTTCATCCACCTCATTAGAACTAACTCAAATATGTTCTTTTTTTATGGCTGAGTAATATTCTATTGTATGTATGTACCACAACTTTTTTATCCATTTATCTGTCAATGGACATCTAGGTTGCTTCCATGTTCTAGCTATTGTAAATAGTGCTGCAATGAACAATAGGATACATGTGTCTTTTTCAATTTTGGTTTCCTCAGGGGTATATGCCTAGGTCATATGTGTATATGCTGGGTCATATGGAGGTTTTATTCCTAGTTTTTAAAGGAATCTCCATAAAGTCTTCCATAGTGGCTGTATCAATTTACATTCCACCAACAGTGCAGAAGTGTCCCTTTTCTCCACACCATCTCCAACATTTATTCTTTGTATACTTCTTGATGTATACAAATTGATATATACCATTTTGATGTATACCATTCTGACCGGTGTGAGGTGATATCTCATTGTAGTTTTGATTTGCATTTCTCTAATAATGAATGACTCATTGGAAAAGACTCTGATACTGGGAGGGATTGGGGGCAGGAGGAAAAGGGGACGACAGAGGATGTGATGGCTGGATGGCATCACTGACTCGATGGACATGAGTTTGAGTGAACTCCAGGAGTTGGTGATGGACAGGGAGGCCTGGCGTGCTGCAATTCATGGGGTCGCAAAGAGTCGGACACGACTGAGCAACTGAACTGAACTGAACTGAATAATGAATGATGTTGAGCATGGTGTTTGTTAGCCATCTGTATGTCTTCTTTGGAGAAATGTCTGTTTAGGTCTTTTTCCCACCTTTTGATTGGGTTGTTTGTTTTTGAGGTATTGAGTTGTATGAGCTGCTTGTATATTTTGGGAATTAATCCTTTGTCACTTGTTTCATTTGCTATTATTTTCTCCCATTCTGAGGGTTGCCTCTTCACCTTGCTTATAGTTTCCTTTGCTGTGCAAAACCTTTTAAGCTTAATCAGGTCCCACTTGTTTACTTTTGTTTTTATTTCTGTTACTCTAGGAGTTGGGTCATAGAGGATCTTACTTTGATTTATGTCATCAAGTGTTCTGCCTATGTTTTCCTCTAAGAATTTTATAGTTTCTAGCCTTACATTTAAATCTTTAATCCGTTTTAAGTTTATCTTTCTGTATTGTGTTATGAAGTGTTCTAATTTCATTCTTTTACATGTTTTCCAGTTTTCCCACCACCATTTATTGAAGAGGCTGTCTTTATCCCATTGCATATTCTTGCCTCCTTTATCAAAAATAAGGTATTCAATTGGAAATAAAAGCAAAAATAAACAAATGGGACCTAATTAAACTTAAAAGCTTCTGCACAACAAAGGAAACCATTAGCAAGGTGAAAAGGCAGCCTTCAGAATGGGAGAAAATAATAGCAAATGAAGCAACTGACAAACAACTAATCTCAAAAATATACAAGCAACTCCTACAGCTCAACTCCAGAAAAATAAATGACCCAATCAAAAAATGGGCCAAAGAACTAAATAGACATTTCTCCAAAGAAGACATACAGATGGCTAACAAACACATGAAAAGATGCTCAACATCACTCATTATCAGAGAAATGCAAATCAAAACCACTATGAGGTACCATTTCACGCCAGTCAGAATGGCTATGATCCAAAGGTCTACAAGCAATAAATGCTGGAGAGGGTGTGGAGAAAAGGGAACTCTCTTACACTGTTGGTGGGAATGCAAACTAGTACAGCCACTATGGAGAACAGTGTGGAGATTCCTTAAAAAACTGGAAATAGAACTGCCTTATGATCCAGCAATCCCACTGCTGGGCATACACACTGAGGAAACCAGAAGGGAAAGAGACACATGTACCCCAATGTTCATTGCATCACTGTTTATAATAGCCAGGACATGGAAGCAACCTAGATGTCCATCAGCAGATGAATGGATAAGAAAGCAGTGGTACATATACACAATGGAGTATTACTCAGCCATTAAAAAGAATACATTTGAATCAATTCTAATGAGGTGGATGAAAATGGAGCCTATTATACAGAGTGAAGTAAGCCAGAAAGAAAAACACCAATACAGTATGCTAACGCAAAAATATGGAATTTAGAAAGATGGTAACAACAACCCTGTATACGAGACAGCAAAAGAGACACCGATGTATAGAACAGTCTTTTGGACTCTGTGGGAGAGGGAGAGGGTGGGAAGATTTGGGCGAATGGCATTGAAATACGTATAATATCATATATGAAATGAGTCGCCAGTCCAGGTTTGATGCACGATACTGGATGCTTGGGGCTGGTGCACTGGGACAACCCAGAGGGATGGTATGGGGAGGGAGGAAGGTTCAGGATGGGGAACACATGTATAGCTGTGGCGGATTCATTTCGATATTTGGCAAAACTAATACAATATTGTAAAGTTTAAAAATAAAATTAAAAAAGAATAAGGTATTCAGAGGTGCATGGATTTATTTCTCGGCTTTCTATCTTGTTCCATTGGTCTATATTCCTGTTTTTGTGCTAGTACTATACTGTCTTGATGACTGTAGCTTTGTAGTATAACCTGAAACCAGGAAGGCTGATTATTCCAGCTCCATTCTTCTTTCTTGAGACTGCAGCTGTTCAGGTCTTTGTGTTTCCATATGGACTGTGAAATTTTTTGTTCTAGTTCTGTGAAAAATGCCATTGGTAATTTGATTGGGATCACATTGAAACTGTAGATTGCATTTGGTAGTATAGTCATTTTCACAATATTGACACTTCCTACCCAGGAACATGGAATATCTCTCCATCTGTTTATGTCATCTTTGATTTCTTTCATTAGTATCTTATAATTTTCTGTGTACAGTTCTTTTGTCCTTCAGTTCAGTTCAGTTCAGTCACTCAGTCGTGTCCGACTCTTTGCGACTCCATGAATTGCAGCATGCCAGGCTTCCCTGTCCATCACCAACTCCCAGAGTTCACGCAAACTCACGTCCATCGAGTCGGTGATGCCATCCAGCCATCTCATCCTCGGTTGTCCCCTTTTCCTCCTGCCCCCAACCCCTCCCAGCATGAGTCTTTTCCAATGAGTCAACTCTTCGCATCAGGTGGCCAAAGTACTGGAGTTTCAGCTTTAGCATCAGTCCTTCCAAAGAAATCCCAGGGCCGATCTTCAGCATGGACTGGTTGGATCTCCTTGCAGTCCAAGGGACTCTCAAGAGTCTTCTCCAACACCACAGTTCAAAAGCATCAATTCTTTGGCACTCAGCTTTCATCACAGTCCAACTCTCACATCCATACATGACCACAGGAAAAACCATAGCCTTGACTAGACGGACCTTTGTTGGCAAAGTAATGTCTCTGCTTTTCAATATGCTATCTAGGTTGGTCTTAACTTTCCTTCCAAGGAGTAAGCGTCTTTTAATTTCATGGCTGCAGTCACCGTCTACAGTGATTTTGGAGCCCCCCAAAATAAAGTCTGACACTGTTTCCACTGTTTCCCTATCTATTTCCTATGAAGTGATGGGGCCAGATGCCATGATCTTCGTTTTCTGAATATTGAGCTTTAAGCCAAAGTTTTCACTCTCCTCTTTCACTTTCATCAAGAGGCTTTTTAGTTCCTCTTCACTTTCTGCCATAAGGGTGGTGTCATCTGCATATCTGAGGTTATCGATATTTCTCCCGGCAATCTTGATTCCAGCTTGTGTTTCTTCTAGTCCAGCATTTCTCACGATGTACTCTGCATATAAGTTAAATAAGCAGGGTGACAGTATACAGCCTTGACGTATTCCTTTTCCTATTTGGAACCAGTCTGTTGGTCAATGTCCAGTTCAAACTGTTGCTTCCTGACCTGCCACCTGCCTTGTCTCCTTAGGTAAGTTTATCCTTAGATATTTAATTATTTTTCTTGTAATAGGGAATAGGACTATTTCCTTAATTGCTCTTTCTGATTTTTCATTGTTATTATATAGAAATTCAAGTGATCTGTGTATTGATTTTGTATCCTGCCACTTGGCTAAATTCACTGATTAGCTCTAGTCATTTTCTGATACTGTCTTTAGGGTTTTCTATGTAGTTTCTTGTCATCTGCAAACAGTGAGAGCTTTACTTCTTTTCTGATCTGGATTCATTTTATTCCTTTTTCTTCTCTGATTCCTGTAGCTAGGACTTCCAGAACTATGTTGAATAACAGTGGCAAAAGTGGACACCCTTGACTTGTTCCTGATCTTAGGGGGAATGCTTTCAGTTTTTCACCATTGAGAATAATATTTGCTGTAGGCTTATCATATATGGCCTATACTATGTTGAGTTAGGTTCATTCTGTGCCCATTTTTTGAAGAGTTTTAATCATAAATGGATGCTGAATTTTGTAAAAGGCTTTTTCTACATCTATTGAGATTATGACATGGTTTTTATCTTTCAATTTGTTAATAATTTATGTTCATCAGTGATACTGGTCTGTTTTGTGTTATCTCTGTTTTTGGTATCAGGGTGATGGTGGCCTCGTAGAATGAGTTTGGAAGTGTTCCTTCCTCTGCACTACTTTGAAAGAGTTTTAGAAGGATAGGCATTGCTGCTGCTGCTGCTAAGTCGCTTCGGTCGTGTCCGACTCTATGTGACCCCACAGACGGCAGCCCACCAGGCTCCCCCGTCCCTGGGATTCTCCAGGCAAGAACACTGGAGTGGGTTGCCCTTTCCTTCTCCAATGCATGAAAGTGAAAGGTGAAAGTGAAGTCTCTCAGTTGTGTCCGACTCTTAGCGACCCCATGGACTGCAGCCCACCAGGCTCCTCCGTCCATGGGATTCTCCAGGCAAGAGTTCTGGAGTGGGGTGTCATTGCCTTCTCCGAGGATAGGCATTAGCTCTTTGCTAAATGATTGATAGAATTCTCCTGTGAAGCCCTCTGGTCCTGGGATTTTGTTTTTTGGGTGATTTTTGATCACAGCTTCAACTTCAGTGCTTGCATTTGGGTTGTTCATAATTTCTGTTTCTTCCAGGTTGAATCTTGGAAGACTGAAGTTTTCTAAGAAAGTGTTCATTTCTTCCAGGTTATCCATTTTATTGCCATATAGTTGTTAAAAATAACCTCTTATAATCCTTTGTATTTCTGCATTGTCCTTTGAAACTTCTTTTTCATTTCTAATTTTGTTGATTTGACTCTTCTCTCTTTTCTTTTTGATGGGTCTGGCTAAAGTTTTGTCAATTTTGTTTATCTTCTCAGCAACCAGCTTTTAGCTTTAGTAATTTTTGTTATTGTTTCTTTCATTTCTTTTTCATGTATTTCTACTCAGATCTTTATGATTCCTTTCTTTCTTGTACTAATTCTGGAAATTTTTTTCTTCTTCTTTTTCCAGTTGTTTTAGGTGTAAAGTTAGGTTGTCTATTCGAGGTTTTTCTTGTTTCTTGAGGTAGGATTGTATTGCTATAAACTTCCCTTTTAGAACTGCTTTTGCTGCATCCCATAGGTTTTGAGTTGTGTTTTCATTGTCATTTGTTCCTAGAAACTTTTTGATTTCCCTTTTGATTTCTTCAGTAACCTGTTGGTTGTTTAGAATCATGTTGTTTAATCTCCATGTGTTTGTGTTTCTTACAGTTTTTTCCTCGTAATTGATATCTAGTCTCATAGAAGATGCTTGACACAATTTCAATTTTCTTAAATTAACTGAGGTTTATTTGTGACCCAAGATGTGATATATGACAATGTTCCATGTACACTTGAGAAGGTATATTCTTTTGCATTTGGATGGAATGTCCTGAAGAAATCAATGAGATTCATCTCATCTAACGTATCATTTAAGACTTGTGTTTCCTTATTAATTTTCTGTTTTGATGACCTGTCCATTGGTATGAGTGGGGTGTTAAAGTCTCCTACTATTATCGTGTTACTGTCAGTTTCCCCTTTTATATCTGTTGGCATTTGTCTTATGTATTGAGGTGCTCCTATGTTGGGTGCATAGATATTCATAATTGTTATGTCTTCCTCTTGGATTGATCCTTTGATCATTATGTAATGTCCTTCCTTATTGCTTGTAATCTTCTTTACTTTAAAGGCAATTTTTTTCTGATATGAGGATTGCTACTCCACCTTTCTTTTGCTTCCTATTTACATGGGATCTATTTCTCCATCCTCTCATTTTCAGTCTATATGTATCTTTAGGTCTGAAGTGTGTTTCTTGTAGACAGCATATATGTGGGTCTTGCTTTTGTATCCCTTCAGCCAGTCTGTGTCTTTTGATTGGTGCATTTAATTCATTTACATTTAAAGTAATTATTGATACATATGTTCCTATTGCCATTTTCTTAATTGTTTGGGGTTGATTTTGTAGATCTTTTTCCTTCTCTTGTATTTCTTGACTATTTAAGTCCCTTTAACATTTGTTATGAAGTTGGTTTGGTGGTATTTAATTCTCTTAATTTTTGCTTGTCTGAAAAGCTTTTTATTTCTCCACCAATTTTGAATGAGATCCTTGCTGAGTACAGTAATCTTGACTGTAGATTTTTTCCCTTTCAGTACTTTAAATATATCCTGCCATTCCGTTCTGGCCTGCAGAGTTTCTGCTGGAAGATCAGCTGCTAAGCATATGGGGTTTCCTTTGTATGTTCCTTGTTACTTCTCCCTTGCTGCTTTTATTTTTTTTTTTTTAAAATTTAAATTTATTTATTTTAATTGGAGGCTGATTACTTTACAATATTGTATTGGTTTTGCCATACATCAACATGAATCTGCCATGGGTGTACACATGTTCCCCATCCTGAACCCCACTCCCACCTCCCTCCCCGTATTCTTTCTTTGTGTTTAGTCTTTGTTAGTTTTATTAGTATGTGTCTTGAATGTTTCTCCTTGGGTTTACCCTGTATGGGACTCTTTATGCCTCTTGGACTTGATTGACTATTTCCTTCTCTGTGTTGGGAAATTTTCAACTACCATCTCTTCAAATTTTTTTTCGTACACTTTCTTTTTCTCTTCTTCTTCTGGGACGCCTATACTTCGAATCTTGGTGCATTTGATACTGTCCCAGGAGTCTCTGAGACTATCCTCAGTTCTTTTCATTCTTTTTACTTTATTCTGCTTTTCAGAAGTTATTTCCACCATTTTAACTTCCAGCTCACTGTTTCATTCTTTTGCTTCGGATATTCTGCTATTGAGTCCTTCTAGAATATTTTTAATTTCAGTAATTGTGTTGTTTGTCTCTGCATGTTTAATCTTTAATTCTTCTAGGACATTGTTAATTGATTCTTGCATTTTCTCCATTTTGTTTTCAAGGTTTTTGATCATCTTTACTATGATTATTCTGAATTCTTTTTCAGGTAGTTTGCCTATTTCCTCTTCATTTATTTGGACTTCTGTGTTTTAGTTTGTTCCTTCATTTGTATAGTATTTCTCTGCCTTTTCATTTTTTAAAAAAATTTATTGTGTTTGAGGTCTCATTCTCTCAGGCTTCAAGAAAAGTTGAATTCTTTCCTTGAAGAAGGTTGAATTCTTTTTTCCTTTCAGTTTCTACCCTCCTAAGGTTGTTCCAGTGCTTTGTATAAGCTTCATATAGGGTGAGATTTGTGCTGAGTTTTTGTTTGTTTGTTTTTCCTCTGATGGGCAAGGCTGAGTGAGGTGGTAATCCTGTCTGCTGATGGTTCGGTTTGTATTTTTGTTTTCTTTGTTTAGATGAGGTGTCCTGAACTGGGTGCTAATGGTGGTTGGGTGATGCTGGGTCTTGCATTCAAGTGGTTTCATTTGTGTGAGTTCTCACTATTTGATACTCTCTAGGGTTAGTTCTTTTTCAATGAGTCAGCTCTTCGCATGAGGTGGCCAAAGTACTAGAGTTTCAGCTTCAGCATCAGTCCTTCCAAAGAACACCCAAGACTGATCTCCTTTAGACTGGACTGGTTGGATCTCCTTGCAGTCCAAGGGACTCTCAAGAGTCTTCTCCAACACCACAGTTCAAAAGCATCAATTCTTCAGCGCTCAGCTTTCTTCACAGTCTAACTCTCACATCCATACATGACCACAGGAAAAACCATAGCCTTGACTAGACGGATCTTTGTTGGCAAAATAATGTCTCTGCTTTTTAATACCCTATATAGGTTGGTCATAACTTTCTTTCCAAGGAGTAAGCTGGGAGGGATTGGGGCAGGAGGAGAAGGGGACGATAGGATGAGATGGCTGAATGGCACCACCAACTCGATGGACATGAGTTTGCGTGAACTCCAGGAGCTGGTGATGAACAGGGAGGCCTGGCGTGATACAATTCATGGGGTCACAAAGAATCGGACATGACTGAGCGACTGAACTGAACTTAACTGAAGGTTAGTTCTCTAGTAGCCTAGGGTCTTGAAGTCAGTGCTCCCACTCCAAAGGCTCATTGCTTGATCTCCAGTCAGGAACAAAGATTCCACAAGTGGCTTGTTAAGGCATTAAGTGAGATTAAAACAAATATCCCAAAATGAGAAACCAAAGATGAACCCCAGACAAATGGCAGTTACAAAGTCAGGGAAATAATAATTAAAATAATGGAGTATACACATACACATATACACCCATGTGCAAAGTCAAAACAGACCAACAAATATAAAGTACAGGAGATTTACCCATCTACCAAAGAAAATCAAAAATTATACTTACCAGTTAAGAGCAAGACTAAGTACAAACTGGAAAACAAAGCTAAAGCAAAGTGCCAAGTGGGGAATAAAGCAATGAAAACAAAACTAACAAATATATTGAGAGGAAAGGAAGGAAATAAAAGAAAGAAAGAATATTTATGCAGATTTAAATAGAGGTAGATTAAGATTTATATACATTAAAGATTAACTGCAAGGGGAAAAGAAGAGTAGGAAATGCAAAAAAAGGAATAAATGTAGAAAAAATATAATAGCTTTAAAAAATTAAAATTATAAAAAGATGAAGAAAAAAAAAAAAAAGAAAAGAAGAAGAAGAAAAAGGAAAACTCCACAAAACTGCAAAAGCCCAATGTAGAGACAGAGGTTTATAACAACAATAGAAACTATGACTGATTATACACATATACATATACACCCATAAGCCAAATCAAAACAGTCCAACAAAAATAAAGTACAATAGATTGACCCAGCAAAGAAAGGAAACCAAAAATTATATCTACTAGAACAAAACTAATGAAAACACAAACTGGAAAACAAAACTGAAGCAAGGCACCAATTTGTGAATAAAGCAATGAAAATAAGACTAACAAATATATTGAGAGGAAAGGAGAGAAAGAAAAGAAAGAAAGAATAGATATGTGAAGTTAGATAAAGGTAGATAATGTAGATTTATATATGTTAAGGATTAAGTGCAATGGGAAAAGAACAATAGGAAAAGCAAAGGAATAAATATAGAAAAATAATAATAGATTAAAAAATTAAAAGTTAAAATTAAAAAAAGAAAACAAAAAGAGGAAAACCCCACAGAACTGTAAAAGCCCAACATAGAGGCAGAGGTTTATAACAGCAATAAAAATGTGACTGAAAAAAAAAAAAAAGCTCAAAACTTAACTGGATTTCATAGTGCCCCATAAAATCGACAGCTATAACTGAGCAGGGAAAAAACGAACAAAAAAAAAAAAAAAAAAAAAATACAAGAGAATCTACAGAACAAGCCAATAAATAAGAATAATAAATGTTTTTCTTGAGTTACTGCTGTCAGAGTCCTTTCACTCGCTGGGAGTCACAGTCAACCTTACCTCCCTAGGATGCCCTCTACTACTGTGCTGATCGCTGAACCTGTTGCAGGGGCAGCTCAGATTCTAATCTGGCCCTGCTCCTGTGTGTTCTTGATTTCAATGTCCACAAGCTATCAGAACTAGTGTGTTTTCTTTTGTAGGAGCTCTCAATAACCTTTTATTATTCCATGGACAGAGTCTGCCTAGTTGATCATGTGGATTTAATCTACAGCTTGTACAGCTGGTGGAAAGGTTTTAGATCTTATTCCTTAGACACACTGCGCCTGGGTTTCAATTCTGGTTTTATTTCCACCTCTACATGTAGGTTGTCCCCTGGGGTTTGCTCTTGAGGCTGCCCTGGAGGACTTGGGTTTGCCCCTGTGAGAGCCAGTTGTGGAGGTGGTGCATCTGCTTGGGTCACAGGGATTCTGGCAGCACCATGTACTCAGGGGAGTTGGCAGCTAGGGCAGCAGGAAATAGTACTCTAGTAGGGCCACCCAAGACAGATGGGTCATGGTGGAGAGTTCTGACACAATGTGGTCCACTGAAGAAGAGAATGGCAAACCACTTCAGTATTCTTGCCTTGAGAACCCCATGAACAGTATGAAAAGGCAAAAAGATAGGATACTGAAAGATGAACTCCCCAGGTTGGTAGGTGCCCAATATGCTATTGGAGATCAGTGGAGAAATAACTCAAGAAAGAATGAAGAGACTGAGCCAAAGCAACAACAACACCCATTATGGATGTGACTGGTGATACAAGTAAAGTCTGATGCTGTAAAGGCAATATTGCATAGGAACCTTGAATGTTAGGTCCATGAATCAAGACAAATTGGAGGTGGTCAAACAGGAGATAGCAAGAGTGAACGTCAACATTTTAGGAATCAGCGAACTAAAATGGACAGGAATGGGTGAATTTACCGCAGATGACCATTATATCTACTACTAAGGGCAAGAATCCCTTAGAAGAAATGGAGTACCATTATAGTCAATAAGAGTCCAAAATGCAGTACTTGGAGGCAATCTGAAAAACAACAGAATGATCTCCGTTCATTTCCAAGGCAAAACATTCAATATTGCAGTAATCCAAGCTACTGCAATATTGCCCCGACCAGTAATGCTGAAGCTGAATGGTTCTATGAAGACCTAGAAGGCCTTCTAGAACTAACACCACCAAAAGATGTCCTTTTCATTATAGGGGATTGGAATACAAAGTAGGAAGTCAAGAAATATCTGGCGTAACAGGCAAATTTGGCCTTGAAGTACAGAATGAAGCAGGGCAAAGGCTAATAGAGTTTTGTCAACAGAACATACTGGTCATAGCAAACACCCTCTTCCAACAACACAAGAGAAGACTCTACACATGGACATCACCAAGTGGTCAATACTGAAATCAGATTGATTATATTATTTGCAGCCAAAGGTGGAGAAGCTCTATATAGTCAGCAAAAACAAGACTGGGAGCTGAATGTGGCTCAAATCATGAACTCCTTATTGTCGAATTTAGACTTAAATTGAAGAAAGCAGGGAAAACCACTAGACCACTCAGGTATGACCTAAATCAAATCCCTCATGATTATACAGTGGAAGTGACAAATAGATTCAAGGGATTAGATCTGATAGACAGAGTGCCAGAAGAACTATGGACAGAGGTTCCTGACACTGTACAGAGGGCAGGGATCAAGACCATACCCAAGAAACAGAAATGCAAAAAGGCAAAATGTTGTCTGAGAAGGCCTTACAGATAGCTGTGAAAAGAAGAGAAGTGAAAGGCAAAGGAGAAAAGGAAAGATATATCTATCTGAATGCAGAATTCCAAAGAATAGCAAGGAGAGATAAGAAAGCCTTCTTCAGTGACCAATGCAAAGAAATAGAGGAAAACAATAGAATGGGAAAGGCTAGAGAACTCTTCAAGAAAATTAGAGATACCACTGGAAAATTTCATGCAAAGATGGGCTCAATAAAGGACAGAAATGTTATGGACCTAACAGAAGCAGAAGATGTTAAGAAGAGGTGGCAAGAATACACAGAAGAACGATACAAAAAAGATCTTCATGACTCAGATAACCACATGGTGTGATCGCTCACCTAGAGCCAGACATCCTGGAATGAAAAGTCAAGTGTGCCTTAGGAAGTATCACTATGAACAAAGCTAGTGGTGGTGAAGGAATTCCAGTTGAGTTATTTCAAATCCTAAAAGATGATGCTGTGAAAGTGCTGCACTGAAAATGACAGCAAATTTGGAAAACTCAGCAGTGGCCACAGGACTGGAAAAGGTCAATTTTTTCATTCCAACCCCAAAGAAAGGCAATGCCAAAGAGTGCTCAAACTATCTCACAATTGCACTCATCTTACATGTTAGTAAAGTAATGCTTAAAATTCTCCAAGCCAGGCTTCAACAGTACATGAATCTTGAATTTGCAGATGTTCAAGGTGGATTTGTAAAAGGCAGAGGAACAGATCAAATTGCCAATAGCTGTTGGATCATCGAAAAAACAAGAGAGTTCCAGAAAAACATCTACTTCTGCCTTATTGACTATGCCAAAGCCTTTGACTGTGGATCACAACAAACTGTGGAAAATTCTTAAAGAGTTGACATTACCAGACCATTTGACATGCCTCCTGAGATATCTATATGCAGATCAGGAAGTAACAATTAGAACTGGACATGGAACTATAGACCGGTTCCTAATTGGGAAAGGAGTATGTCATGGCTATATATTGTCACCCTGCTCATTTTACTTATATGCAGACTACATCATGAGAAACGCTGGGCTGAACGATGCACAAACTGGAATCAAGATTGCCAGGAGAAATATCAATAACCTCAGATAAGCAGATAACACTACCCTTATGGCAGAAAGAGAAGAAGAACTAAGGAGCCTCTTGATGAAAGTGAAAGAGGAGAGTGGAAAAGTTGGTCTAAAATTCAACATTCAGGAAACTAAGATCATGGCATCTAGTTCCATCACTTCATGGCAAATAGATGGGGAAGCAATGGAAACAGTGAGAGCCTTTTTGGAGTGGGGGCTCCAAAATCACTGCAGATGGTGACTGCAGCCATGAAATTAAATGATGCCTGTTCCTTGGAAGAAAAGTTATGACCAACCTAGACCACATATTAAAAAGCAGAGACATTACTTTGCCACCAAAGGTCATCTAGTCAAAGTTATGGTTTTTCCAGTAGTCTTGTATGGATGAGAGAGTTGGACTATAAAGAAAGCTGAGCGCTGAAGAATTGATGCTTTTGAACTATGGTGTGGGAAAAGACTCTTGAGAGTCCCTTGAACTGCAAGGAGATCCAACCAAGAAGAGATCCTAAAAGAAATAAGTCCTGAGTATTCGTTGGAAGGACTGATGCTGAAGCTGAAATTCCAATATTTTGGCCACTGGATGGCAAGAACTGACTCATTTGAAAAGACCCTAATCCTGGGATATATTGTAGGCAGGAGAAGAAGGGGATGACAGAGGATGAGATGGTTGGATGGCAGCACCAACTCAGTGGACACGAGTTTGAGTAAACTCCGGGAGTTGTTGATGGACAAGGAGGCCTGGTGTGCTGCAGTCCATGAGTTCGCAATGAGCTGGACATGACCGAGAGACTGAACTGAACTGAAGAAGGGCATGGCAACAAGTATGGCCAATACACTCCAGTATTCTTGCCTAGAGAACCATCCTTGGTGATCGAGACCCCTGGTAGACCACAGTCTACACAGGCGCAAAGAGTTGGACACAACTGAAATGATCCTGGACACACAGACACATGATTTTTTTGCCTGTGTCACTCTTCCCCAGTGAGAGTTGAGTGTGAAGGTTGCATAGCTGCTTGGCTTGCAGGGCCCCTGGCTGCACCAAGTGTACAGGGACATGAACTGCCTACACCACAGGAGTTATGGCCCTATCAGAGTCTTTTTTTCATGCCTCTTGTAGCTGGTAATCAGAAGGCCTCTTCAGCCAGTCTTTCTCTGTAGCTCTGCCCATTCAGGCACTTACAGGGTTCTCTTGCCTGGGGTCCTTCTCTGTTGCTTGGTGTGTCAGTCACATAGAGGGGCCCCCCGGCTGGGCTCCTACTCTGTAGTTCAGTTCATCATGCATTTGATGGGTCAGCCTCTCTATTGTTCAACTGCCAATCCTGGCATGTGGGGAGAGAGGCTATGGTGATGGCTCCACCCACTATGTGTGACTCAGCAGTATCGTTTTGCTTCCATGGCTGCCTGGCTTTCCTCCACTGGCATTTCCCACCACGATTTCCTCCCTCACGTACCCTTCTTCCATCTTTCCACAGTCAACAGCTTTCCTCGCCCCGGGATTGCTCCACAATCCCTAAACTCCAGCTCCCAGACGCTGCAATTCCAGGGTACCAGCATTCCTGTCTGGGGTATGTATGGCTGCATCAAGGACTGTCTAATTCTCATTCCATTTAGGCTGCCACAGATCAACTGTTTCACTCTCAGACTTAAATGTTTCTCCTATGACTCAGACAATTGCCCCGATGTCGGGATCGGTTCCCTGCTTCAGTTCCCCCATTCACTGAGGGCAAGTCCAATCCTACTTACATTCCTCTTTTTCTCCCTAATTCCTTTGTCCTAACAAGTTTTGCATGGTTCTATATATTCTTTTCCATTGATCAGATACTCCTGTCCACTCTCAGCTGGTGTTCTGCATACACTTCTGTGTCTGAAGTTGTATTCCTGATGTATCTGTGGAGAGAGGTATACTCCACATCCCCCTACTCCTCTGCCATTTTGTTCTTTCCCTATGTTCTGCTTTTAAAAAATTTAAACCTTGGGCCAGTGCTTCTGTGTGTGCTATTATTTCAACCTACTTATTTTTAATGGATCCTAATCCAATTTCTGGTAGCTCAGTTGGTTAAGAATCTACCTGCAATGCAGGATACTGTGATTTTCCTGGCTTGGGAAGATCCCCTGGAGAAGGGATAGGCTACCAACTCCAGTATTCTTGGGGTTCCCTTGTGGCTCAGTTAGTAAAGAATTGGCCTGCAATATGGGAGACCTGGGCTCGATCTCTGGGTTGGGAAGATCCCCTGGAGAAGGGAAAGCCTACCCACTCCAGTATTCTGGCCTAGAGAATTCCATGGACTGCGTAGTCCATGGGGTCTCAAAGAGTCAGACACAACTGAGTGACTTTCACTTTCACAATCCAATTTCTTAGTATATATTTTAGGTCACAGGGAAGATGACTTGTATTTTTTTTTTTTTTCTCTTATGCAGTTATTATTAAAAGTGCAGTTTTCTAGGTCATTGTTCTCAACCAATGGTCATTTAGTCCCTTATCCCATGGGACATTTAGCAATATATTTGGCTTTGCAGGTGGCACAGTGGTAAAGAATCTGCCCGGCAGTTCAGCAGACATAAGAGATGTGGGTTTGATCTGTGGGTTAGGAGTAGGACATGGCAATCCATTCCTGTATTGTTGCCTGGAAAATCCCATGGACAGAGGAGCCTGGTGGGCTACAGTCTATGGGGTCACAGTCAGACATAAGTGAGCATTCATGGAGATATTTTTGTTGTCACAGCTAGGGAAAGGTGCTGCTGGCAGCTGGTGAATAAGGCCAAGGATGCTGCTCAACACCATACAATATATACAGGGCAAGATCCTTTGAAGAAAGTGAATCTATTTTGCAGATACCAAGGTTAGGAATAACTGGGAACCAGAGGGCAGTTTGTAATGGACAGACACTTAAGGTGGCTCTCTGTACCCGCTTCCTCATGTTCATGCCTTTGTGTGATTCCTCCCTTGGATGTGGACAAAAAATATAACTTGTTTCTAACCATTAAAATAGGACAAGGGTGAGGATGTATGTGACTACATTATACAGGATAGTTGCTCTCATTTCGCTGGGGCCTCTCTGTGCTTTGCCAGCTTTGTTAAGCAGTCATGTTGGAGGATCTCATATGGCTGGAATCACAGGTATCCATGAAGAGCTGAGAGTGGACTTGCAAAGAGCCAGCAAGAAGCTGAGGCTTTCAGTCCTACAACCAGAGGAGCTAAATCTTGCCAGCAACCTAATGAGCTTCGAAATGGGTCCTTTGCTAGGATAAGAGAACAAGTCTTGGCTAATATCTTGATTGCTCTCTTGTGAGTCACTGAAGAAAGGACCCTTCTAAGACATGCCTGGACTAATGAACCATAGAAACTATGAGATAGTAAATATGTGTTGATTTGAGTCATTGAATTTGTGATAACATTGTTACACAGCCACAAATAATTAATACACTAGAGTTTTTATTTTTATGTATTTTGAAATATTATCATTGTATGTAATTTATATATATATATATACTATATAACATGGAAATTATAATTTTTAAATTTTCAAGGATCTTTTTCATTGACTTTCTGTTGTCTTTTTGTAGGCTTTACTTATTTTCTTAATTTATTTGCCAACACTTTATTGAGAAAAAGTCCCTTCAGGCCTGGGATTTGCTCTCAGAGTAGACAAATGTTTTAAAGCAATTCTCTGTTTCCATCAATGTCTGTTCTAATGAGGAATTAGAAGCTCCACCCACCCCCATCCCAGCACATGTCCTGACATTAAGGATGCTTTTTACCACCTGTTCAGTGTGATGCCCAGTAGGCATTCACATGTTGTGAATGTGCAGCTCTGAAGTAGGTAGGCATCTTCTTGTACTCAGATTGTCTGGTCCTATTACTAAGCTAGAGATTCAGGTGCAGCTGACAGCAGTCTTTTAAACAATATAGAGCTTGAAATACTTCACCCCAGCACCTGCTATGCCCAGTATGCTTCCTCTTTACATCCTTTCTTATAATACTTTTCCTTAGATGACTCAGTTATCCTGACACCAGTCAGGGTTCTTGGCCTTCTCAATCAATAGAAATTGGTAGAAGTCTAGTGAAGAAATTCAGACAAGACTATATTGGAGCTTCTGTGGCCACAGGAGAGAGTCAAAATGAGTAACATGTTCCCTTGCTTTCTCCTGGATACAGGGTGAGAGTGGTGAGCTGGTGTCTTATATAGGCTGATGGTATGGGTATGTTCAAGGATCAGGCCACAGGGGTGGCTTAGGCAAGTTTAGGGCTTGCCAACCCCTTTGTGCAGATGTCACACACAGTACACTGCTTTTTCTCCCAACACCTTGTTTTTGCTCCAAGCTCTTCAGAAATCACCGTTGAGGACTTTTTTCACTCTTTTTGTATCTTGTTGTCCAGAATTTGCCCCAACTGTGCATGCACACAGTTATTTTTAGTTCTTTATAGTTTCTTTGTATTTGTTGCTCAAGGAGACATTTGTCCAGGTACAAGCTGCAGCAAAGGATTCCAGGCCCCAGGTCCCAGCCTGTCTCAATCCCAAGATACAAACTTTATAATAAGGAAAAGTTGCTGATTTGGGAGAAGGAATGAATAGAATGGGGGAGCAATGATTTTGCCTGACACACAGTTCCTAAGCATTTGTTGAGTGTGCTGTTTTCTTCCTGAATTTTACACACTCTCTCACACCCTCTGTGTTGGGGCAAAGTTTTATTACCTCCTTTGGGGCCCTCTGTTCAGTTCTGATTCAAAAGGTGGAGTATATGTGTAATCTGAGAATTATGCAAGTTATGGAAGCCCTTCACCACAACAAGGCTGTGATCCATGAAGGAAAAATAAGAAATATTCTTGCAATGTGTGTGTGCTCAGTCGCCCAGCTGTGTCCAAGTCTTTGCGAACCCACGGACTGTAGTCCAATAGGCTCCTCTGTTCATGGAATTTTCCAGGCAAGAGTACTGGAACAGGTTGCCATTTCCTACTCCAGGGGATCTTCCTGACCCACAGACTGAACCCATGTCTCTTGCATCTCCTGAGTTGGCAGGTGGATTCTTTACCACTGTACCACCTGGTAAGCCCCAAGGTATGAGCCATACCATGCAGGGCTACCCAAGGTGGATGAGTCATAGTGAAGAGTTCTCACAAAACGTGGATTACTGGAAGAGGAAATGGCAACTCACTCCAGTACTGTTGCCTCAAGAACCCCATGAACAGTATGAAAAGGCAGAAAAAAAAAAATACCAGAAGATGAGTCCCCCAAGGTCAGAAGGTGTCCAATATTCTACTGGAGAAGAGTAGAGGGCAATTACTAATAGAAATCATATTGATTATGTTCTCTGCCAACAAAGATGGAGGATCTCTCTACAGTCAGTAAAAACAAGACCTGGTCTGACTGTTGCTCAGATCATGAGTTCCTTATTGCAAAATTTAGCTATAAATTGAAGAAATGGGAAAACCACAGGACCTTTCAGGTATGACCTAAATCAAATCTCTTATACAGTGGAGATAATGAATGGATTCAAGGGATTAGATCTGACAGACAGACTGCCTGAAGAACCACAGTCAGAGGTTCATGACATTATATAGGAGGCAGTGACCAAAACCATGCCAAGAAAATGCAAGAAGGCAAAGTGATTGTCTGAGGAGGCCTATAAATAGCTGAGGAAATAAGAGAAGTGAAAGGCAAGGGAGAAGGGGAAAGATATATCTAACTGAATGCAGAGTTTCAGAGAATAACAAGAAGAGATAGAAAGGTCTTCTGAAATGAAAAAAAATGCAAAGAAATAGAGGAAAACAAAGAATGGGAAAGACTAGAGATCTCTTCAAGAAAATTAGTGATACCAAGGAAATATTTCATGCAACATTGGGAATAATAAAGGACAGAAAGAGCAAGGACCTAAGAGAAGCAGAAGAAATTAAGAAGAGGTGGCAAGAATACACAAAAGAACTATACAATAACCATGTAAATGACACAGATAACCATGATGGTGTGATCACTCACCTAAAGTCAGATATCCTGAAGCGTGAAGCCAAGTGGGCCTTGAAAATCAAGAAAGCATTACTATGAACAAAGTTAGTGGAAGTGATGGAATTCCAGCTGAGCTGAAATTTCAGATCCTAAAAGACGATGCTGTTAAAGTACTGCACTCAATAAGTTAGCAAATTTTTTAATATAAATTTATTTATTTTAATTGGAGGTTAATTACTTTACAATAAATTTGAGTTGTTTAAGGCAAAAAAAAAAAAAAAAAAGTAAGTAAGTAAAGTTGCTTAGTCGTGTCCAACCTTTGCGACCCCATGGACTGTAGCCTGCCAGGCTCCTCTGTCCATGGGATTCTCCAGGCAAGAATACTGGAATGGGTTACCATTTCCTTCTCCAGGGGATCTTCCCGACCCAGGGATTGAACCCGGGTCTCCCACATTGCAGGCAGACGCTTTAACCTCTGAGCCACCAGGGAAGCCCCTAAACTCAGCAGTGGCCACAGTACTGGAAAAGGTCAGCTTTTATTCCAATCCCAGAAAGGGGAAATGCCAAATAATGCAGCTAGGCTTCAGCATTACGAGAACAGAAAATTTCAGATTTACATGCTGGGTTTAGACAGCAAAAGAGACACAGATGTATAGAACAGTCTTTTGGGCTCTGTGGGAGAGGGAGGGGGGGATGATTTGGGAGAATGGCATTGAAACATGTATAATATCATATATGAAATGAATCACCAGTCCAGATTTGATGCAGGATACAGGAAGCTTGGGGCTGGTGCACTGGGATGACCCAGAGGGATGGTAAGGGGAGGGAGGTGGGAGGGGGGTTCAGGATTGGCAACACGTGTAAACCCGTGGCAGATTCATGTTGATGTATGGCAAAACCAATACAATATTGTAATGTAATTAGCCTCTAATTAAAATAAATAAATTAAAAAAAAAAAAAGGCAGAGGAACCAGAGATGAAATTGCCAACACTTAATGGATCATAGAGAAAGCAAGGAAATTCCAGTAAAACATCTGCTTCATTGACTAGCTAAAGCCTTTTGCTGTTTGGATCACGAGAAACCGTGGAAAATTCTTAAAGAGATGGGAGTACCAGACCACCTTACCTGTCTCTTGAAAAACCTGTTGGCAGGTCAAGAAGCAACATGAACAATGACTGGTTCAATACTGGGAAAGGAGCATGACAAAGCTGTGTTCTGTAACTTTGCTTATTTAACTTCTATGCAGAGTACATCATGAGAAATGCTGGGCTGGATGAATAAAAAACTGGGACCAAGATTGCTGGGAGAAAAATCAACAACCTCAGATAAGAAAGTGAAGAGGAACTAAAAAGTCTCTTGATGAGAGTGAGAGAGGAGAGTGAAAAAGCTGATTTGAAACTCAACATTAAAAGAACTAAGATCATGGTATCCAGCCCCATCACTTCATGGCAAATAGAAGGGGAAAAAGTAGAAGCAGTGACAGACTTTATTTTCTTGGGCTACAAAATCACTGTGGACTGTAACTGCAGCCATGAAATTAAAAGACATTTGCTCTTTGGAAGGAAAACAATGACAAACCTAGATAGCATATTAAAAAGCAGAGACATCACCTTGCCAACAAAGGACAATATAGTCAAAGCTATGGTTTTTCTGATAGTCATACATGGATGTGAGAATTGAACCTTAAAGAAGGTTGAGCATGGAAGAATTGATGTTTTTGAATTGTGGTGCTGGAGAAGACTCTTGAGAGTTTCTTGGACTGCAAGGAGATTCAACCAGTCAATCCTAAAGGAAATAAACCCTGAAGAGCCATAGGAAGGACTGATGCTGAAGCTGAAGCTGCAATATTTTGGCCACCTAATGCAAAGATCTGACTTATTGGAAAAGATCTTGATGTTGGGAAAGAGTGAAGGCAAAAGGAGAAGGGGACGGCAGAGAACGAGATGGTTAGATAGCATCACTGACTCAATGGACATGAATTTGAGGAAGCTTCAGGAGATAATGGAAGACAGAGGAGCCTGATGTGCTGCATTCCAGGGGGTTCCTGGTGTGCTATATTCCATGGGGTTGCAAAGATTCAGACACGACTTAGTGAGTGAGCAAGAAGCTGAGATATGCATTTCATTCTATTCTTATGGATAATCCATTCAGTGGAAATTCTCCCTGCATTATGAGTTACATTTTTTTCTTATTTTTTATTTATAGCATCAGTCCCCAAGCTTTTGGCACTAGGGACTGTTTTCGTGGAAGACAATTTTCCCATGGACTAGCTTGGTGAATGGTTTCAGGATGATTCAAGTGCGTTACATTTATTGTGCACTTTATTTCTATTATTATTACATCAACTTCACCTCAGATCACCAGGTAGTGATCCTGGAAGTTGGGGTCCCTGATTTGCAGTACCGTCTGTTTTGTTTAAACCCATGAATGTTTTAATTTAATGGAAAATCTAGAAAAGTTGTATCAGACATAGTGTCTACTACAATGTGAACTTCTAAACTTATCTTTTTTGCTTCTTTTAATGAACAACTATGGGATTGGAAGGACACCGACACACATTTTCCACTGAATCTAGGTTTGCAGCTATCACTTTTTCCCTACCTTCTTTTGTTTGAAAGACAGGTAGGAATGAAATAGAATTCCCTAAACATTGAGTACCTCATATTGACTGAAATGGCACAAGATAGATTCACATACAGCATTGAATTTAATCTCATTTAAAACCTTGTGAGTAGGTGTTTTCCATTTCAATGAGGAAATCAAGTTTTAGAAAGTATAAAACATTTTTTCTTAAATGCATATGTTGAGAGGGCTTCCCTGGTGGCTCAGATGGTAAAGAATCACCTGCAATACAGGGACCTGGATTCACCCTGGGTCAGAAAGATCTCCTGGAGAAGAGAATGGCTATCCACTCCCACAGTCTTGAACAGAATTCCATGGACAGAGGAGCCTCGAGGGCTACAGTCCACGGGGTTGTAAAGAGTCAGACGCGACTGAGAGACTAACGCTGTCAATTTTCACTTTTGTGTGTTGAAAATGGCATTCAAACCAAAATCTTTTGACCTCAGGTGTTATAGTCAGGAAAATCAGGACCCCAGGTACTTGGACAACTTTGAGTTATTTCTTCAGCTTTCACGTTGATCTGCAATGGGTACCATCTTGCCTTTTATGCAGTGGGGCTTATGAGTATCCTTGTTCTTTGAATTGGGATTATATAAATGGAATAGGCTGAATAAGGCCATGAACTACAGCTGTGGCTCATGTGAGCATTAAGATGAGCTCCACAGAATCTGGATACCTCCTTCATTTGGACACAGTGAGGCTGTTGGCCCAGTTATCTTTCTCAGTGCTGATATATTTTTCCCAACCCAGATTTTGGAACACAGTTGGCTTGGTGTGTTGGAGATATCCTTTGGACATTCTTACATCTGGAAGGGCTCTGCCTCCTCCCTTTGTAGCATGTTCAGTTCTGTTTCACATGGACTCTCGCTCACTCAAACACAGGTGATTTACCTTATGAGCTTCAAATCATGAGTCCTTCTGGATACTGTTATTCTTCTCTTTCAGCAAGTTATCATTTAATATTTAATACAACTTTTCTTCTATTAGGGTTCTTTAAGTCTTGGTCAAATTTCTATCTTGGTAATAATTTTTAACTTGTTACCCCTACATCCTTTTCCAGCCACATTTTAACAAATATTTAAATCAGACCACATCTTAGCTATACACTTTTTTTTTTTTTTTTGCCATTTTTAGGGAGGAAATTGACTCTTAAAATACTAAAATTGATTCATCTGAAGCTTCCTGTGAGGTCTATATCAATGACCTTGGTGTTTGTGCTACTTTTGTGTCAGCATATTTCTCAAGGGGAAGGTTTCTATTATATTATTTATTTGGTTTTTATTTTAGTGAAGATTTCTGCCAGCTTTCCTTCTACTTTTGTCCAAGTGCAGGTTATATCTACATTATGGTATAGTAAAGACCCTCATTTCTTACTTGCTCCACAGTAAAGTCCTCTTCCTTTCTGTGGGTAAAGCTGCAATATAGAGCTCCAAGATGCACATGTGTAATTAGCACATGGTAGCTAAAAAGCATATGTCACCCAATTTTGGGGTTAACCCTGCCCGGCCCAGGATAAGCTCCAATACTTGATATTTCAAGACTGAAATCTCTTAATGGTTTACAAAACTGGCTAAGAAGTACAGCAGAGGGTATCAGACTATTAAACCCATTAATCCATGGGTTGATAAACTTCTCTGTAATGGGACAGATAGTAAATATTTCAGGGTTATTTTAGTGCGGGCGGCTGCAACCAGTGCACTTAGCATGGCTGAGAGGAGCTACCCCAAATCCGAGGTCAGGGGCAGAAGCCGGGAGGACCCCACGCCCGAGAGGAGGCGGCCAAGAGGAGTTACCCAACGTCCGAGGTCAGGGGCGGCAACTGAGTGGAGCTACCCCAAGTCCGAGGCCAGGGGTGGCAGCCGGGAGGAGCTACCCCACGCCAGAGGCCAGGGGCGGTGGCCGGGAGGGGCAACCCCACGTCCAAGGAGCAGTGGATGCACGGGCGCAGGAGGGCCTAGAGGAGCTATTCCACATTCAAGGTCAGAAGGGGCGGCG
The DNA here is from genome assembly GCF_027580195.1 of Bos mutus. Taxonomy (NCBI): domain Eukaryota; kingdom Metazoa; phylum Chordata; class Mammalia; order Artiodactyla; family Bovidae; genus Bos; species Bos mutus. Next base: position 93,864,437 of record NC_091621.1, read on the forward strand.
GTGAGGAGATACGCCTCGTCCAAGGTAAGAAGCAGCGGCTGTGCTTTGCTGGAGCGGCCGTGAAGAGATACCCCATGTCCAAGGTAAGAGAAACCCAAGTAAGACGGTAGGTGTTGCAAGAGGGCATCAGAAGGCAGACACACTGAAACCATACTCACAGAAAACTAGTCAATCTAATCACACTAGGACCACAGCCTTGTCTAACTCAATGAAACTAAGCCATGCCCGTGGGGCAACCCAAGACGGGTGGAGAGGTTTGACAGAATGTGGTCCACTGGAGAAGGGAATGGCAAACCACTTCAGTATTCTTGCCTTGAGAACCCCATGAACAGTATGAAAAGGCAAAATGATAGGATACTGAAAGAGGAACTCCCAAGGTCAATAGGTGCCCAATATGCTACTGGAGATCAGTGGAGAAATAACTCCAGAAAGAATGAAGGGATGGAGCCAAAGCAAAAACAATACCCAGCTGTGGATGTGACTGGTGATAGAAGCAAGGTCTGATGCTGTAAAGAGCAATATTGCATAGGAACCTGGAATGTCAGGTCCATGAATTAAGGCAAATTGGAAGTGGTCAAACAAGAGATGGCAAGAGTGAATGTCGACATTCTAGGAATCAGCAAACTAAAATGGATTGGAATGGGTGAATTTAACTCAGATGACCATTATATCTCTACTACTGTGGGCAGGAATCCCTCAGAAGAAATGGAGTAGCCATCATGGTCAATAAAAGAGTTCAAAATGCAGTACTTGGATGCAATCTCAAAAACGACAGAATGATCTCTGTTCGTTTCCAAGGCAGACCATTCAACATCACAGTAATCCAAGTCTATGCCCCACTCCAGTAACACTGAAGAAGCTGAAGTTGAACAGTTCTATGAAGACCTACAAGACCTTTTAGAACTAACACCCCCAAAAGATGTCCTTTTCATTATAAGGGACTGGAATGCAAAAGTAGGAAGTCAAGAATCACCTGGAGTAACAGGCAAATTTGGCCGTGGAATATGAAATGAAGCAGGGCAAAGACTAATAGAGTTTTGCCAAGAAAATGCACTGGTCATAGCAAACACCCTCTTCCAACAACACAAGAGAAGACTCTACACATGGACATCACCAGATGGTCAACACCGAAATCAGATTGATTATGTTATTTGCAGCCAAAATGGAGAAGCTCTATACAGTCAGCAAAAACAAGACCAGGAGCTGACGCAGACTCAGCTGACTCAGGTGGCTCAGACCATGAACTCCTGATTGCCAAATTCAGACTGAAATTGAAGAAAGTAGGAAAAACCACTAGACCATTCAGGTATGACCCAAATCAAATTCCTTATGTTTATACAGTGGAAGTGAGAATTACATTTAAGGGACTAGATCTGATAGATAGAGTGTCTGATGAACTATGGACTGAGGTTCGTGACATAGTACAGGAGACAGGGATCAAGACCATCCCCATGGAAAAGAAATGCAAAAAAGCAAAATGGCTGTCTGGGGAGGCCTTACAAATAGCTGTGAAAAGCAAAGGAGAAAAGGAAGATATAAGCATCTGAATGCAGAGCTCCAAAGAATAGCAAGAAGAGATGAGAAAGCCTTCCTCAGCAATCAATGCGAAGAAATAGAGGAAAACAACAGAATGGGAAAGACTAGAGATCTCTTCGAGAAAATTAGAGATACCAAGGGAACATTTCATGCAAAGATGGGCTCGGTAAAGGACAGAAATGTATGGACCTAACAGAAGCAGAAGATATTAAGAAAAGGTGGCAAGAATACACAGAACAACTGTACAAAAAAGATCTTCATGACCCAGATAATCACGATGGTGTGATCACTCACCTAGAGCCAGACATCCTGGAATGTGAAGTCAAGTGGGCCTTAGGAAGCATCACTATGAACAAAGCTAGTGAAGGTGATGGAATTCCAGTTGAGCTATTTCAAATCTTGAATGATGATGCTGTGAAAGTGCTGCACTCAATATGCCAGCAAATTTGGAAAACTCAGCAGTGGCCACAGGACTGGAAAAGGTCAGTTTTCATTCCAACCCCAAAGAAAGGCAATGCCAAAGAATGCTCAAACTACCGCACAATTGCACTCATCTCACATGCTAGTAAAGTAATGCTCAAAATTCTCCAAGCCAGGCTTCAGCAATACATGAACCATGAACTTCTGATGTTCAAGCTGGTTTTAGAAAAGGCAGAGGAACCAGAGACCAAATTTCCAACATCTGCTGGATCATGGAAAAAGCAAAAGAGTTCCAGAAAAACATCTATTTCTGCTTTATTGACTATACCAAAGCCTTTGACTATGTGGATCACAATAAACTGTGGAAAATTCTGAAAGAGATAGGAATAGCAGACCACCTGACCAGCCTCTTGAGAAACCTGTATGCAGGTCAGGAAGCAACAGTTAGAACTGGATATGGAACAACAGACTGGTTCCAAATAGGAAAAGGAATACATCAAGGCTGTATATTGTCACCCTGCTTATTTAACTTATATGCAGAGTATATCATGAAAAATGCTGGGCTGGAAGAAGCACAAGCTGGAATCAAGATTTACTGGAAAAACATCAATAACCTCAGATATGCAGATGACACCACCCTTATGGCAGAAAGTGAAGAGGAACTAAAAAGCCTCTTGATGAAGGTGAAAGAGGAGAGTGAAAAAGTTGGGTTAAAACTCAACATTCAGAAAATGAAGATCATGGCATCTGGTCACATTACTTCATGGGAAATAGATGGGGAAACAGTGGAAACAGTGTCAGACTTTATTTTTCTGGGCTCCAAAATCACTGTAGATGGTGACTGCAGCCATGAAATTAAGAGATGCTTACTCCTTGGAAGAAAAGTTATGACCAGCCTAGATAGCATATTCAAAAGCAGAGACATTACTTTGCCAACAAAAGTTCGTCTAGTCAAGGCTATGGTTTTTCCAGTGGTCATGTATGGATGTGAGAGTTGGACTGTGAAGAAAGCTGAGCACCGAAGAACTGATGCTTTGGAACTGTGGTGTTGGAGAAGACTCTTGAGAGTCCCTTGGATTGCAAGGAGATCCAACCAGGCCATTCTGAAGGAGATCAGCCCTGGGATTTCTTTGGAAGGAATGATGCTAAAGCTGAAACTCCAGTACTTTGGCCACCTCATGCGAAGAGTTGACTCATTGGAAAAGCCTCTGATGCTGGGAGGGATTGGGGTCAGGAGGAGAAGGGGACGACAGAGGATGAGATGGCTGGATGGCATCACTGACTTGATGAACGTGAGTCTGAGTGAACTCTGGGAGTTGGTGATGGACAGGGAGGCCTGGCGTGCTGTGATTCATGGGGTCACAAAGAGTGGGACACGACTGAGCGACTGAACTGAACTGAACTGATGGATCATATTATATGGCCAATTACTGCATGGCAAATGGAAGGGGAAAAGGTGGAAATTGTAACAGATTTCCTCTTCTTGGGCTCCAAAATCACTGCGGACAGTGACTGCAGCCCTGAAATCAGAAGACAGTTGCTTCTTGACAGGAAAGTGATGACAAACCTAGGCAGTGTGTTGAAAAGCAGAGGAATTACTCTGCCAACAAAGGTCCATATAGTCAAGGCTATGGTCTTCCCAGTAATCACATATGGTTGTGAGAGCTGAACTGTAATGAAGCCAGAACACCAAAAAATTGATACGTTCAAACTCGGTGCTGGAGAAGACTCCTGAAACGCCTTTGGACAGCAAGGAGGTTAAACTAGTCAATCTTAAGGGAGGTCAACCTTGAATATTCACTGGAAGGACTGATGCTGAAGCTGAAGCTGAAGCTGCAATATTTTGGCCACCTGATGCAAACAGCCAACTCATTGAAAAAGATCCTGATTCCGGGAAAAATTGAAGGCAGGAAGAGAAGGGGATGACAGAGTATGAGACTGTTGGATAGCATCACTGACTGAATGGACATGAGTTTGAGCAAACTCTGGGAGATAGTGAAGGACAGGGAAACCTGGTGTGCTGCAGTCCACGGAGTCACAAAGAGCCGGACACGACTAGGTGACTGAACAACAACAATGGGCCAATGGGCCGTGTGATTTCTATTGCAACCACTCAACGTTTCTATTATCATATGAAAACAGACAGAGACTATATGTAAATAAATAGACTTAGCTAGGGGCTGTCCTAAGATGGCTGAGGAATAGGACCGGGAGACCACTTTCTCCCCACAAATTCATCAAAAGATCATTTGAATACTGAGCAACTTCCACAGAACAACTTCTGAACGCTGGTGGAGGATACCAGATACCCAGAAAGGAAGCCCATTCTCTTCAAAAGGAGGTAGGACAAAATATAAAAGACATAAAGAGAGACAAAAGAGTTAGGGACAGAGACCTGTCCCAGGGAGGGAGTCGTGAAGGAGGACAAGTTTCCAAACACCAGGAAGCCCTCTCACTGGTGGGTCTGTGGGGGAGTTTTGGAATCTCACAGGGCAACATAACCATGAGGAAAAAAAAAAAAAAACAATGCACAGAATACGCGCCTAACCTCAACTGCCGGCGGAGAAGTAGCCCAGAGGCTTGCATCAGTCACCAGCAAGCGGGGGCTGGACAGGGAGGTGTAGGGTTGCATGCTTAGGGTAAGGTCCAGGCCTGAATGCCCTGAGGACAATCTGAGGGAGCTAACGAGAGATAGCAACCCAAACTGTGGGATAGCCAGAGAGAGAAAAAAAGAGAGAGAGAGAGAACTTTCCTGTGAAAAGCTCTAACCTAAGGCGCAACGTGGCCTGCTCACAGAACAAAGGACTGAGCGAATACAAAAGAAGAGCTAGCTGGCTGTGGACCGGCCCATTCCCCCACCGGAGGCAGAGAGGCAGGCGGGCGACAGCCAGAGTTGGAAGACAAGGGCCAATCTTGGCCCCAGAGAAGGCATCCTCCACCAAACTGTGGGCAGGCTCCCAGTTGCTAACCAAATCTTTCTGGGATCCTGTATGGTTGACATCTGCCAGGAGGGTCACAGCCAGAGATGAGCTCCCCAGAGGAGACACACAGCACACCTAGGTCTGTGCTCTTGCAATACACCTGTGAAACCAAGCAGCTGGGACCAGGGAGGTGATCAAGAAGCACAGTCCACCTGCACTCTCCAAGCACGTGGTCACCTGAACTGCTCACCCGGGAAGGGCACAAAATGCACCCAACTGAGTCTGTGCCTTTGTGGAGTACCCAAGAACCTGAACCTGAACCTGAGCAGGTTAGACCTGGGAAGTGTACAAAATGCAGAGCCCACTTTGGACAGTTCGCCTGAAGAGCAACTGGGGCCTGACCGGGAAAGTGCACGCCGTTGTGAGCTGGGGCAAACCCAGTGTGGTCCATACATTGCAAGCAATCCCCACACATGCCAATGATATTTGTTTGCAGTGTTCCTCCCTCCCCACAGCACAACTGAAAAAGTGAACTTAAATAAGTGACCACCTGGGCTCCCCTGTGTCAGGGTGGAAATTAGACACTAAAGAGACTTGCAAACAGAGGAAGCCAAAATAAACAAAGAAGAGGGAACTGCTCTGGAAGTGACAGGTGTAACAGATTAAAACCCTGTAGTTAGCATTGACTAAGGGGCTTCCCTTGTAGCTCAGTCAGTAAAGAATCTGCCTGCAATGCAGGAGACCAGGGTTCAATTCCTGGGTTGGGAAGATCCCCGAAGAAGGAAATGGCAACCCACTCCAGTATTCTTGCCTGGAGAACATAGGCAAAGCACTCTCTGACATAATCACAGCAGGATCCTCCCTGACCCACCTCCCAGAGAAATGGAAATAAAAGCAAAATTAAACAAATGGGACCTAATTAAACTTAAAAGCTTTTGCACAATGAGGGAAACTATAAGGAAGGTGAAAAGACAGCCTTTAGAATGGGTGATGGAGGAGGCAATGGCAAACCACTCCAGTAATCTTGCCTAGAAAATCCCATGGACAGAGGAGCCTGGTAGTCTGCAGTCCATGGGGTCACTACGAGTCAGACACGACTGAGCAACTTCACTTTCACTTTTCACTTTCATGCATTGGAGAAGGAAATGGCAACCCACTCCAGTGTTCTTGCCTGGAGAATCCCAGGGACAGGGGAGCCTGGTGGGCTGCTGTCTATGGGGTCGCAAAGTCGGACACGACTGAAGCAACTTAGCAGCAACAGCAGCAGTAGAATGGGAGAAAATAATAGCAAAAGAAGCAACTGACAAAGAATTAATCTCAAAAATATACAAGCAGCTCATGCAGCTGAATTCCAGAAAAATAAACGACCCAATCAAAAAATGGGCCAAAGAACTAAACAGACATTTCTCCAAAGAAGACATACAGATGGCTAACAAACACATGAAAAGATGCTCAACATCATTCATTATCAGAGAAATGCAAATCAAAACCACCATGAGGTATCCATCTCACAACAGTCAGAATGGCTATCAAAAAGTCTATAAACATTAAATGCTGGAGAGAATGTGGAGAAAAGGGAACCCTCTTACACTGTTGGTGGGAATGCAAACTAGTACAGCCACTATGGGGAACAGTGTGGCGATTTCTTTCAAAACTGGAAATAGAACCGCCATATATCCCAGCAATCCCACTGCTGGGCATAAACACTGAGGAAACCAGAATTGAAAGAGACACATGTACCCCCAATGTTTATTGCAGCACTGTTTAGAGTAGCTAGGACATGGAAGTAACCTAGATGTCCACTGGCAGATGAATGGATAAGAAAGCTGTGGTACATATACACAATGGAATATTACTCAGCTATTAAAAAGAATGCATTTAAATCAGTTCTAATGAGGTGGATGCAACTGGAGCCTATTATACAGAGTGAAGTAAGCCAGAAAGAAAAACACCAATACAGTATACTAACGCATATATATGGAATTTAGAAAGATGGTAACAATAACCCTGTGTACAAGACAGCAAAAGAGCCACTGATGTATAGAACAGTCTTATGGACTCTGTGGGAGAGGGAGAGGGTGGGAAGATTTGGGAAAATGGCATTGAAACATGTAAAATATCATGTATGAAATGAGTTGCCAGTCCAGGTTCGATGCACGATACTGGATGCTTGGGGTTAGTGCACTGGGATGACCCAGAGGGATGGTATGGGGAGGGAGGAGGGTGGAGGGTTCAGGATGGGGAACACATGTATACCTGTGGCAGATTCATTTTGATATTTGGCAAAACTAATACAATTATGTAAAGTTTAAAAATAAAATAAAATTAAAAAAAAAAAGAATGCATTTGAATCAGTTCTAATCAGGTGGATGAAACTGGAGCCTATTATATAGAGTGAAGTAAGTTAGAAAGAAAAATACCAATGCCATATATTAATGTATATATAAGGAATTTAGAAAGATGGTAACAATGACCCTATATGAGAGACAGAAAAAGAGATACAGATGTAAAGAACAGACTTTTGGACTCTGTGGGAGAAGATGAGAGTGGGATAATTTGAAAGAATAGTACTGAAATATGTATATTACTATACGTGAAATAGATCACCAGTCCAGGTTTGATGCATGAGACATGGCACTCAGGGCCGGTGCACTGGGATGACCCTGAGGGATGGGATGGGGAGGGAGGTAGGAGTGGGGTTCAGGATGGGGAACACATGTATACCCATGGCTGATTTATGTGAACATAAGGCAAAAACCACCACAATATTGCAAAGTAATTAGCCTCCAATTAAAATTAATAAACAAATTAAAAAATAAATAGACAGCTGTATTCCAATGAAAATTCTTGGTTTTAATATACAAAATCAAGAAGCAGGCTATATTTTTCCTGTGGGTCATAATTTTCCAATCTCTGTACTAATGCTTGGACAACTGGAACATTGAAGCTATTCTGAAGTGAAATTTTTAAAGAACTAAATAAAGCAATCAAGGTCAAAGATGTATATGCCTATCACTAAAGTCTAAGAATCAAAGCTTCACTGCTGTGATTGCTTTTAATTTTGATGTTTTACCTGCAAATTTCATTTCCTGCCTTCTTTTTCTCAAAATTCATTGTTCATTGCACCAGATTTGGGGGCATGATGGAAGAGGCCAGTAATAACAACCTTTTTAGCCTATCAGTGTTCTGAACCAACTGAGATAAATAAACCAAGGAGGTTGTCATGTGGAGACTAACATTTTTGTTTTATATTATGTAAAGCTTATTGGAGACTGTGGCTTGTTGTTGTTCAGTCGCTAAGTAGTGTCTGACTCTTTGCAACCCTATGGACTACAACATTCCACACTTCCCTGTCCTTGATTACCTCCCAGAGTTTGCTCAAACTCATGCCCATTGAGTCAGTGATGCTATCGAACCATTTCATCTGCTGCCATCTTATTTTGCCTTCATTCTTTCCCAGAATCAGGGTCTTTTCCAATGAGTCAGCTCTTTGCATCAGGTGGCCAAAGTATTGCAGGTTGAGCTTCAGCATCTGTCCTTCCAATGAATATTCAGGGTTGATTTTCTTTGGAATTGAATAGTTTGATCTTCTTGCAGTCCAAGGAACTCTCAAGAGTATTCTCCACTACCACACGAAGGCATCAATTCTTTGGCTCTTAGCCTTTTTTATGGTCAAGCTCTCACAGCCATACATGACTGGAAAAAAACCATAGCTTTGACTATGTGGATCTTGGTTGGTAAAGTGATGTCTCTGCTTTTGAATACGCTGTCTAGGTTTGCCATAGTTTTCCTTCCAAGGAGCAAGCATCTTTTAATTTCATAGCCACAGTCACAGTCCACAGTGATTTTGGAGCCCAAGAAAAGAAAGATGTCATTTTCTCCACTTCTCCCCCATCTATTTACCATGAAGTGATGGAATGAAATGACATGATCTTACTTTTTTTAATGTTGAGTTTTAAACCAGCTTTTTCACTCTCCTCCCTCACCCTCATCAAGAGTCTTTAGTTCCTCTTCACTTTTCTGCCATTAGAGTAGAGAGTGAAGAAGCATATCTGAGGTTGTTGATATTTCTTTTGGCAATCTTGATCCAGCTTGTGATTCATGCAGCCTGGCATTTCTCATGATGTACTCTGCATAGAATTTAAATAAGCAGGGTGACAATATTGTTGTATTCCTTTTTCAAATTTGGATCAGTCATGTGTTTCATATCCAGTTCTAATTGTTGTTTCTTTGCCTGCATACAGGTTTCTCAGGAGACAGGTAAGGTGGTCTGGTACTCCTATCTCTTTAAGAATTTTCCACAGTTTGTTGTGATCCACATATTGAAAGGTTTTAGTGTACTAATGAGGCAGGAGTAGATGTCTTTTTTCTGAAATTCCCTTGCTTTCTCCATGATCCAGCGAATGTTGGCAGTTTGATCTCTGGTTTCACTGTATTTGCTAAACCAGCTTGTACATCTGGAAGTTCTTGGTTCATGTGCTACTGAAGCCTAGCTTGAAGGATTTTGAGAATAACCTAACTAGCATGTGAATGAGTGCAATTGTAAGGTAGTTTGTGCATTCTTTGGCACTGTCCTTCTTTGGGATTGAAATGAAAACTGACTTTTTCCAGTCCTGTGGCCACTGATGAGTTTTTCAAATTTGCTGGCATATTGAGTGCAGCACTTTCACAGCATTATCTTTTAGGAACTTAAAAAGCTCAGGTAGAATTCTGTCACCTCAACTAGAAGAGTGAGTTTCCTAGTATGGAATTCCAAACTTAGGCATTCTTATCAGCCAAGAACTCTTGCTTCCTGCAGGCAGCTTTCATTCCAGAAAATGAAAGAGGGAAGAGCTCTGCTTACTTTTTCTGTCCACATTTACCATCCAAGTAAATAATTCCACCTGGCCTGGGTAGGCATGGGAGACAGAGCCAAGAAAGTCTACATATGCTACACAAATTGGTTGAGGTTTTCTGCAAAGCAGGAAAGAAGTATTCTCCACAAATAGTGTCAATTCAATGCATGAGTTCAAAAGGACTCTTTTGGATAAACAGCAAGGTCCTACCATATAGCACAGGGGACAATATTCAGTATCCTGGATTAAATCATAATGGATAAGAATATTAAAAAGAATGGTTATCTGTGTATAACTAGGTCACTTTGCTGTACAGCAGAGATAAACACAACATTGTAAATCAACTATACTCTAAAAAGACTCTTTTATGTTGAGACTAATAAGGCAACAGATGACAACACAATAACTGATGGAAAAATCCAGCAGAACTTTTAGGTTGAATGACATCCACAGAACTATTTTAAGTCATCGTGTTTGAAACAGCGGTCCTGTTTTCTTGCTCCCCAAAGGATGTGGAAAAGTCAAGAACATTCTCAAAATAATTTGTTTGATGAAGTTTCAGGTTTCTTATCATTAGAAAATTTCTTCTAAGGTACCGAAAAGCCTTGAGGACAACTCTTATGGGTCTTCAGCAACCCTTTCCCACTCTACTAAACACCTAACACAGTGATGGTCAAATAGAAGTCCTTAATAAATGTTGTTTAAATAAATGAATAAATGCAACCTCCTGAGTTATTTATTTCCTACCCCCCTCATCTTGTTTGAAGAGTTAGTGATAAGTTTCCCATTCACAGTATCTGCCAGTCTTGGAGACCCTGGTTCAATTCTTGGGTTGGGATGATTCACTGGAGAAGGGATAGGCCACCCACTCCAATATTATTCAGCTTCCCTTGTGGCTCAGCTGGTAAAGAATCCACCTGCAATGTAGGAGACCTGAGTTTGATCCCTGGGTTGGATCCCCTGGAGAAGGGCATAATGGCTACCCAATTCTGGCCTGGAGAATTCCATTGACCTTATAGTCCATGGGATCAGAAAGAGTCAACTGAGTGACTTTCACTTCATCTCATAGAAATTTAGATTCATCTTACTAGCCTGCTTTTCTGATTTTCTCTTGAGAGAAAAAGATGGAAAAGTAACACCAATACCCAATGCACAAAATACAGCAAGAGTTGACAGTATATCTGAAATCTGATGATAACTTTTGTGTTAAAGAGGCATCTACTAATTCGTTTTTATTTCATATTTTAAAATCAGTGTTGTCTCTGAGGCCTTCAGTGAGGTTAGAAAAATATAGAGGCTCCTTTAAAAAGGGAAAATGAAATAAAAAATATTTCATATTTTCTTTGGTCTGTTGCTTAAGAAGGTTACTGTAGGAAATGTAAATAGACCACAGGAAGCTTTAGAAACTCAGCTCCTTGATTGGAAAAATGGAAATTCTGTTTTTTACGGAAATAAAGTAATTCTATGAAAATACAAAATGCAGTTGGTTATCATTTTAAAAGGGTTAGTTTTTTGGATTATGGTTTCTTTGATATAGTACAACTCTGGCACAGGCCTTTCCAAGTATATTTCTGAAAGCAAAATAAATGGAAAACTGTTTTCCCTCTTCATTAATGTCTTACTCTGTTCTATTTGTGGAATGCCAAGAGAAGTAGCACACAGAGTTTCCCTGGATCACTTTCAGAGAGGGAAGGATGAATGGGCTAAGGGAGTTGACCCTGAAAGAAAAGAAACACTCCATTTGAAGAAATAATGCTTCTTCAGACTATAGCACATGTAGATCCTCCAGCTGGGAGAAAACACACTTTTCCTAGATCTTTAATCCCATTCCCCTTGAGTGAAAAGAACCCAAAGAACATGGAAAGTAGAGGAGAATATATTTGCTTGTTTGTTTACTGTTATAAAGTCCTCATGACTCTATCAGGCTTACAAATTATTCTTTTTGGATAATTCTTTATTTCCTTTCCAAAGACACATTTTCTTTCCTCTCTTGTTCCCTATTTGCCTTGAACTTTTGTATGCTCTTTAGCTGAAATTCAACTTAACTCCTTTTCTTTCTTGCAATAAACTTTAGTGTGAACAATGCAATATCTTGAATAACATATTTTTTAGTAGGCACTCATTTTTAATCAATATATTTTGATTAGTGACTATTTGCCCAGGCCTGGAGACACAATGGAGAATAAGTCAAACTTCGCCTCTGTCCTTATGGGACTTAACTGGCTTTCTGGAGCTTCAAAAGCAGAGAAAAGCAGCAAACTGCTTTTCTTTCCAGAGAAAGCAACAAGCTACAGCTCACAGAATAAATCTAGTTGATTGCCTGAGTTTGGAAATAAAGTTTTATTGGGACAGAATCATGTTCATTCTGTTAACATTTTGCCTATGGCTGTTACCATAGGAGAGCTGAATAGCTGCAACTCAACCACTAGGTCAGCAAAGCCTAAAATATTTATTCATTGATTCTTTACCCAAACTGCCAACTACTGCTCAGGAAGGAAAACTAGTTAAAACTAAAATATTTGGACTAGAGAAAAAGATAGGAAAGGATTTGTGTGGAGGGATATGTCAAAGCTTACAAGCTGACTTGCAATATTCATTTTGTACTTCTTTCTCTGAAGAACAGATCTAATTTTCAGTGGGGGCAGGTATCACCTGAAATATAGACTGCATTTCCAAGTCTCTTTGACAAATGGAGGTGCTTTTGCAATTAAGTTCTGGTCAATGGGATGTAAGCAAAAGTGTCAGGTGAACTTTCTGGAAGTTTCCATAAAGGAGAGAATGGATTCTTCTTTAGCCCTTTCTTTTCCTGCCAGTTGCAGCGCAGCCATTTGGCACCATGGAGCCCAGGAATAGTGAAGCAACAGAGAAAGGACTGATGATGGAGCCAAACATGCTCCATGCTTTTGGACAACCTTCTTCTGAATTTCATTAATGTGAAGGAGAAATAAACTTGTATTGTTGTTAAGCCACTGATGTCTTGGCTTTTCTGTCAAATTTAATTAATCTCTAGAAGAATTTGTATCTAATATCCATTTTTTACTCCCCTACTTTGGTGTAAACTTTGATAATTTTTAAAATATTTTTATTGAAAAGCAGTAACATACAGAGAAGTGTATTTGTCATGAGTATACAGTTCAACTAATTTTTAAAAACTGAACACAGAAACATAACCAGTAACAAAACAGTAGAATGTTACCAGCACCCCAGAATGCCCCTGCCACTTCCCTACCAATAGCTTATATCCCCATTCATAAATAACAATTCTCCTGACTTCAAATTGCACTGATTACTTTTACCTGTGTTTGTTTACTAGACACATGGGTTCACACAAATGCTCTTTTATGCCTGGCTTCTTTTGCTCAACATTATGTTTGTGAATTTTATCCACATGGTCAAATGTAGGTATCTCACTGTTATATAGTACTTCATCGTGAATATACCACAACTTGTTTATTCATTCTACATTAGATGGGCATTTGAGTAGCTTCTCATTTTTACCTACTACAAACAGTTCTACTGTAAACATTTTAGGACAAATGTTTTGATGAAAACAGAATATGCTTTTGGTGAAGACATATCCTCCACTTTTCTAAAGTTTGTTTTAATCACTTTGCTTTTACAAAAGATCTACTTTAGTATCTGCTTTTGCTAACTGAAAGAAATTAAAATATTTTTGTTTTTCAAAAAAAGACCAGAAGTGAAAACTCTTATAAAACTCTCATGAAATTCAACATCTCATAATAACCTATAATGGAAAGGAATCTGAAAAAGAATATATATAAATGTGTGTCTGCTGTTGTTCAGTTGCTCAGTCATTTATGGTTTGGTGCATGCTAAGTTGCTTAAGTCATGTCTGACTCTTTGCAAAGCGATGGACCATAGCCTGTCATGCTCCTCTGTCCATGGAACTCTCCAGGCAAGAATACTGGAGTGGGTTGCTATTTCCTCCTCCAGGATATCTTCTCAACCTAGGGATCGAACCTGCATCCCCTACATCTCCTGTACTGGCAGACAACATTGTAAATTAGCATGCACATAAATTAGCTATACTTTAATAAAATAGTGAAAATAGCGTTTGGTTATTTTATTTATTACTTTATTTTTGAGGAGAGATGTTATAGGGGCAGCATATACCCTGAACTCTGAGAACAGCCTTTCCCTGGGAAACACACTTAACATCTCAGCATCAAGTTTAAACTGTGTTTTGGAGCATCTGTGCCTTATCTTGACATTTTGTGCATCCATTAGCAAGATGTGTCCTAAGGTAATTGTTTCTTCTTTTTATGCCATTTCAGTTTATGAAAGTTTTCATAGAAACGCTCCACTTTCATATGGCTGGGGAAACCTATACCTGTTTCTGTTTGTTATATACCTAGGGTGGAATTGCTGGATCAAAAGGTATGTGTAGGTTCAATGGTAGTAAATGTTACAGTTTTCCAAAGTGACTGAACTATCTGACATTTCCACCAAGGATGTGTCAAAGTTTTTATTGCTCTAAGTGCTTGCTAACCCTTTAGATTTTTCTTATTTTTCATTTTAGCAATTTTGGTGTGTATGTAGTAATATTGCATTGAATTTTTATATATTTGCACCTTTCTCATGACTTATAGTATCAGTTATCTATTGCCTCAGTAATGCTGCATAATAAGTAACCACAAAATGTCAGTGCATTCCACAATAAGCATGTGCCGATCCCAAGAACTGAGTTGGCTAGCGGCTGGTTTGGCAGTTCTGCTGTTCTTGCCTGGCATTGTTCACATGTCTGGGGATGTCAGCTGACTGACTGGCTGTAGCTGAAGCAATTGGTCTTACTGATCTCTGTGTATCTCTCAGTTTCCAGCAGACTAGCCCCAGTATTCTCATGGAAAAGGAACAGGTGCAGAAGAAAACAAGCCCTGTTGTGCAATTATTTTTCTGGCGTTTGTTTGCATGACATTTGCTAATATTCCGTTGGTCAAAGTGAGTCACAAGGCTAGCTGAGATTCATAGTCAGTCAGTACTACGAAGTAACATGGCAAAAGGCATGGAGACAGGGATGGAAGAAGTCATTTTTGTGATCTATCACACCCATGAAGTTAAACCCTTTAAATTGTTATTGTCCATTTAGCAATCATCTTTTTTGATGTAGCTACTTAAGTCTTTCCCATTTTTTCTTATGTTGCCAGTCTTCTTAGTGATTTGTGGGTCTTTATATTTATAGATATGTCTTTTATTTGATGTTTATTGTGAATAACTTCCTCCCTCTGCGTGTATGTGTGTGTGAAGTTGCTTCAGTCGTGTCTAACCGTGACCCTATGGATCGTAGCCCACCATGCTCCTCTGCCTATGGGATTCTCCAGGGGAGAATACTGCAGTGGGTTGCCATGCCCTCCTCCAGGGGATCTTCCTGAGCCAGGGGGATCAAACCCTCTTCTCTTATGTCTCCTGCATTGGCGGTGGATTCTTAACCACTAGCACCAGCTGGGAATCCCTTCCTCCTCTCTGTGAGCTGCCTATTTCTCCCTCAACGATGTCTTTTGAAAAAGAAATAGTACTTCTTAATTTTAATTTGGCCAGTTTATCAATATTTTTATGTTTAATGCTTTCCATGTTTATTAAAAAAGTCTTGTCTACTCCAAGGTCATAAAGATGCTTCCTTAAGTTTTTTCTAACATTTTTTATTTTATCTCTCATATGTAGATCATTATTCATTTGGAATTTATATTTGTGAATAGATTGAAATATGAGTAAAATCACTTTCTTTACAGTTATTTAATTAATCAGGCAGAACTTATTGAAAAACTCATCCTTTACTTACTGAGTTGTGGTCTCACGTTTGTGTCAGAGATGCCTATGTATGTGTGTCTGTTTCTGCACTCCCTTTGATATAAGTTTGAAATGCCAAAGCCTCATTTTGACCATGTTTTGGGAGCTCATAACCAGTCTTGTTTCTGTGCCTAGAGAAAAGTGGTCAAGTTCAAGTTGGATGAACCTGTCCATTCTCATCTGCAGTGAATTTTCAGAAGAGAATCTAGATTTGAACAGTGCCAAGTTTGTTTCATTCCCATTATTGACTGATGAGGGATAAGAATAAACATGTCATGAGAAAACTTTTTTTTTTCTGGTTCAGTATATTAGACAAACTATTTTTGAAGTGTTTGTATCCCACAATATTTCTTTCAGTCTAATGCACAAGCTTCAGGTATGATATCTGTTCCTAGGTGATAGCCTATGTCTATCACAGCTTTGATGATTTTCACATAAGGATTTTAGTGAGCACCAGTATGTAGAAGATTTGCTTCCTTTCCTTCTGCCCAAGGAGAATTGCATAATAGAATGATTATTATTTTGTATGAAAACAAGAACTTTCTTATTTGTAGAATAATTTTTTTAAATGGGTTCTAAATTTCTTGATGGAGAATCGGGGATAGTGAATGACAGTCCATATTTTCCAGACCATTTGAAATTGGAGCCTAGAGAGCCAGAAAGGGAGATTTTCATCATGATATACATGAATTAATCTGATTCTATTCAGGCCAGAATGCAAAATGCTTTGTTACTCTGTATTTTCTGCCAGGATCGACTGTGTATCAGAGGTGGTATAGTATAAGTCTACATGCGTGCTAAGTCACTTCAGCTGTGTCTGACTGTTTGTAGCCAAATGGACTATAACTTGCTAGGCTCCTCTGTCCAAGGGATTCTCCAGGCAAGAATACTGGAGTGGGTTGCCATGCCCTCCTCCAGGTATTGAATCTGTCTCTCTTAAGGTCTCCTGCATGGCTGGAGGGTTCTTTAACACTATGGAAGCCAATAAGTCTACATAAATACCAATTTTTAAAAATGTATGATCTAGTCAGGTACTTGAGGCTATTTTGTCAGAGAAAAAAATGGTTAAAAATGCAAGTGGCTGATTTACAGTTGCAAATGAGTAAATGAATGTTTCAATAAGAAAAACTGGGAGTCTTGAAGATCCCAGTCTAATTCACCTGGGAGATATTTTCCTTGCTATAATTTCTCAGGATTTCTCTTTTTATATAAATATAAGGATGATATGTTTTAAAGTATTTTAACAAACCCAAAAAGACAGCTTTAAGTTATTTCTACTGCAGTGAAGAGCTGTGAAAATTGAAAAGAAGGTGGTACTCAAGGCTGAGTACAACTTAGAAAATGACATTTTCTTCATATAATTTACCTTTTGTGCCTCAATTCAGGAAAGAGAGGGCAAAGCTACTTGTCTATTTGTCTGGTGGCTTAGTGTTTGTCCTCTTTATCCATAGAAGAGATATTTATCTAATAACTACATTCAGTGGATGTTGTTCAGTGGCCATTGTCAATCAGCAAATAATTCTGACTTAGATAATTTCTCCAAAATTTCATACATTTATGTTGCATCTGTCTAACTTTTTTATCAGCTTTCAAGAGGTAGAAGCTGTATCTTTGTCACTTTTGAATTCTGTTCTATGTTTAGGATGCTACTGAGCAGAGAGCAGAATCTCAAAATCTATTTAGAAAGACAGAATTCCAATAATCAGGGTTAAAAAGTCCTAGTGTTCTTTCCAAGCTATATTTATATTCAGTATCTTAGTAAGAGATATACAGTATAATGAAAAATTGTGAAGACTTGGATTAGGACTGTAGGAAGTAGCATTAGAGGCTGGATCCTCATTAGAGGAGACAAAGTAATTAGTAAAACAGTAAGAGGGAAAACTGGAAATAGTATAGTTTAGAATCAGAGGGAGAAAAGAGTTTCAAAAAGAAAAGAGTCATCAATGATGTCAATGTCACAGAGAGGTCAAGCTGAGGGAAGCTGGAAATAGATCCTGAAATTTGGTAAATAGAAGGTCACTTGTGACTTCAGGGAAAGCCGTTTCAATAGAACGGCCAGCAGCTGTGAGGTCAGCTGTGGTGAGCTAAGGAGTGAGTAAGTGAAGGCAGGGGAAGCATGAGTAAGGACATTCTCTCAGGAAGTTTAAGTGTTTTGAAGAACAATTAGTGTTGAAGGAGTTCAGAGAAAGAAAAGAGCACGGAAATTTCATGGAGAAGGTGTTACAAGGGGAAAGGGAATTCATGACTAATTTGGCAAAAGAACAAAAATAATGGTTTGGGGTTAAAACAGCACACCGGGGAGTGGCAACAGAAGACTCAAAGAGGAGAAAGAGACTAGAAAATCGTCATGATGGAGGCCATGTGACATGATAATCGGTTGAGTGCAGGGAGGTGGCTCATTTGGAAATCTCAAGTCTGAGTTATTGACAGACCAGTGGTGCCACAAACAGAAACATGGCATTCCAGTGCTTGGTTTCCCAGAGTTTAAGATGTACAGTCTCATTAATTCATAACATAACTTCATTCTTGCTGCTACTGTTTATCAACCGATTCTAAGGCACCTTTTCTAGTCTATGTCACTAACAATCTTTATTAATCGTTCATCTGATAATCATTTACTATCTAAAACGACCTTTCCTCTGTGGCATGGTGCGTGAAAAGCACTCGACAGGGTACCTTGTCACAACAAATGTCATGTTCCCTGACTGCAAGAACCTCGTTAGACCCTTTCTCCCGTGCGATCTTACTTACTCTTTGCATCGGTTTTCTATTTCTGTTGTAACAATTATCAAAAATCTAGGATCTTTAATAGAATAAAATTCATTTTCTCAGTTCTGGATGTCAGAAATGGAAGGTATGACTTGCTGGGCCAAAATCAGAGGTGAATTTCTTTCTGAAGGGGAGAATCTGTTTCCTTATCTTTTCCAGCTACTAGAGACTCCCCATGTTCCTTGTCCTGTGGTCCCCTACAATCTTTAAATTAGCAGTATGAACCTTTCTTATATCACATCACTCTGACACCGACTCTTCTTCTGCCTCCTGCTTCCACATTTCAGGATCCTTGTGATTCCATTGAGTTTACTCATATAATCCAGGATAATCTCCCCATCTCAGGGTCAGCCGATTAGCAATCTTAGTTTCATCTTCACTTTTAATTCTCCTTTTCCATGTAACATATTCTATTCACAGATTCTGGGGATTAGAATGTAGATATCTTTGGGAGGCATTGTTCTACCCACCACATCCTGAAAGGTCATAGTTAGGTGTCACTTCTTCTGTAAAGCATAGGGTCAGTCCTCAGAACAGAATTAATCTTGTCTTTTAAGCATTTCTTCCACACATAATGAAGTGAAAGTGCTAGTTGCTCAGTTGTGTCTGACTCTTTGTGACCCTGTGGACTGTAGCTTGTCAGGCTCCCCTGTCCTTGGACTTCTCTGAGCAAGAATACTGGAGTGGGTAGCCATTCCCTTCTCCAGGGGATCCAAACCCAGGGACTGAACCTTGGTCTCCTGCATTGCAGGCAGATTCTTTACCATCTGAGCCACCAGGGAAGCCCTCCACACTTAGTGGCTACCTGTTATTACAGATTTTACCAAATTCTGCTGTGATTATTTGTATAATAAACTTCACTCCAGAGAAGTGAGGTCTTGGTGTCTGGCAGCTTGAGCTCTGAATGAAAACTGTTGAATTAACAAATGTGGAGGAGGGAGATAGAATCTTGGTAGGATTCTTTAAGCAAGGCAAAGGCTTTATAATTGGGACAAGGATTTCAGGGACATTTGGTAATCGGATAGGGATATATGAATGAAAATCAGATAAATCCATGCATTTAGAGACAAGGCTGAGCTATTTGTCTCAAAATGGGCGTAGTCAACTAACAACAGGCAATGACTAGAAGCTGCATAATTTTGTCTTTCATTATATTGCAAATTAGGGACAGCTTGTTCATGAAATCTTACAACATTAGGAAAGGAGCCTGAAATGAAAGAAAGGCTGTATGTAGTCACATGTCATAAAGAGATGCCATAATGACACAAAATCTGAAAAACCAACTTGTCCCTTTTTTTAAGGTATAGAAAACTGACACCAACAAGTAAATAACAATAAGAAAAGAACCATCTTTGTTTATCCATTACTCTCCTGGGAAAGTGGTGATTTGATTTAAATGATAAGGATAGTTCTGTTTCTTAGTCTGAGCTATCCTTTGGGTGGAGAAGGTTAACATTGGGTTGTATGAGTGTGACGCATATTTCCTTCAGGCAACAATCAATTTCCTTTTTCCGATTCTGTGCTCCCCACACACCAGCTGATAAACAGTCTAGTCTCCCTGGAGGAACCACTCACCAGGAAGGGAGTGCCTGGTTACCATCTGACCAGTTCTGTTCCCAGGCCTGGCAGTGGTTGGGCCATTGCAAATTAATAAACTGGGCCTTAGTTTGTAACTGTCTTTGTGTATGTTATTAGAGTGAATCAATTTTCCAGGGTCTAGTCGGAAGCGCAATAAATATAATGTATCTAAAAACATGTCGAAGAACAACCCTTGATCACAGCCAGCCCCAGAGGATGTAACCTTCTCTGCGGTCTGTCTGGGCATGCTGTCTGTGAGTGAAACTGTGATGGTTCATTTTGACTCATCCACCTCCACAGCCTAGGTGGTGCTCTGCTTCTGTGCAGTGGACAATAGGTAGTCACTAGAGCATCTTAAATAATGAGGGGAATAAAATGGTGAAAATGGAGCTTTAGAGAAAGTAATCTGACATTGCTTTGCACAAATGATTGAAAGGTAACAAAAGAAATGTAGGTCAGGAGGCTGTGAAAATGCTGCCCAAGAGAGTAGGCAAGGATCTGTACTGGAAAATGGACAGGGGAGTTTTATTAAAACATTGTAAAGGAAGAAACTGACCACTGTCATGGCTATGAAGAGGAAGCAGCAACCTAAGATAAGTCTTTGATGTTGATTATGGGTACTAGAGTGAGGCTTATCTGACAGAACCTGTACTTGAGATAATTAATACAACTTTTGGTGGTCTCTGAATTAAAGGTGAGAAATAATTTCAATATAACTTTGCTTTTTGAAAAAGAAAAAAGGTGATTTTTTTTTTCCAAAGATGTATTAGCACCAACTTATAGAAAAGATTGGGCCTCCTGGGTGGCACTAGTGGTAAAAGAAACTGCCTGCCAATGCAGGAGATACTGGTTCGATCCCTGGGTCCAGAAGATCACTTTTGGAGGAGGGCATGGCAACTCACTCCAGTATTCTTGCCTGGAGAATTCCATGGATAGAGGAGCCTAGTGGGCTACAGTCCATGGGGTTGCAAAGAGTCAGACATGACCAAAGCGATTTAGTATATAAAAGATTAGTACCCAGACATATTTTTGAACTACAAGAACAGTTTCTTTGTTTCAAAACCTTAGCTCTTAATGCTTTTCCTTTTATTAGTAATGACTAATAAGTTATTTCAGGAAATAAGTATAAAGCTAAAAAGTATTCTCTGAACCATAATGCTTAATTTTCAGAAAATGATAATGACATTGTCAAAAATTCAGTTGCCTACCAGGAAAGCCAATCATAAGTGACGTGTAAGTACCAAGCCTCTTCTTAAATTATTCCAATTGCCCAGAATCATGCAAGAAATATTTTGCAGAGCCAGCTGGAATTCTAACCCATACCTAGGAAACACAACTTGTAGGTGAAATCTGAGCAGATTTTTAGAGCCCTTGATGGTATAAAGCCATGCAGCATCTTCAGAAGACTTGCCTTTCATTTACAATCAAGGTCATATTAAATTTTGTGTAAACACTCTTTGGCTGGACTCCATATCCAATACTCCTTTCAAAAATCATATCAACACAACGGTAAAACTAAGATAAATAAATAAAATTCATAAAGAACAAGAGCCTCATTGTCTGGGCTGGTAAATTTACCTGACTCTGTTCTCTCTCTCTTTCACACGCATACACACTTAAAAAAAAAATCTTAATTGAAAAATTAAGCCTCCAGGAGCCAAAACACACACTGCAAAGCTAAAGACGTTTGAGCATTGGCATCTCCAGAAGCCTGGCACTTGTGAGTGCTGTAGCTAGTTTTCGCACTGTGAGACCGCTTTTGATTTATTGCTGTCATAAAACAGAAATAGGTGTAGCATTATGATGATTTGTGATTTGTTCCTAACTCAAAGGACTCTGGTGGCCTCTTAAATTTATTATAACAACTCACAATAGGAAAATGGAACTAACTTGACAAGACTCATTCCTTCAGGTCACAAGGAAATTGTGGGCGGGGGGGCTGCCCCTCTTATCTGGGGGGTTTGAGGAAAGAGTGAGGACAGAGAGGTAGGGAGAGGCAGAGAATGTGGGCATTTGATGCCCTTGGGCTAAAACAATCAACTTAGAGCTGGAGGGGCTGAGTATTAGATTTAGGTTTTACTTGGACAATTAAAAGCATTTCTCAAAAAAAAAAAGTCATTTAGGTCTCCATTTTACTTGCTTGTCTTTACATTTTTCACTCCAGTGTGAAAGTCCCCGTGTGGCAGGTTTCCTGCCAACATTTGAGAACAACATCCATGCTGGCTCAAGGTGGTTTGATGGGGCATCAGTGAAAGAACAGCTCAAATGAGCTGCCCAAGACCTCAGCATTATTGCAAATGCACCCTACCTGGTATGTTAATACTTAGAAATGCAGAACTCAATGTCAAAACTCGACCTCTCTCAAGAGCATTTAGATCTGACCGTGGAGGCTGGAGATGACGCTGCACCAGCCTGGACTTGAGGAAGGAAAGCGTATGTTATCTGTTTTAAGTTGCTTGTCAAAAATGAGTTTTTGTTGAGCTCTCTTCTTTGGGGAGAAAAAAATATGGAAGAGTTTTTGGTGTCAACTGCTTTGCCTTGGCACTGAGTGGCATGAACTATGAACACTGAGATGGGGTACCCAGAGCAGAATGACAAGTACCCCATTATTACTCAAAAACAAAGCATTTGGAGATAAAAGACTGGGCAGGAGTCCTCATTCTACAAGCAGGAATCCTGTTTTAATCCTCAGAAAATCTTCAAAACTTCTCTTAATTCCAGGTTTCTCATTGACAAAGGGGGATATAATATTTGTCTACCTAATGGACTTGCTGTAAGGAAGAGTGAAGCTTGTCTTAGATGCGTGTGGTTGTTTGTGTGTGTTGGGGGTGGAGAGGAGGTTTTGCCTTGTGTAAAGTAGAGTGGATTTAGTGGAGTTGGAAAAGGACACCATGCTTCCATACCCACAGAGCTAAGTCAATATCCATGGTAAAATCTAGCCCTGCTGGAATATTAACTATCATCAGAGGAGACAGAAGAATTAAATCCTGGCAAGACTGCCCTAAATGAGCAATTGCTTAAGGTCTTATGCCACAGATTCCTCTGCAAAAGAGCAGTTAAACTGTAGGAAAGGGATAACTGCAGTGCTATTACTTTTCTTCTCAAAGCGTTTCCATCAGTTAGTGTGCCAAGAGAAAGGATAGTGCTGTTGGGAAGCTATAATTACAGTCCTGGGTAGGACTGTATATATACTTCAGAGGTGATACTCAATGATGGGCTGCATGAAGCCCTCTGCAAACTTGATCAATGCCTCCCCCAAGATAAAGTGGCTTACCTCGGCTTAGTTTCATGGAAATGGCACATATCTGGAGTCAGAAAGACATAGTTCTAATCCTGACTCTGTCACTAACTCTGAGAAAAATCACTTTATCTCTCTGAGCCTGCTCCCTAATCTACAAGATGTGATGGTTCGGGGCAGGAGATCTGGGTGAGGGAGCGGACTAAGTGGTCAAGTTTCTTCTCAATTCAGCCATTCCTGATAGTGAGGTTCTAACACAAGGTTATCAGATGGAAGAGCTAGCACATGCTTAGTCTAGTAGGTGGGGAATAATAGAAATAGCTGCCAGTCATGTAGGGTCTTCCAAGTGGCTTAGTGGTAAAGGATCTGCCTGCCAATGCGGGAGACACAGGAGATTCAGGAGATGTGGGTTTGATCCCTGGGTTAGGAATAGCCCCAGAGGAGGAAATAGCAACCCACTCCAGTATTCTTTCTTGAGGTCCTATGGACAGAGGAGCCTGGCAGGCTACAGTCCATGGGATCACAAAGAGTCTGACATGACTGAGTGACTGAGCATGCACACCAGTCATATAACTCTTTCCAGAGTACCTGGTCCAGACCTCTCAGAGCACTAACTATAATGTGCGATTTATAGCCTGAGTCTCTCAAAGGCAAGTTCAGTTCAGTTCAGTCATTCAGTCATGTCCGACTCTGCAACCCCATGGACTTCAGCACGCCAGGCTTCCCTGTCCATCACCAACTCCCAGAGCTTGCTCAAATTTATGTCCACAGAGTCAGTGATGCCATCCAACCATCTCATCCTCTGTCATCCCCTTCTCCTTCTACCTTTAATCTTCCCCAGCATCAGGGTCTTCTCTAGTGAGTTAGTTCTTTGCATCAGGTAGCCAAAGTATTGGAGCTTCAGCTTCAGCATTAGTCCTTCCAATGAACATTCAGGACTGATTTCCTTTATGATTGGCTGGTTCAATCTCCTTGCAATCGAAAGAGACTCAAAGGCAGAGACTATCTCTAATTCATCTGGAGGTTCCCCAGGGTACAGCACAATGCCTAGCGTGTAACACATATCTTTGTCAACATCTACTGTAAAAGTTCTCTGTAACCAATCACAGTAAAACTCGTTGTCACACACAACTTAGCATTTATACTGCACAGTATGGTTCTGAGGTAAACTGTGGACTAGAAGGTCTAGGCTAAGATCAGCTGGGAGATTCTAATCAAGCTGTGGGTCCAGTTGGCTTGACTCCTTGCTATGGGCTATGCTCCTGTTCCTAGAACCCTAGGATGAAGGGACAGCAGCTAATCAGAAGAAAGTATTCCCCTGACAGGAGCATGAAAGGGTAAAAACCTCACTGCACACAAACATTTCAAACATGTGATTCTATCCCTTCCGTTAGTATTTTATTTACCAAACAAGTCACTTGATCAAGCTCAACCTTCATTGAGTGGCAAAATCTACTTCATGGCTAGTGGAAGGAACTGCAAAGCCACAAGACAGAAGGCATGGATACAGGTACGAATGCAGTCTAGCACCATAGGTGGAAGCTTAGAGAATTAATGAGTTCATGATAGTCCTGTCTTTTCATACCTTTTTTGAGTTCTTAACTAATGACTACATCAAATACTCCAGCAATTTTGTCAGAATAGCATTAGTCATTGGTAAATATTAAACAATTGGATGTCTAGAAATCATTCCCATGTGATCTGAACTAGAGGGACTTAATAGGTGTGGGTGGTGCTCTGTAAATACTCTTTCTGGCAGTATATAGCATTTCTTTTCATGATCCCAGTCTGAGCCAAAAGAAAAAAAAAAGAGAGAGAATCAAAAATAGAAAAAAAAAAAATTAGGGAAATGCCCTCTAGGGTTTGAGTATATAAACCTGTAGGGTCTGTTGTTTTTAATTCTTTTATTTGAAGATGATGTTTTGAACTAGTTGGTTGAACTCCCCTATTCCTATCCTAGGCATAACTAACAGATCCTTCTTTGCAAGACAATGGATGCTTATGTCATGTCCAGCTAGAACCTTATCAGCAAAGACCCTCCAAGAAGTTGCTGCCCTGCTGGGACCCTCACCTTCCTTCCAGAACCACTGAATGGCTTCTGCCACATTTCTATGGGGCCAGCACACCTGCTCTGAATATCAATTTGCTTGTGCCTCTGGATTTCCAGGTGGTGACTTTTATTGCTTTCCAAAGCATGAAATTTGAACTTTGGTTTTCCCTGATGTCAGATTAGCCAAATCACCTTAACAGTGAACTTTTTAAATAAAGCAGCTATGAGGTGGTTACCTCATATTTTAAGAGCCCATTAGAACTACATAGAAAGTTTGCTAAAAGGCAGAAAGAAAAGTATTGAACATTTGAAGTTTCAGCTGGTCATCTCTCCTGAAATATTAGGTGCAGACTAGCTTACATACATTTTTAAATGTTATAAACCACACATCTGAAGATAGAATAATAAGCTTCGGTGGCTGAAGATAGAATTTCCTTGTCTATTTTTCAAAGAAACAGGATCTTTTATGTTGGGGGAGGGGTATGGAGAAAAACAGTCCTGGATGGCACAACACTCTGCTGGTGGCTTCAGTGTGAGGTCATTTCACACTACAAGTCACAGAGCAGAGTGTGATCCTTATAAACTCATAGCCTATTTTAGCAAACAGAAGTAATTACAAACAAAACGCCCACCAGTTGAGATTTTACATGGTACCCCAGTTGCCAAGGCTGAAATGTAAAACCAACCAAATAAAACTCTGCCTCACTTACCATTCGAATTGGTTGCCTAAGGTATAATTATGTGAAGACTCCTTGCAAACCCTTGCTTGTATGTGCACATTTGATTCGGAGGCCTCTCACTAGAGGATAGCTAATCACTTTGTGTCAGCGCTGACTCTACTGCCCAGAGCCCAGTGCTGAGACACCTTGGCAGATCTTTTGTGGCTGCCTTGTTGTTGTTTAGTTGCTCAGTCATGTCTGAATCTTTGTAACCCAAAGCCCTCCAGACTTCTCTATTCATGGGATTTCCCAGGCAAGAATACTGGAGTGGGTTGCCTTTTTCTTCTCCAGGGGATTTTTCCTGACCCACTAATTGAAACTGCATCTCTTGCATCTCCTGAATTGGCAGGCAGATTCTTTGCTGCTGAGCCATTAAGGAAGCCCATAAGCAAATGAAACTTGTCTAAATAAGTGGTACAGCTATAAGCATATGTATACCCTCTACTGGAGAACGCAATGGCAACCCATTCCAGTACTCTTGCATGGAAAATCCCATGGACAGAGGAGCCTGGTAGGCTGCAGTCCATGGGGTTGTGAAGAGTCAGACACAACTGAACGACTTCACTCTCACGTTTCACTTTCCTGCATTGGAGAAGGAAATGGCAACCCACTCCAGTGTTCTTGCCTGGAGAATCCCAGGGACGGGGGAGCCTGATGGGCTGCTGTCTATGGGGTCACACAGAGTCGGACATGACTGAAGTGACTTAGCAGCAGCAGCAGCATACCCTCTACTAATTCAATGAAGCTATGAGCCATGCTGTGCAGAGCCACCCAAGATGGAAGGGTCATAGTGGAAAGTTCTGACAAAGTGTGGTTGGTCCACTGGAGGAGGGAATGGCAAACCACTCTAGTATTCTTGTTGTAAGAACCCTATGAACAGTATGAAAAGGCAAAAAGATATGACCAAGGAAGATAGCCTCCCTTCTCATGTTGGAAGGAGTCCAATCTGCTACTGGGGAAGAGTGGAGGACAGCTACTAATAACTACTGAAAGAATGAAGCAGCTGGGCCAAAGCAGAACTGATGCTCAGTTGTGGATGTGTCTGGTGATGAACGTAAAGTCTGATGCTGCAAAGAACAATATTGCATAGGAACTGGAAATGTTAGGTCCACGAGTCAAGATAAATTGCAAGTGGTTAGGCAGCAGAGACATTGCTTTGCCAACAAAGGTCCATCTAGTCAAGGCTATGGTTTTTCCAGTAGTCACGTATGGATGTGAGAGTTGGACTATAAAGAAAGCTAAGCACTGAAGAATTGATGCTTTTGAATGTGGTGTTGGAGAAGACTCTTGAGAGTCCCTTGGACTGCAAGGAGATAGAACCAGTCAATCCAAAAGATGATCAATATTCAGTGGAAGGACTGTTGCTGAGGCTAAAGCTCTAATACTTTGGCAACCTGATGTGAAGAACTGACTCATTGGAAAATACCTTGATGCTGGGAAAGATTGAAGGTAAATGAAGAAGGGAGCGGCAGAGGATGAGATGGTTAGATAGCATTACTGACTCAATGGACAAGAATTTGAACCAATTCCAGGAGTGAAGGACAGGGAAGCCTGGTGTACTGCAGTCCATGGGGTCACAAAGAGTCAGACACAGCTTAGCAACTGAACAACAACACCATATACCCTCTACTGTCCATTTTTACTGTCCTAGGAAAGCATACATTTGAACCACTATATTTCTGATCTGTCACAAAATCTTTCCTGCAGAAAATCCCAAGATTTTCTGGCACTTCTTTAAAGCTTTATCTTCAATCAGTAGAGTTCTAAGAGTTTTATTTCTATTTCTGTGAAGCAATAATACTGATTTTAAAAAATAGTTGAATTAGGTCTTATCAATTGGATAGGAATGTAAAACATTATGACCAGGTGATGCCCTACTGTTTGTAGTTCCACCTTTTGTTTTGCAGATGAGAAAATTAAAATTAAGAGAGAAACAAAACACCCAGACTAAATTCCAGATCAGCTCCTTCCTGTAAAATGACCTGTTCATGTCCCAGCTTTGCTCCTCAGTAAAACCATAGTGCAATTTGAATTGGATTTTATTGATCCACAAACTGAAACTGAGAAGCATACAATGAATGAAACTGGAAATTAGGACTATGAAAGTAGTCTTCCCCATTCTTCACTCAAACTATTCCCTTCAAAGAATTTATTGATGCTCTTTCCTTGAGGGTAGGAAATAAAGGGTATAAGAACATCTTTACTGCATTCCACAGCTCTAAACCCAAGATGGTAGGCCCTAGGTGTGTGTGTGTGTGTGTGTGTGTGCATATTTGCTCAGTTGCTCAGCTGTGTCTGACTCTTTGCCACCACAGGAACGGGGTAGCCCATCAGGCTTCTCTGTCCATGGGGATTTCCTAGGCAAGAATACTAGAGGGGGTTGCCATTTCCTTCTCCAGGGAATCTTCCCGACCCAAGGATCGAACCCATGTCTCCTGCATTGGCAGACAGATTCTTTACCAGCTGAGCCACCTGGGAAGCCCAGCCACTAGCTACATGTGGCTATTTAAATCTGAGTAAAGTAAAATCAGTAACTAATAAGGACCTACTGTACAGCACAGGAAATTCTTCTCAGTACTTTTAGTGACCTAGAGGGAAATAATCTAAAAAACAGTGGATATATTAACATGTATATGTACAGCTGATACACTTGACTGTACAGCAGAAACTAATGCAATGTTGTACATGCACTATACACTAAAAAATTTTTAAAAAAAAAAAAGTGTTACCCTATTCAATACCAGGAAAAAAAATAAATTTAAATAAAATGAAAATTTAAAAATCAGTTTCTTTTTTTTTTTTTTTATTTTTTTATTCTTCCAATTTCATTTTATTTTTAAACTTTACATAATTGTATTAGTTTTGCCAAATATCAAAATGAATCCGCCACAGGTATACATGTGTTCCCCATCCCGAACCCTCCTCCCTCCTCCCTCCCCATACCATCCCTCTGGGCCGTCCCAGTGCACCAGCCCCAAGCATCCAGCATCATGCATCGAACCTGGACTGGCAACTCATTTCCTACATGATATTTTACATGTTTCATTGCCATTCTCCCAAATCTTCCCACCCTCTCCCTCTCCCACAGAGTCCATAAGACATCAGTGTCTCTTTTGCTGTCTCGTACACCGGGTTATTGTTACCATCTTTCTAAATTCCATATATATGCCTTAGTATACTGTATTTATGTTTTTCCTTCTGGCTTACTTCACTCTGTATAATAGGCTCCAGTTTCATCCACCTCATTAGAACTGATTCAAATGTATTCTTTTTAATGGCTGAGTAATACTCCATTGTGTATATGTACCACTGCTTTCTTATCCATTCATCTGCTGATGGACATCTAGGTTGCTTCCATGTCTTGGGTATTATAAACAGTGCTGCGATGAACATTGGGGTACACGTGTCTCTTTCCCTTCTGGTTTCCTCAGTGTGTATGCCCAGCAGTGGGATTGCTGGATCATAAGGCAGTTCTATTTCCAGTTTTTTAAGGAATCTCCACACTGTTCTCCATAGTGGCTGTACTAGTTTGCATTCCCACCAACAGTGTAAGAGGGTTCCCTTTTCTCCACACCCTCTCCAGCATTTATTATTTGTAGACTTGGATCGCAGCCATTCTGACTGGTGTGAAATGGTACCTCATAGTGGTTTTGATTTGCATTTCTCTGACAATGAGTGATGTTGAGCATCTTTTCATGTGTTTGTTAGCCATCTGTATGTCTTTTTTGGAGAAATGTCTATTTAGTTCTTTGGCCCATTTTTTGATTGGGTCGTTTATTTTTCTGGAGTTGAGCTGTAGGAGTTGCTTGTATATTTTTGAGATTAGTTGTTTGTCGGTTGCTTCATTTGCTATTATTTTCTCCCATTCTGAAGGCTGTCTTTTCACCTTGCTAATAGTTTCCTTTGATGTAAAAATCAGTTTCTTAGTTGCACTAGCCACGTTTCAAATGCCCAGTAGCCACATGTGGCTGGTGGCAACTGTATGGAACACCATAGCATACAGAACATTTCCACTGTCACAGATACTTCCATTGGTTGGTTCTGCTCTGTTGTCAGGAAATAAAGTTTTCTTCTTTGCACTCTGAACTACACCATTGCTGAGAACGTTTTGCAGAGTTATTGGTAGAGAGAACATTCCTTCCTGGGAAAGTCCTTTGTCAGTGTTTTCAGCCTGACCGTCTTTTCAGCCTATTGTAAAATAATATTGTAGACTGGGTGTCTTATGAAATACAGAAGTTTGTTATAGTTCTGGAGGCTGGGCTGTTCAAGATGCAGGCAGATTCTGAAAGAACACTTTCCAGTTCACAGAAGGCCCTCTTCCCAATGTATCTCACAAGGCAGAAGGGGTGAGGGAGCTCTCTGGAGTCTCTTTATAAGGGCACTAGTCTCTTTGCTGGTGGCTCAGGTGGTAAAGAATCTGCCTGCAAAGTAGGAAACATGGGTTCGATCCCTGGCTAGGGAAGATTCCCTGGAGAAGGGTATGGCAACCCATTTCAGTATTCTTGCTCGAGAATTTCATGGACAGAGGAGCCTGGTGGGCTACTGTCCATAGCGTTGCAAAGGGTGGGGCACAACTGAGAGACTAACACACACACAAAACCTCATTCACAAAGGCTCCACTCTCATGACCTAATTATCTCCTAATACTATCACACTGGGGATTGGATTTCAACATATGTATTTGAGAGAACACAGATATTTGGTCTATAGCATCCCGACTTCTGTCTCTGTGTCACAACCTTACCACCAACAGCCTGTGAGGCTGATTCTTGTATGCAGGATTTTGTGTTTTTAGTTTATCATGTTCATATCAATATTTCTTTCTCAAACAAAGACATTTCATTTAGTAGGATTTCTAGGGGAAAAAATAGGTGCTATATTATATTGGAAATATTGTGAAATGAAAATTCATCACTTTTATTTATACCTTCTAGCAAAAATAATCAATGAATACAAAGAGCTGTTAATTTAAGCTTAACATGTAAGTGTGAGATCATGAGAAAGTAAATTTTTATCTCACCTTACTGATGAACTAAATGTTATTGAAACACTGAGTACAGGGAGAGTATGTTGTCATCAATATTGCATATCACAAATATCAAATGTCATTGGATATATTGGTATTTCTAATTAAACAAGTTTTTAGAATTGTTTGAGCTTCTAGCTCTGCCTCTCTGACAATGTGATCTGTGTTTGATCTTTCAGGTTTTAAAAGAAAAATCAATTATGCAGTGATCAATCAGAGTAAAAGTCTTTGTATGTTAAGGGAAATTAAAGTAGTGACAAAAATAACAGGATCACTACCAGAACACTAGGATATTAGAAAAGCATAAAAGTAATAAATATAGTGATTTGGTGGAGGAAATGAAAAATATCCTCTTTGGAGCGTATGCATAGTGATTAAGAAGGCTATCTCCTAAGCCCATCCCACTGACTAGATAGATTCCAAAACCCAGTTCTATGAGTTTCTGACATTGTGTGAATTTGAAGAATTTAATTAACTTCCTTCAGCTGAGTCTAGAAAAGCCTTTATAAGGAGGACACTTGCTGAAAAGCTGAATTTATGAACTAACCCCCAAATTTCCATTCATCACAGCCTCCTCATGTTTCTGATCCCTAGTTGTTAACTCTTAATTCATATTTTTCTTTTTCTCTGTCATCCAGCTTATTATCTAAAAGGCAGCTTCTCATTCTTGTGCCGTATGTACAGTGTGGATCTGCCGTATTGAATCTGAGACCTCCAGCAGCTTTTCTTGGACAGTAGCTAAGTGTTTGCCCTCCTGAATTACGTGTCCTTCAGGATCCATGACAGGATCTCTTAAGTGGATATGCTCATAAACTAGACCAGTTTCTCACAGCTCAGATGCTTCCCCTCCTCCGTGCACTGCTGCGGGGTAATCCTGAACTGCAGAGATCAGTCCTGACTGCCTGTCTTTTCCTCTTTCTTCCAACATCCTGAGGACTGGCAGAGACTTCATGTAATTAACCTGCCACCCTTTGCCTGGCCCAAACAAGGGTGTGATCAATGTTAAATGAAGCAACAGTACTCAAAGTAGTCTGATCTGTTACTCCTTACAGAATTCTTTATGTGTGCAGTAATTTGTGCTGTGCAGTTTGGGGAGTGGAAGTCATTTAAAAAATGGTTCTTCAAAGAAATAACCTATAATTTATTTCAGGAAGTCAATCATATAATTAAAAAGTGTGTTGCAATAGTAAAGATAGATTTCTGGATTCTGTTGCTCTTGGGGGAAGGTTCCAAAAAACTGGCCTACATGAAATTTCCACCATCTTTCTAGGAGTGAATATTTCCTTCCTAGGGCATTAAAACTTCTTATGTGTTTATGCTGCTGCTAAGTCACTTCAGTCGTGTCCGACTCTTTGCTACCCCATGGACTGCAGCCTACCAGGCTCCTCCGCCCATGGGATTTTCCAGGCAAGAGTACTGGAGTGGGTTGCCATTGCCTTCTCCGTATGTGTTTATGGTTATGGGAGATTTAGGTCCAGCCCAGGAGGAGGTCTGGTTCCCAGGAGATAAGCTGAGTTTGTGATTGTAAGGAAGGGAGTGAATGTAGCTAGTTTTCCTGGCACCAGAGGATGAAGGGTGAGAAAAAAAAGCATTCTCTTATTAATGTCAGCAGGGCTATACAAATTGCCAAGAGCAAATGTTCTTAAATTGATGATGTCTATGATAACTTATTAAAATTTTCATTTATTAAAATCTGTGGTCATTCAAATAAATGGCATTACCTTATTGCTAATTTGTGGGTGATTATATTCTTTAGTGGAGAAGGTCACTTAATTATTTCAAATTTCTGACTCCTAAGTCTGACTGTAAGAACTGATCCTGATCAGTTGGGAGAATTAGCTGAGCAGCTGCACAAGGTGACTGAAATGTAAAGGACCCTGATGTGGGAGAGAGAACCTATTGGTGGCACAATGGTGAGTCTAAAAGGAGGAAGTCAGCTAAGCATTGCAGTAGTTAAACAAAGTTTATCAAAGAATTGGGCGCTGGAGAATGGCATTGTGTTTTACAATGCAGGGGATATAATGTAAAATGAAGGGAAACAAAATTGGAGAAGGAATAGGTGGCACAAACCCCCTAAATTTCTTTACTGTCTTACCACCGTCTACTTCTGCCTGGAGCTCCCAGTGCCTGTACTTCCAGACATCGCCTGGGAACCCACCTCCCTACTCCCTCTCTCACCCCTCCCTTCCACAGCAGATGTCCTGGTCACGCAGAAAGAATGGGAGAGCAGTGGGCGGGGGAGGGAAGGATGATGTCACCCTGTGTGTGAAAGTTTGTATGATTGCGGTAGTATTCTCTGGACCATTTTCCACAGCAGTTTCCTTAATGGCAAGATAACACCACCAAGAACCAGTCTCACATGTTCTGGGGTCAGATGGCTGTAGGAAGTTCAATCAGTTGAGGCTGAGTGACTGAAACTGAACAAGGCCAGAATTAGGGTGAAAAGGAGGAAGCACTCCCCATGGGTATGTTATTTAATAGGATGCCAAGAGAATCAATACTTAAATACTATTTTCATATTTAACACCATATTTTAAGATCAAAATTCATGCAAAAATCCACAAGGAATGAAATATCGTTATTTTAAATAAAGAGAGGGTGGCTCTGCCTGCTTGTTTTGATTCTGTTATTGTGTGGTGAGAGAGTGTCGTTTTCAATCAACCTTGGGGTCCTGAACCCTGAGGCCCTTTCCTTCCTCACTAGGAGGGTTGATAAGGACGTGTGAACAAACTGCACAGTGCAGAGTTTCATATGTGGTCCTGTTTGATGGGAGAGATCTTATTAACTTTTCCCACTTGGCTCCATTTACAAATGCAAGTAAGGGTGCACATTTGTTTTGTCTTGTGTTTCAGTGTGACTGAGAGGGCGCTGATGCAGAACAATCTATTGAGTTTTAAAGAGGGTGGTGATTAGGGCAACTTTCTACAGAAGAAGCTGAGGGTAAGACAGATGACAGCAGGGTCTCTAGCACCTCCTCACTGTTAAACCTATGTGGATCAGTGGATCAGTAGCACAGTAACCTATGCGGATCAGTATGACGAGTGGCAGACGTAATCCTTGTGACTCAGATTTGAATTGAAGGTGACGTATAGAGTGACAGAACTAGGCCCTCTTGGTTGGCCTACCCCTCTACGTTTGGCAATTCCTTTTCTAATGCTACCTTATCAAAGGGGTATATTGTTTCATTGAGGATGATCTAGGACTAGGGAAGATTGTGAATCAATGTTAAGAGATACAAAAACATCAAACAATTTCATAAATTTCAAATGAGTAATAAGAAAAAGCCTGGAAATGGAAACCAAGGCCAGATTTTGAAAGACTTTTTATCCTGAAAGACTTAAAATGCTGATGTAAGAATGCTGATTTAATTTCAACTTTCATTCTAACTCTAACTTAGGACTTCTGGTTTAACACATGCAGTGGATGGTCAGTCCAATGCAGTAAAAAGGGCACAGGATTAGGAATCAGAGGTACCAGATTTGAATCCCAGCTGTGATGCTTATTGACTGAAACCTTTGGCAAAATATGTGTCTTCTCCAAATTTCAATTGTAACATCTATAAAGAGAATGCTTAAGCCACTGATTATTATACAAATAAAATAAGTACAATGCATGGCTTACAAATGGAGAAGGCAATGGCACCCTACTCAGTACTCTTGCCTGGAAAATCCCATGGGCGGAGGAGCCTGGTAGGCTGCAGTCCATGGGGTTGCTAAGAGTCAGACACGACTGAGTGATTTCACTTTCACTTTTCACTTTTATGCATTGGAGAAGGAAATGGCAACCCACTCCAGTGTTCTTGCCTGGAGAATCCCAGGGACGGGGGAGCCTGGTGGGCTGCCGTCTATGGAGTCACACAGAGTCGGACATGACTGAAGTGACTTAGCAGCATGGCTTACAAGAATCACCCCATAAATATTAGCTACCATTATTGATAAGTTCAAGCATATCAGATTTAGTGATCAAATGATATCAAGTAGTTAGGGATCCAATTTAATTTAATTCCAGCAAGACTGAAACTGCGATGTTACCATGGACAGTAACTGGTATCAAGTGTATTGGCATCCTATACTGCATAATAAACTGAACAGCTTTAAACAATGCCTAAACACGTATTATCTCACAGCCTCTGTGGTCAGGAGTCTGGGGTCTTGTCTGGGTTCTCTGCTAGGGTCTCACAAAGTGCAACAAAGGTGTCAGTTGAGCTGTGTTCTGTCTGGAGGCTTGACTTGGGAAGAATCCACTTCTAGTTCATTCAGGCTGTTGGCAAAATTCATTTGATTATGACTGTATAACTAGGGACTCCTGTATTTTGCTGGCTGTCACTTCGAAGTGGCACTCAGATTATGGAGGCCACTGCAGACCTTTGCCATGTGGGCTTCTTCCACATGGCTGCTTATTTAATCAAGTAAGCAAGGCTCTTGGTGTATCTGCTAAATCAGAGTCCTAACGTAATAGCATCACAAGAGTACTGTTCCATCAGCTCTGTCATGTTCTCTCGGTTAGAAGCAAGTCACAGGTCCTTCCTACTTCTTCAAGGGGAGGCATTACATAAGGCATGGACCCCAGACGAGGGGATAACACTGGGGGTCACCTTCAGGTGTTTCTGCCCCATGCTGAGTGAGTAGGAAAATCAGAAGGAAAAACCAGTGCTGAGCTTCACATGAAGAGTTTTTTCTTAGATATATTCTATTCCAGGTTGCAGCTGGAAGAGTAAATAACACAATCCCATTAAGAGTTGAAAATATGTACCACAGCTTTCTTATCCATTCATCTGCTGATGGACATCTAGATTGTTTCCATGTCTCATATATGAAACGAGTCGCCAGTCCAGGTTTGATGCACGGTACTGGATGCTTGGGGCTGGTGCACTGGGATGACCCAGAGGGATGGTATGGGGAGGGAGGAGGGATGAGGGTTCAGCATGGGGAACAAGTGTATACTTGTGGTGGATTCATGTTGATATATGGCAAAACCAATACAATATTGTAAAGTTAAAAAATAAAATAAAATGAAAAAAAAAAGAGTTGAAAATAGAAAATCAGAATTCAAAAACAAAGTCAGGGGTAGACTATCAATCCAACATAAGTAATCACTGAAACTGCACGGATTCAATTTCAGGGAAAGATAGGATACAGAAAGTGAAAGTGAAAGTGAAGTCCCTCAGTCCTGTCCAACTCTTAGCGACCCCATGGACTGCAGCCTACCAGCCTCCTCCACCCATGGGATTTTCCAAGCAAGAGTACTGGAGGGGGTTGCCATTGCCTTCTAGAATATAGAAGGAAGGATGAAAGAATGAGGATTAAACCTCAGCCTAGATGTCTGGTATGTGGGAGTAAGAGGAATAAGGCAAACAGCAGGGCAAACTGTCACTTAGAAAAAAATAGAATAATGAATTACAAATAACAATAATAGGATATCAATAAGAAACTTATTTCATGAGAAAAATCTTCCTAATGTATCAGGACTGCTTAAAGTCCTTACACATATTGGCTCACAGATCGTCACAAAGCCCTGTAGGATAGTAATACTCTCCCCATTTTACAGAGGTGGAAGGTGAGTCACAGAGCATTTAAGTAGCCTGTGGGAGGGGACACAGCTAGACTGATAGTAGAAACTGGCATTTGGCTGCTGGAGAAGCGAGCAGACAGGACGACATCAGAGAGGCCCAGGTCTCACGCAGGAGCAGTGATTCACCTTGTCAGGATGACTGGGATCCAGTGATGGGGTGGCCATTGTTAGGAAATGTGTAAATAGGAATAGAGGAATAAGTGCAGCAGGCAAAAGCAGGGCTGGGAGGTGATGGGGATCAGACAGTTGAAGTTTTAAGCATTATGGGTTTAACCACTCCCTTCAGAAAAAGGAACAAAAGAGGGCCTTCCCCGGGAACCCCAGAAACTTCTCAACTTCATTTTTTCCTTCTTACAATGATGTTTTTTTTTTTTTTTTTGTTGGGCCCGGACCCCGCCAACGGCTCCTCGGGGCCCCGGCGCGACACAGGCGGACACTGGCGGGCGACGGCCACAATGATGTTTTTTTAAAATTAGTTTATATTGGAGCATAGTTGTTTTACAATGTTGTGTTAGTTTCTGCTGTACAGCAAAATGAATTAACCTGATAATTCCTGATTTATTACGAATATATATATATCCCCTCCCTTTTGGACTTCCTTGCCATTCCGTTCACCACAATGCAGTAAGTAGAGTTCCCTATATGTATATGCTATACAGTATCTTCTCTTCAGTTGTCTATTTTATACATGGTATTGATACATAGTATCAATAGTATATATGTGTCAATCCCAACTTCATTTCATTCTTGATGCTTATACCACATAACAGTATTCAGTAATTTGCATGACTGTATTGCTTATGCTCTTAAATAATTTATGATATATCTTCAATCATTCGCATTTGTACAGTGGGCACAGTACAATATAGTGGTTAAGTTAGACTGCCTTTCTAATTGTGGTTCAGTTACTTAACTAGCAACTATTTAAGCACTTTTTTATTCAGTTTCCTCATCCAATAGTGTAGATCATAGTACCACATGATGTGAGCACTAATTTAATTAGTACATAAAAAATGCTTAAAGGCTTGTAAATGCCAACTCTTAGTGTTCTCATATCTTCCTCATTTGCAGGTGAGCAACCCATGAAGAGAAGCATGTATTCTATTATTTGTTAATACCCTCCCCTCACACGTCTAGTAAACCAGCATAATAGAAGGCATATGGTGGTTCCTGGAAAAATTATAGATAAAGTAAAAGAAATATCTCCAGGAGGAATGTAGGAGAATCACAGGTGGTGGAGGAGGTAAAAAAAAAAAAAAGTGAAAGGTTAAAAGAAAAAATAGGATGTGTTTTTTAGAGGAAAAAATGACAGTGAATGGGAAAATATCATGCCAATCTGTCACTTGAATTAAGACTCAGACACTGGGACCTATGGGACTGAGGCAGTCTTTCCAGCTTCTGCCCACAATATGTGTATAGTGTTCTTTTTATTTTCTTTATTTTTTGCTGTGTTGGGTCTTTGATGCTGCAGGAGCTTTTCTCTAGTTGCAGTGAGCTGGGGCTACTCTCCAGCTGTGGTGTGTGGGCTTCTCATTGCAGTGGCTTCTCTTGTTGAGGCTCCTGGCTCTAAAGCACAGACTCAATAGCTGTGGTGCATGGGCTCAGTTGCTCTAAGGCACGTGGGACTTTCCCAGACCAGGGATCCAAACTGTGTCTCCTGCACTGGCAGCTGGATTCTTTAGAAGACAGTTGTGGGTGAAGTAGTAAGGGAGGCCCTGACCTGGTAAGTTGTGCTGGGGTGGGCAGGCACCACCTGGACTGTCCAGAAGTCAGGTCTGGCTTAGGATGAGCCTTCTGGAATGTAGATTTAGGGCCAGTTCTTAGCTTAGCATCACCAGCTGAAGAAGAAGACACTTGGAGGTCTTAAAAAATAGAGAGTTTACCTCCAACTTTTTTACAGGATCAGGACATATCTGAGGTTTATTCCCAAGTATTAGCTACTGTTTGGATGTCACTAAATCTTAACCTAATGAGAATTCCCCCTACCCCCTTAAATGTAATTGCATAATTACACAAGAATAGATCATGCTTGGGGCTGCTCAAAGGATGCTCAAAGCAAATGGGCAGTCCTGGGAGACAGATCTTGTTCTCTTGGGACTGGCATCTTGACTGAGTGATCTGAGCAGAGGATTAATATAGGAAAGACTATTTGCTCCTTGAGCCCGGGACAGTTCATTTACAGTAAGGGTTCTCTC
Organism: Bos mutus; assembly: GCF_027580195.1. Taxonomy (NCBI): domain Eukaryota; kingdom Metazoa; phylum Chordata; class Mammalia; order Artiodactyla; family Bovidae; genus Bos; species Bos mutus. Next base: position 93,903,100 of record NC_091621.1, read on the forward strand.
TCAGGTCCCCAACATGGAGAATGGGGTAAATGCCACTGGGAAAGAAAATGGTGTAAAAGTTTCCATTACTGCTTGTTCATTGTTACTGTTTCTCTAGTGGGCTTTTTTTTTAGTTGGAGAAGATCCCCTGGAGAAGGCTATGGCCAGTGCAGGAGAGATAAGAGACTCAGTTTTGATCCCTGGGTTGGGAAGATCCCCTGTAGGAGGGCATGGCAATCCACTGCAGTAATCTTGCCTGGAGAATTCCATGGAGAGAGGAGCCTGGAGGGCTATAGTCCAGGAGGTCACAAAGAGTCTAACACAATTAAACAACAAACACTTTCATCTTTTTTTCTTAGTTGCTTCACAATGTTCTATTAGTTTCTGCTGTACAATGAAGTAATCAGCTATATGGATGCAGATATACTCTCCCTCTGGGATTTCCCTCCCACACCCCTCCCATCTCACTCCTCTAGTTTATCATAGAGCACTGAGCTGAACTCCCTGTGCTATACAACTGCTTTCCTAGCTATCTATTTTACACATAGTAGTGTATATACGTCAATCCTTCCCCACTGACCCCACTCTTCCCCTCTCCAACTGTGTGCACGTGTCCATTGTCTATGTCTGTGCCTCCATTCCTGTCCTAATATGTGTTCATCTGTACCACTTTTTTAGATTCAGCATATATGCTTTAAGATAGGTTATTTTGCTCAGCTTTTTAAGAGGGAGAAATTACTTTTCTAATAAAAGTTATCCTATGGGTAACAGTTAATTGGGAAAGTTAATTATATCTCCCCTTCTCTTCTCTGTTCCTTCTTCTTAGTCTTTCTGACCCCTCAAAGCACTACGATCACCAACACACACCTAGAGTTCATACCTTTTAAAGAAAACCTCTTCAGAAAGAATATTTCCACCTTGAGAGGAGTGAAAACATTTCTATTATTCTGAGCTGGGGCAAGAGTTATTGCATAGTATTAGGTTTGCTGTTGTTCAGTCGTTAAATCATGTCCTGACTCTTTGTGACCCCATGGTCTGGAGCACACCAGGTTTCCTGGTCGTTCACTGTCTCCCAGAGTTTGCTAAAATGCATGTCCATTGAATCAGTGATGCTACCTAACCATCTTATCCTCTAGCCCCTCTTCTCCTTTGGCCTTCAGTCTTTTCCAGCATTGGGGTCTTTTCCAGTGAATCAGCTCTTTGCATCAGGTGGCCAAAGTATTGGAGCTCCAGCATCAGTCTTTACAATGAATATTCAGGGTTGATTTCTTTAGGATTGACTGATTGGATCTCCTTTCTGTCCAAGGGATTCTAGAGTCTTCTCCAGCACCACAGTTGGAAAGCATCAGTTCCTTGGTGCTCAGCCTTCTTTGTGCTCCAACTCTCACATCCAAACCAATATGAATTGTGGTGCTGGAGAAGACTCTTGAGAGTCCCTTGGAAAGCAAGGGGCTTCCCTTGTAGCTCAGATGATAAGGAATCTGCCTGTAATCTGCCCAGGTTCAATTCCTGTGTTGGGAAGATACCCTGGAGAAGAGAATGACTAACCACTGCAGTATTTTTGCCTGGAGAATTCCATGGACAAGGGAGCCTGGCAGACTACAATCCATGGAATTGCAAAAGTCAGACAAGACTGAGCAGCTAACACACACACTGGGAAAATCATAGCTTTGGCTATATGAACCTTTGTCAGCAAAGTGATATCTTTACTTTTTAATACACAGTCTAGGGTTTCTCTACTGTCTATAGGATTGCAAAGAGTTGGACACGACTGAACAACTTTCACTTTCAGGTTTTTCATAGCTTTCCTTTCAAGGAGCAAGGGTCTTTTAATTTCATGGCTGCAGTCACCATTCAGCAGTGATTTTAGAACCCAAGGAAATAAAGTCTGCCACTGCTTCCACTTTTTCCCCTTCTATTTCCCATGAAGTGATGGAACAGAACACCGTGATCTTAGTTTTTTGAATGTTGAGTTTTAAGCCAGCTTTTAAAAAAAAACAAAAAAACAAAACTATTTATTATTTATTTTAATTGGAGGCTAATTACTTTACAATATTGTATTATGTGATACATTCACATGAATCAGCCATGGGCATACATGTGTTCCCCATCCTGAACCTTCCTCCCACCTCTCTCCCCATCCCATCCCTCAGGATCATCCCAGTGTACCAGCCCTGAGCACCCGGTCTCATGCATCGAACCTGGACTGGAGATTTATTTCACATATGATAAGATACATATTTCAATGCTATTCTCTCAAATCATCCCAGGCTTTTTACTTTCTTCTTTCATGCTCAGTTCAGTTCAATTCAGTTGCTCAGTTGTGTCCAACTCTTTGTGACCCCATGGACTACAGCACGCCAGGCTTCCTTGTCCATCACCAACTCCCAGAGTTTACTCAAACTCATGTCCGTTGAGTCCATGATGCCATCTAACCATCTCATCCTCTGTCATCCCCTTTTCCTCCAACCTTCAATCTTTCCAAGCATCAGGGTCTTTTCAAATGAGTCAGTACTTTGCATCAGGTAGCCAAACTATTGGAGTTTCACTTCAGCATCAGTCCTCCCAATGAATATTCAGGACTGATTTCCTTTAGTTGGATCTCCTTGCAGTCCAAGGGACTCTTGAGAGTCTTCTCCAACACCACAGTTCAAAAACATCAATTATTCAGCACTCAGCTTTCTTTATAGTTCAACTCTCACATCAGTGCACGACTACTGGAAAAACCATAGCTTTGACTAGACAGACCTTTGTTGGCAAAGTAATGCCTCTGCTTTTTAATATGCTGTCTAGGTTGGCTGTCTTTCATCCTCATCAAGGGACTTTTTAGTTTCTCTTCAGTTTCTTATAATCGTATCTTCATTAGTATTAGGTTATATATTATGTCTTCACTGGTATTAGGTTATAATAGTACATGTCCTCCGGAGAGTAGGGAATGCACATGATTTTATGTGCATACTTATATTTTGCATACTTATATTCAAATATAAGTAATAATAATATAAGCTCTATCACTGAATTCTGCCATATATTGACTTTTAAATTAAAACTTTTTATTAATTAATAACATAACTTATGTAAATCATTTTCTAACTATTTCAGCTTAGATGTATTTTTAGGTACACTAAATGCCCTGTTGAGATTTTACTAAGTTAACTGCTCTTCACAGTCTATGAAAGTAACCAGATTTCAATGTAAAAATACACTGCTTTACATAATACATCAGTGGAGACAATTTAGTTTTCTTCAATATTGAGAGTGAATTTAGCTTGACTAATAAATTATAACCCATTAACATAACAATTCATGCTAAAATCAGTTCATTCCATTCATTCAGTTGTGTCCAACTCTTTGCATCCCCATGGACTGCAGCAAGCCAGGCCTCCCTGTCCATCACCAACTCCTGGAGCTTACTCAAACTCATGTTCATCAAGTCTGTGATGCCATCCAACCATCTCATCCTATGATGTCACCTTCTTCTCCTGCCTTCAATCTTCCCACCATTAGGGTCTTTTCCAATGAGTCAGTTCTTCACATCAGGTGCCCAAAGTATTAGAGTTTCAGCTTCAGCATCAGTCCTTCAAATGAATATTCAGGACTGATTTCCTTTAGGATGGACTGGTTTGATCTCCTTGCAGTCCAAGGGACTGTTAAGAGTCTTATCCAACACCACAATTCAAAAGCATCAATTACTCAGCCACTCCAGTGTTCTTGCCTGGAGAATCCCAGGGACGGCGGAGCCTGGTGGGCTGCTGTCTATGGGGTCGCACAGAGTCGGACACGACTGAAGTGACTTAGCAGCAACTTAGCAGCAGCTTTCTTTATTGTCCAACTCTCACATCTGTACATGACTACTGGAAAAACCATAGCTTTAACTAGATTGACCTTTGTTGGCAAAGCAATGTCTGCTTTTTGATATGCTGTCTAGGTTGGTCATAGCTTTTCTTCTATGGAGCAAGCGTCTTTTAATTTCATGGCTGCAGTCACCATCTATGGTGCTTTTGGAGCCCTCCAAAATAAAGTCTATCACTGTTTCCATTGTTTCCCCATCTATTTGCCATTAAGTGATGGCACTGGATGCCATGATCTTAGTTTTCTGAATGTTAAGTTTTAAGCAAACTTTTCCACTCTCTTCTTTCACTTTCATCAAGAAGCTCTTTAGTTTTTCTTCTATAAGGGCCTTTCTGCCATAAGGGCGGCGTCATCTGGACATCTGAGGTTATTGATATTTCTCCCATCAATCTTGATTCCAACTTTGCTTTATCCAGCCTGGCATTTTGCATGATGTACTCTGCATATAAATTAAACAAGCAGGGTGACAATATACAGCCTGACGTACTCCTTTCCCAATTTGGAAGCAGTCTTTTGTTCCATGTCTGATTCTAAACTGTTGCTTCTTGACCTCCATGCAGATTTCTCAAGAGGCAGGTCAGGTGGTCTGGTATTCCCATTTCTTTAAGAATTTTCAAATTTAAGTTTTTTGTGATCTACACAGTCAAAGGCTTTGGCATAGTCAATAAAGCAGAAGTAGATGTTTTTCTGGAACTCTCTTGCTTTTTCAATGATCCAACAGATGTTGGCAATGTGATCTCATAGATGCTATAAGACACAGTCCTATTGTTATTAAATTTACAGACCCAGTGACAGTACATGCCATGGTTACTTTTATGTATCAGCTTGATTGGACCATGGGATGCCCAGATATTTGGGTAAATATTTTTCTAGTGTTTCTATAAGGATGTTGCTAGATGAGTTTGACATTTAAATCTCTAGACTGAATAAAACAGATTGCCCAAGTGGGTCTCATCCAATTAGCTGAAGACCCTATTAAAAAGAAAAGCTGGAGGAGCTAAGATGGCGGAGGAGTAGGACGGGGAGATTACTTTCTCCCCCTCAAATTCATCAAAAGAACATTTAAATGCCAAGTAAATTCCACAAAACAACTTCTGAATGCTGGCAGAGGACATCAGGCACCCAGAAAAGCAACCCAAGTCTTCCAAAGGAGGTAGGAAAAAATATAAAAGACAAAAAAAGAGACAAAAGAGGGAGGGACAGAGTTCCGTCCCGGGAAGGGGATCTTAAAAAGAGAGAAGTTTCCAAACACCAGGAAACCTTCTCACTGTCGAATCTGTGCCGAGCTTTGGAAGCACAGAGGGCAACATAACAGGGAGGAAAAATAAATAAACAATTAAAACCCGCAGAGTGCGAGCCCTACGGTAACTCCCCCAGCCCAGAGGCAGCTCAGACGCCTGCACACACCACTAGCAAGCGGGGTCTGGGCAGGGAGGCGCGGCGCGGGCTGCATCGCTTAGAGTAAGGACCTGGCCTGAATAACCTGAGCACTATCTGAGCAAAATAATTTGGGCTAGCAAACCAGACTGTGGGATATCTACCACGCGAAAAGCCAGCCCTAACCTAAGTCACCGCCAGGCCCACGCACGGAACAAAGGACTGAACAGAGATAGCCGGCTGCAGACCATCCCCCTCTGGTGACAGACAGCCAGAACTGGAAGGGGGCAATCGCAGCCCCAGAGAGACAGTATCTATAAAACTGTAAGCAGGCTTCTTTGCTAACTAAAACTTCTTGGGGGTCTGGACGGTCAACATCTGCCTGAGAAGGTGCGCCGGTTGTACACCTAGATAACCGAGCGGCGGGGAGGCGATAAGTCACAGCAATCGCGCTCACCAAACACCTCATCACCTGAGCTGCTCAGACCTGGGAAGGGCACAAAACGCAGGCCCAACCGAGTCTGCGCCTCTGAGGACTACCCGAGTGCCTAAACCTGAGTGGCTTGGACCTGGGAGGTGAAGACAGCCCAGGGCCGGCCACGGATGGTTCCCGGCGGAGCAACCTGGAGCCTGAGCAGTGTGGGCAGGGAGGCTACACACGCCATGAGCGGGGGCAGACCCAGTGTGGCTGAGGCACTGCGAGCCCACGCCAGTGTTATTTGTTTGCAGCATCCCTCCCTCCCTCCCCACAGCGTGACTGAACAAGTGAGCCTAAAAAAAAAAAAAAAAAAAAAAAGTGTCCTCCACCGTCCCCTTTGTGTCAGGGCAGAAACCAGACACTGAAGAGACCAGCAAACAGAAGAAGCTATAATAGAGGGAACCGCCTTGGAAGCTACAGGCAATAGATTAAAACCCTGTGGTTACTACTGACTACATAGGAAGGGGCCTATAGATCTTGAGAAATATAAATCTGACCAAGGAACTAGCCAAAAATGAACTGAACCCACAATACTCACAACAAAACCAGAGGAAGTCCTAGATATATTTTTACTATTTTTATGATCATTCTTTCTTTTTTTTTTTTTAATTTTTTAAAAAAATTTAAGTCCTATATTATTCCTTTAATTTTCACTTTTATAACCTATACTTTGAAAAAAAAAGTAAAAGACCCTATTTTTTTTTAAGCAAACTTCATATATTTTTTATAATATTTTTAACTTTTTTTTCTTCTTCTTCTTCTTCTTTTCTATAACATTGTATTTTTTTGAAATTCCAAACTCTACTCTAGATTTTTAACTTTAGCTTTTGGGTATTTGTTATCAATTTTGTACCTATAATTTTTTAAATAATTTCTGTGACTTTTTTTTTCTCTGTTTCTTTCTCTTCTTCTTTTATATAACATTGTATATCTGAAATTCCAAACTCTACTCTAGATTTTTAATTTATGCATTTTGGTATTTGATATCAATTTTGTACCTGTATTTTCTTTATAATTTTTGCCACTTTGCTTGTTTTTGTTTGTTTGTTTGTTTTTTCTCTCTTTCTTTTTCTTCTTCTTTTTTTAACATTGTATTTTTGGAATTCCAAACTCTACTCTAGATTGTTAACTTTTGCTTTTTGGTATTAGTTATCAATTTTGTACCTATATTTTCTTTATAATTTTCGCGACCATGTTTATTTTTGTTTGTTCATTTTTTCTCTCTTTCTTTTCCTTCTTCTTTTCTTTAACATCGTATTTTTGAAATTCCAAACTCTACTCTAGATTTTTAATTTTTGCTTTTATGTATTTGTTACCAATTTTATACCTTTAAGAACCCAATCTTCAGTACCCATTTTTCACTAGGGAGTGAGATTACTGGCTTGACTGCTCTCTCTCCCTTTGGACTCTCCTTTTTCTCCACCAGGTCGCCTGTGTCTCCTCCCTAACCCCTCTCTACTCTACCAACTCTGTGAATCTCTGTGTGTTCCAAATGGTGGAGAACACTTAGGGAACTGATTACTGGCTGGATCTGTCTCCCTCCTTTTCATTCCCCGCTTTTATCCTCCTGGCCACCTCTGTTTCCTTCCTCCTTCTTCTCTTCTCAGTATAACTCTGTGAACATCTCTGAGCGGTCCAGTTGTGGAGTGCACATAAGGAAGTGATTACTGGCTAGCCCACTGTCTCCTCTATTGATTCCACCTCATCTCATTCGGGTCACCTCTAACTCCCTCCTCCCTCTTCTCCTCTCCATGTAACGCTGTAAACCTCTCTGGGTGACCCCCACGGTAGAGAAACTTTTCATCTTTAATGTAGATGTTCTATCAATGGTGCTGTATAGAAGAAGTTTTAAAACTACTGTAAAAATAAGACCAATAACTGGAAGCAGGAGGCTTAAGTCCAAACCCTGACTCCAGGGAACTCCTGACTCCAAGGAACATTAATTGATAGGAGCTCATCAAATGCCTCCATACCTACACTGAAACCAAGCACCACACAAGGGCCAACAAGTTCCAAAGCAAGACATACCAAGCAAATTCCCCAGCAACACAAGAACACAGCCCTGAGCTCCAAGATACAGGCTGCCCAAAGTCACCCCAAAACCATAGACATCTCATAACTCATTACTGGACACTTCATTGCACTCCAGAGAGAAGAAATACAGCTCCACCCACCAGAACACTGACACAAGCTTCCCTAACCAAGAAACCTTGACAAGCCACCTGTACAAACCCACACACAGTGAGGAAATGCCACAATAAAGAGAACTCCACAAACTGCCAGAATACAGAAAGGACACCCCAAACTCAGCAATTTAAACAAGATGAAGAGACAGAGGAATACCCAGCAGATAAAGGAACAGGATAAAAGCCCACCAAACCAAACAAAAGAGGAAGAGATAGGCAATCTACCTGATAAAGAATTCCAAATAATGATAGTGAAATTGATCCAAAATCTTGAAATCAAAATGGAAGCACAGATAAATAGCCTGGAGACAAGGACTGAGAAGATGAAAGAAACGTTTAACAAGGACCTGGATGAAATAAAAAAGAGTCGATATGTAATGAATAATGCAATAAATGAGATCAAAAACACTCTGGAGGCAACAAATAGTAGAATAACAGAGGCAGAATATAGGATTAGTGAATTAGAAGATAGAATGGTAGAAATAAATGAATCAGAGAGGATAAAAGAAAAACGAATTAAAAGAAACGAGGACAAACTCAGAGACCTCCAGGACAATATTAAATGCTACAACATTCGAATCATAGGGGTCCCAGAAGAAGAAGACAAAAAGAAAGACCATGAGAAAATACTTGAGGAGATAATAGTTGAAAACTTCTCTAAAATGGGGAAGGAAATAATCACCCAAGTCCAAGAAACCCAGAGAGTCCCAAACAGGATAAACCCAAGGCGAAACACCCCAAGACACATATTAATCAAATTAACAAAGATCAAACACAAACAACCAATATTAAAAGCAGCAAGGGAAAAACAACAAACAACACACAAGGGAATTCCCATAAGGATAACAGCTGATCTTTCAATAGAAACTCTTCAAGCCAGGAGGGAATGGCAAGATATACTTAAAATGATGAAAGAAAATAACCTACAGCCCAGATTATTGTACCCAGCAAGGATCTCATTCAAATATGAAGGAGAAATCAAAAGCTTTTCAGACAAGCAAAAGCTGAGAGAATTCTGCACCACCAAACCAGCTCTCCAACAAATACTAAAGGATATTCTCTAGACAGGAAACATGAAAATGGTGTATAAATTTGAACCCAAAACAATAAAGTAAATGGCATCAGGATCATACTTATCAGTAATTACCTTAAATGTAAATGGGTTGAATGCCCCAACCAAAAGACAAAGACTGGCTGAATGGATACAAAAACAAGACCCCTACATATGTTGTCTATAGGAGACCCACCTCAAAACAGGGGACACATACAGACTGAAAGTGAAGGGCTGGAAAAAAATTTTCCATGCAAATAGGGACCAAAAGAAAGCAGGAGTAGCAATATGCATATCAGATAAAATAGACTTTAAAACAAAGGCTGTGAAAAGAGACAAAGATGGACACTACATAATGATCAAAGGATCAATCCAAGAAGAAGATATAACAATTATAAATATATATGCACCCAACACGGGAGCACCGCAATATGTAGGACAAATGCTAACAAGTATGAAAGGAGAAATTAACAATAACATAATAATATTGGGAGACTTTAATACCCCACTCACACCTATGGATAGATCAGCTAAACAGAAAATTAACAAGGAAGCACAAACTTTAAATGATACAATTAGACCTAATTGATATCTATAGGACATTTCATCCCAAAACAATGAATTTCAGCTTTTTCTCAAGCACACATGGAACATTCTCCAGGATAGATCACATCCTGAGCCATAAATCTAGCCTTGGTAAATTCAAAAAAATAGAAATCTTTCCAAGCATCTTTTCTGACCACAATGCAGTAAGATTAGATCTCAATTACAGGAGAAAAACTATTAAAAATTCCAACATATGGAGGCTGAACAACACCCTGCTGAATAACCAACAAATCACAGAAGAAATCAAAAAAGAAATGAAAATTTGCATAGAAACGAATGAGAATGAAAACACAACAACCCAAAACCTGTGGAACACGGTAAAAGCAGTCCTCAGGGGAAAGTTCATAGCAATACAGGCATACCTCAAGAAACAAGAAAAAAGTCAAATAAATAACCTAACTCTACACCTAAACCAACAAGAAAAGGAAGAAATGAAGAACCCCAGGGTTAGTAGAAGGAAAGAAATCTTAAAAATTAGGGCAGAAATAAATGCAAAAGAAACAAAAGAGACCATAGCAAAAATCAACAAAGCCAAAAGCTGGTTCTTTGGAAGGATAAATAAAATTGACAAACCATTAGCCAGACTCATCAAGAAACAAAGGGACAAAAATCAAATCAACAAAATTAGAAACGAAAATGGAGAGATCACAACAGACAACACAGAAATACAAAGGATCATAAGAGACTACTATCAACAATTATATGCCAATAAAATGGACAACGTGGAAGAAATGGACAAATTCTTAGAAAAGTACAACTTTCCAAAACTGGACCAGGAAGAAATAGAAAATCTTAACAAACCCATCACAAGCACGGAAATTGAAACTGTAATCAAAAATCTTCCAGCAAACAAAAGCCCAGGTCCAGACGGCTTCACAGCTGAATTCTACCAAAAATTTAGAGAAGAGCTAACACCTATCCTGCTCAAACTCTTCCAGAAAATTGCAGAGGAAGGTAAACTTCCAAACTCATTCTATGAGGCCACCATCACCCTAATACCAAAACCTGACAAAGATGCCACAAAAAAGAAAACTACAGGCCAATATCACTGATGAACATAGATGCAAAAATCCTTAACAAAATTCTAGCAATCAGAATCCAACAACACATTAAAAAGATCATACACCATGACCAAGTGGGCTTTATCCCAGGGATGCAAGGATTCTTCAATATCCACAAATCAATCAATGTTATACACCACATTAACAAATTGAAAAACAAAAACCATATGATTATCTCAATAGATGCAGAGAAAGCCTTTGACAAAATTCAACATCCATTTATGATAAGAACTCTCCAGAAAGCAGGAATAGAAGGAACATACCTCAACATAATAAAAGCTGTATATGACAAACCCACAGCAAACATTATCCTCAATGGTGAAAAATTGAAAGCATTTCCTCTAAAATCAGGAACAAGACAAGGGTGCCCACTTTCACCATTACTATTCAACATAGTTTTGGAAGTTTTGGCCACAGCAATCAGAGCAGAAAAAGAAATAAAAGGAATCCAAATTGGAAAAGAAGAAATAAAACTCTCACTATTTGCAGATGACATGATTCTCTACATAGAAAACCCTAAAGACTCCACCAGAAAATTACTAGAACTAATCAATGACTATAGTAAAGTTGCAGGATATAAAATCAACACACAGAAATCCCTTGCATTCCTATACACTAATAATGAGAAAACAGAAAGAGAAATTAAGGAAACAATTCCATTCACCATTGCAACAGAAAGAATAAAATACTTAGGAATATATCTCCCTAAAGAAACTAAAGACCTATATATAGAAAACTATAAAACACTGGTGAAAGAAATCAAAGAGGACACTAATAGATGGAGAAATATACCATGTTCATGGATTGGAAGAATCAATATAGTGAAAATGAGTATACTACCCAAAGCAATTTATAGATTCAATGCAATCCCTATCAAGCTACCAATGGTACTCTTCACAGAGCTAGAACAAATAATTTCACAATTTGTATGTAAATACAAAAAACCTCGAATAGCCAAAGCGATCTTGAGAAAGAAGAATGGAACTGGAGGAATCAACCTACCTGACTTCAGGCTCTACTACAAAGCCACAATTATCAAGACAGTATGGTACTGGCACAAAGACAGAAATATAGATCAATGGAACAAAATAGAAAGCCCAGAGATAAATCCATGCACATATGGACACCTTATCTTTGACAAAGGAGGCAAGAATATACAATGGATTAAAGACAATCTCTTTAACAAGTGGTGCTGGGAAATCTGGTCAACCACTTGTAAAAGAATGAAACTAGAACACTTTCTAACACCATACACAAAAATAAACTCAAAATGGCTTAAAGATCTAAACGTAAGACCAGAAACTATAAAACTCCTAGAGGAGAACATAGGCAAAACACTCTCTGACATACATCACAGCAGGATCCTCTATGACCCACCTACCAGAATATTGGAAATAAAAACAAAAATAAACAATGGGACCTAATTAAATTTAAAAGCTTCTGCATTACAAAGGAAACTATTAGCAAGGTGAAAAGGCAGCCTTCAGAATGGGAGAAAATAATAGCAAATGAAGCAACCGACAAACAACTAATCTCAAAAATATACAAGCAACTCCTACAGCTCAACTCCAGAAAAATAAATGATCCAATCAAAAAATGGGCCAAAGAACTAAATAGACATTTCTCCAAAGAAGACATACAGAGGGCTAACAAACACATGAAAAGATGCTCAACATCACTCATTATCAGAGAAATGCAAATCAAAACCACTATGAGGTACCATTTCACGCTAGTCAGAATGGCTGCGATCCAAAATTCTACAAGCAATAAATGCTGGAGAGGGTGTGGAGAAAAGGGAACCCTCTTACACTGTTGGTGGGAATGCAAACTAGTACAGCCACTATGGAGAACAGTGTGGAGATTCCTTAAAAAACTGGAAATAGAACTGCCTTATGATCCAGCAATCCCACTGCTGGGCATACACACTGAGGAAACCAGAAGGGAAAGAGACACGTGTACCCCAATGTTCATTGCAGCACTGTTTATAATAGCCAGGACATGGAAGCAACCTAGATGTCCATCAGCAGATGAATGGATAAGAAAGCAGTGGTACATACACACAATGGAGTATTACTCAGCCATTAAAAAGAATACATTTGAATCAGTTCTAATGAGGTGGATGAAACTGGAGCCTATTATCAGAGTGAAGTAAGCCAGAAAGAAAAACACCAATGCAGTATGCTAATGCATATATATGGAATTTAGAAAGATGGTAACAATAACCTGTATACGAGACAGCAAAAGAGACACTGATGTATAAAACAGTCTTATGGACTCTGTTGGAAAGGGAGAGGGTGGGAAGATTTGGGAGAATGGCATTGAAACATGTATAATATCATGTATGAAATGAATTGCCAGTCCAGGTTTGATGCACGGTACTGGATGCTTGGGGCTGGTGCACTGAGATGGCCCAGAGGAATGGTATGGGGAGGGAGGAGGGAGGAGGGTTCAGGATGGGGAACACATGTATAGCTGTGGTGGATTCATTTCGATATTTGGCAAAACTAATACAATATTTTAAAGTTTAAAAATAAAATAAAATTAAAAAAAAAGAAAAGCTATCTTTTCCCCAAATAAGAGGGAATTTCTCCTGCCCTCTTGACTTTAGACTTGAACTGGGACATCAGGTGCAGACTTTGGACTTGCAGCCTCCATAATTACAAAGGTCAATTCCTTATAACAAATCTCTTTCTATATATATTCTTTTTGTTTTGTTTATTTTCTGGTCCTCAGAAAGAATCTTTTTTAATAGAACACATCTTAGTTGATGTTTTCCTATTTATTGAGATATTATATCTAGTGTGTAAGTGGTGGCACTTTGGATTTTAAATAGAGATTATACTATATATCCCCTGGAGAAGGGAATGGCAACCCACTCCAGTATTCTTGCCTGGAGAACCCCATGGACAGAGGAGCCTGGTGGGCTGTCATCCATGGTATTGCAAAGAGTCAGATATGTCTAAAGCGACTTAGCACATGCTACATATACAGAACAGAATTGTTTTCAATGTTTTTTTTCACTTTACATTAGATCATGTTTTTTTTTCTTGTATAGTAGTTATTAGAAAAGAATTTTAAATGTCATGTATTATTTTATAATATAGATATGATTTTTCTATTATTGGACTTCAGATTATTTTTGCTAACATATACAAAACTCTAATGAAACTCTTTGAATACAAAACTCCCTCATCATTTCTGATTCTTTCCTTGTGGTAGATTCCTTGGAAAGGAATTATTTTGTCTGGTCCAGATTCTAGCTAGCAGTGTCTAGAAGTATTTGGGTCACCTGAACAATATATCAGGCTCTAGTAAAAGAATAACACTTCTAATAAAGAGGAAGATTAATTTAGATATAGTGAAGTGGCTTAAGCAAAGATGCTCTCCATCTTCAGAATCTGCTAAAAATAGAGCCCAGGTATCTGTATTTATGAGACCTCTGCAAGGGTTTTATGGTTGAACATGCCTGAGGACCTTCTGAAAGCCTCATACATGTTTTCGAAGTCTAGACAATATACATACTTGTCTTTTCTCATCAATTACAGCCAGCTACAATCAAATCCTTCAGTGACTCAGCTCTAAGATGGCTTCAGTCTGCCATTCATATTAAGCTTGCTTCTCTGACACTCCTGAACTCCAATACGCTCATTCTCTTCAACCTTTACTTTCCTTATAACCATGACCTTGATACTATTTTGCTCTGCCGGCTTATCCTTTTGGTGTTCATTCAGTGTCAAGTTGGTGACAGCATCCCACTGTCCAAAATCCTTTGGAGCCATATTGGACATGCCTTGCCACTCTGCTCAGAGGTTGAGTCTGTCTGTCTTAAAGAAAGACTCTGAGTCAAGACTCCCTTCTTTCTAAACTAACATGCCTTTCTTCTCCTTTCCTGTCCTATAATTTCCACTGTTGTGGTCATTGTATCATGTAAGACTACTCCAGTCCTTGTCTTGAGCAACATCTATTTAAGAACCTGTATCCTTCTCTTTACATTCTTATGAAAACAACTAATGGTCAGTATCTTTCTAGAGTCTTAATGAAGATTATGTCTTTTATTAATCAACAATAAAGTTATCTATTATAGTTAGAATTATTCTTTCCTCTCTCTTAGAGGTATTTGCATTTCAAAGAGGTGTTACTAGGGAAACACATCTTAAATCTAAGGAAATAAATCTTTACAGATGCTGTTTCACAAACTGTGTGGTGGTCTGGTAGGGATTTGGGGGAGATTTTTGATAAGAGTAACCCATGATATGTCATCAAAGAAATGGAAGCATTATGCAGTAATGGGTGAGAGGGTCTTGAATTACAGTCATACTATTCACATTTCTCTAAGCAACTTTCAACATTTGAATGCTATGCTTTCATGTAGTATGCAACTGAAAATTCAACAGCCCACCACATGACTGCAAGATACTAGGAATGGGAAACTGAGGGCAGTGGAACTTCAGATTTTTTTTTTTTTTTTGGTAAGGCTAAAACTGCCTTAAAAATAAATTCTATTAATTAATAAAAGTTCAATGATACTATGAGACAGAAAATTTCAACTGTATTTACAGAATCCCAGATCTGTGACTCAAAGCCTGAGGTGATAATAGCCACTGGGACTGCTTCATTTCCTCCCCTGTGGAAGGACAACCCCGAGCTTGCCTGTGTACACTTTTGCTTCATGTTCATCTTCAAGGACCTTGGACAAACTTGTCCCTCTTTTAGGAAAAAACAACAACAATAACAACTACCCAACCAAGAAACAAAACCAGGAAAAAAGTGGCCCCGTGAACCTGCAGAGGAAAATGCACAAGCTGCTAGAACCCGAATCTCCTTATATTTATTCTTTTCCTTCAAGGGCAAGAGCATGACAATGTTTTAGAGACTCTTATAACCCTGAGTTAGTTCTAAACTACTGAAATCTTGGTTTGAGACATTTTCTTATGCCAAGAATAAAGAAAACCATTTTTCTCAGAACCCAAAGGTGTAATCAGTGAAGAAGGCGCCAGCATCTGTGTTGAAAGATCCACCATTTGTGTTTGTGATGGCATGGGAGGCATAGAAAGCTTCTGAGAGCCTGTGATACTTTTAGCAGGCGCCTGGCATTTGAGGCAAGACCATTTACCCAGAAAACTGCCTGCTCTTTCAGCTTGGTAACCATGGACTCTAGCCAGAAGTGATTTTGGCTCATACTTGTTCTTTCTGAATTCCTCTAAAGAATGAGGAAGAGAAAGGAGAGATTTTTCCCCCCCCTTTTCAGCAAATTAAATTAGAGTAAATAGAAACATCTACTTATATAGTACAAAGCTCTGACTGTATGGATAGAAAGCTAGCTATTTGATAAATGCAAACACACACACGGAAAAACTTTTTTTTACTTTTTAAAATGGATTGCGACCTCATAGTTCTGAAGCCAGGGCACACAGACTTTCGCTTACCTTCTCTGGTCTGGCAACTTCCTTCTGCTGGCAATAAGTTTGGCTTGTACAGTGAGATTTTGAAGAGAGGTCTGAGTTTGATTAACTGTGCCTTTATGAATAACATCCTCAGAGAATTCCAGGCTATGTTCAGACTCTTAGCTACAGCAGCCATGGAGCACTGGTGTATGGTTAAGCTGTTTCTTGCAACAGAGGATTCTGACAGACCATAATTCTTCCAACCTATGGTAGTCATCACCTTTATGGTAGGATGATATTCCTAACATTTTCATTTTACTCACACTCTTCAGCTGATTTGTCAGTTTACTGGTAAGAGTCAAATCCATTTTGATATGCAGTTTGCTCCCTGCTGGGAAGTGGCTACTCAGAGATAGACTTAGGATGGTCTCAAAAGATGAAGAGATACCTCACAGGAGGGATAAGACAGATAATACAGAAGGGGAAAACTTCTAAATTTGTTTATAGCTAATGTATTTCCTATAGCTGTAAATAGTCTCCAGATAACACAATTTAGCCCTGGAGTCTGTGGACTCTTCAGATCATGGGGAATCAGAAGTGGTAGTAACATGCCAGGGCCATGTCTATGGTGAATAAGCTACTGGATGGAGGACCTTGACAGGTTGGTCTGTCTACTGGTTGGTAAATGCCACTGAGTGGAAAATCAACTGGCAACTAATGTTTTTCCTCCTTAACAGAGACCACCAAAGGAAGGGAAAAAGCCATTAATCTTTCCTGTGTTAATTGAGAACACTGGATGCCATTATGAAACCATTTCCTTTGGAGTCACACTGCTCATCTGAATCTTGGTTTGAGTTTGTTGAAACTGTAACGGTAGTAGGCGTTATCATGTCACAGGGTACCATATTACAGCATGATTGTTTTTCATTCTCTGTGGTCCATAAAGCAAAATAAATTTTGAATAATCAATGGTGAAGGTTTTAATTGGTATATGAGCATATATTTTCAGGAGAAGAAAATGTTCCAATTATACTATATTGCATTGGCAATTCAGTAAGTATTCTCTTCACTGTGCTAGTAAAGATGCAAGATATTCATGTTCTGATTTTCTACCTCTTTTCTGCAGAAAAGCGAAATGGTTCAATACTCTCATATATCACATGTGTTTTAGAGACTGAAGAGAATTTTGTCTTACTGATTAAAAAAATTCAACAATATCTCTATGAGAATCATTTCTAGGAAAAGAGCCATCTTTACATAGTTCAATATAGTGTGGGAATCCAGAGTGACTAAGGAATCATTGAACAAACCAGTTTATTTATAATTCCTACTCACTCTTCTTTCCTTTTAGAAATTTCTCTCCTCCTACCCTTCTATGCTACCTTCTGCACTAGTACAATATCTCCTGTCAGCTTTTTTTTAGACAGTATCTCTTGCTCTGAACCTTATTCTCTACCCCTTCATCAAACTGTATAAATTATAACAGGTATTAGTTACTTCAGAAACAGTAACCAGAAGAAAAAAACAAACAAACAAAAAACCCAGGATTCCATTAAGCAACAAACACCACACTAACAACAATGGATAAAGACTTCAGACTACTTATGAAATATTATCAACTCAGAATTTCATATTTTGCCAAGCTATCAATCAAATGGAAGGATATTTTAAAAGTCTTTTTCAGAAAGGCAAGGCCAGGACCCCAAATGTTTATCTTCCAGAGACCCTTTCTTTGAAATTTAGTTGGACATGTATATATATTGAAACAATTTTGTACCAAATTCCCAATTTGGGGGAGTAGGGTGCAATTTCTCATGCCACCAAGCACTTCTCAAACACAAATTGGGTACCCTACAACTCAACTCAATTCTGACACTTTCTACCAGGAGATGGCATCTGATTCCACCACACACACATACACACTTCAGATGCCTATCAGTTCAGTTCAGTTCAGTTCAGTTACTCAGTCATGTACGACTCTTTGTGACCCCATGGCCTGTAGCACACCAGGCTTCCCTGTTCATCACCAAATTCTGGAGCTTGCTCAAACTCATGTCCATCGAGTTGGTGAGGCCATCCAACCATCTCATCCTCTGTTGTTCCCTTCTCCCCCTACTTTCAATCTTTCCTAGCATCAGGCTCTTCTCCAATGAGTCAGTTCTTCCCATCGGGTTGTCAAAGTACTGGAGCTTCAGCTTCAGCATCGGTCTTTCCAATGAATATTCAGGACTGACTTCCTTTAGGATGGACTGGTTGGACCTCCTTGCAGTCCAAGGGACTCTCAAGAGTCTTCTCCAACACCACAGTTCAGAAGCATCAGTTCTTCAGCACTCAGCTTTCTTTATGGTTCAACTCTCACACCCATACATGACTACTGGAAAAACCATAGCTTTGACTAGACAGACCTTTGTCAGCAAAGTAATGTCTCTGATTTTTAATAAGCTGTCTAGGTTGGTCATAGCTTTTCTTCCAAGGAGCAAGCATCTTTTAATTTCATGGCTGAAGTCACCATCTGCAGTGCTTTTTGAGCCCAAGAAAATAAAGTCTGTCACTGTTTCCATTGTTTCCCCATCTATTTGCCATGAAGTGATGGGACTGGATGCCATGATATTTATTTTTTTAATGTTTAGTTTTAAGCCAACTTTTTCACTCTCCTCTCTCACTTTCATCAAGAGGCTCATTAGTTATTCTTCACTTTCTGCCACAAGGTTGGTGTCATCTGCATGTCTGAGGTTATTGATATTTCTCCTGGCAATCTTGATTCCAGCTTGTGCTTCATCCTGCTCAACATTTCACATGATGTACTCTGCATATAACTTAAATAAGCAGGGTGATAATATACAGCAAGTAAACAATATACTTGCTTTTTTGATGATCCAACGGATGTTGGCAATTTGATTTCTGGTTCCTCTGCCTTTTCTAAATCCAGCTTGAACATCTGGAAGTTCTACTGTTGAAGCCTAGCTTGATGAGATGCCTATGGAAAACTCAGATTGTTACTTGTAGTTCTGACTGACACATCATAAATCAGAGGGTTGGGTTTGAGACAGGAAGGAAGAGGACAAAACATAACCATTGAAAAAATGGCAGAGTCATTGAGAAAAACAGGATATAACAAAAAGTGATTAAAACCTACTAGGCCCAAGATGGTGGAAGATTCATCTTCCAGTAGACCTTGAGCCCTGGTACCTGTCTCTAATATGTTAGC
Source organism: Bos mutus (assembly GCF_027580195.1). Taxonomy (NCBI): domain Eukaryota; kingdom Metazoa; phylum Chordata; class Mammalia; order Artiodactyla; family Bovidae; genus Bos; species Bos mutus. Next base: position 93,922,282 of record NC_091621.1, read on the forward strand.
ATAAGCTGAGTGACATGCCCACCAGTGCCATGACAGTTCCTTCCAAAACTGACCATGAAAGGTCAAAAAGCAGGAAGTAGCCCAATTCCTGGAAATCCCTTCCCCTTCCCCCAAATATTTGGACTGGTCCTCCCACTCAACAGTGTGTAAAATTACCCAGCCCATAAAAACTTACCAGCTCATAACCCAAGGTTGCTCTAGTTGGACTGCATTTGGCTTGTGGAATGTATATCTCTCTCTTGAGTTCTTTCCTGTGCTAAACCAGGAATCCTCACTTGGCAGCCTGTCCTAGGAGCTCACCTGAGACCTGGGATGTGATCATTCTCTCACTGTCCCCTTCTCCTGCAACAGGTTATCTTGCTGATTTTCTCACAGGACTCACTAGATTTCTGGTTTATTACAAAGGATAAGAATCAATAGGCAAATGAAGTGATACATAGGGCAAAGTCTTGAACAAAGTGACTTCTGTCCTCAGGGAGTTTGTATTCCAGTACTGTGGTACATGGAAGCCTTCTGCTTTCCTAATCTGAAAGCTCTCTAACTCACTTCCTTAGGATTTTTGTGGAGGCTTCATTACATTGACTAATGGTAATAGATTCAATCCCTAGGCTCTCTCTCCTCCTTGGAAATTACCAGGTAGGAATGAAAGTTCCAAGTCTCTATTCAAGGTTTGTTCCTCTGGAAACTAGTTCCCATCCTTAGGTGCTTTCCAAAAGTCACTTCATTAACATAAACTGAGGTATGATGAAAAGAGGCTTGCTATGAACAACAAGACACCCATCTCACTTTTATGGCTCTGAACTGATCTCAGGAACCAAGGATTAGAGACCAAGTATTAAAACAGATGCTCTCATTGCTCCTATATCTTATAAATTAAAATACCACACCTATAAAACAAGGGAGCAAATCAAGAAAAACAAACTGTGGGTTCCAGGAACCATTGGCTCAAAAGCAGGAAAGGTGGCATCTTATCCTTTTGACTCATTGATTTGTAGCAGCTCTAGAAAATCCATGTTGGAACAAAAGTATAGAGCCCTCTAGCTATAGTAGGAAAAATCTGAGGTTCTCTTAAAGGCAAAAACATATTGTAAAAACAAAGACAATTCATTTCAATTGGGCTGCACCATCATGTTTGAGTGGTGAAGGATTATGATATTGGATTAGCTAGTTAAACGAAAGTGGGTCCCATCACATTCTGGTGGGGGAGGGGGTCATCTTTCCCTTCCCTACTTGGACACTGGTAATTAGAGCATGCCCAGAGATCCTTCTTCTTCTAGTCAAGTGAAAGTGAAAGTGTTAGTTGTTCAGTCATGTCTAACTCTTTGTGACCCCATGGACTGTAGCCTGCCAGGTTTCTCTGTCCATGGGATTTTCCAGGCAAGAATACTGGAGTAGATTGTCATTTCCTTCTCCAGGGGATCTTCCTGACTCAGAGATCGAACTCAAGTTTCCCACATTGTAGGCAGATTCTCTGCCATCCAAGCCAACAGGTCCTTCTAGTCAAGGACCACCACTAAATTGACAGCCTTAACAGTACTAAGTAGGATAAAACCAACAACACAGATTTGGCACAGGTGCACAAAGATAAGATCTAAAAGTGATTCAATGTAACCAGGACCCTTTCAGTTCAGTTCAGTTCAGTTGCTCAGTCGTGTCCGACTCTTTGCGACCCCATGAATCGCAGCATGCCAGGCCTCCCTGTCCATCACCAACTCCCGGAGTTCACTCAAACTCACGTCCATCGAGTCGATGATGCCATCCAGCCATCTCATCCTCTGTCTTCCCCTTTTCCTCCTGCCTCCAATCCCTCCCAGCATCAGTCTTTTCCAATGAGTCAGCTCTTCCCATGAGGTAGCCAAAGTACTGGAGTTTCAGCTTTAGCATCATTCCTTCCAAAGAACACCCGGGGCTGATTTCCTTTAGAATGGACTGGTTGGATCTCCTTGCAGTCCAAGGGACTCTCAAGAGTCTTCTCCAACACCACGGTTCAAAAGCATCAATTCTTCTGCGCTCAGCTTTCTTTATAGTCCAACTCTCACATCCATACATGACCACTGGAAAAATCATAGCCTTGACTAGACAGACCTTTGTTGGCAAAGTAATGTCTCTGCTTTTCAATATGCTATCTATATTTTTCAGTAATTATAATAAATTGGCATTAATTTTTTTGCTCCTCCCTCCCCCCCACCACCATGGGTTTCAATTGGGTGCTTATGGGTAAGTGCCTGCCTAGTAAGGGAAAGGTTATATAACCCAAACTAAAACTGTCAATCAACTTGTCGGTCAAATGACATAGGATACAGGGAAGGAAGGCCGCCACTGTTAAGAAACCCAACTCTACCCTCACTGCAGGATTGTTTCTGGTTTCCAGACCACTTAATTCTCATTCTTTTCTTGAGAGTGCAATTTCACTTTGCTTAATAAAACTGTCATACTAAAAACTGCTCTATGTGTCTTGACTAAATTCTTGCTCTTAAGAGGGCAAAAACTGAGGAATTGCCCTTTTGCTGGTAGCATATATAAGGCATATAAAAAAGAAATGTAAACATAGCACACTATGCTCTCAGAGCCAACTATTTTATATATGGGCACAATATAAAGACTGTTCATTGATTTCCAACTTCTAGAATCAACTTATAAACAAAACACAGAAGAGAGATATAATTATAGAATGAGATAGAAATATTTTTATTTTAGAAGGGAGGCAACATGGAAGCAAGTCCTGGAGTACTAATATCTTTACTTCACAAAATGGAAACTTGATGCACTTTTTGTGGGGGATAAAGACATGCTTAAACATGCTTCTTAAAGTTAAAAATAACCAGCAGAGAATCTGAGAGCAGTAGCGTTCTCTGTCTGGATTAGATAGTTTATCAATCAGGATTCTTATTTGTTAGCAACAGAAACCACCTTTGACTGACTGGAGAAGAAAAAGAAAGCCTCCTTTAGGGGACTGGCTTAGTGGCCAGGAGCAGTTTTAAAAATTCACAGAGAAAAAGTTATCTAGTGGCAGAATTCATTTGTTGGCTGAGCAAAGCATGACAGTTTGTACTTTAAACACAGCTGGCATGGGAGGCTGGTTGTCCTGATTAACACTGATGCCACTGCTACCCAGGAATTTAGTCTTACCATGAATGTGCCTCTGGGGCCTCATCTTACTTTCTGAGAACAACAGAAGATCTGGACTTTCTGAATGCTGATGTTTCTTGGTAGAGTACTGGCACCCTTGTGCCTGGCAGGGATGGGTGGAGCAGGTGAAGTCATCCTTGTGTTGATTGGGTGACGGATCTCAGGGGTGGAAGGAACTGCCAGTGCCATGCTTATGCTTTTCCAGTTTGGACCCCAGGGCTATGACTTTAGCTTTCTAACCTATCACTAGGGAACACTTCTCTCTTCTGTCACTCACCATGAGCTGAGCCATAGCCTGGGAGGGGAAGGTGCAAACTCTCTTTCATTAGAGCTAGGATTATGTAACCTCTTTTATCACCACAAGGGTGTGTCTCCTGAAGCTGGAAAGGAAGGCAATAAATAACTTTCAAGTGTTTCATTTTAAAAATCTCAAATAAATATTTTTTCTTTTATTTCTTTTGTGAGGCTTTTGAGATAGTTTTCTAACTTGGAAGCAGAACATTTAAACCCATAAGCACCAGACATCAGGAGAGACACATGATCTCATGTAAGTCATCTAATTTTTTTCTGGAACTCAGTTTTTCTTACTTGTAAAATGGAAAATTAATTGTATTTAGCATTCTATGATTCTATGATTGAATGCAGTAAATCAACTTTTATATTCCTGTGTATTGTCTGCATTTTTTTCTATCTTCATGAGAGATGTTATCAACAGCTTCAGGTTTTTGGTAAAAACAAAATTTTTAATTTTATGATTATCACCTCCCAACCTATAAAAGAATCTCTTGATTACATACATTTATGAGTCAGGGAGAAGGATGAAGAGAAAACTTGTTATGTTTTTAGTGGCTTAAAAATAAGCCTGAACATTATTCACAATAGCCCCAAAGTGAAATCAGTTCAGTTCAGTTCACTCAGTCAGTCGTGTCTGACTCGTTGCGACCCCATGGATTGCAGCATGACATGCTTCCTTGTCCATCATCAAGTCCCAGAGATTACTCAACCTCATGTCCATAGAGTCGGTGATGCCATCCAACCATCTCATCCTCTGCTGCCCCCTTCTTTTGCCTTCAATCTTTCCCAGCATCAGGGTCTTTTCCAATGAGTCAGTTCTTCACATCAGGTGGCCAAAGTATTGGAGTTTCAGCTTCAGCATCAGTCCTTCCAGTGACTATTCAGGACTGATTTCCTTTAGGATGGACTGGTTGGATCTCCTTGCTGTCCAGGGGACTCTCAAGAGTCTTCTCCAACACCATACTTCAAAAGCAGCAATTCTTTGGTTCTCAGCTTTCTTTATAGGCCAGCTCTCACATTCATACATGACTACTGGAAAAATCATAGCTTTGACTATACGGACCTTTGTCGGCAAAGTAATGTCTCTGCTTTTTAATACTTTGTCTAGGTAGGTCATAGCTTTTCTTCCAAGGAGCAAGCATCTTTTAATTTCATGGCTACAGTCACCATCTGCAGTGATTTTGGAGCCCAAAAAAGTAAAGTCTCTCACTATTTCCAATTTTTTCCCCATTTGTTTGCCATGAAGTGATGGGATGGGATGCCATGATCTTTGTTTTCTGAATGTTGAGTTTTAAGCCAGGTTTTTCACTCTCCTCTTTCACTTTCATCAAGAGGCTCTTTAGTTTTTCTTCACTTTCTGCCATAAGGGTGGTGTCATCTGCATATCTTTGGTTCTCAGCTTTCTTTATAGGCCAACTCTCACATTCATACATGACTACTGGAAATTGAAGTTTCCATCAATTGATTATTAATGGAAATTATTGATGTTTCTCCTGGCATTCTTGATTCCAGCTTGTGCTTCATCCAGCCCAGCATTTTTCATGATGTACCCTGCATGTAAGTTAAATAAGCAGGGTGGAAACATACAACCTTGACTTAACCCTTTCCCAATTTGGAAACAATCTGTTGATCCAAGTCCAGTTCTAACAGTTGCTTCTTGACTTGCATACAGATTTCTCAGAAGGCAGGTAAGGTGGTCTGGTATTCCCATCTCTGGAAGAATTTTCCACAGTTTGTTGTGATCCTCATAGTCAAAGGCTTTGGTGTAGTCAATAAACAGAAGTAGATGTTTTCCTGGAACTCTCTTGCTTTTTCAATGATCCAATGGATATTGGTAGTTTGATCTCTGGTTCCTCTGCCTTTTCCAAATCCAGCTTGAACATCCAGAAGTTCACTGTTCACGTACTGTTGAAGCCGGGCTTGGACAATTTTGAGCATTACTTTGCTAGTGTGTGAGATGAGTGCAATTGTGCAGTAGTTTGAACATTCTTTGGCATTGCCTTTCTTTGGGATTGGAATGAAAACTGACCTTTTCCAGTCTTGTGGCCACTGCTGAGTTTTCCAAATTTGCTGGCATATTTAGTGCAGCACTTTTAGGATTTGAAATACCTCTACTGGAATTCTATCACCTCCACTAGCTTTGTTCATAGTGATGCTTCCTAAGGCCCCCTTGACTTCGCATTCCAGGATGTTTGGGTCTAGGTAAGTGATCACACCATCGTGGTTATCTGGGTCATGAAAATCTTTTTTGTATAGTTCTGTGTATTCTTGCCACCTTTTCTTAGTATCTTATGCTTCTGTTAGATCCATACCATTTCTGTCCTTTATTGTGTCCATCTGTGCATGAAATGTTCGCTTTGTATCTCTAATTTTCTTGAAGAGATCTCTGGAGTGGGTTGCCATTTCCTTCTCCAATGCATGAAAGTGAAAAGTGAAAGTGAAGTCATTCAGTCGTGTCCGATTCTTAGCGACCCCATGGACTGCAGCCTACCAGGCTCCTCTGCCCATGGGATTTTCCAGGCAAGAGTACTGGAGTGGGTTGCCATTGCCTTCTCCAAAGAGATCTCTAGTCTTTCCCATTCTGTTGTTTTCCTCTACTTCTTTGCATTGATCGCTGAGGAAGGCTTTCTTATCTCTCCTCGATTTTCTTTGGAACTCTGCATTATGGTTATATCTTTCCTTTTCTCCTTTGCCTTTAGCTTCTCTTCTTTTCTCAGCTGTTTGTAAGGCCTCCTCAGGCAACCAATTTGCCTTTTTACATTTCTTTTTCTTAGGGATGATGTTGATCATTGCCTCCTGTACAATGTCACGAATCTCTATCAATAGTTCTTCAGGCACTCTGTCTATCAGATATAATTCCTTGAATCTATTTGTCACTTCCACTGTATAATCATAAGGGATTTGATTTAGGTCATATCTTAATGGTCTAGTGGTTTCCTCAACTTTCTTCAGTTTAAGTCTGAATTTGACAATAGAGAGTTCATGATCTGAGCCACAGTAATCTCCCAGTCATTAACTGATGAATTAATAATTTGTGACGTATATCCACACATTATTTGACAATAAAGATAAATAAAGTACTGATAAATGCTACAACATGGGTGAATCTTCAAAACATTCTGATTGAAAGAAGCCAGACACAGCAGACCACATAGTGTATGATTTCATTTACATGAAATATCAAGAATAGGCATATCTGTAGAGGCAGAAAGTAGATTAGTTGTTGTCAATGTAAAAATTAATAAACAGAAACCTCATTAAAGTAGAGTCAAGAGGCCAGAAGGGAAAGCTCTTATACTCTATGGTGATAACACAGTCCAACAGAGAGAAGAAAGATTTCCTCTCCTTGCCTGGCAAGAGCTCAGCCAATGAGAGACCATCACAACTCAGCCAATGAATAGCCTCTACATTTTGAACTTTCAATTCCAATCAGTTCTTTGCTTGCTAGAACCCTCCCAACTCCCCTTGCCATTCCATTCCAACTTTCCATTTAAATGAGCTCTTTCCTGGCTGTGCAGGGGCTAGCAGATGACATGCCATGGTGGCAGATCTCAAATTGCAATTCTTTGTTGATCCTGAATGAACCCATTTGAGCTGGAGCAATAACTGGCAATCCATCTGCTTTAGGTCAACATTTTGGTGATCAGTACTGGGATCCATAGAAACCCTTGACAACTCTGAGACTGGTGAGCAAACAGGCGCTATACCCAGAGTGAGTCCATTTTTGCTCACTGTTTTTCTCACCAACCTGGAGTTTCAGGGTGATTCTTAATCTTGAAACCAAGTTTCTTCCCTCTTTTCATTTTGAAACTCTCCAGGTTTTATTTGGGATCATCTTTAGAGCTTTGTCTTTCCCAGTTAAGGCCTTGTTCTGTGTTCAAGTACTCATTTGCTACTTTGACTTGACTGAGCTCATGCTGTTTCACTGGAACTGTGCCAACCTTCAGTTTGATCACTTTTGATACAGGGGCTGTTCCCACTAAAGTCTTCATCCTGCTCCTTCAGGACTAGACTGTTCTCTTAAGACTTTCACTCTAGAGAAAAACCTCTGGGAAAAAGAATCTCAGTTATCTAAATATTTTGAATGCACGCCCCTCCCCGCCCCGCCCCCCTCGCTACAGTGATCCCAGTTGATTTTAGCTTTAAAAATCATGATCCTTCCTCATGTGCATATCTAATTAAATGGATTAACTTAACCAAAGGCAATTTAGAACATCAATAGCTACTATGGAGAACTTCTGGATTGCCCAACTTATTTTTCATAAAACTGAATTGGACAATCACAGCTTTAAAATTTCCCAAACTGAATGAGATGCCTATTTTGATTAGTATTCTAAGGCTTCCAAATGTTGTTGTTTAGTCACTCAGTCATGTTCAACTCTTTTGAGACCCCATGGACTGTATCCCACCAGGTTCCTCTCTGCCCATGGGATTCTTCAGGCAAGAATACTGAAGTGAGTTGCCGTTTCCTTCTCCAGGGGATTTCCCCCACCCAGGGATCATTATTAGGAGACTAAAGTTTTCTTTCAGCAAAATAAAATCTTAAAACTAACTGAATCCAATAAATGATTAAAGAAAGATAAAATAGCATCCAAAGGCCCATCCTCCACTGTCCTAGCACCTCTGTCTCAGATTCTACCTCCAGCACCATCTTTTCCTTTCCTTCTATATCACCTATACCTTCTCTATATCCTCAATTCCCCCACAATGATTCTCTCACTGAACTTCCATTTTCCTTTAAAATTCTATCTACTCCCTTTTCTTCTGAACTTGTCAGAACCTGTCTCTTTAAAAATCAAGCCTTCAGAGGACCCAGAGGCTAAACCCTTCAGTTCAGTTCAGTCGCTCAGTCATGTCCTACTCTTTATGACCCCATGAATCTCAGCACGCCAGGCCTCCCTGTCCATCACCAACTCCCAGAGTTCACTCAGACTCATGTCCATCGAGTCAGTGATGCCATCCAGCCATCTCATCCTCTGTCGTCCCCTTCTCCTCCTGCCCCCAATCCCTCCCAGCATCAGAGTCTTTTCCAATGAGTCAACTCTTTGCATGAAGTGGCCAAAGTACTGGAGTTTCAGCTTTAGCATCATTCCTTCCAAAAAAATCCCAGGGCTGATCTTCAGAATGGACTGGTTGGATCTCCTTGCAGTCCAAGGGACTCTCAAGAGTCTTCTCCAACACCACAGTTCAAAAGCATCAGTTCTTCGGCACTCAGCCTTCTTCACAGTCCAACTCTCACATCCGTGCATGACCACAGGAAAAACCATAGCCTTGACTAGATGGACCTTTGTAATTTCTTAAAATTCCTGGACTAAGTCCGAACTACAAGTCATGCTCAAAGATTTCCCCCAAAGTAACTGAAGATCTTCACAGATTTGCTGAGCAATATAGTCATTTAAACTTATGACCAGATTTCTCTGGCTTATATCAGCTAATTAATACACTTGTTGGCAAAGGTCAGACTCAGTAAGCCACTCAGAAAACTGATAAATGGGAACATCCTGAAAGGTCTCTAGAATTACAACTGGGAGACCAGCCCACTAATTTATATAATCAGGCTCAAGCGGTCTTTAAGTGGACTTCACCGGGAAATTCCTAGAGCTTTTCCAGAATCTGTCAATTGAAACAGAATTCAGGCTTCCACACAAAAATTAGATGAACCTCTTCACAACTACTATATTCAATTTTAGGTTACTATTATCTCTAAACTCTGGGCTTCCTTTAGAGGTTGATTCCATCTAGGTAGCTTTTAACTTTGTTTATTAATGGACTGGAACATTTTCCTTCTAGTAAATAGAACCAGGGTTGAGTGGGAAACTGTGTCCTCTCCAGATTTAGTTAATCTGATTAATAGGCTCTCAGAGTCACCTAAAAGGAAAACTGCTAAAATTCTTCATCTTCAAGTTCAGCAAATGAAGGTCCTTAAGTATTACCAAAACCCTCCTAGTTTCTGCTTTTATTGCAAAGAGCCAAGATATTGGAAAAGGGATTTTTACAAATTTAAGCATCTAAGAATTTTACTGAGAGTTTTTATTTTTCACAAATCCTGAAAGCTGATCTGGTTGATATAAAGTTCCCAAGAGTTTCTCCTTTGTTGCAGTATGTGGGTAATTTGCCTTTTTTCTCTCCTCCTCAAGATTCCTCACAGGAACATAGCATCCACTTGTTAAAACTTTTAGCCTTAAAGAGACATTCAGTTTCCTAGCAAAAATTGCAGTTTGTCCAAAGCCAGGTTCAATATTTAGGGCATCTGATATCAAAATAAGGGATACACCTACATCCAGATAGACTGCCTGATGTCATAAGTTTCCCTAAACCCAAAACTAAGTGCTAACTGCAAGGTTTTCTTGGACTAGTTGGTTATTACCAAAATTGGATTCTAAACCTTTCTCTTATGGCCAAGCTTCTGGATGTTTTACTCAACAACAATAGCCCCCTCCCCAATTTTATGAAAAGAACACAACATAGGTTTCAAGACCTGAAAGGATAGTTTGATGAACTTATCTGTCCAGTTCAGTTCAGTCGCTCAGTCGTGTCCGACTCTTTGTGACCCTATGAACCGCAGGGCAACAGGCCTCCCTGTCCATCACCAACTCCTGGAGTCCACCCAAACCCATGTCCATTGAGTCAGTGATGCCATCCAACCATCTCATCCTCTGTTGTCCCCTTCTCCTCCTGCCCTCAATCTTTCCCAGCATCAGGGTCTTTTTAGATGAGTCAGCACTTTGCATCAGGTGGCCAAAGTATTGGAGTTTCAGCCTCAACATCAGTCCTTCCAATGAATACCCAAGACTGAACTCCTTTAGGATGGACTGGCTGGATCTCCTTGCAATCCAAGGGACTCTCAAGAGTCTTCTCCAACACCACACTTCAAAAGCATCAATTCTTCAGTGCTCAGCTTTCTTTATAGTCCAACTCTCACATCCATGACCATTGGAAAAACCACAGCTTTGACTAGATGGACCTTTGTTGGCAAAGCAATGTCTCTGCTTTTTAATATGCTGTTTAGGTTGGTCATAACTTTATTTCCAAGGAGTAAGTGTCTTTTAATTTCATGGCTGCAATCACCATCTGAAGTGATTTTGTAGCCCCCCAAAATAAAATCTGCCACTGTTTCCACTGTTTCCCCATCTATTTGCCATGAAGTGAGGGGACCAGATACCATGATCTTAGTTTTCTGAATGTTGAGCTTTAAGCCAACTTTTTCACTCTCCTCTTTCACTTTCATCAAGAGGCTCTTTAGTTCCTCTTCACTTTCTGCCATAAGGGTGGTGTCATCTGCATATCTGACGTTATTGATATTTCTCCCAGCAATCTTGATTCCAGCTTGTGCTTCCTCCAGCCCAGCATTTCTCATGATGTATTCTGCATATAAGTTAAATAAGCAGGGTGACTATACAGCCTTGATGTACTCCTTTTCCTATTTGGAACCAGTCTGTTTTTCCATGTCCAGTTCTAACTGTTGCTTCCTGATCTGTATATCTGTCCAAAGGCATCCCAATTATCTTTTTTTTTATTTTTTGTGTAGGAAAAAAAAGAGAATGCTAGTAGACTACTCACCCCCAAACATAGGAACCGCCATTAACCCACATAGAGTTATAACAGTAACTGAACCGTGTGGCACAAGAATGCACCCTTTGCCTTAGTGCTGTTACAATCACTGCCCTTTAGGTTAAAACCAGCAAGAAAACCACTGTGGGGCCCCCTTTAACTAATTTTGTACCTCTATTGAATTCTCATCACACTGAACATTTCTCAGCAAGCCACCTCACCTCCTTTGAAATCTTTTAGGTAACTTCCCCTCACATGACTCTTTTATTCTGTAATAACCTTAACCTTGCTACTCTTCTCTCTGTCATCAATGAAGTCCCTTAGGACTACTTCAAGCTGATGGATAAAATCCTGACTTCTTGTGATAATCTGCAGTAAATTCCTTTGAGTAATATTGACTTCTCATGATTCACTTGATGGTTCTTATTTAAAAGATGACAATGGCAAATATTGTACTGGTATGCTGTTGCAATTCCTTTTGATGTTGTTGAGGCAGTATATTTACCTATAACTACTTCAGTCCAACAGGTTAATTATATTTAACCCAAGTACAAAACTGTCCATATTTATACTGTAGTACACATGCTTTCAGAGTAGCTCATGATTTTGAATATTATAGAAGCAATGTGGCTTCCTTACTTCCAGTGGAAATGAAATTTAAAATGACCATGAAAAATGCCTACTTTACTCATGCCACTTGTCTAAATATAGCCCATGAAGACTGTTTGTACTGCTCTTGGACATTTTAAAGAGCCTAATGAACAATTTGAGATCTGGCAATTGTATTTCATACAACTTCTTTTATTTCATATGTGTGTATATATACACATATGAAATATATACATATATGTATATCTTTTAGTCATGGTATATGTTTTTACACTGAGTTGAAGCCTCCCCAACATATGGGTACTGCCTCTTTGGAAAAAATTATCCCTAACTGAATAATTTCTCTCAAACTTCATAATCAAGGAACCCATTTTACTGGTCAGATACTTCAGCAAGTCTGTGCTGTTTGGATGGTTTTACAACACTTCTACTGTGCTTACCAGTACCAGTCCTTTTTGACCCAGAACAGATAGAATGAGAGATACTTTAATATTGGAAAGGAGCAATTGCTTCTATTCAAAATAACCATGCTTTGGTGGAGCAATCTTTTCAAGTGATCTTTTGGAAGATGAAGACCTTAATATCACACCTTGCAATCTGAAGCTTTTGTCTACTGGAAATGATACCTCAAGAACTGTTTTCAATTTCTCTGGAGAAGGGCCTATCTGGTACTGATAATCAATACTTGTCTTGTCAAGCTCCAAGGAAACAGACTCTTGGATTCACATGACATACCTAAAGAAAGCACCACAGGACTTCCTTGGTGGTCCAGTGGCTAAGAATCTGCCTTTCTATACAGGGGATGTGGTTTCAATCCCTGGTTATTGAACTAAGATCCCACATACCTCAGGGCAACTAAGCTTACACACTGCAACTGCTGAGCCTACACACTCTAGAGCCCATGTACCATAACCAGAGAAACCCCACATGCTGCAATTAAAGAAAGCCCTCATGCTGCAAAGAAGTGCAAGGACAAAAAACAAAAAAGAACCCTGACTAGACCTGTACATCATTTTGTGACCTGAAAGTAAAGATTTCCTGGAATTTAGTAGGTGACAATTGATAAAGCTTTCCCAGGGCATCTGTACCAAACTTGTTGGATATTTGTCTGTTAACCTTTGATGATGATATAACAGTTAAGATGCTCCCCAGTGTCTGTGACCTTGATAACATAAGGATTTAAAATAAAAACTGCCTGAGAGTTCTCCCTCCTACCACTCCTTGTTGCTGCAATGGGACCCTAATAGGTTTTCATATGTGAATTTTCTCTCTGAAGGCTTTTCCCTCAGGAAAAGCCCTTCTTGACACAGAAGGACAAAAACTTCTGGAACTGAAAATCTGACTCAGTCAGTGATGTTTTCAGAGAAAGACTGATCAAAAGGGGGAAATGTAAAAATTAATGAACATAAACCCAAATTAAAATAGAGTCAGGAGGCCAGAAAGGGGAGCTCTCATACCCTATGGTGATAGCAGAGTCCAACAGGAAGAAGAGAGACTTCTTTTCCCTGGCAAGAATTCAGCCAATGAGAGACTGTCACAACTCAGTCAATGAAAAACCACTATGGTTTGAATTCTCAATTCCTCCAATAGACTCTTTGTTTATTATAGCCTTCCCAAAGTTCTTTTTCCCTCTTTGAGAGAGTTAGTTTCTCCTTGCTGTGTGTGTGTGAGTGGAAGGAGGGGACTTGCATATGGCTTGCCTTGGTTACAGACCACAAATTGCAATTCTTTGCTAATCTTGAGTAAAGCTATTTTTGCTGGAGAAATAGCAAGCACTCTATTTGTTCTATGTCAACATCCAGGACTAGGGGTAGAGAGGGTTGTGGATAATGTGGATAGACTGCTAATGTGTACAGAGAAGTTCTTATTAGGGTAACAAATATGTTCTAAGACTGATAGTGATTGTGTAACTCTGTGAGTATACTAAAAAAATCAGTGATTTATATAATATAAATAAGCGAATTTCTGGTAAGTAAATTTTATCTCAATAAATATGTTACATAAAGACAAAGAAAAAACAAACCCCCCACCCTCCACCACCACCACCACATCTTTAATCTCTCAATAAAGGGTTGGCTGCTGAGAGAAAGAAGTTAATATTTGAGGGCCTATGTGATGGAGCCTCAGGAATCGTCTCCTCAGATTTTTTTTTGCATCTCATTAAGTGGCAGCACATGTGAATTAAAGGAACTTTGACCAAGAGCTGTAATCCTTAGGGTTCAAGTTTGTTAGAGAGTGTCATTCTCACTGAGAAGTCACTGCAGAGGGAGGCTCTACTTTGACCTCACATAAGATACAGTGGGGTGAAGTTGTCCTCTGGGCATAGTCTCTGAGGCTGACTTTACTGGCATGACTGGATTTCTCCCTCTGAGATGTGTCCTGCCTCACAGAGATACCTCTGCCACTATGCTTCTGTGTGCAGAAGTCACGTATGCCCCAGACACAACAAATACCATATTTCCAAATCTTCTCACTTTGCTCAGTAGCATTGGATCTCTTGTCTTTGAAGAAAAACCGCAACAGGGACAAAGTCTCCCCAAAACTGTTACAGTTGTTTGGTTCTCATTCCACTTTCTGATATGACTCATTAATGTTGATTTCTACAGGATGGCCAGTGCCTCTGGGCTTTAAAAGAATAGAACACTGCACATTCATCAACTCTCAGGGCTTCCTGAATTTATACAGACTTGAAAGAAGTTAGAATGGATTTTACACATTGCTGCTGTCACTGCACACGACTGAGCGACTTCACTTTCACTTTCATGCATTGGAGAAGGAAATGGCAACCCACTCCAGTGGTCTTGCCTGGAGAATCCCAGGGACAGGGAAGCCTGGTGGGCTGCCGTCTATGGGGTCACACAGAGTAGGACACGACTGAAGCGACTTAGCAGCAGCAGCTGTCACTGGAATGGGGGGACATTGAGCACTGTACTCGGGGGCCATCTGGGGAATTCTGTTTGCTCTATAAAGTAAGTAGAAGTCTTCAGTTAGGCATTTCCTCTTTCAGTCATTTATTCAGTTAATTTTACTTGAAAACTTACATAATCTGCTACATTCAAGGGGGCCACAGGAAAAAATGTTTCACACATTGGAGCCTCCCAGGGGCTGCTCAGGGTCAACTAGGAGTTAGGCATGAACCTACACAGCTATAACAGAAAGCAGAATCTGGGACATTTTGGTTTGGGGGTAAAATGCTTACTTAGATAAGGTAATTCTTAGTTACTTAATGGTGAAATTAATCTGTACAAAGAATTTTTATAGACTATCAGTGACACGATGTGATGGCAAACACAACAGTATTTTATTTAAAAATTTCACAGACGACTCTAATGTATAGCCAAAGTTAAGAATTACCACTCTCGTCTATTTATTAAAAAGTAGAGAAATAATATCGCTATTAGTTCAGTTCAGTTGTTCAATCGTGTCCAACTCTTTGCGACCCCATGGACTACAGCATGCCAGGCCTCCCTGTCCATCACCAACTCCTAGATTTTACCCAAATTCATGTCCATTGAGTTGGTGATGCCATCCAACCATCTCATCCTCTGTCGTTCCCTTCTCCTCCTGCCCTCAATCTTGCCCAGCATCAGAGATTTTTCAACTGAGTCAGCTCTTTGCATCAGGTGGCCAAAGTATTGGAGTTTCAACCTCAAAATCAGTCCTTCCAATGAACACCCAGGACTGAACTCCTTTAGGATGGACTGGTTGGATGTCCTTGCAGTCCAAGGGACTCTCAAGAGTCTTCTCCAACACCACACTTCAAAAGCATCAATTCTTCGGTGCTCAGCTTTCTTTATAGTCCAACTCTCACATCCATACATGACCATTGGAAAAACCATAGCTTTGACTAGATGGACATTTGTTGACAAACTAATGCCTCTGGTTTTGAATATGCTGTCTAGGTTGGTCATAACTTTCCTTCCAAGGAGTAAGCATCTTTTAATTTCATGGCTGCAATCACCATCTGCAGTAATTTTGGAGCCCCCTGAAATAAAGTCAGCCACTGTTTCCCCATAAGTTTGCCACTAAGTGATGGGATTGGATGCCATGATCTCAATTTTCTGAATGTTGAGCTTTAAGCCAACCTTCTCTCTCTCCTCTTTCACTTTCATTAAGAGGCTCTTTAGTTCTTCTTCACTTTCTGCCATAAGGGTGGTGTCATCTGCATGTCTGAGATTATTGACATTTCTCCCGGCAATCTTGATTCCAGCTTGTGCTTCTTCCAGCCCAGCGTTTCTCACCATGTACTCTGCATCTAAGTTAAATAAGGGTGACAATATACAGCCTTGACACTCCTTTCCTGACTTGGAACCAATCTGTTTTTCCATGTCCAGTTCTAACTGTTGCTTCCTGACCTGCATAGAGATTTCTCAAGAGGCACCTCAGTTATTACATATTCTGCAAGCAAATTTGGGCTACATAGAGTAACAGAATTATTTTCTAACTTGTTAATTTGTTATACAGAAAAAAAATTTGTCAAGCAATTAATTTAAATCAGTAAGTTTCAAGCCATTTTATTTAGGACCCGTTACACTTTTATACATTATTGAGGATCCAAAGAACTTTTGTTTATGTGTGTTATATCCATGGATATTTACTGTATCACTGTTTTATAAATTAAAACTGAGAAAATTTAAATATACTTTGCATTAATTTATTTTAAAAAACATTAACAAACCCATTACATGCTAACCCCAAGAGCATAGTTTTATAAATAATAACTATGTTTTCAAAAACAAAACAATTTCATGAGAGGAGAGGCACTCTTTCATTTTGTAAATCTTTTAAAAGTCTGACTTAATAACAGACAGTTGGATTCTCATTTCTGCTTGGCATTCAATCTGTTGTGACATCTCACATGATCTAGGCTCTGAAAAACTCTGCTGAACTCTCAAGAGAGAATGAGAACAAAGCGAATGATGTTTTAGCATTATTATGAAAGTAGTTTCAGTGTTGGGGACTCCACTGAAAGGTTCTCAGGAATCCCCACATTATATTCATTCTCATAACAATTCTGTTGCTGAGGACAAATGAGGGAATTGAGGCTTGGGAAGGTAAGGAACCTCCCCAATATCACACAATGGTGACAGCAGGGCTGGGACTCTTTCCAGGTGGCTGGCTGTGAAGTGAGTGATCGCAGAGCTCTCAAATGTTCACTCAATACCTAACTTGATTTCTTCACTCATGTAATGCTGATGTTGATAGGATATTGTTCCCCTTAGACTTGTTCGAAGAGCTTAACAAACTCAAGAATAGCTTTGCTTTATTTTTTTTTCAAATATCTCAAAGCAACTTTCTAATTCTTTTGAATTAATAAGAGATATTAAACAAGTTATCAAATGACTTTTCTCATCCACACAAATTTTAAATCATTGGAAATGATAATACTGGCAACAAGAACTTGATTTATTTTATTTCTGCAGTTTTAAATACAGTCTGTTCTAACTCAACCATTTAATATCCTAATAAACTTTGGTTTAAAAAAAAAAGTTTCAATGAAGTGCAACCTAGAACCTAGAGAGTTTCAGATTCACAATAAAAGCTTTTTTTCATGCAGGGATTTGAATGAAGTTTTTTCAAACCACAAGTATATAACTGTAAAAGCTACAATTACTGAGCAAAATCAAGCTCTGATTACATCTTCCCTTCCTAGAAGAGAAATGTATGCGTGTGTGTGCTAATTCACTCAGTTGGGTTTGACTCTTTGCCACCCCATGGACTGTAGCCTGCCAGACTCCTCTGTCCATGGGATTTTTCAGGCAAGAATACTGGAATGGGTTGCCATTTCCTCACCCAGGGGATTTTCCTGACTCAGGGATTGAACCCACATCTCTTGCATTGGCAAGCAGATTCTTTATCTCTGAGCCCCCTGGGAAGCTCACGAGAACAAAGTCGTTACCTATTAACCATCAGCACCAATCAGTGTTTCTTTATTGCTTATAATTCTTTTTTTGTCAAGGTAAATAAAGCTCCAAATCACAAACAAAACAGCTATGTTGGATAACAGATTTTTGCGTGGATGTTTTTGTTTTTATACTTATTTTTGTTTTAGTCTTTTTCCCCCCTGAATGTCAGTTGCAAGTCCGAGATCCCTATTACCTTACAAGTAACAGAATGCCCTAAATAATGTAATTTGTGCTTATTATTAGGTCTAATTAAAAGTATTCAGTGGAAAAATAACTCCAGAAAGAATGAAGGGATGGAGTCAAGCAAAAACAGCACCCAATTGTGGATGTGACTGGGGATAGAAGCAGGGTCCAATGCTGTAAAGAACTATATTGTATAGGAACCTGGAATGTTAGGTTGATAAATCAAGGCAAATTGGAAGTGGTCAAACAGGAGATGGCAAGAGTGAATGTTGACATTCTAGGAATAAGCAAACTAAGATGGACTGGAATGGGGGAATTTAAATCAGATGACAATCATATCTACTACGTGGGCAGGAATCCCTTAGAAGAAGTGGAGTAGCCATCATAGTCAACAAAAGAGTCCGAAATACAGTACTTGGATGCAATCTCAAAACCGACAGAATGATCTCTTTTCATTTCCAAGGCAAACTGTTCAGTATGACGGTATTCTAAGTCTATGCCCCAACCAATAACGCTGAAGAAGCTGAAGTTGAACGGTTCTATGAAGACCTACAAGACCTTTCAGAACTAATACTCAAAAAAGATGTCCTTTTCATTATACGGGACTGGAATGCAAAGGTATGAAGTCAAGAAACACCAGGAGTAACAGGCAAATTTGGCCTTGGATTACAGAATGAAGCAGGGAAAAGACTAATAGCGTTTTGTCAAGAGAACACACTGGTCATAGCAAGCACCTTCTTCCAACAACACAAGAGAAGACTCTATCATGAACATCACCAGATGGTCAACACCAAAATAAGATTGATTATATTCTTTGCTGCCAAAGATGGAGAAGCTCTATACAGTCAGCAAAAACAAGACTGGGAGCTGACTGTGGCTCAGATTCCTAATTGCCAAATTCAGACTGAAATTGAGGAAAGTGGAGAAAACCACTAGACCATTCAGGTATGACCTAAATCAAATCCCTTATGACTAGACAGTGGAAGTGAGAAATAGATTTAAGGGACTGGATCTGATAGACAGGTTGCCTGATGAACTATGGATGGAGGTTCATGACACTGTACAGAGAGAGGGAGCAAGAACACCCCCAAGAAAAAGAAATACAAAAGCAATATGGGAGTCTGAGGAGGCCTTACAAATAGCTGAGAAAACAAGAGAAGCAAAAAGCAAAGGAAAAAGGAAAGATATACCCATTTGAATGTAGAGTTCCAAAGAATATTAGGGAAAGATAAGAAAGCCTTCCTCAGTGATCAACGCAAAGAAATAAAGGAAAACAATAGAATGGGAAAGACTAGAGATCTCTTCAAGAAAATTAGAGATACCAAGGGAACATTTCAGGCAAAGATGGGCACAATAAAGGACAGAAACTATGTACCTAACAGAAGCAGGAGATATTAAGAAAAGGTGGCAAGAATACACAGAAGAACTGTACAAGAAAAGATCTTCACAACCCAGATAATCACGATGGTGTGATCACTCAACTAGAGCCAGACATCCTGGAATGTGAAGTCAAGTGGGCCTTAGGAAGCATCACTACGAACAAAGTGAGTGGAGGTGATGAAATTCCAGTTGAGCTATTTCAAATCCTGAAAGATGGTGCTGTGAAACTGCTGCATTCAGTATGCCAACAAATTTGGAAAACTCAGCAGTGGCCACAGGACTGGAAAAGGTCAGTTTTCATTCCAATCCCAAAGAAAGGCAATGCCAAAGAACGCTCAAATTACTGCACAATTGCACTCATCTCACACAGTAATAAAGTAATGTTCAAAATTCTCCAAGCCAGGCCTCAACAATACATGAACTGTGAAATTTCAGATGTTCAGGCTGGTTTTAGAAAAGGCATAGGAAGCAGAGATCAAACTGCCAATATCCGCTGGACCATTGAAAAGGCAAGAGTTCCTGATAAACATATATTTCTGCTTTATTGCTATGCCAAAACCTTAAATTCTGAAAGAGATGGGAATTCCAGACCACCTGACCTGCCTCTTGAGAAACCTGTAGGCGGGTCAGGAAGCAACAGTTAGAACTGGACATGGAAAAACAGACTGGTTCCAAATAGGAAAAGGAGTACGTCAAGGCTGTCTATTGTCACCCTGCTTATCTAACTTAGATGCAGACTACATCTAAGAAATGCTGGGCTGGAAGAAGCACAAGCTGGAATCAAGATTGCTGGGAGAAATATCAATAACCTCAGATATGCAGATGACATCACCCTTATGACAGAAAGTGAAGAAGAACTAAAAACCTCTTGATGAAAGTGAAAGAGGAGAGTGAAAAAGTTGGCTTAAAGCTCAACATTCAGAAAACGAAGATCATGGCATCTGGTCCCATCACTTCATGGGAAATAGATGGGGAAACAGTGGAAACAGTGTCAGACTTTATTTTTTTGGGCTCGAAAATCACCGCAGATGGTGATTGCAGCCATGAAATTAAAAGACGCTTACTTCTTGGAAGGAAAGTTATGACCAACCTAGATAGCATATTAAAAAGCAGAGACATTGTTTTGCCAACAAAGGTCCGTCTAGTCAAGGCTATGGTTTTTCCAGTAGTCATGTATGGATGTGAGAGTTGGACTATAAAGAAAGGTGAGCGCTGAAGAATTGATGCTTTTGAACTGTGGTGTTGGAGAAGACTCTTCAGCGTACCTTGGACTGCAAGGAGATCCAACCAGTCCATCCCAAAGGAGTTCAGTCCTGGGTGTTCACTGTAAAGACTGATGCTAAAGCTGAAACTTCAGTACTTTGGCCACCTGATGCAAAGAGCTGACTTATTTGAAAAGACCCTGATGCTGAGCAAGATTGAGGGCAGGAGGAGAAGGGGACAACAGAGGATGAGATGGTTGGATGGCATCACCAACTCAATGGACATGAGTTTGGGTAAACTCTGGGAGTTGGTGATGAACAGGGAGGCCTGCCATGCTGTAGTTCATGGTGTCTCGAAGAGTCGGACATGGCTGAGCAACTGAACTGAATAAGTATTCATGTTGTAAAACACAAACTGTAGAGGAAATAAATTATTGTTTTATGTTCTTGTGCACACAAGAAAACATTAAAATGCATGTAAACACTCTGATAAATAAACATTTCCTCTTTGATCATTTTTTAGCAAGTAGTTTTTAAACTAAAACTGTGAACACAAGTTTATTTCCAAGATGACTGAAGAGAAAAAGGAAAATTCACTTAAAATATTTCCCTAAGAATATCCCATTTAGTCTTTACTTATTTATGAATCAGAATAAATGATACAATGAAGATTGTTTTTCCAAAGATTTAAAATTGGATAGAGTAGACAGTTTACACAGCAATAGTCTACAGGTTATAACAGGTCCAAATAGCTGTGCATACATTATTAGACATATTTACCCTAAAATCTTTTACTCTGAGTTGAACAGTTTTAGAATTTTTTCTTTCTTCTAAATTTTTGTATGAGAATTTATTTTGCATAGACTTTCCATTTTGATATCATATTATACTTTGAAAATAGCCCCATGGAAGATATTGGTAACATTTTAAGAATTGGAAGGAAAATTTTAAAATATAATCTTCAATAACTCTTAATAACGAGGGTGTTTCAACTACAAAAAAAGACATATAAGGATTTGATCATTGTTAGTTTCCTGTCAAATGTGGTCAAGTTTCTCAGAAACCATATGTTTACGGAAAATGTTGCCTGTATTTTGCTTGAATAAAATTTTTAAAAATGATTTATGTATTTCTTTTAGTATAACTATATTTGAATATTTTTCACATTTAGTAGCATAATAAATGCAATTAGGTTTACACAATTTTTAAAATATAAACCATCTAGTTTCCATTAAAGTATAATCACAATTAATCATTTTTTTAAGAGAGCCTCAGAACCTTAATTTTTGTTTCTTGAGCTCATCATTATTAGTGGGTATGCTAATAATTATATCATCATGTCTACTATTTCTTAAAATGCCAGAAAGCAAAATCTTTCACCTTGCAGGGCATTGCATTAATTCCAGAAGTTTTATAGAAATATCTCAGCAAAATAAGAAAAAATGGACCTTTTATATTTGTGGCAAATGAATATGACAAAATAGTAAAACTTAGAGTTTTTTCCCTAATGGGCTTCCTGTGTAGCTCAGTTGATAAAGAGTCTGCCTGCAATGCAGGAGACCTGAGTTCAATCCCCGGGTCAGGAAGATTCCCTGGAGAAGGAAATGGCAATCCACTCCAGTATTCTTGCCTGGAGAATCCCATGGACACAGGAGCCCGGCAGACTACCATCTATGGTGTCACAAGTCAGACACAGCTAATGACAAGTAGTGACAAAACCACCACCACCAGAGTTTTTTTCCCAATCCTTGTTGCCAAACTGTTTGGGCTTCTATAACATCATGAACAATTATTTCAATTTTTGTTTGAGTAAAGTTCTCAAAGTGAAAATTTGCTGGTGGGTCAATCTGTATATATGAATTGGTAAGCAGGCTTACTGGCAAGATATGCAACTTTGGTTTTATCTGCCACTACTTTTAAATAGAAGTATTAATCTAATTATCTTCACTGAATCAGTCAAGAGAACTGAAACTGAGCAAATATTTGTAGCATATCATATGTGCTGCTGCTGCTGCTGCTGCTAAGTCACTTCAGTCATGTCCGACTCTGTGCGACCCCATAGACAGCAGCCCACCAGGCTTCCCCGTCCCTGAGATTCTCCAGGCAAGAACACTGGAGTGGGCTGCCATTTCCTTCTCCAATGCATGAAAGTGAAAAGTGAAAGTGAAGTCACTCAGTCATGTCCGACTCTTAACGACCCCATGGACTGCAGCCTACCAGGCTCCTCCATCCATGGGATGTTCCAGGCAAGAGTACTGGAGTGGGTTGCCATTGCCTTCTCCAATCATATGTGCTGGTAAATTCTAAATAGATTTCAAACATAAGGAGCTGTTTACTTACTAATTTGAATGTCAGTGTTACCTGGGGGCTATTACATTTCTTTTTAAAAGTAAAATTTTTTTATAGCCTCATGTACATAATATGAAAAAGAATATATATGCATATATATATAACCTGAGTCACTTTGCTGTACACCAGAAACTAACACAACATTGTAAATGAACTTCACTTCAATTAAAGTAATAAAAATATAATATACTTAAATTTCCCTTAGCACTTATTTTGTCACTAAAATATATGCTTACCATTAATTTCAAACATACCTCAAACAATTGCAAACCACTGGCAAAAATTTGCCTTAATGCCTAGAAACACACCATCATTTTGTCATCCCATCAGATTTGCCTTCTTACAACTGCATAGTCATTTATCTTTTAAAGCAAAAAAATCTCATGTCCTTATGCTTGGAAAAGTGAAAGTTATTCAGTCATGTCCGACTCTGGGACCCCATGGACTGTAGCCTGCCAGGCTCCTCTGTTCATGGAATTCTCCAGGCCACTGTCCTACTCTCTGCTTCCAAGTATTCAACTTTTTTAGATTTCACATATAAGTAAGATCATGTGTCTTTTTTCTGTATCTGGCATATTTCACTTAGCATAATGTTCTCTAGTTTCACTCATGTTGTTACAAATGGCAAGATCTCTTATTTTAGGGCTGGATACTTTTCCACTGTGTTTCTTTACCCATTTAAACATTAATGCACACATCCATATCTTGACTATTGTGAATAATGATGCAATGAACATGGGAACACAGATATCTATTTGAGGTACTCAAAAAGATTCATTTCTTTTGGTTAGATACCAGGAGAGAGATTGATGAATCATACAGAAAGTCTATTTTCAGTTTTTTAAGGAACCTCCATACAATTTTCCATAATGACTGTACTAAGCAGTGTATGAGGGTTCCATTTTCTCTACAATCTCACCAACATTTATCTTTTATTTTAATATTTTTAAATAATAGCCACCCTAACAGGTGTGAAATGCTACCTCATTGTGATTTTGAGCTGCATAATCTTGATGATTAGTGATGTTGAACACTTTTTCATATATTTGTTGGTCTTTATATGTTTTATTTGGAAAACATGTCTAATCAGGTCCTTTTCCCATTTTTTAATTGGTTATTTTTTATATTAATCTCTTATGAGACATGTAGATTGCAAACATTTACTATTATCCCATTATTTGTCTTTCTATTTTTTTGTTGTTTATTTGGTTGTTTGCTATGTATAATTTTTTCTAGTATTATGTTGTCTCATTTGTTTATTTTTGCTTTCTTGTCTGAGCTTTGATGTCATTCCAAAATGTTATTGCTAAAACTAATATCTAGGAGTTTTCCCCCTGGGAGTTTTATGACTTCAAGTTTTATAGTTAAGTCTTTAATCTATTTTGAGTCAATTTTTGTCTGATATACAAGTTCAATTTCATTGTTTTATATGTGTATCTTTGTTTTTCCCATCACTATTTTTTGAAGAGGCAGTCCTTTCCCCATTGTGTATTCTTTGAATGCTTGATAAAAATTAGTTGACCATATGTGCTTGGATTTCAGGGCTCTCTTTGTTCCACTGGTGTGTGTGTATGTGTGTATATATATATATTGTCAGTACCATACTGCTTTTATTGCTATATCTTTGTAATTTATTTGAAGTCAGAAAATATGGAGCCTTGAACTCTGGTTTTCTTTCT
This sequence comes from Bos mutus, assembly GCF_027580195.1. Classification (NCBI taxonomy): domain Eukaryota; kingdom Metazoa; phylum Chordata; class Mammalia; order Artiodactyla; family Bovidae; genus Bos; species Bos mutus. The sequence continues at coordinate 93,946,564 of NC_091621.1, forward strand.
CAAGATTGCTTTAGCTATTCAGAGATTTTTGTAGCTCCATATAGATTTTAGAGCTGCTTTTTTTTTTTTTTTTTCTATTTCTGTGAAGAATAGCTTTGGAATTTTTATAGAGGTGGTATTGAATCTGTATATTGCTTTGAGTAGCATGGGCATTTTCACAATATCAGTATCAAAAGGTTATACACCAGGATCAAGTAGGATTCATCGTGGGATGCAAGGTTGATTTAACATTTGCAAATCAATTAATGTAATATACTGTATTAACAAAATGAAAGATAAAACCACATGATTATTGAAATAGATACAGAAAACGCAGCTAACAAGGTCAAGTGTCCATTCATGATAAAATCGCTCAGCAAAATAAGTATAAAACGACATTCTCTCCTTAACACATAAAAGCTGTTTATGAGAATCCCATATCTAGCATTGTAATCAATAGGGAAAATTGAAAGTTTTTCTTTTAATACAAGGATTTGCTACAAGACAAAGACATCCACTCTTGCCACTTTTATTCAGCATAATACTGGAAGTAGTAGCAAGAGCAATCAGATAAGAAAAAGAAATAAAAGCTATCAAAATCAGAAAGGAAGAAGTAAAATTATTTTTGTTTGCAAATGACATTATTTCTGTTTGAAAATGCCTACATGCATAGGCATTTATTTTAGCATTGTATTTGAGGTCCACTGATTCAGTGATTTCAGTGAAAACTGAGGGGGGTTGGTCACATGGCAATATTTATATGTTGTCTTAAGACATGTAATTCTTTGTATTAACTTCCTACTTTTTATTTTATTTTTGCTTTGATTTCCTTTTTTTATTTTATGTTACTGTGTTATAGCCAATGCTTGTTGTGTGTTTACTGTAAGCCACGTTCTGTGCTAAGTGCTTAACTCTCATGTACTTGCAAAATTTTCTGAGATGAGTAATTATTTTATTGTAAGTCATTTTATAAGCATCCTCAAATCTTATGGTATGGGTTAAAGATACAAATACAAAAATTAATCTCATAGGCCCATTTATTTCATTCATAAGTTAAGAATAGTCACAGTCTACAGTACAAATAGTGACACAAGATAGTCCATAACTATTTATTGATCTGGTTTGCAGAGCAAACTGATATCTAACTATGTTCATGACAGAACCCTCATATAATTGAATGCTACATCTTTTTTTTTTTAATGAGAATCATTCAGCCTTTCAACTTTTAGAATTACTAAGGAGAAGGATTTCTTGAGACAAAATGTTAAAAGAAAAGACAGTTTAATTTAGATGAATCAGGATTGTCTTAATACAATCTTAAAATAATTTCAGGAAATAAAGGAGCCTAGATTTTTAAAAGGCATTCACAAAGTGAATGTTACATGGCAAAAAGGAGAACATTACAAGGGGGATGCCTTTGGGACTGAGTCCGAGAGAACAAATGCACCCATAAAAACTGACCAGATTTTATGTAAACTATATTTTAGAAAGGCTAAAGGATGTCTACCAGTTTCAAAGAGGTTCTTTTCACATAAAGTAAGGATCAACACCATAAGCCACATTTAAACAGTCCCGGGGCTTATTAGTCAGTTTGATACAGCAGATGACCTTTTGCCTTTCCTTGGGTTCTTGAAGTTCAGCCTGCTTCATTCATTCTTTTAAGGACCTACTCCCTAAAAGCAGAAAGAGAAGTTTATAAGAAGTGAAGCATATGGGCTTTTCAGACAGGATGGTACCTTTCTCCTTCCTTTTCCTTTACTTTTCCCTTCAATCACACCCCACCACTGGCTGCAGTTTCTATGGGTCTATCAAAATTCTATCTGAGTAATGAATATATGAATAATCAGTCCTTTAAGAAGGGAAACAAAAGAAATATAAATACCCTGCATATGTGTATACTCAATTAATAGCATAGAAATGCCAAGGAGATAATAATTTTACCAATCAGATTGGCAAAGTTGGAAAGAAATGATAATCCTCAGTGTCCATGTGAGTGCAACCATAAAGGTACACACTTTTACTGCTGAAGAAATTGATACAAGTATCTAGAAGGCAGACTGGAACTAAATGACAAAATCCAGAAAAAAATGCAAACTTTTTATCCTAGTAATACCATTTCTAGGAATTGATGCTCAGAAGTAACTAAAGAAGACAGAACACTTGACCATAGCAAGTAGCAAGTAGTAGAGACTGTAGAAAACAGTTATATCTAAAGGTTTTCAAGTTGAAAAAAAATGCTGTAAGGAACAAATTAAATATCATTTTTCCACAATTTGTTTATTACAGCCAAAACAATTGCCAAAGAAATCTAAATATCTAAAATATCTAAATATCTAAAACTATGTGAATATGAAGAATTGATGCTTTTGAACTGTGGTGTTGGAGAAGACTCTTGAGAGTCTCTTGGACTGCAAAGAGATCCAACCAGTCCATCCTAAAGGAAATCAGTCCTGGGTGTTCATTGGAAGGACTGATGTTGAAGCTGAAACTCCAATACTTTGGCCACCTGATGCAAAGAGCTGACTCATTTGAAAACACCCTGATGCTGGGAAAGATTGAGGGCAGGAGGAGAAGGGGACAACAGAGGATGAGATGGTTGGATGGCATCACCAATTCTATGGACATGGGTTTGGGTGAACTCCGGGAGTTGGTGATGGACAGGGTGGCCTGGAGTGCTGCAGTTCATGGGGTCACAAAGAGTTGGACACAACTGAGTGACTGAACTGAACTGAACTGAATTACAGTGCAACTACCCAGCAGAGAACTACTTATGTGTAAAGTGGAAATTTGTTGTAGTTGCTCAGTCAGTCATGTCTGACTCTGTGACCCCATGGACTGTAGCATGCCAAGCTTCCCTATCCTTCACTACCTCCTGGAGTTTGCTCAAGCTCAAGTCCATTGACTGGATGTTGCCATCCAACCATCCCATCCTCTGTTGGTCTCTTCTCCTGTCCTCAATCTTTCCCAGCATCAGGCTCTTTTCTAATGAGTCAGCCCCTCACATCATGTGGCCACAGTATTGGAGCTTCAGCTTAACTGTATGCCTACACAAGGGGCTGAACTTCAAGTATGGATGTATCTAGACTTTTATAATAACAACATTTGTCACAACATGGATGGACCTAGAGATTATTGTATTATGTAAAGTCAGAAAAAAACAAACATCATATGATATCATTTATATGTGGAATCTAAAAAAAAATGATACAAATGAATTTATTTACAAAACATCAACAGAATCATAGACATAGAAAACAAACTTATAGTTACCAAGGGGAATAATGGTGAGAACGGCAAGTTGGAGGGGAGATAAATTAGGAGTTTCAGATTAACAATTTCACACTGCTACATATAAAATAGGTAAACAAGGACCTACTGTATGGCACAGGGAACTATACTCAATATCTTGTAATTATATATAATAGAAAAGAATCTTAAAAAGAATAACTGAATCACTTTGCTGTACACTTGAAACTAACACAACTTTGTAAAGTAATTATGCATCAATTTTTAAAATGTTTTTTAAAAAAGAGCACAAGTTTCTCTCTTCCCCAGTTCTGTTTCCTCTTTCTGTTGGCTTTATTCTCAGGCAGGAGCTTTCCACGCTGTAGTGAGGTGTCCAGGTGTAAATCCTACCGGTTTTGCAAACTTCTGTGAAATTAAATGACACTCCCTGTTTCTACAAATATCCTAAGTATGCCTCTTCATTTGGAAGAGGAAATAGCAACCCACTCAAGTATTCTTGCCTAGAGAATTGCATGGACAGAGGAGCCTGGCAGGCTGTAGTCCATGGGGTCACAAAGAGTTGGATATGACTGAGTGACTAACACACACATCCGTGGGTGCACACACACACACACACACACACAGCTCTTCATTGGCCCAGCACTTGGTCACATGTTAACTCTGAACCAATCACTGTCACTCACATTGGCCAACCTTGGGTCAAGAAACCAAACCTGGAGGTAGAAGTTCTAGCAGCTAAAGCCATGCCACGACAGTGGAGGATTTCCCTAAATAAAATCAGAATGTTGTATTCGGGAAAAGAAAGGCAGAATGCTGGGTAAAAATAGCAGATGTTGACTGTAGCAGATATCAAATCATCTCTTTAGCCTTCTGACAGAATCTGATGTATTGTTTTGAACACATGTACACAGAAGGGTCTCAATGAGCAGGTGTTTTCTCATGTTTAAATATTGCCAAGAGCCCACAAGTACGTCTTTTTTTTTTTTTTTTTCACCCTGTAGGTGGATGTCATTAATACAGGTGTGCAAAGTGCAAACCTGAATGTTAACAGAAAACCTCTTCTTGGCCCCCTTGTTTATCCCTACAGCACTATTGCAAATTGTTGCCATGAGAATATGGGTGTTCTTTAAAGTCTGTTATCATCACCTGTTGGTTGCACAATATTCAGTAATAAATATCATCCTAATTGAAGTCATAGAGTGCAGTAAATGCTTACAGCAGCCTCTCCAAATAGATATAAATCGTTAAAGATGAAAACATATTTTTACATGGACATATTTAAACCAAATCACAGTCATATTTTAATAAGGACAGAGCAGACACTTGCCTCAATCCAACTAATTGCTAGGCTGACTTAAGTACATACATGTTCAATATAAAAGGAAATAATATTCTTGTATGGAGAATACTCTAGGCAATACTTTTTTCTTTCTTTTTTGGAACATAACTTCATTCTGTGGTATATTTTTCTAGTAGTATAATGAGCCAATTTTAGGGGAGATGAAAGCAGGGAGAATGACAGGATTGGCTCTGAGGACTTCATTCTTGCAGATTTCCATCATTTCTACCATGACGTTCCTTTTGTTAACCTCAAAAGATCATGCATGATCCAGTTTGGGGGCGGATGTTTTTGCTCCCTTGCATAGTCTACATAATGAGGCATTTGTGTCATGAATTTCTCGTCCCATCCTCCCACCCAGTATGATTTAATGACTTCTTTAAATACTAACCTTAGCAACCCTTATTGTGTACAGGAGGAAGGAATGCCCCTTTCTGGCATCTGGTGAAATTAAAGTCTTTGAGGCCTTAGACAATGAGTTCTACCTTTTAGCAACAAAAAGCAAATAAACATACACACATATTCAAAGCCCAAATAAAAGCCCTAGGAATGTTCTTTGTGCTAAAAGAAAGTCCCTCTGAGCCCCCTTCCACTTGTCCCCAACAATTCAATTAAATTTTCTTCTATACCAGCTGGTTGTGGCCTTGTGCTTAAGTTCTTTTTGTGGCCTCCCCCTTTTTTTCATTTCCCTGCCTGCCTCTGGAATAATGAAGATTTGAGGGTGAGCCATTGGACCAGGCAGAGAGGAAAAGACTTGAGCAATGGTGGAGAAACAGTCAGAATAAGCCTGGGTCTTCACAGCATCATAGAGCAGAGATCCCTTATCAGTTTGAATTTATATATGAAAGAGAAACTCTCATCTTCATTCTTCTATGTTTCTTTGTATCCGTGCTTCACCAAAGCCCATCAGATCAGATCAGTCGCTCAGTTGTGTCCGACTCTTTGCGACCCCATGAATCGCAGCACACCAGGCCTCCCTGTCCATCACCAACGCCCGGAGTTCACTCAGACTCACGTCCATTGAGTCAGTTATGCCATCCAGTCATCTCATCCTCTGTCTTCCCCTTCTCCTCCTGCCCCCAATCCCTCCCAGCATCAGAGTCTTTTCCAATGAGTCAACTCTTCGCATGAGGTGGCCAAAGTACTGGAGTTTCAGCTCTAGCATCATTCCTTCCAAAGACATCCCAGGGCTGATCTCCTTCAGAATGGACTGGTTGGATCTCCTTGCGGTCCAAGGGACCCTCAAGAGTCTTCTCCAACACCACGGTTCAAAAGCATCAATTCTTCGGCGCTCAGCCTTCTTCACAGTCCAACTCTCACATCCATACATGACCACAGGAAAAACCATAGCCTTGACTAGACGAACCTGTGTTGGCAAAGTAACGTCTCTGCTTTTGAATATGCTATCTAGGTTGGTCATAACTTTCCTTCCAAGGAGTAAGCGTCTTTTAATTTCATGGCTGCAGTCACCATCTGTAGTGATTTTGGAGCCCAGAAAAATAAAGTCTGACACTGTTTCCACTGTTTTCCCATCCATTTCCCCTGAAGTGGTGGGACCGGATGTCATGATCTTCATTTTCTGAATGTTGAACTTTAAGCCAACTTTTTCACTCTCCACTTTCACTTTCATCAAGAAGCTTTTGAGTTCCTCTTCACTTTCTGCCATAAGGCAAGGACTCACATAATCTAATCTATCACTAGAAAAGGAACTGGAACATAGTAAGCACAAAATATTATTGTTGTTTAAAATTACTAGGGGAATTCATTTCAGTCAGCACCTACACTTGCCTAATAATACGTAAAACAATAATGAAATTAATTTCTGATTGAAGATATGTATTTCTGTTTGATGTTCCTTCAAATCTTCATCAAATAAAACTCAAAGTCCAGCTAAATGTTGCATTTTGCTTTAAAGTTTGCCAAACTACATATATCTAAACTTATTCCTCAGGGAAATTACTGCCTTGTGGTTTAAGATACAAATTAAAGCAATGGTTCAAAAGGGTTCTTTCTTATCCACGTTACCAATGTCAGTGTGGGTCACCTTGCCCTTAAGAAGTATGACGCCCTTCCAAGATTTGTTCAGTCTGTAAGGTGTTTAGTGTCAGTTACATCTGGCTCTGGTTTCTGGCATCTACCAGGGTTGTCCAATCTGTATCTTGCAGCTAGGTCATTATCTCTTCCCTGTACAATGCCTTTCCCTGGATTTCCTCCCTCCCAAATACAACTCTCAAGTAAAGCTGTGTGTGTCACCTAGAGATAAAGTGACAATGGTCAAAGGATATAGAACAATCTAGCTGTTAATTTCAAACTGTATTAGACCACCCTGTTCTTTAAAACCTTCCTGGCCATTCGTCCTAACTTACATTCCAGCCAGATAGCATTTTGTCTGGACTTTACTTCATTCTCTCTTATTGTTTTACCCAACTTAACTTACAGATACCTTCTTGGACAGACTGGTTTAGTTTTATCATTGTCAGGAGTATATAATCCCTATTCTCAGGGTCATCTTTCTTTATCTAAATATTTCATCACAATATTTTCCTTAAATGAGTACACTTTCCCTAAAGTGAACTCTGGTGCCAACTGACAGCATTTGGATCCATCAGCTCTTCTCATGCATCTATGCTCAGTTGCTTCAGTCATGTCTGATTCTTTGTAACCCCATGGACTATAGCCTTCCAGGCTCCTCTGGGATTCTCCAGGCAAGAATAATAGAGTCGGTTGCCATGCCCTCCTCCAGGGGATTTTCCCAACTCAGGGATCAAACCTCTGTTTCTTACATGTCCTTCATTGGCAGGTAGGTTCTGGGTTCTCTCCCAACAGTGCCACCTGGAAAGCCTAGCTATTCTCATGGGAGACATGAAATTAAATCAACCTTATTTTGTGGTTAGATAGTTATTTTTTTGGTCTGTGACTTCATAGCTTATATTTTAGGAAAATTCTATAATGTTCTAGATTCTTTTAAAAGTTAGAATAGAATCTACTGAAATATATTAAAGTCTCAAATTGCTATTTCACTGTCTTAATATTATTGCTTTTCTTTCATGTACAGTCATGCTTGTCAACTCTTCCTGCTGTCTGTATTCTCTGAAGGATCATTTTTATGAGTGATAAAAAGTCTTCAAGATCTTAACCTTGAGTGCCCCTGTAGCCTCAGGCTTAGATTTCCTTTATTATTATTATTATTATTTATTTTATTTTATTTTTAAACTTTACAATATTGTATTAGTTTTGCCAAATATCGAAATGAATCCACCACAGGTATACCTGCGTTCCCCATCCTGAACCCTCCTCCCTCCTCCCTCCCCTACCCTCCCTCTGGGTCGTCCCAGTGCACCAGCCCCAAGCATCCAGCATCATGCATCGAACCTGGACTGGCAACTCATTTCCTACATGATATTTTACATGTTTCATTGCCATTCTCCCAAATCTTCCCACCCTCTCCCTCTCCCACAGAGTCCATAAGACTGATCTATACATCGGTGTCTCTTTTGCAGTCTCGTACACAGGGTTATTGTTACCATCTTTCTAAATTCCATATATATGTGTTAGTATACTGCATTGGTGTTTTTCTTTCTGGCTTACTTCACTCTGTATAATAGGTTCCAGTTTCATCCATCTCATTAGAACTGATTCTAATGTTTTCTTTTTAATGGCTGAGTAATACTCCATTGTGTATATGTACCACTGCTTTCTTATCCATTCATCTGCTGATGGACATCTAGGTTGCTTCCATGTCCTGGCTATTATAAACAGTGCTGCGATGAACATTGGGGTACACGTGTCTCTTTCCCTTCTGGTTTCCTCAGTGTGTATGCCCAGCAGTGGGATTGCTGGATCATAAAGCAGTTCTATTTCCAGTTTTTTAAGGAATCTCCACACTGTTCTCCATAGTGGCTGTACTAGTTTGCATTCCCACCAACAGTGTAAGAGGGTTCCCTTTTCTCCACACCCTCTCCAGCATTTATTGCTTGTAGAATTTTGGATCGCAGCCATTCTGACTAGCGTGAAATGGTACCTCATAGTGGTTTTGATTTGCATTTCTCTGATAATGAGTGATGTTGAGCATCTTTTCATGTGTTTGTTAGCCACCTGTATGTCTTCTTTGGAGAAATGTCTATTTAGCTCTTTGGCCCATTTTTTGATTGGGTCATTTATTTTTCTGGAGTTGAGCTGTAGGAGTTGCTTGTATATTTTTGAGATTAGTTGTTTGTCGGTTGCTTCATTTGCTATTATTTTCTCCCATTCTGAAGGCTGCCTTTTCACCTTGCTAATAGTTTCCTTTGTTGTGCAGAAGCTTTTAAGTTTAATTAGGTCCCATTTGTTTATTTTTGCTTTTATTTCCAATATTCTTGGAGGTGAGTCATAGAGGATCCTGCTGTGATGTATGTCGGAGAGTGTTTTGCCTATGTTCTCCTCTAGGAGTTTTATAGTTTCTGGTCTTACATTTAGATCTTTAATCCATTTTGAGTTTATTTTTGTGTAAGGTGTTAGAAAGTGTTCTAGTTTCATTCTTTTACAAGTGGTTGACCAGTTTTCCCAGCACCACTTGTTAAAGAGATTGTCTTTAATCCATTGTATATTCTTGCCTCCTTTGTCAAAGATAAGGTGTCCATAGGTGTGTGGATTTATCTCTGGGCTTTCTATTTTGTTTCATTGATCAATATTTCTGTCTTTGTGCCAGTACCATACTGTCTTGATAACTGTGGCTTTGTAATAGAGCCTGAAGTCAGGTAGGTTGATTCCTCCAGTTCCATTCTTCTTTCTCAAGATAGCTTTGGCTATTCTAGGTTTTTTGTATTTCCATACAAATTGTGAAATTATTTGTTCTAGCTCTGTGAAGAATACTGTTGGTAGCTTGATAGGGATTGCATTGAATCTATAAATTGCTTTGGGTAGTATACTCATTTTCACTATATTGATTCTTCCAATCCATGAACATGGTATATTTCTCCATCTATTAGTGTCCTCTTTGATTTCTTTCACCATGTTTTATAGTTTTCTATATATAGGTCTTTAGTTTCTTTAGGTAGATATATTCCTAAGTATTTTATTCTTTCTGTTGCAATGGTGAATGGAATTGTTTCCTTAATTTCTCTTTCAGTTTTCTCATTATTAGTGTATAGGAATGCAAGGGATTTTTGTGTGCTGATTTTATATCCTGCAACTTTACTATAATCATTGATTAGTTCTAGTAATTTTCTGGTGGAGTCTTTAGGATTTTCTATGTAAAGGATCATGTCATCTGCAAACAGTGAGAGTTTTACTTCTTCTTTTCCAATTTGGATTCCTTTTATTTCTTTTTCTGCTCTGATTGCTGTGGCCAAAACTTCCAAAACTATGTTGAATAGTAATGGTGAAAGTGGGCACCCTTGTCTTGTTCCTGACTTTAGAGGAAATGCTTTCAATTTTTCACCATTGAGGATAATGTTTGCTGTGGGTTTGTCATATATAGCTTTTATTATGTTGAGGTATGTTCCTTCTATTCCTGCTTTCTGGAGAGTTCTTATCATAAATAGATGTTGAATTTTGTCAAAGGCTTTCTCTGCATCTATTGAGATAATCATATGGTTTTTGTTTTCAATTTGTTAATGTGATGTATAACATTGATTGATTTGCGGATATTGAAGAATCCTTGCATCCCTGGGATAAAGCCCACTTGGTCATGGTGTATGATTTTTAATGTGTTGTTGGATTCTGATTGCTAGAATTTTGTTAAGGATTTTTGCATCTATGTTCATCAGTGATATTGGCCTGTAGTTTTCTTTTTTGTGGCATCTTTGTCAGGTTTTGGTATTAGGGTGATGGTGGCCTCATAGAATGAGTTTGGAAGTTTACCTTCCTCTGCAATTTTCTGGAAGAGTTTGAGCAGGATAGGTGTTAGCTCTTCTCTAAATTTTTGGTAGAATTCAGCTGTGAAGCCGTCTGGACCTGGGCTTTTGTTTGCTGGAAGATTTTTGATTACAGTTTCAATTTCTGTGCTTGTGATGGGTCTGTTAAGATTTTCTATTTCTTCCTGGTCCAGTTCTGGAAGTTGTACTTTTCTAAGAATTTGTCCATTTCTTCCACGTTGTCCATTTTATTGGCATATAATTGTTGATAGTAGTCTCTTATGATCCTTTGTATTTCTGTGTTGTCTGTTGTGATCTCTCCATTTTCATGTCTAATTTTATTGATTTGATTTTTCTCCCTTTGTTTCTTGATGAGTCTGGCTAATGGTTTGTCAATTTTATTTATCCTTTCAAAGAACCAGCTTTTGGCTTTGTTGATTTTTGCTATGGTCTCTTTTGTTTCTTTTGCATTTATTTCTGCCCTAATTTTTAAGATTTCTTTCCTTCTACTAACCCTGGGGTTCTTCATTTCTTCCTTTTCTAGTTGCTTTAGGTGTAGAGTTAGGTTATTTATTTGACTTTTTTCTTGTTTCTTGAGGTATGCCTGTATTGCTATGAACTTTCCCCTTAGGACTGCTTTTAAAGTGTCCCACAGGTTTTGAGTTGTTGTGTTTTCATTTTCATTAGTTTGTATGCAAATTTTGATTTCTTTTTTGATTTCTTCTGTGATTTGTTGGTTATTCAGCAGGGTGTTGTTCAGCCTCCATATGTTGGAATTTTTAATAGTTTTTCTCCTGTAATTGAGATCTAATCTTACTGCATTGTGGTCAGAAAAGATGCTTGGAAAGATTTCTATTTTTTTGAATTTACCAAGGCTAGATTTATGGCTTAGGATGTGATCTATCCTGGAGAAGGTTCCATGTGCGCTTGAGAAAAAGGTGTAATTCATTGTTTTGGGATGAAATGTCCTATAGATATCAATTAAGTCTAACTGGTCTATTGTATGGTTTAACGTTTGTGTTTCCTTGTTAATTTTCTGTTTAGTTGATCTATCCATAGGTGTGAGTGGGGTATTAAAGTCTCCCAATATTATTGTGTTATTGTTAATTTCTCCTTTCATACTTGTTAGCATTTGTCTTACATATTGCGGCGCTCCTGTGTTGGGTGCATATATATTTATAATTGTTATATCTTCTTCTTGGATTGATCCTTTGATCATTAGGTAGTGACCATCTTTGTCTCTTTTCACAGCCTTTGTTTTAAAGTCTATTTTATCTGATATAAGTATTGCTACTCCTGCTTTCTTTTGGTCTCTATTTGCATGGAAAATCTTTTTCCAGCCCTTCACTTTCAGTCTGTATGTGTCCCCTGTTTTGAGGTGGGTCTCTTGTAGACAACATATGTAGGGGTCTTGTTTTTGTATCCATTCAGCCAGTCTTTGTCTTTTGGTTGGGGCATTCAACCCATTTACATTTAAGGTAATTACTGATAAGTATGATCCCGTTGCCATTTACTTTATTGTTTTGGGTTCAAATTTATACACCATTTTCATGTTTCCTGTCTAGAGAATATCCTTTAGTATTTGTTGGAGAGCTGGTTTGGTGGTGCAGAATTCTCTCAGCTTTTGCTTGTCTGAAAAGCTTTTGATTTCTCCTTCATACTTGAATGAAATCCTTGCTGGGTACAATAATCTGGGCTGTAGGTTATTTTATTTCATCACTTTAAGTATGTCTTGCCATTCCCTCCTGGCTTGAAGAGTTTCTATTGAAAGATCAGCTGTTATCCTTATGGGAATTCCCTTATGTTTTATTTGTTGTTTTTCCCTTGCTGCTTTTAATATTTGTTCTTTGTGTTTGATCTTTGTTAATTTGATTAATATGTGTCTTGGGGTGTTTCGCCTTGGGTTTATCCTGTTTGGGACTCTCTGGGTTTCTTGGACTTGGGTGATTATTTCCTTCCCCATTTTAGAGAAGTTTTCAACTATTATCTCCTCAAGTATTTTCTCATGGTCTTTCTTTTTGTCTTCTTCTTCTGGGACCCCTATGATTCGAATGTTGTAGCGTTTAATATTGTCTCTGACGTCTCTGAGATTGTCCTCATTTCTTTTAATTCGTTTTTCTTTTATCCTCTCTGATTCATTTATTTCTACCATTCTATCTTCTAATTCACTAATCCTATCTTCTGCCTCTGTTATTCTACTATTTGTTGCCTCCAGAGTGTTTTTAATTTCATTTATTGCATTATTCATTTTATATTGACTCTCTTTTATTTCTTCTAGGTCCTTGTTAAACCTTTCTTGCATCTTCTCGATCTTAGTCTCCAAGCTATTTATCGATTCCATTTTGATTTCAAGATTTTGGATCAATTTAACTATCATTATTCGGAATTCTTTATCAGGTAGATTCCCTATCTCTTCCTCTTTAGTTTGGTTTGGTGGGCTTTTATCCTGTTCCTTTATCTGCTGGGTATTCCTCTGTCTCTTCATCTTGTTTAAATTGCTGAGTTTGGGGTGTCCTTTCTGTATTCTGGCAGTTTGTGGAGTTCTCTTTATTGTGGCGTTTCCTCGCTCTGTGTGGGTTTGTACAGGTGGCTTGTCAAGTTTTCTTGGTTAGGGAAGCTTGTGTCGGTGTTCTGGTGAGTGGAGCTGTATTTCTTCTCTCTGGAGTGCAATGAAATGTCCAGTAATGAGTTATGGGATGTCTATGGTTTTGGGGTGACTTTGGGCTGCCTGTATCTTGGAGCTCAGGGCTGTGTTCCTTGCTGCTGGAGAATTTGCTTGGTATGTCTTGCCCTGAAACTTGTTTCGCCCAGAGAGGTTTACAGCGTTATATGGAGAAGAGAAGAGTGAGGAGGGAGTTAGAGGCGACCCAAATGAGATGAGGTGGAGTCAATAGAGGACAGAGTGGGCTATTCAGTAATCTCTTCCTTATGTTCACTCCACAACTGGACCGCTCAGAGTTGTTCACAGAGTTATACAGAGAAGAGAAGAAAGAAGAAGGTGGCATAGGTGGCCAGGAGGATAAATGGGGGGAATGAAAAGGAGGGAGACAGATCCAGCCAGTAATCAGTTCCCTAAGTGTTCTCCACCGTCTGGAACACACAGAAATTCAGAGTTGGGAAGAGTAGAGAGGGGTTAGGGAGGAGACACAGGCGACCTAGTGGAGAAAAAGGAGAGTCCAAAGGGAGAGAGAGCAGTTAAGCCAGTAATCTTGCTCCCTAGTGAAAAATGGGTACTGAAGATTGGGTTCTTAAAGGTACAAAATTGGTAACAAATACATAAAAGCAAAAATTTAAAATCTAGAGTAGAGTTTGGAATTTCAAAAATACGATGTTAAAGAAAAGAAGAAGGAAAAGAAAGAGAGAAAAATCGAACAAACAAAAACAAACAAGGTCGCAAAAATTATAAAGAAAATATAGGTATAAAATTGATAACTAATACCAAAAAGCAAAAGTTAAAAATCTAGAGTAGAGTTTGGAATTTCAAAAATACAATGATAAAAAAAGAAGAAGAAACCGAAAGAGAGAGAAAAAAAAAAAAAAACAAACAAACAAGAACAAACAAGGTCGCATAAATTATTAAAAAATATATATACAGGTACAAAATTGATAACAAATACCAAAAAAGCATAAATTAAAAATCTAGAATAGAGTTTGGAATTTCAGATATACAATGTTATTTAAAAGAAAAAGAGAAAGAAACAGAGAAAAAAAAAAAAAATAAAAAGCGTCACAGAAATTATATAAAAACAAAAACAAAAAAAACTATAGGTACAAAATTGATAACAAATACTAAAAAGCTAAAATTAAAAATCTAGAGTAGAGTTTGGAATTTCAAAAATACAATGTTAAAGAAAAGAAGGAAAAGAAAAAAAGGTCAAAAAATTATTTAAAAAAATATATATGAAGTTTGCTTAAAAAAAAATAGGGTCTTCTTTTTTTTTTTTTTGCAAAGTAATCGGTTATAAAAGTGGAAATTAAAGGAATAATAGAGGACTTAATTTTTTTTTTTTTTTTTATAGGCTCACTTGTTCAGTCGCACTGAGGGGAGGTAGGGAGGGATGCTGCAAACAAATAACGCTGGCGTGTGCTCACAGTGCCTCAGCCACACTGGGTCTGCCCCCAGTTCACGGCGCGTGTAGCCTCTCTGCCCACGCTGCTCAGGCTCTAGGTTGCTCCGCCGCGAACCATCCGCGGCCTGCCCTGGGCTGCCTGTACTTCCCAGGTCCAAGCCGCTCAGGTTCAGGCACTCGGGTAGTCCTCAGAGGCGCAGACTCTCAGTTGGGCCTGCGTTTTGTGCCCTTCCCAGATCCGAGCAGCTCAGGTGATGAGGTGTTTTGCTCGCGCGATTGCTGCGACTTATCGCCTCCCCGTTGCTCGGTTATCTAGTTGTGTACCGGCACACCTCCTCAGGCAGATGTTGACCGTCCAGACCCCCAAGAAGTTTTAGTTAGCAAAGAAGCCTGCTTACAGTTTTATAGATAATGTCTCTCTGGGGCTGCGATTGTCCCCTTCCGGCTCTGGCTGCCTATCACCGGAGGGGGATGGTCTGCCGCCGGCTATCTCTGTTCAGTCCTTTATTCCATGGGCGGGCCTGGCGGTGTCATAGGTTAGGGCTGGCTTTTCGCGTGGTAGATATCCCACAGTCTGGTTTGCTAGCCCAAATTATTTCGCTCAGATAGTGCTCGGGGGTATTCAGGCCAGATTCTTGCGATGCAGCCCGCTCCGCGCCTCCCTGCCCAGCCCCCGCTTGCTAATGGCGTATGCAGGCGTCTGCGCTGCTTCTCCGCTGGGGGAGTTACCATAGGGCTCGCAATGTGCGGGTTTTAATTATTTATTTTTCCTCCCTGTTATGTTGCCCTCTGTGCTTCCAAGGCTCGGCACAGATTCGGCTGTGAGAAGGTTTCCTGGTGTTTGGAAACTTCTCTCTTTTTAAGACTCCCTTCCCAGGACGGAACTCCGTCCCTCCCTCTTTTGTCCCTTTTTTTTTTGTCTTTTATATTTTTCCCTACCTCCTTTCGAAGACTTGGGTTGCTTTTCTGGGTGCCTGATGTCCTCTGCCGGCTTTCAGAAGTTGTTTTGTGGAATTTACTCGGCGTCTAAATGTTCTTTTGATGAATTTGTGGGGGAGAAAGTGTTCTCCCCGTCCTACTCCTCCACCATCTTAGCTCCTCCTCCCCCAGGCTTAGATTTCCTACATCTCTCATGTCCCAGGAATATTGCTGTGTACCTCATCTGTTACTAACCACTAGCTCTCCTTTTCCATTCCCTTATGTCCACTTTTATCACCTCTTTATCAAGCCTTAACTTCATACATTTATTGAAATGCATTTAGTACAACCTCAAAATTTCTTGCTCCTTAAAACACTAGAAACATATTCTGTTTATTGCCTCCCATGTCTCCTGTAGTAGTGGCTAGTACAAAATATCCTTCAATAAATATTTGTTATATTAAAAGAAATATAAAAAGCATTTTTTCCAGTGCTAAAAAATACTTTAAGTATCAGTTTTTAACTTCTGGAAGAATGCAATTTTTTTTTTTCCCCTGCCTAGCAGATCCCCAGAGAATTCAAGGCCAGATCAGAGAGTTTCTGGCTATAGAATACTGTTAAGTGTAAAATCTATTTCTCTCTTCTAGCCAAATTTCAGTTCAGTTCAGTTCAGTTGCTCAGTCGTGTCTGACTCTTTGCAACCCCATGGACTGCAGCACGCCTGGCCTCCCTGTCCATTACCAACTCCCGGAGTTTACTCAAACTCATGTCCATTGAGTCAGTGATACCATCAAACCATCTCATCCTCTGTCCTCCCATTCTCCTCCCACCTTCAATTTTTCCCAGCACCAGGGTCTTTTCAAATGAGTCAGCTCTTTGCATCAGGTGCCCAAAGTATTGGAGTTTCAGCTTCAACATCAGTCCTTCCAGTGAACACCCAGGCATGATCTCCTTTAGGATGGACTGGTTGGATCTCTTTGTAGTCCAAGGGACTGTCAAGAGTCTTCTCCAACACCACACTTCAAAAGAACCAATTCTTCGGTGCTCTGCTTTCTTTATAGTCCAACTCTCACATCCATACATGGCTACTAGAAAAACCATAGCCTTGACTAGATGGACCCTTGTTGGAAAAGTAATGCCTCTGCTTTTTAATATGCTATCTAGGTTGGTCATAACTTTCCTTCCAAGGAGTAAGAGTCTTTTAATTTCATGGCTGCAGTCACCATCTACAGTGATTTTGGAGTCCCAAAAAATAAAGTCTGACACTGTTTCCACTGTTTCCCCATCTATTTCCCATGAAGTGATGGGACCAGATGCCATGATCTTCGTTTTCTGAATGTTGAGCTTTAAGCCAACTTTTTCACTCTCCACTTTCACTTTCATCAAGAGGCTTTTGAGTTCCTCTTCACTTTCTGCCATAAGGGTGGTGTCATCTGCATATCTGAGGTTATTGATATTTCTCCTGGCAATCTTGATTCCAGCTTGTGCTTCTTCCAGCCCAACATTTCTCATGATGTACTCTGCATATAAGTTAAATAAGCAGGATGACAATATACAGCCTTGACTTACCCCTTTCCCGATTTGGAAATAGTCTGCTGTTCCATGTTCAGTTCTAACTGTTGCTTCCCGACCTGCATGCAGATTTCTCAGGAGGCAGGTCAAATTTAGGTACTTATATAAAAATGTGAGGAGCCAACTCATTAGAAAAGACCCTGATGCTGGGAAAGATTGAAAGCAGGAGAAGGGGACAACAGAGGACGAGATGGTTGGATAGTATCACCAACTCAATGGACATGAGTCTGAGCAAGCTTCGGGAGATGGTGAAGGACAGGGAAGCCTGGCGTGCTGCAGTCCGTGGGGTTGCAAAGAGTTGCACATGACTGAGTGAATGAACAGCAAATATGTTTCTTGTATTCTCAATAGAACTTGAGAGATTTATTTTATTTTCCTTCTCATTTTCACTTGGCCCTCTGAGGAAGAGATCAGATTTAGGATAGAATGTTAAGCCTGATTTTTTAACATGTTCAAAGAATTAGTTTATTTCTTACTTTTACCCTTCCCAGACCCCAGTGGTCTATAGGATCCTATCAGTCCTGAATTCTTTCTTGAGTTCTGTCATGTTTGATTTTGGAGGACAAAGAATTTTAGAGGGTAGATTTTTTTTTCAGCATTCTGGTATATGTAGGGACTTTAAAATTATTAATATTTTATTAATCTTAATAAAGATTTAATAACCTTAAATGGTTATTAAAATCAAATATTTAACTGATAATGGGTTTTTCTTATTTACTTACTTTTCCAGGTAAGAATTGAAAGAAGAAATTATTTTGTCCAATCCTTTGCCAAGAGCCACCTCCCTCCCCCCACCACAAACACACACACACACTCCCAGGGTACCTTTGAAGGCTGAAGTGTGTCCCATTGTGCTTGTAATCACTCAGAGAAACACTTCTGTCAGTCTGCAGTCCAATTACCAACAGCAAGTGGATTTTTAGCAGTTGCATATATAAAGAAAAAGGAATTATAACTCAGTGTTTCGTGGATATGCTCTCTTTATATCCTCAATTCTGAAGCAGAAAACAGCACAGCTTTGCTGTAGACTGTGGGATTTATAGCGACCTTCACAGGAAAGGCTTTAAGTGTCAATCTTCGACACTAGTTTGGGTTACTTAGTTCTTCTTCCAGTCAATCTTTCAGTCTTTTCTGAAGAATTTAGCTGGCGCTAGACTCCCTTTTTCTGAATTTCTATAGTTATTTTAGTCTACCACATGATTTAAACCTCAATTATATGCTTTTTGTGTTAATATTGTTATAACTGTGTAGTGATAGGGGTTTTCATGACATTGGAAAGAGAACAGAAAAGCTTAAATTTGAATGTTGACTTACTATTTACTATGCATTTAAATTTGCCCAAATCACATCCTCTCTGAACCTTTGTTTCTCATGTGAAAAATGGAAAAAGATGCTTACTTTGCTGAATTTGGGGAATGGTTGTGTGCAAACACACCTTTAGTAAATAAGTAAGTAAATATTAGTTGCTCAGTCGTGCCCGACTCTTTGCAACCCCGTGGACTGCAGCCCACCAGGCTCCTCTGTCCATGAGATTTTCCAGGCAAGGATACTGGAGTGGGTTGCCATTTCCTTCTCCAGGGGATTTTCCTAACCCAGAGATCGAACTCGGGTCTCCTGCACTGCAGGCAGATTCTTTACCAACTGAGCTACAAGGGAAGCCTACCTTTAGCAAAGTATTCCCTAAATAAATATTAACTGTTATTATAAGTTACCATATATTTTATTTTTTACATCCTCCAATATATATGTAAATGGTTACATTCAGCAAGTATGTATTAAAAATCATGAAAGGCTTGAGATTTTACCATACTTGCAAACTATTTAGTCTATCACAATTTCATGGATGCTAATAGAAGACATCATACTCTTGGGTCAGAGACAAAGGACAATTTACTATTGATAGCAATGACCATAGACAGGACATGGGCATTTTAGCACTAGTTTTTCAAGCTACAGTTCCTATAGTGAAGAGGGCCAGAAGATGCCTGTAAATGTAGTTAGTTGCTTTAAAAGACACAGGCCCTGAACTTAAGGAACTCAGTTTTTTGTGATTTTTTTTTAAAGGTAAGTAAATGTGTCTGCCATTTGTTCCAGGGGAAAAGTGAAAGTGAAAGTCGCTCAGTCTATCCAACTCTTTGTGACGCTATGGACTATACAGTTCATGGAATTCTCCATGCCAGAATACTGAAGTAGGTAGCTTTTCCCTTCTCCAGGGGATCTTCTCAATCCAGGGATCAAACCCAGGTCTCCCACATTGCAGGCAGATTCTTTATCAGCTGAGCCACAAGGGAAGCCCAAGAATACTGGAGTGGGTAGCCTATCCCTTTCCCAGTGGATCTTCTCAACCCAAGAATCAACCCAGGAATCAAGCCAGGGTCTCCTGCATTGCAGGCAGATTCTTTACCCACTGAGCTATCAGGGAAGCCCCTGATACGTCCAGGGGAAGGTATCTTCCAAAGCTGTAAGGAAACTTGTCCTTTGTATGAGGAACATTAAGTTTATATTTTAAGACTGTTTGCTACACAAACACCCTTAAAAATACAGTTGAGAACAAAGAGCAATCAATGCCTGCTCACAGGGACATACAAGAAATATCAGGGACTTATGGAAAATTGTCTTCCAACAATATAACTTGTGGGATAGAATCAAAAGACAGTTTTAAGGTTTAATTAGTGATTTTCAGCTATGATGATAGAATAATTGGGATTGGGCTTATTTCCCTAAACAATTAGAAATATGGAAATGGTTTTGATACATTGGACAACAGATAATAAAAGCCTCTGGTTCCTGAAAGAAGAAAAGTGAATGAAGGGAGAGCTCTGGAATAGCCCTGACTTTCTGCTTAGGGGCTTTTCCTGGACCTGAGTGTGGCTGGGGAGATTCTAAGCAAAGCATAGTAGACTTGCTGAGTTAGGGTGATAAAGAAAAGAGTTCAGAGAAGCTGAAGCATCTGGCATTTTTAGGAGAGACTGTCCAAAAGAAGGGAGATAGGTAAAGAGAAAGCTCCAAAAATCTGCATGAGTCCCTTTTAGATGGTGTCCGAATATTATGCATTTGCATAATGCAAGCCCTGTTAGACTAGGTAAAAAAAAAAAATATTGAAAAGATCTAATATACACAGGTCCTAGAATTTACACAGATCTCGGAGACATTCAAGTCCAACTACCCAAAAGACAGAATCCTTGTTAAATACCCGAGCCATAGGTAGAGATACAAGAGGAGCTATGCTTTATTAGTGGTGCTACACTATCATTAGATCAAAGCTACTCTGGATGTTCTCTTAAAAACTTGAAAACAAGCCTCAGAAGGATACATTGATCACAGAAATTTACTATTTGCTGAAACAAAAGTCAATATTTTTAAGAAATAAAATCCAGTACTTGAAAACATAAAAATCACACTTGAAAAAAAATTTACTATACATAGAAAGAAGCAGGAGAATGTGACATAATAACAGGAAAAATAGAAACAATGTAACATATTACTAATCAATATAAATATATCCAGAAATGACAGAGATGATGGAATTAAATGAAAAGAACTTTAAAGCATCTAATATAACTATTTTTAAATGTTCAAGATTTTAAAAGAAAGCATAATGATAGAAAAATGAAAATTTTTTTAAGTTCCAAATGAAACTTCTAGCTAAAGATGAAAAATATAATATCTCAAATTAAAATTTCACTTTAAAGGACTAAAAGTAAGCTAGAAACTGTGAAAGAAATGATCAGTGAACTTGAAAACATAACTGTAGTAACTATCCAAGATAGACCAAAGAGGAAAAAAGGATCAAAAGTTTTAGCAGAGTATCTGTAACCTGTAAGAGGCAATATAATGTAATTGGAAATCCAAAAGAAGAAAGAGAGAAAAACTATTTGAAGAAACAATAGCTTAAAATTTCTCAAATTTACTGTAAACTAAGCACTTACAGATTCAATACTCTCAACAGACTCAAGTAGGATAAACACAGAGTTTTGAAAGCTGCTAAGAAAGGAAATGGAGAAGGCAATGGCACCCCACTCCAGTACTCTTGCCTGGAAAATCCCATGGATGGAGGACCCTGGTAGGCTGCAGTTCATGGGGTCACTAAGAGTTGGACACGACTGAGCGATTTCACTTCACTTTAAGAAAGGAAAAAAAAATTAAACGCTATCAGTCAGAATAAAAGCTACATTATACACAAAAAAATAAGGTTAAAAATTAGGGCACATTTCTTGCCTGAAACTATGCAGGACAGAAAACAATAGAAATTTTAAAATGATCAAGTTAACCTAGAATCCAAGCCAGCAATTATGTATTTTAGAAATTAAAAGTAAAATGAAAAGATTTTCAGATTCATAAAAGTTGGGAAAATCAGCTTCAGTAAACTTACACTATAAAAATATTAAAATACTTAGAAGGAAAATGGTATTATTTGGAGATTTGTTATTATTCGTTAAATTGTGCCTGACTTTTTTGTGACCCTATGGACTGAAGTCCGCCAGTTTCTTCTGTCCATGGGATTTCCCAGGCAAGAATACTGAAATGGGTTGCCATTAACTTCTCCAGGAGATCTTCTTGACCCAGGAATCAAACTTGTGTCTCCTACTTGGCAAGCAGATTCTTTACTGCTTTCCCACCCGTTAGAAATTTATAATCTATAGAAAACAGAAGAGCAAAGAAAATAGTAAATAAGTGGGTAAATGTAAGGAAATTTTACCTTACTTTTAAAATTTCTCTCAAATATAGTCGACTAGAAATTTCCCAGGTGGTAAAGAACCCATCTGCCAATGCAGGAGACATAGAGATGCAGGTTCTGGATCTTGGTCAGAAAGATCCCCTGGAGGAGGGGAGGGCAACTCAGTCCAGCATTCTTGCCTGGAGAATCCCATGGACAGAGGAGCCTGGCAGGCTACAGCCCATAGTGTCTCAAAGAGTCAGACATGATTGAAGGGACTTGGCTCTTGGCACTCAGAACCTCCAGCACATTTTGTAGCTTTCAGTGTACATGTCTTGCATATCTTATTTAAATTAATTTCTAAGTATTGTTTTGTTTTGGTGTTATTGTAAGTGGAATTACTTTCTTAATTTTATTTCAGACTGTTTATTGCTAGTGTGTCCATCACCAACTCCCGGAGTTCACAAACTCACGTCCATTGAGTTGGTGATGCCATCCAGCCATCTCATCCTCTGTCGTCCCCTTTTCCTCATGGCCACAATCCCTCCCAGCATCAGAGTCTTTTCCAACGAGTCAACTCTTCGCATGAGGTGGCCAAAGTACTAGAGTTTCAACTTTAGAATCAGTCCTTCCAAAGAACACCCAGGACTGATCTCCTTTAGGATGGACTGGTTGGATCTCCTTGCAGTCCAAGGGACTCTCAAGAGTCTTCTCCAACACCACAGTTCCAAAGCATCAATTCTTCGACGCTCAGCTTTCTTCACAGTCCAACTCTCACATCCATACATGACCACTGGAAAAACCATAGCCTTGATTAGATGGACCTTTGTTGGAAAAGTAATGCTTTCTTTCCTTCCAAGGAGTAAGCGTCTTTTAATTTCATAGCTGCAGACCATCTTTATTTGAGGATAAAATTATTGTATATGTTATATATACATAAAATAATTCTTGGACTGCAAGGAGATTCAACCAGTCCATTCTGAAGGAGATCAGCTCTGGGATTTCTTTGGAAGGACTGATACTAAAGCTGAAACTCTAGTACTTTGGCCACCTCATGCGAAGAGTTGACTCATTGGAAAAGACCCTGATGCTAGGAGGGATTGGGGGAAGAAGGAGAAGGGGATGACAGAGGATGAGATGGCTGGATGGCATCACCGACTCAATGGACGTGAGTCTGAGTGAACTCTGGGAGTTGGTGATGGACAGGGAGACCTGGCGTGCTGCGATTCATGGAGTCACAAAGAGTCAGACGTGACTGAGCAATCGAACTGAACTGAACTGAAAGATGGTCTTACTATTTCCTTTTCAATCTTATTCCCTATTATTTATGTGTTTTTTATTGTCTGAGCTAGAACCTCCAGTACCATGTTGAAAAGAAGAGGGAAGAGCAGAATCCTTGTTTTGTTTGTGTTCTGCAGGGTAAATTTTCAGTTCCCACTATTACGTGTTATGTTAGCTGTGGGTTTTTCTCTAGATGCCCTTTGTTGGGTTAAGGAAGTTCACTATTCTGTTTCTGGTTTGTCGTGTAATTTTGTCATGAAAGATTATTGGATTTTGTCAAATGCTTTTCCTATACCTATTGAGTTGATTGTATATTGTTTGACTTTTATGCTAATATGAAGAATTACATTTATTTATTTTCATATGTTGAACCAACCTTGCATTCTAGGGATGAAGCCCACTTAGTCATAGTATATAATCCTTTCTATATGCTATTGAGTTCAATTTGCCTGTACGTTGTTGAGAATTTTTTAAATTTGTAAAAGATATTAGTCTATAGTTTTTATGTGATGTCTTTGTTTTTAGTCTCAAAGTAGTATTACTTCATGGAATAAGTTAGAAAGTGTTACCCACTCTTCTCTTTTTGGAAGATTTTGTGAAGAACTGACAATAATTCTTCTTAAAGCATTTGGTAGAAATCACCAGTAAGGTAGTCTCTTCTTGGGCTTTTTTTTGTGGGAAATTTTGTAATTATTAACTCAGTCTGTTTGCTTATTATAGATTTACTCAAATTTTCTATGTTGTGAGTAATTTTTAGTAGTTTATGTCTTCCTACAACTTTGGCCATTTTATCAAGGCTATCTAATTTCTTGGCATATAATTGTGCATTATATTCCATATTTTTGTGAGGTCAGTGGTAGTCTTCCTTCTTTCACTTATGATTTTTCTCCCATGGTTTATGAGACACTTTTCTACCTAGTTCTATTTATGTTTATTTCTTTTAAGTTTCTAGATAACTTCTCTTTTCCGTCTGTTTCTTAAATATTGGTGTTCTCCAGGACTCTGACGAGGCTTTCTTCTATTCTCATTCTACAAAGCTTTTTCTACTAAGTATCTTCTACTGCCATTGTGTAAAATATTACCTATGCTGACAGTTCTCAAGGCTTTATTATCAGAAGAAATCTTTCTTCTGAGTTGTAGACAATGTTTATAACTAGAATATTTACCTTAAAGTGCTAAAGTCACCCCAACATATCTAGAAGTAAAGGTATCTAATGCTCCTCACACTAAACTCGATCTGTGTTAGGTGATTCAGTTAATAATGTGACCATCAAGCCTAGCACCTAAGATAAAGGCCTTTAAATTTCAGATAATTTCTCATATAACCCAATCACCAAAATCTAATAATAGTACTTCCTTATATCTCTCTTGGCTGGAAAATCCCATGGATGGAGGAGCCTGGAAGGCTGCAGTCCATGGGGTCGCTGAGGGTCGGACACGACTGAGAGACTTCACTTTCGCTTTTCACTTTCATGCATTGGAGAAGGAAATGGCGACCCACTTCAGTGTTCTTGCCTGGAGAATCCCAGGGACCAGGGAGCCTGGTGGGCTGCCGTCTATGGGGTCACACAGAGTCGGACATGACTGAAGTGACTTAGCAGTAGCAGATCTCTCTTAATACTCCTAAAGTCTTTTCTGCCTGGAATTCTCTCCTTTTATCTTCCCCAAGGTCCATTTGGTAAGCACATTCATTTTTTGGAAGCAACACCTGATTTTTCTCTTTCCAATCCATCAGATAGCATTCATCACTCCTTCCTTTCAGCCCACATTTTATTCTAACCTCATTTCAATATTTCTAACACTTTATTGAATGTATTGAATTACATTTATTTGTCTCTCTCCTATAATGTAAGATACTCAGGGGCATAGGATCTAATTCACCCCTGCATTCTTGTTGTTATTGTTGTTTCTCAGTCACTAAATCATGTCCAACTCTTTGTGACTCCATGGACTGCAGCATGCCAGGTTTCCCTGTTCTTCACTATCTCCCAGAATTTGTTCAAACTCATGTCCAGTGAGTTGGGGATGCCATTCAAACATCTCATCATCTGCTGCCCCCTTATCCTTTTGCCTTCAATCTTTCCCAGCATCAGGGTCTTTTCCCATCAGTAGGCTCTTTGCAGAAGGTTGCCAAAGTACTGGAGCTTCAGCTTCAGCATCAGTCCTTCCAAAGAATGGTCAGAGTTGATTTTCTTAAAAATTGACTGGTTTGATCTGTTTATTACTGCTGATGGTGACTGCATTCTTATCTGGGAACAAACAAATGTTTGAAACATATTTGTTGAGTGAATTAATAAGTCAGTGAGTGCAATATTAATAGATCCCAGTCCTGTCAGACTAGCAAGTTATGGATCAAGATTTCAAAGTGTTTGGAAGGAAGACATTCAAACTGAGAGAACAGAGTGTGCAAGATCTCAGAGCCATGAAATCATATGGAGGATTGTAGGAACTACAAGTTTAGAAAATTAATGACAGAAAGAAAGTGACCTAACAAAACAAGGTCTTCTGCATCATATTGAAAGCTTTGAACTTTATTCTAAAAGCAGTGGAGACATATTTCAAGGAATTCTATCTAAGACATCCCAGGTCCTCCAGGACATGTCCTAGAGGAGTTCCATCCATCTTATACTAAAATCATTAAAACTTTCTTTAAAAGCTATTATTTGCACAGTATAACAACCAAAACTTGCTAACCATAAAAGTCCTGAAACAGAGGATATCTATTCTAAAACTAAGCTATTTCAATTATGATAGAGCTAGATATCACTGCTTATTGTTAACTGAACCTTGTAAATCTGAAGTAAATGTGAAGTAAAGTGCATTTGTCTTTCTTCTCTTTCTAGACACCAATTCCTCTACATATGCATATACTTTTAAAACTCCATTGTTAGTGGTTCTTGATGAAATCACATCTTCTTCCATAATTTCAAGTTCAGTTCAGTTCAGTAGATCAGTAGTGTCCAACTCTTTGAGACCCCATGAATCACAGCACGCCAGGCCTCCTTGTCCATCACCAACTCACAGAGTTCACTCAAACTCATGTCCATCAAGTCGGTGATGCCATCCAGCCATCTTATCCTCTGTCGTCCCCTTTTCCTCATGGCCACAATCCCTCCCAGCATCAGGGTCCTTTCCGATGAGTCAGCTCTTTGCATGAGGTGGCGAAGTATTGGAGTTTCAGCTTTAGTATCAGTCCTTCTAAAGAACACCCAGGACTGATCTCCTTTAGGATGGACTGGTTGGATCTCCTTGCCGTCCAAGGGACTCTCAAGAGTCTTCTCCAACACCACAGTTCAAAAGCATCAATTCTTCGGCACTCAGCTTTCTTCACAGTCCAACTTTCACATCCATACATGACCACTGGAAAAACCATAGCCTTGACTAGATGGACCTTTGTTGGCAAAGCAATGTCTCTGCTTTTGAATATGCTATCTAGGTTGGTCTTAACTTTCCTTCCAAGGAGTAAGCGTCTTTTAATTTCATGGCTGCAATCACCATCTGCAGTGATCTTGGAGCCCCCCAAAATAAAGTCTGACACTGTTTCCACTGTTTCCCCATCTATTTCCCATGAAGTGATGGGACCAGATGCCATGATCTTCATTTTCTGAATGTTCAGCTTTAAGCCAACTTTTTCACTCTCCTCTTTCACTTTCATCAACAGGCTTTTGTGTTCCTCTTCACTTTCTGCCATAAGGGTGGTGTCATCTGCATATCTGAGGTTATTGATATTTCTCCTGGCAATCTTGATTCCAGCTTGTGCTTCTTCCAGCCCAGCAGTTTCTCATGTTGTACTCTGCATATAAGTTAAATAAGCAGGGTGACAATATACAGCCTTGATGTACTCCTTTTCCTATTTGGAACCAGTATGTTGTTCCATGTCCAGTTCTAACTGTTGCTTCCTGACCTGCATATAGGTTTCTCAAGAAGCAGGTCAGGTGGTCTGGTATTCCCATCTCTGGAAGAATTTTCCACAGTTTATTGTGATCCACACAGTCAAAGGCTTTGGCATAGTCAATAAAGCAGAAATAGATGTTTTTCTGGAACTCTCTTGCTTTTTCCATGATCCAGTGGATATTGGCAATTTGATCTCTGGTTCCTCTGCCTTTTCTAAAACCAGCTTGAACATCTGGAAGTTCACAGTTCACATACTGTTGAAGCCCAGCTTGGAGAATTTTGAGCATTACTTTACTAGTGTGTGAGATGAGTGCAATTGTGCAGTAGTGTGAGCACTCTTTGGCATTGCCTTTCTTTGGAATTACAATGAAAACTGACCTTTTTCAGTCCTGTGGCCATTGCTGAGTTTTCCAAATTTGCTGGCATACTCAATGCAGCACTTTCACAGCATCATCTTTCAGGATTTGAGATAGCTCCACTGGAATTCCATCACCTCCACTCGCTTTGTTCGTAGTGATGCTTTCTAAGGCCCACTTGACTTCACATTCCAGGACATTCACATTCTGGCTCAAGGTGAATGATCACACCATTGTGATTATCTGGGTCATGAAGCTCTTTTTTGTATAGTTCTTCTGTGGACTCTTGCCACCTCTTCTTAATATCTTCTGCTTCTGTTAGGTCCATACCATTTCTGTCCTTCATTGAGCCCATCTTTGCATGAAATGTTCCCTTGGTATCGCTAATTTTCTTTCCCATTCTGTTGTTTTCCTCTATTTCTTTGCGTTGATCGCTGAGGAAGGCTTTCTTATCTCTCCTTGCTATTCTTTGGAACTCTTCATTCAGATGCTTATATCTTTCCTTTTCTCCTTTGCTTTTCACTTCTCTTCTTTTTCTTACCTTGGACTTTTCTTACCTTGGACGTGGGGCATCTCTTCACTGCTGCTCCAGCAAAGCAGCCGCTGCTCCTTATCTTGGACAAGGGGTATCTCCTCACGGCCGCCCCTCCTGACTTGGGTGTGGAGTAGCTCCTCTCGGTCTTCCTGCACCCGCGCAGCTGTCGCTCCTTGGACGTGGGGTTGCTCCTTCGGCCGCCTCTCCTGACCTTGGGCATGGGGTAGCTCCTCTCGGCCGCCGCCCTAACCTCGGGCGTGTGGTCCATAACCTCAAAGTTATCATCAAAAAGTTGGTGCTTGACTACTCAACATGAACCTATGCATAATTTTGTAAATAGTGCTTATATAGTCACTAAACTGTAACTGAATGTTTTTTCTTCTTTTTTTCTATGTGTTTAAAAAAAACTTGAAATATCTTGTTTTCTGTTCATCTATCTATATATCTGTCTATCTATCATCTATCTATCTACCTACCTGTTTATCAACACACCCATTCATTCACAGAGGGAAGAATTCACTTAGAAATGTTCTGGGTGTCCCAAGAAGAATATCATCTTGGAATTTTGTTAAATGTCCACCTGTCTACTCTTGGGCTGTCATTGAACAATAGCAAGGAAAGGAACCCAGTACAATCGGCACCTTTAACATTTAGAAAAATCGAGATCTGAAGAGGTAGCATATCTTCTTTGAGATAAAACAGTAAGTCTGGAGCAAAGCTGAGACTGGATGGCCAATATACTTCTCCATTGCTGTATTCACTTCACTATACATAGTAGAATGATTTTAATTGTATGATGTTTCATTTCATATTTCATACTTTATAATAGCTCCAGAAGAAATAGTGGGAATTCCAAAAAAGATAAAAGATGTTTTAACCAAATTTTAATTTGATTTAAAAATGATCAAATTATTTATTTTGTATTTTGGATTATAAAGTGTGGGTCAGTTGTTTAACACTCTTCTAGATATGGGCAACTTAAAGCAGCAGCTCTCTGGTATCTAACACTGTGGTTAGAACAAGAAGAAATTAATCTCATACTAGGGGATTTGGGCTGCAAGTAAAGAGCTTACTCATTCTAAGCGATGGAGAAAATACTAGTTTCTTTAAGTAAGATCATTGAAGTCCATTCTTTGGAGCTTTTTACAGAACAGGCTACCATATCCACCATGCAGCCCTATGCAGAAGGATAAAGCTGGATTTGGATGACCTCCTGAAGACACTGGTTTTATTATTCTGTAACATTGCCAGTTACAAAGAGTAAATTCCCATGTAGAAACTTTCAGGCAACAGCTGAGCCATGACTAAAGTTATGAAATACTGCCAATAGATTGCAAGCCATCTTATTCAATTTTTTTGGTATTATTTTTTAAAATTAAACACTTTTTTACATAGGAGGATAAAATTATCATCCAGTAGGTAAAAATAAATAATATAAATTTACATCTCTCTTTTAGTTTTTAGCCTTTGTGTGTTTTAAAGGCTGAAATAAAATGATCATATGCAGAATTATAAAAATATGTGAGAAAAATAAAAGTAATTCTAATAATTTTAAGTGACATGTTACTATTTACAAAATGCTGTCGTCTATACCAGAATGTGTTTTTAATCCACATGGGTACTTATGTGGAAGGTAGGGTAGATACTATCCTCAGTTTCCAGGTGGGAAATAGGATCAGTGTGACAATGGTGATTTTTCCAATTTCCAGAGTAATAAACCATTGAGTTGCTACATCTGATTCCACACTCCCCAAATTTATACATTCTAAATAATTTACTGGTTCTCTGAGGCAGATACTCCCAGCCAACTGAGTGTTCCTTAAAATTTTAAATTAATTCTATATTCTTAAAATATTTGTAGGCTCAGTTATATCCAACAAGATTTTTAGTAGACACCTAACCTATGGGAAATACTGGCATTATAAAGATGAATACGATACAGTCCTTGTCTTCCAGAAACTAGCTGTGTAGAAGAGGAAAGAGATGCATATGCACTGTTACTGAATCTAATGGAAAGAAAAAAGAAAAGTGGGGGAAGTTTGGAGAAATACATAATCTTGATTGGGTCATGAGGTCATTGTAGAAAGCTTTACAGAGGGGATGACATTTGATGTGGACATTTGAGACTAAGAGGGATGTCACAGGCAATACAATATACTATTTTCCTTCACTAAAACAAGAAAAACTTGTATGAAAACAAATTCTAATGAAGGAAAATGATTTTACTACTTATAAGGGAAACATAGCTACAAGCTAAAGGTCCCCTTCCTTCATCCCAAAGTGAATTTGCCTAACATCTATCACAGACCATTCTTTGGATATTCTCTTTCTTATTATGCTTCATCTGGGAATTCAAGGAGCTAGGAACTGTACTGAATATTCAAATTAGTTTAAAGAGTTCCCTTTATTCTAGAGAGGGTGCTAAGTGCAGAAAGAAGAAAGCCTTTGGAGGGTTGGAAACCTGTCACATAATGCAATGTAGGGAAATCATTTATAAGAATGGAAGAAACTTCTTATAGGTGCACTGCTGCTGCTGCTGCTAAGTCGCTTCAGTCGTGTCCGACTCTGTGCGACCCCACACACGGCAGCCCACTAGGCTCCCCATCCCTGGGATTCTCCAGGCAAGAACACTGGAGTGGGTTGCCATTTCCTTCTCCAGTGCATGAAAGTGAAAAGTGAAAGTGAAGTCGCTCAGTCGTGTCCGACTCTTAGCGACCCCATGGACTGCAGCCCACCAGGCTCCTCCATCCATGGGAATTTCCAGGCAAGAGTACTGGAGTGGGATGCCATTGCCTTCTCCGTAACGGTGTACAGGGTCACTATATTTCAGAGTGAGTTCAGACATATTATTCAGATTTTAAATGAGAAGAAATAAGAATCTGTTGAATTTAAATGTCATATCCTTAAGTAAAGTGGTTAAACTGACTGGCACAACCTGCTTCAATAGTCTGGAGTACTTACAATGCCATCGGGCAGTGACATCCCAAGAAGACCATTCCTCTCTCCCACCTGCTTTCTCCAACACACCCAAGAATCTCCTTAGGTTCTTACTCATGTCCAAAGAGCTAGCTCAGATTGCTGACACCTAATTAGAGGAGATGAAAATATGATGACCTCTTTGAGACTGGAAGAATCCATCTTTACCACCCATACTAGGTGATCCATATGCCCTGCTCACCTATAATTGCTGTCACTTAAGTCAGAGACCAGGGGACACCACTGAAATTCATGGTCTAAAGAGATGCCCCCTTCCCACTCATTACTGGCACCACTGATAAGATCAAAGCTTGTTGTTGCCTCCTAAAATTCTAGCATTCCTGGGTCTGCAACCACAAGTTCAGAGAGTCCCTGGCACCCACTTGCTGCGGTTGTGAAAGCTAAAGCCACAGCCTGGTGTGGTGCTTCCACTAACCTTGGCTGCCCTCAGAAATGTGGTTCCATAGCAGTCCAGCACTCAGGTCATTGCCATTGAAAAAGAACTCTGCTCAGTGTGTAGTTGTTCCCTACAGTGTTGGGAAGGCGGCTCCTTTTCTCTGTGGTACGCTAAGCTAGGCACATTCTGGATCAAAACTGTCCTGGATTCCATGGGTTCCACAGCCCGGCCACTTCCCCAGTACAAGCTGACTCAAGAATGGCTGGGCCAGAGATGCTGGTCTGTGCGGCTGTCTTCTTTCCAGGCCTTGGATGTCAGCCTTCTCTATCGCTGCCCCATCATGGTAGACTGTTTCTCAGGTGAATTCTGTCTCAGTGACCTCATCTCCCTTTCTGCTTAACCTTAAACAGGGTCACTTCAGCTGAACCTGTATGTTTTAATTACTTTGGATTTTAATGAAGAGGATCTCAGTACTTTTCCTCCTCCGAGTGTCTCGATAATCTTCTATAAATTAATTTCTCTCTCTCTCAGAAACTGAAAATCCTATATATAAGTGGCTGTGTCAGGATTAAATTAAAGAAGCCATCCACACACTAAATGTCTTTTTATAGACAGAAGAACTATTTTCTGTAAATCTCTAATGAAGTGCAGTTATGTTAAAAATAGCTTGCCTGGCATGTTGTGTGTGTGTGGTATGTGTGTTAGCACTGAAAAGGAGAAAGGTCAGCACAGGGTTCCTAGTTTGGGCTGCATCACTAACAGCTGCTGACTTTGGATAATTCACCCTAAAAATCTCTGTGCCTTACTTTTCTCATTAAAAAAAAAAAAATGGAGGAGTGGAACTTCATAGCTGCTCTGGTTACTTCTAGCTCTAGATAATTCTATAATTCTTTGGGATGATCTAAACATAATTTGTAGGCAAACACACCCTCATGTGTTGTTACAGAAGCCTCATTCCTAACCATTAGGTTCATGTTTGGTCATCAGCTTGATTGAGCCAACTCCTGCTTACCCATCCACAGATGCTAGTGGATTATCCATGGGTGGTCTGGGTCTTTACAAGCAATAGGTTAGATTGGGGGTTGCCCCAGGGCCCACTGTAGGCCAGATTCATCTAATTGCAGAGATAGAAATAAGGCAGCCTCCACAGGCTCCTGGGACAAGGTACTCCCAGTCCTGCTTCAGCATGTTCATGTCAAACTGTCTAAAAATTGTCCACAAAAACACAAATTGCTATGGCAACCGAGCAAAAAAGGATCAAAAGAAGAGAGAAGGTTTCATGAAATTCCTCTAGGCCCTGGATAGGGACTGCTTTGCTGACTGTCCTAGGACTGAAGGCAAGGGTGTAGCCCTTTTGTAAAATTACCCAGCACTGTTTGTGTTTTCCTGATGTATGGTGCTCGCGTCAAATCAGAAATAAATCCAAACCTTCACCCTCAGACACAACGTGAGTGTTTTGGGAGGTTCCAAATATCTTTGGTTTGTTTTTCAATTTTAATAAGTTCAGTACTTCCTGGGTTTGGCCAGGCCAGACACACCACAGGACGTTTCCAGCCTGAAACCAGAAAGCGTGCAGGCACTCACAGAGGATACTGATGCAGCGAGCTTTCCGTCTCACTTGCCAGACCTGAAAACATCTCGTGTGGTTAGCTGCCTCGTGGTTGTCCCTACCCAGAGCACATAATATATGAAGGGAGAGTTTATGTATTGGCTGAGAGCTCGTGCCCTATGTGTGCGCTAGCCCTGTGTGTTCACTACCCCTCATAACATTTTAAGGGAGGAAGGAAGACTGGTCTTTTCATTAAAGAGACGAATGTGAAAATTCTTGACAGCAAGGACAATGTTTCCATGTTCAATTTACTATTAAAAGAACTCAAATAGTAATTGCTGCTGATGAGCAGGAAATGGAGGCACTGACATTTTGAATAATCCAGTTCAGTGTTGTGAGTCACCTATCCACAGTATTCAACAACTATTTAATTGAATGCTACTGCCTCAGTACCAGGATAATTATAGACACTGTGGAGGATTAGAAACTTGTAAAATTTTAGGGCTTCGAGAACCAAGTGGTCATCCAGGAAACCACGACACAGTATCTGGCCTCGAAGATGTTACACTTCACTGTGAGAGACAATATTGACTCCCATGAATGCCGGCAAAATAAAAAGTGCAGTACAGGTGCCTCTTGTAGCCACCGATCAGCTTGTCCACTTTCTTTCACAGCTAAGCTGCCTTCCAAGGAAGTTCACATTATACTAACAGTCACTGCTTTCTTCTTCTCAGCTTCTGGGAGGAACACCCAAAGCTAACTGCTAAGTTAAAAATGGGCACTTTTCAGGCTGCCTCTGACTTTCCTCTCTGCAGCATTTGATGTTCTTGACAGCTCCCTTCTGGAAACTTTCTACGTGTCCAATAAGGAGTGTACTGTCTCTCCTTTCATCCTCATTGCCCAGCAATCTTCTGAACAGATCTTCCTGTATTTCCTATCTTAGTAAAGAATCTTACCATGCACCCAACTGGGCAAGCCAGGAATGCTGGAAAGTAGAAGATTTGAGGGATTGGGGAGATCACTCACTAGGTGTTCCTTTTATTCACCATCATGTTCTGTCAGTCCCCAAATCTTGTATTTCTTTATTAACATTATATGTGTCTTTTCCTCTGGTTCTCAACACTATTGCATAGGCTCAAACCCTTATTGTATATTACCTGTATTATTGAACCATCTATTATTAATCTGGCTTCTGGCTTCTAGGCTTATGCTCTGTCGATCCATCCAGCAGACTAATGCCAAATTTACTTTCTTCCCTGCCCCCAAAATTGTAATCAAGCTACTGACACCATAATCCTATAGGAAAAACTCAAAGTCCATAGCATGATCTTCAAGAGCATGTGTGATCCCAACCCTGTTCATGTCTCTACCGTCACATACACCTTTGTCATATTCAATGACTTGTGGTACTGGAACAGCAAAACTGCTCTTCCATACTTCTGTGCCTTTGTTTATTCTGCCCAAACTCACCTTTCTATTCTCAAGAATCCTTCTTTGCATTTTAATCCACTTTGTCCATACCTGTATCATAGCCCTTACCAAGCTGTACAACTTTTACAAAGGCAAGTATTAAAACAGATAAATAACAAAAACAATAAGGCATGTTTAAGAGACCATGAATAGTTTCACTTGATTGAACTCAGGTTCTTGACAGACCTTGAAGGTATGGAACACAAAATGAAATGGGTAGTCATTTACAGATTTTTATTAGGGAAGTTAATTGGTCAGACTCACATTTTAAAATCTTTATTCCTGTGATCTGTAAGATGCATTACAAAAAGGGCATAATTTTTAGAGGCTGAATGAGGGCAGGCAATGTGGTTGAAGAAAAGAAAAAGAAATCATTCCAGAGATACTTACGCAGAAGAATTAGCAAGTCTGATATATCAATTAACTGAAGTAGACAATTTATCTATTGAATCAATAATTATTGAGCACTAAGGAAATTCTTTAGAAGATGGAAATACCAGACCACCTTACCTGCTTCCTGAGAAATCTGTATGCAGATCAAGAAGCAACAGTTAGAACTGATGGAACAACAGACTGGTTTCAAATAGGGAAAGGAGTATGTCAAGGCTGTATATTGTCACCCTGCTTATTTAACTTATATGCAGAGTACATCATGAGAAATGCAGGGCTGGAAGAAGCACAAGCTGGAATCAAGATTGCTGGGAGAAACATCAATAACCTCAGATATGCAGATGACACCACCCTGATGGCAGAAAGTGAAGAGGAACTAAAAAGCCTGTTGATGAAAGTGAAAGAGGATAGTGAAAAGGCTGGCTTAAAACTCAACATTCAGAAAATGAAGATCATGGCATCTGACCCCATCACTTCATGGAAAATAGATGGGGAAACAATGGAAACAGTGACAGACTTTATTTTGGGGGCTCCAAAGTCACTGCAGATGGTGACTGTAGCCATGAAATTAAAAGATGCTTGGTTCTTGGAAGACAAGCTATGACCAACTGAGACAGCATATTAAAAAGCAAGAACATTACTTTGCCAACAAAGGTCGGTCTAGTCAAGGCTATGGTTTTTCCAGTAGTCATGTATGGATGTGAGTGTTGGACTATAAAGAAAGCTGAGCACCAAAGAATTGATGCTTTTGAAGATTGGAGAAGATTCTTGAGAGTCCCTTGGACTGCAAGGAGATCCAACCAGTCCATCCTAAAGGAAATCAGTCGTGAATATTCATTGGAAGGATTGATGCTGAAGCTGAAACTTCAATACTTTGGCCACCTGATGTAAAGAACTGACTCATTGGAAAAGACCCTGATGCTGGGAAAGTTTGAAGGCGGGAGGAGAAGGGAACAACCGAGGATGAGATGGTTGGATGGCATCACTGACTCTATGGACATGAGCTTGAGTAAGCTCCAGGAGTTGGTGATGGACAGGGAGGACTGGTGTGCTGCAGTCCATGGGGTCGCAACCAAGTGACTGAACTGAACTGAACTAAAGAGTTGTTATATTCCCTAGAAATACAAAAAAGTTATGACAATGTTCCTACTCTTGTTGTAAATCAACATAATGCAATACAAAGTTCAGAAGTAAACTCAAATATAGATAATGAAGTATGAAAGCGAAAGTGTTAGTCATTCTGCTGTGTCTGACTCTTTGCGACCCTGTGGACTTTAGCCTGCCAGGTTTCTCTGTCCATGGAATTCTTCAGGCAAGAATATTAGAGTGAGTAGCCATTCCTTTTCTCCAAGGGATCTTTCTGATCCAGGGATCAATCCTGGGTCTCCTGCATTGCAGGCAGATTCTTCACTGTCTGAGCCACTAGGAAAGCCCCAAATATAGATGAGTTTAGTAAATGAAAACATTGTAGCTCTAGAACAACTGACTAGACATTTAGGAAAAACATAGGTAAAGTTATATTTTCCCTATGCCCTACTCACCAAATTCAGTTCCAAATAAACTGAATTTAAATGTAAAATAATAAAAACAATAGAATAATCAGAGGTTAATATATATATAATTCTCTGGCATTTAAACCTTTCTAAACAAAGCATCAAAGAAAGTAAATAAAAGGCAATGAATTTGACTACATAGGATTGAAAATATGTTCATCACAAAAATACAGCAATAGAAAAATTGTTGCAATATAAGGGTAAAGGATTAATGTGATATAGACACTTTTGTTGTACCATTTTGGCTTTGGCCTGTTTCAAAGTCTGTCAGGAGAAAAGCCTGAGGACCTATCTGATTACTTGATTTTTGAGACTATTAGTTGAGTACCCCTAAATTGGTAACTGCTTTGCCCAAAGAACTCTAGAAACTATGAAGAAGCAGAGAGATTAGACTGCTCCATCACACTCCTTCAGAAAAAGGAAAATACTTGAGCCTTATCAAACATTTATACCCTGAAGTTTTCTGATGATATACCTTTGTTTCCTGATACTTAGTTTCAGGAGTCAAATAATTTCCATGCATCCAATAAGCACATCATGAGAAGCTGGTATGTTCTAAGGCACTGTGTCAGATGCTGTCCTTTACTCAGGCAGAATTATCTTCTCAAAGATGCATAAGACAATGCCCTTGTCCTCAAGAATTTCATGGACAGACATTTAAAGAAGAAACAATGTTTACAGTGCAACCTACATTTACTGATACCCAATGCATTTGAATTCTTCCATAAGCCCAACCTGGCTGGGTTGAGTACATTGTGGAGGACATGGGGGAGACAGCATTTAACAGCTCCAGCACAGACTTTCCTTTTTGGTTAGATGGAGCCTCAGTTTGTGGGGCTGTCAGCACAACCCTTCTAAAATGTCACATTCCCCTTCCATGATGTTTAAGAAGCAAAGGGATGTGGATTTAAGAGATGAAGAAAATGATGCTTATTAGTTTGAATGAGGTCATCTGAGTTACTCTGCAGGATACTTAAAGGAAGAGAACAGACCCATGCTAGCTAAAGCAGCCTCAATAAAGTCAAGCATCTATATAATATATAGAATGTTATTATGTTTTCCTCATGTTCTTTTACATGATAAGCCCTAGAGACTTCCGATTTTTGACTTGAGTACATGAAACATATACTATGGCAAGAAGGCCATAACCACCTCCACATGGGTGTCTCACTGCCATGCAAACTTCACATTCCTGAGCCCATAACACCCCGCCAACTCTTCTTCTTGGTTTCCGTTTGCCAGGTTTGCCCCCTACCCCCTGATTTTCCAATGTCCTCTGAGCCTTCTTATTTGGGGATTCCTCTCCCAGATTCTTTTTCAAGCGTACCTTTAGGGCTTGATGAACTGTGTCCTGGCTTTTGACCAACTTCCTTGCAGCTTCTTTACTTCACCCCCTCCTTGTGCTCCCCCCACCCCATTCCCAGGCTGCTGTGTCAGCTCCAAGGTTATGTTCTACAAACATATTTTGAAATGTTCCTCTTTTACTCTTCATTCAGAAATTCTCTCAAGACTTACCTCTTTCTGAGACTAACTCTCAAAATGTTTGGTAAAGTAAAGCAAAACAAAGTTAAAAAATGTCAGCCATCTGCAAGTCTTTCAAATGAGGGAAAGGGCCCACACTGCAGCTCTGTCTTTAATTGGCTTCATGGCTAAATGCTGAACAGAGACCTGTAAGCAGCATTTGGGAATACATACTGTGCTTCCTCTCTCATTATCTCTCCACCCCTTCCAGATTGGAGGTAAGCTAAGGACACAGATTCTGGGATGCTTGTGGGTTCTCTCTGACCCTCAGTGATTATTAAATAGCATATTTGGGCTCAGTTTTTCCCCTGCATTGTGGTTTCTGTGATTAAGTGATGCGCTGAATAATGTTCTTGCAACTCCAACTGGCTAACATATTTTCACTATTTATGTATATTCATTTTTTATTTTTCTGCAGAAAGAGAAAAAGTGGTATTTGAAAAGCAGATAGATATTTGTTCTTCCCTTTCTTTTCTCCTTTGTGAAGATTTGACAAAATCTTGAAAGTTCTTGATGAGATTTTTTCCAAGAGACCAGCACCACTGTAAGATATCAAAGGGAAACTATCTTTCTATTGTAAATCATCGTATACTCACTGTACCAGGGAATGAAACAGAATTTCCAAATTTTGCTGACTGGCAAATATGAGGGGAAAAGGAGAGGGAGGAAGAGGAGAAAGAAATGAGCAATGAGAGCAAGAAAAAGAAAGATAAAGAGAAGGAAAAAAGGAGGAGGTGACAAGGAAGCATTTGTGTATTGAATGAGTTTGAGTTAACTGAACATCTTCCTTCACATGTTGGCTCCTAGGTTGGAAAGGTGGCTAATTTCCTTCTTGCTCTCAGTCACAATTTTGTTTCACATTATACCTATTACTTTTTTATTTTGAATTTTAAAACAACAGTGATGGTAAATATTTTGACACTGAGCTTTGAAAAAAAAAAAAAAAGACAGAGCTAGAACTTTTTTTTTTTTTTTTCACAATGGTCAATTTATATGATTCCCAGTACAATTTAAAGTGGTTCAATTTCAAAAGGGTAGACGTTCAAATAAGCATGGTCTAATTCAAAATATGCTTTAAAATATACAGATCTGACTGTAAGAAAAGACCTCTTCAAGGTGATATATTTTGCATTAACATTAAAACAAAACCAGGCAGGGCCTTTTCTTCAGAGATAATTGAAGAAAAGAGAGTTTTGCCAAAACTAAACAAAACAAAGAATCATTTTTGAACCTGAGAATTCTCCCACGCCCAAATATGATTAAAACGCATCTTAGTTAGGCCATTTCGATCACTGTGCCTGTTGCAAAATCTGTTCAGAGTCCCTGGCAATTTTATGATCTTATTTGTGTTGTCCTTTTCTTCAATCCTAAATGGCTTTGACCATCTAGTATGATGCTGTCCTGCTGGAGCTCAAGTAAGTGCTTACAGAGGATGTGATGTGGAGAGCTCAAAGCCATTTGAGAATGATGCCATACACACACCCATGTCCCCCAGTAAACCCATTATAACTTGGCTTCTTATCTCTCTACAAAAGGGACTTTCTGAGAAGAGAAAGGGAAAGACTGGAAGGAAATTAAGTGAGTAACTCCAGGACAGCATAAAGAAATATGCAGACAGATGCTTGGCATTTTTGGAGTTTTCTTTATTAAAGACTTTAATTGAATTTCTTTGACTGCAGTTCAGAGCCATGTCTAGAGCACACTGAAGATCTGTTACTTTCCTATTCTATTTATATGTCTATGAAGTAGATCATTGTAATGAATACAGATGGGCAATAAGTACAAAGTTATTGCATAATTTTTCAAAATTTTATGATTGCTTTTCCTACTTCCTCTTAGAATAATGGCCCCTCTGTGTAGCCTGGAGACCATTCACTATATCTTCAGTATATTTTACCATTTCAGCGGATTTTAATTTATTAGAGACACACAAGAAGTGGTGTGTAAACAATCCACAGAATGAAACTGATTTGTAAGACATGGATGACCTGAAGCAGTATTAAGTTACTTCTGAGATCACTTGGTGAATGCAAGTGCATATGTATTTTTTCCCCTTCATCCCCTCCCTGCCTGCTTTTTGATTTGGCAAGGGTTGGTGATTGGAGACTGGAGGGAAAACCAAATTAAAGCCACACACCAGCCCATAGCAAACAGAACAGAAAATGTCAGCCTTATGATGGGATGTGTAACAAGATGGAAAGTTTCTCCATGGCTTTGCATCTCTAAACCCTGCTTAGGCAAGAATGCAAAGCTGCCAGTTCTGTCTAAACAAAAACGGCTTTACAAGATGAGGTATGCTAATGGCTGCTCCAGCATCTGTGGGATTGCTCTGAATGGAAAACTGTTCAATTCCTATTCCTTTTGCATCATTACTCTTTTCTCTTTGCTTGAGCTTCTCTCG
Organism: Bos mutus; assembly: GCF_027580195.1. Taxonomy (NCBI): domain Eukaryota; kingdom Metazoa; phylum Chordata; class Mammalia; order Artiodactyla; family Bovidae; genus Bos; species Bos mutus. The sequence continues at coordinate 93,986,502 of NC_091621.1, forward strand.
AGATATGATCACCATGGGAAAAGTTTTCTGACATGACAATGCCAGGACCTGCCAAGCTGAGCCTGCATCAACAACCATTCTTTGTCAAGTTGTGTCCAGGACTGTGGTCTTTGCCTCGCAGGCTGTTTCCTCCAGTTTAGGTTTCCCAATGACTTTGAACTCACAGCCACAGTGACTTTGATCAACTGTATATTTACTGCTCTAGACCAGAGCGTGATGGATGAGGGGATCATATACTATGGAAGCTCCTTAGTAAAAATGATTGACTTTGCCTGAGAGCGCAGGAGAAGGTTTCATAGAGGAACCTCATTTGCACTCATCCTTGAAAAATTAGTTTAGGCTATAGAAACCAGAAGCCAGAATATTGTAGCTGATGGACAAGCATACACTCATTATGAATCGCCACATAGACAGAGCTTAAAAAGTGTGTGTGTGCTTTGATGGGGATACCGATTGTCTATGAATTTGCCATCTGCAATTTTAAATATGAATATTCACATAAAAGGGGAATATAATATGGAAAACTAGGATTAATTGCAGGAAATACATGCTCTCCATATTTCTCTTGGCTTAAAGAGAACAGTTTAAATCTACAGTGCAAAGAATTTAAAATTTTAATTTAACAAAATTTTATAATATAGATTTAAAACTACCAAGGCTGCAGTGAAAGACTAGGGAAACCCACAGTAAATTGGGCCTGTGAAGTGAAGCAGTAGTTCTCAATCCATTTTTCTTATTCACTCCCTAAAAGTACTTGGAAAAACCATGTACCCTCAGACACATTTTCAAGTTGACATCTAAAAAATTTCAACATAAGTTTTAATAGTTTCCAAGAATTTAATTTATGATGCTTTTCACATTGATCTTTTAGATGATGTTTAAATTAATCAAATGGAATCTAAAAAGCTTAGTTGGTTGATAAATACTATAATTTATTAATTTTTTTTCTCTTTTCTAATGAACAAGTGGCTTTTCAGTAGTGGAAATTTTCTCTCCTTGAATTTATATTTCTATTCCATGTTTCTCACAGTCTTTGTTTTCTAATGTAATTTTTTAGACTTAATATAATTTTATTGGTCACTCTATCATATGTCTTTGTAACCAAAAAGTATATAAATCTATTTTAAAAAATTTACTTTGACATAAAATTCTAAATTCAAAATGCTTTCTTTTGGACTGAGTTACTATAATTACTTTTATTACAAAATTGAGCAAACTACAAATATATTATAAATTTTGGAAAAATTGTTGAATGTTAAAATGTTATTGAAAATGCATTTCTATTTGAGATGGATAGGGCTTTTTGTTTTTCCAATAAGTTTATGTGTGCTATTATGTACTGTTAAAATGAGCAGTGTTCAGCATCTCTTCTATTCCTTCCTTTTTATTATTATAGCTGCTTTAAGTGCCGAGAAAAGTTGTTCTCATAGAAAAGAAAATGAAAGAATTTAGTACAGCAGCATCATTCATTTTAAACTCATGAATTTAATGCCAAATATCACATGGTGATATATCACAGAAGTACTTTCTGATAACCATGTGAAGTGAAGTGGCTCAGTTGTGTCCAGCTCTTTGCGACCCCATGGACTGTAGCCCACCAGGCTCCTCCGTCCATGGGATTCTCCAGGCAAGAATACTGGAGTGGGTTGCCATTTCCTTCTCCAGGGGATCTTCCTGACCCAGGGATCGAACCCAGGTCTCCCGCACTGCAGGCAGACACTTTTACCTCTGAGCCACCAGGGAAGCCCCTAACCATCTGAAGGCTGAGTACCAAAGAACTGATGCTTTCAAATTGTGGGACTGGAGAAGATTCAAGAGTCCCTTGGACTGCAAGGAGATCAAACCAATCAATCCTAAAGGAAATCAATCCTGAATATTCTTTGGAAGAATGGATGCTGAAGCTCCAACACTTTGGTCACCTGACTCACATAGCTGGCTCATTGGAAAAGACCCTGATGCTAGAAAAGATTGAAGGCAAAAGAAGAGGGCAGCAGAGGAGGAGATGGTTAGTATCACCAACTCGATAGACATGAATTTGAGCAAACTATGGGAGATACTGAAAGACAGGGGAGCCTGGTCGCAAAGAGTCAGACACGACTTAGTGAGTGAACAACTTGATTCATTGACACTGAAGTGCTCAAAGAGAAAAGTGAAGTCATCCAGTCATGTCTGACTCTTTGCAACCCCATGAACTGTATAGCCTAGGAGGCTCTTCCATTCACGGAATTTTCCAGGCAAGAATACTGGAGTAGGATATCATTTCCTTCTCCAGGGGATCTTCCTGACCCAGGGATCAAATCCAGCTCTCGCCCATTGCAAGCAGACGCTTTTACTGTCTGAGCCATCAGGGAACTGCTTTAGTATTAAAAAACTTAGTCAAAGGAAAAAAAGTTTTAGAATCCTGATAAACATTTATCTGAAGAGTCAAATGATGAAAAGTAGCAAGTAAACGTATCATGAGGAAACCAGGACCCGGGAAGTACAGTGTTGTGGTAGTAAAAGAAGAGAAGGTTTCAAGCAGAAGTACTTAGCAGTGCCAAAATAGTTCAGAGAGGTAAGCTTGAGGCAGACTAAAAGAGGCCATTATTTTTCTGAGGTTTCAAAAAGAAACCTTAAATTTTTCCTGTACGTGAAACCATGAATTCTGGCATTGCAATCGCATTATACAGGATCTTGGATTTAGGACATTGGAGCATTATTTTTTCTTAAAAAAAAAAAACAAAACTGTTTTATGTATGAGTCTCTTTTTAGGATTTTTATTCTGATCCAACTGTCTATTTGTCTATTCCTGAACTGACAGCAGGTTAGGTTGGCAAGCATTTGGTCCTGTCCAAAATATCCATAAGAATTTTGGTCTATGTCAGAAGGTCCCTTAAATTTGGTCCTGTCCAGAATGTCCCTGACTGTATTGCTCATGGACAGATGGTTTTGGACAGAACCAAATATCAAGTACCTTTTGGCAGGGACCAAATGTCTTTTGGACCAACTGTCTATGGATGTTTTGGGTAGGACCAGATGTCTGCAAGGGTAAGTTATCATACTATTGCTTTACACAAAGTATTTACTTTAGATATGACAAATCCTCTCATTTCTGTTCTTTATTAAAATTGTCAAAATTACATCTTTATAATCATGAATTTTTACCATGAAAATATTATATCTACTTCTTTTTTTTCACTTTTTTCAGTAATGTTTTGCAATTTTCTTTATAAAGGTGTTGTATGTCTCTTGTTATTTATTTTTAGATACCTGAAGTTTTTGTTGGAACTGTGAATGGAAATTATTTTTCCATTGCATTTTTTTCTCTGCTTTTTATTTTATTTTATTTTTTAACTTTACAATATTGTATTGGTTTTGCCATATATCGACATGAATCCACCACAGGTATACACGTGTTCCCCATCCTGAACCCTCCTCCCTCCTCCCTCCCTGTACCATCCTTCTGGGTCGTCCTAGCGCACCAGCCCCAAGCATCCAGTATCGTGCATTTTTGAATAATGATTTTTTTCACATTGATCTTTTAATGAGTAGTAATGTGAAATTCTCTTAGTTCTTAAAAATGTATTGGCAGTTTCTCTTGGTTATACCACGTAGACAATCGTATTAGTTACAAATGAAGATGCTTTGATCTTTCATTTCTAAGTTTTACTCATTTTATGCCACATTTTGTCTTTCTGCATTAGATAGAAACTGCAGTAGAATGTTGAATACAAGTAGCAACATATAAATCGCATTTTGTTCCTAACTTTGCATGAAATAAAAATTTCACTATTAAATTTAGATTTTATTGCAAGTCTTCAATGAATACCTTTATCAGATGAAGAAATTTCCTTTCTATATTAAGCATGCTCAGGGCTGTATCACACATGTAAGTTGAATTATCAAATGTTTGCATTTATTAAAAGAATCATATTTTTCTCTTTTAATTTCTAATTGTGATTTATTACTTTACTAGATTTTTAATGTAGGAACACCATTTGATTTCTGAAAATAATGCTATTTGGACGCAATATAATATTTTAATATTCACTGATGAATTTTACTTACCAATATTTTATTTGGGATTTTTGCAGGTATACTGGAAGTGAAATAGATCTATGGTTTTACTTTCTTTTAGTTCCCTTTTCTAGTTTTGGTATCAAAATTATATAAGACATATAAATTTCTGTATGTATCTATTTCTGTGCTTGGAAGAGTTTGTACATGATAGAAAATATTTATCTAATGATATTTGTGAAAATTCACCTGTAAAACTATCTGAGCCTTTTGTCTCTTTTGTGAGGAGACTTTTGAGGATCAATTCAATTTATTTAATGACTAATTCAATGGTATTCATTTAAACTGTGCTGTAAATTTCTGGAGGTTTCCAATATTATTTTCTTGTTATTTTGAAAATCTCCATTTATTTTTAGTTATCCTTTTCTGATCCTAGTATTACTGTTTTATTATTTGTTTCTTTTTTAATCTGCCTTACTAAGTTTTGCCTAATTCATCAGTTTTTAAATAACCACCTATTGATTTTCATTTCATTTTCATTGATTTTCACTGTGACTTTGAGTTCTCATTCATGTCTGCCTTTATAATTTCCTTCCATCTAATTTTCTTAGGCATTCTGTATTTCTTTTCAATTTCTTGATTTGAGCACATTTATTTTTTCTTCCTTTTTAAAGATTTTTTAAGGAAATTCACCTCAGTTTCTCAGTTTTTTTTTTTCTTTAGTCAATGTCTCCTCTCTCTGATAGCTTTTGGTTTTCTTTACTATTTGTATTCCTTAATTTCACAAAATTCTGTGTTGGTTTGTGCTTATTTGTTTTAAATATTTCCTCTCAGTATTGGAATGCTCTTTCAATTACTCAGCCATAAAAAAGAATAACATTCTGCCATTTGCAGCAGTGTGGATGAACCTAGAGAAATAAAGTCAGTGAAATAAGTCAGAAAGAGAAAGATAAATATTGTATGGTATCATTTATATATGGAATATAAAAAATAAAATGAATTATATGCAAAACAGAAACAAACTTACAGAAACAACACACTAGTGGTTACTAGAGGGGAGAGGGAAGTGGGGAAGGGTAAGATGGGAGTATGGGATTAAGAGATACAAATTAATATGCACAAACTAAATAAGAAAAATTATTTAATTGTACAGCAAAATGAATTATAGTCATTAATTTTTAATAACTTTTAAAGGAGTAGCACCTATAAAAATACTGAATTACTATGCTGTAAGCCTAAAACTAAGATAATATTGTAAATCAATTATGCATCAATTAAAAGAAAACTAACATTTCAATGCAGAATAATTCTTAGTCATTATCTTTACTGACTCTCTCCATTCTCTCACTGATTTTATTAGAATTTGGATTTGCAGAATGACTTTCAATGAGAAAAAAATTCTTGTCTTTTCCTTTTCCTTTCTCTTCTCTCACTTTAGCAGTTTTCCTGTTTTGTATGTAAGTCTGCCAAGCCTTTTAGAATCAGGTCCTAGGATGGTGTTCTTGTCCTGCAGTGACATCGACTATCCTACATGCAGTCATAAGGCTAGTTAGCAGTTTGGCTTAATTCCTTGTCATAAAGCTGTGTCTTAGTATTTCTTAGTATTTCTGTCTCTTAGCTTGATACAGGGGAACCTCTCTTCAGGTATCAGTTTCAAACAATCAATACCTCTACTGTGCATGAAGACCTTATAGGATAGGTTTCTCTTGAAGAGGCAAGTCTTGGTTACCATGACCACTGCTAGGCATGGAAACTAGCAAGACTATGTCTTCTATCATGCTTACTGATTTGCATGTCAATTATGTTTTTAGTTTACTAAAATGTTTATTTTGTTTTCGAATATGCTATGTCTTTTTAGTTATTGCTTTTAAAGCATTTTAATTAGTTTTGTTATATGGATTAGAAGAGAAAAAAAACTTGTTAGTAGACTTGGAGTCAACTTATAATGAAAATAAAATGAGATTTTAAGACATTATGTACATTGAGCATGCTGATTTTAAGTGTTTCCTCATGTTAGGACTACCAAGCATGTTTAAAGAAGCCCCTTTGATAGTAAAGCTTTTGATACAGGGTATGTTTATTTGACCTAAAACACAAAGCCATTAAACATCAGGATATTTTTAAATGACCAAATAATATGCAAGATCATTGCTATCACCTCAGGAGTTGTATCAGTGGCCTTGATTCCACTCCATCCCAATCCTTACCTACTAGAGAAGGTATGGTATGGATCAGGTAGGGTTACCCACAACCTGCAGGTAAACAACCCAAAGCAAGTATCTTTATCAATCCTTTTAAGTGGATGAAACTTTAAAATACAAATGTAGTCAAAACCTGATGAACCAAGAATGTTTAACATTCAATTATAAGAAATATAAACAGTATAAACATTAATGTAGTTAGTTGATATTTTAGGGAAATTTTAGGATGTGATGATAGGTTTCTGGGGAAGAGAAGGTGACTTTCATTTATTCAATAATTATTAGTCAAGCAAAAACTATAAGAAAAGAGCCTTAGACAAAAAGCTACAGCCTTTGAAGAGGAAAAACTTACTGAAGTTTTGGCTCACGAGGCTGAGAAATTCAAGCAAAAAGCTATGAGAAAGACACTTTTATCTTGTTTATTCTTCTGGAGCAAAATAGTCTTTAAAATTACTTAAAATGGAAATTTTTCTCTTTATGCCTTACTTCCAAGAATTTCAAAGCTAAATTTTATGTTTAATTGTATTATTATCTAAGATTTGAAAATTATCTTGATCTTCCATCTGTTGAATTTTGAATCCTTTTTTCAAATGTTATTTCAGCTACATAGTTCTCTTAAATTATTTTTGGAATTAAGATATTAGTGAGTGAACTGAAAAAAATGAATTAACAGTATTGGAGCTGTGAGGGGAAAAGCTATAGAGCTGATTGAAAACTGAGATCAACACTCTCTCCTCCCTCATAAACAGGAAATTGTTAAATGTATTTGTATATTAGGTAATGTGTGAGCTTCCAAGGTGGCACGGTGGTAAAGAATATGCCTGCCAGTGCAGGAGATGCAAGAGATGTGAGTTCAATCCCTGGGTTGGGAAGATTCCCTGGAGTAGGGAGTGATAACCCACTCCAGTATTCTTGTCTGGAAAATCCCATGGATAGAGGAACCTGGCAGGTTAAAGTCCACGGGGTTGCAATAAGTCGGAAACAACTGAGCAATTGAACACATGTAATGTATATGAATAACTGCTATATTCTTAACATTTCACTTCCTTCTCGGGAGCTCCTCAAATGGAATTTATGTCTGGTTAGGAGTAATACAGTTTAAGAAGGATGGGGATATACTGGAGAGGTTACAATGGAAACTATTTAAAATGATGGGCATTCTAGGTTTGTAAAGGAAAATGGAAAGACATATTAGATTTATTCAGCAAAATGAGAAATAGTGCTAGGTTAGGAAGAAGACAAAATCACAGGGAAGTCATTTTTAACTGTAGCAAAGCCGTGCTGTGCTGTGTACTGTGGTTAGTTTCTCAGTTGTGTCCTATTCTAGATTGCATTTTTTGAAAGATCTGTTATTTTACTTAAATATTGAGAATACTTACAGAGGTTAAGAAAAATTTTCTAAATGGAGATTCCTCTCAGTACCGTTTAGTTCTTTGGTCTCCTCGACAAAGAAACTTTGGTCAATTTTCTTTAGTAATAACACAAGTAATGGGGCATAGAGAAAGGACATACCCACATCCCTGGGCAGGAACTGTGTCTTTGACCCTGGAATTACTGCCAACTATCTTTGTGGGTGATTTATAGATTAAAAATATTTTATCCTTCCAAGAATTCTGCAGGAGATGCCCACAAGAATTCAGTGAGGTGTGGATGGGACAGTGGAAAAGATGCGAGACCCCTCCTTTAAGCACCGGGAAAACGAGGTTCCAGTTTGAGCTCTTTCCTTAGCTGGTGATTAGTCACTTAGCTTCTTTAAACTTTGTTTCTTCATGTCTAAAATTAGGTGGACATGGGGATAAATCTCTGAGGGCTTTAGGAGTTCTGATCAGCTATGATTACATGGAATTCTGGGACTTGATGTTACTAGAGTCAAGCAGGAGCAACGAATAAGGAATATAGTTTTTCTCTAGCTACTCTCCTTAGAAAATTGTTGTGAAGTTTGCCTTCTGAAACAAACAGTTTTGTAGATTGCATGGTGTCCTCACTGCCACCACTATTGAGTTTTGTCATGGCTAGATAGAATGTTGCCATCACTGGTGAACTTTGACCTCTGCCCTTTCCAAGTGGAAAGAGAGAGATTATCGAGAAACTGGTTGTCTGTGACCCCGGTCACCCTGCTTGGCTGTCATCATCACCTTCAACACTGAGACCTTTATTTATACTCCAATAAATAATGCCTTTTAGATACTCAGCTAGCTACTTTGATTGCATTCAAGCCTTCAAAGCACAAGGCCTTGAATTATTTTCCCTCTAGCTTTGGCATACTCTGGTCCTGCCCAATGTGGAAACGGCTTCCACCTCCTTATCCCCTGTTCACACTTTCCCCATCAATCTGATGACATGAAACCGCTTGACTCATAAACAGGACTTAGAGAAACAGAGGTTAAACCACGGGCACCAAAAGTGGTTGTGAGCCTGCAAGTGTGGAAAGAGTGGGAAAATCCACAAGCATGTGGTTGTTACCATCTGCCCCGAGTGCTGAGCTGTAGAACCAAATTCAGCAAGAGCCTGCTATTTAAGATAATGCAAATACTTCTTGGTAAAGACCAGCCTGCTTTGCCACAGAACACCTCCTTTTTAGAAGTTTCAAATGTGGAAACGGATGTGTTGACTTCCTTTCTTTTTAATTAATGATAGGAACAGTTCTATATCTCTGTGTTACTGATCTCCTCCCTTATACCTTTTGTACATTAGCTGGTGACCCAATAGAGTAATAACTATTGCAAATGTTTATATGTGTATGCTGTTTAGAGGAAACAGCTCTAAGGACTTTGTGCATATTAACACATTTAATGTGTACAACAACCTTATGTCTTGGTATTTTTATTATCTCTTATTTAACATACAATGTGCCACGTTGTACCAAATTGCTTCAGTTGTGTCTGTCTCTTTGCAACCCTATGGACTGTAGCCTGCCAGGCTCCTCTGTCTATGGGATTCTCCAAGCAAGAATACTGGAGAATTCTTGCCATGCTCCCCAGGGATCTTCCCGATCCAGCGATCAAGCTCACATCTCTTATATCTCCAGCACTGGCAGGCATGTTCTTTACCACTAGTGCCACCTGGGAAGCCCATTTAACACACAAGGAAATCAAATATAGAGAGTTGAAATGCCTTTTCCCAGGGCTAATGATTGGCAAAGCTAAAGATTGGCAAAGGATCTGAATTTGGGAGTTCAGTCTCTGAAGTTTCCATCATGTTCTTCTGAGAAAGGAAAAGATGAAAACTGAGAAAACTGATGGTGCCACAGTGATGACGCCAAGACACAGGAAGCTTCTGAATAGACCGCTGGGTCAGCTGTTCCTAGGAGAGTACGCCAGGGACAGCTGCTGCTGCTGCTAAGTCGCTTCAGTCGTGTCCAACTCTGAGCAACCCCATAGACGGCAGCCCACCAAGCTCCCCCGTCCCTGGGATTCTCCAGGCAAGACAGCTAGGTTCCAGTAAAAATGACTTATTTCTTTAATTTTTGTTGTGATCTTGTAGCGCCTACAGAATTGCTATGCACTCAGCAGCTGCTTTGGATCTTTAAGTTAACTTTAAGTGTTACAGTGGGTGGACTGGTAGGACAGCCCCACAGCTTCAGGTATCAGAGGCAGTTTTGTGGTAATTCTGAGGTTCATAGGGGAGTGGAATGTGATAATTAAAAGACAGTCACTTGAAAGGTTTAAAACTAAACTTCTATTATACAGAGTGAAGTAAGTCAGAAAGAGAAAAACAAATATCGTATGCTAATGCATATATATGGAATCTAGAAAAGTAGTACTCCTGAACCTATTTGCAGGGAAGGAATGGAGATGCAGGTGTAGAGAATGGGCTTATGGACACGGCGAGGGGAGGAGAGGGGGGATGAATGCACAAAGTAACATTGACATGTGTACTCACGTGTAAAATAGCTAGCTAGTGGGAAATTGCTATACAACACAGGGAGCCCAGCCTGGCGTTTTTGACGACCTAGAGGGGTGGGATGGAGGAGGGGAGGGGAGGGAGGGTATATGTGTGTATGCATGACTATTTACATTGTTGTATGGCAGAAATCAGCACAACATTGTAAAGTAGTTATCCTCCAACTAAAAAAAAAAGAACACTTTGAAAGGAAAAAAAAAAAAAAAACACTGGCATGAAGATAACTTGGAAAATAAATGAAGATTTAAATGTAAAAAAAAAAAATCTAACTAAACCTCTGGCAGATATCACCATGTAACTGGACATTTTCAAGTGCTCTCCCGAGGACTTTTCAGCAAGGTCAATGTAAACAATCATGTGTATCAAGATGATTGTGAGCAACCCTGTGCAGTGAAACACATATAATGTAGCCTTCGATTATTATAATATAGGTGTCATGACTGTATTGCATTGCATCTCTTTCATTTGCCCTCTTACCCCTCCACACCTTTCTGATTTATAATAAAGAGGTCTCTATTGTACTCCATTGTGAGCATCCACTCTGTATCAGGATTTCCTGTCATCAGAAGCTTATTCAGAAGGACTTCCCTGGTGGTTCAGTGGTTAAGAATCTGTCTTACAATGCAGGGGACTCAGGTTCAATCCCTGATTGGAAAGCTAAGATCCCATATGCCATGGAGCAACTAAGCCTTATGCTGCAATCCACATGATGTGATAAAGCTGATCCCACAAGACCAAATAAGTAAGTAAATATAAAAAAGAAGCTTATTCAACAGGTTATATTTTTATCCTTTTAGTGATCAAACTCACTTATTTCTAAGTTTGATTTAAAACTATCAACATAAATAAAATACTTTGTTTTGACTGATAGTATGGAAAAGCATATAATAAAATCCATTTTTTTTCTGTGAATTTCAAAGACAGTGCACTAGAAAGTTCATCTATTTTCCTTCTGTGATTCATCATCAATTTGGAGTTTTTTTTTGTGTGTGTGGTACAAATGAAATCAGAATATTTCCTTCCCTTATGTCTTCTCACATTGTGTGGGTTTATTAACTGCATGAGTCATATGGTTGAAACTTCTGAAAATTTCTGATTTAATAAACAGTAAGAGAACAGACCTCCTTTATCTCTGGGGCTGGGTCTCCCATGTTTTTCCGACAGTTGCCCAGAGCTATGAGATGTGGAGCAAGTGAGTGACTGACTGGGGGAGGTAGGTGGGGCAGGCACTCACTCAGTCTCTCAGGATAACACTTGTCTGAGCCTGTTTATCTTCTACATTTAACCTCAGCAAATCTGTCTCTGGACCTGAGAGATGTGGGAGAATTCATGGGGATGTGGAAATATTTTTCCATGAAAAAATAAAAAGTGAGTTGATTTTATAAGAACAGGAAGAAAATGGACATGCTGGGATTAATGCATGAGTTTTCTAGGGCTGCTATAACAATGTACCACAGACTAGGCGGCTCAAACAACAGAAGGTTATTGCCTCATAGTTCTGGTGTCTTGAAATACAGAATCAAGGTGTCAGAAGGTTAGTTCATCCTGAGGTTTTGAGGAAGGATCTGTACTATGACTCTCTTCTAGATTCTGGTAGCAGCAGGCATTCCTTGGCTTGCAGACAGCATTCTCCCTGTCTTCACATCATCTTCCTCTATGAGTATCTGTCTCTGTGGCCAAATTTCCCACTTCATATAAGGATACTGGTCTTACAGGACTAGAGTCCACCCTACAGATTTCATTTTAACTTGATTACATCTGTGAAGACTGTGTTTCTGAAAAAGGTCTTATAAAGTAACTGTGCTTGAAGTATATTTTTGTGTGTGTGTGTGGAGGAAGAGATAATTCAACTCATAATGCTCACCAAGAAAACAAAGTGATGTACAGACTTATAAGTAAACCTTCCAAAGAAGACATTCAGATGGCCAATAAAAACATGAAAATATGCTCAGCATTGCTCATTACAAGAGAAACAAAAATCAAAACTACAAACAGGTATCACCTCACACTAACCACTCAGAATGGCCATTATCAAAAAAACTATAAACAATAAATGCTGGAGAGGGTGTGGAGAACAGGGAACCCTGGCTTCATTGTTGATGGCAATGTAAATTGACACAGCCACTATGGAGAACAATATGGAGATTCCTGAAAAAACTGGAATAACTGAGCAATCCCACTACTGGGCATATACCAGAAGAAAACCACAATTCAAAATGACACATGAACCCCAATGTTAACTGCAACACTATATACAATAGCTAGAACATGGAAGCAACTTAGATGTCCATTGACAGATGAATGGATAAAGTTGTGGTACATATATACAATGGAATATTATTTGGCCATAAACAGGAATGAATTTGAGTCAGTTGTAGTGAGGAGGATAAACCTAGAACCTGTTACACAAAATGAAGTAAGTCAGAAAGAAAAAAACAAATGTATTAATGCATATATATGAGAAATGGCAACCCACTCCAGTGTTTTTGCCTGGAGAATCCCAGGGACGGTGGGCCCTGGTGGGCTGCCGTTTATGGGGTCGCACAGAGTTGGACACGACTGAAGTGACTTAGCAACAGCAGCATGGAATCTATAAAAATAGTACTGATGAACCTATTTACAGGGAAGAAATGGAGATGCAGACATACAGAACAGACTTGTGGAGATAGTGGGGGGAGGAGAGGGTAGGACAAATTGAGAAAGCAACATTGACATATATACACTATCCTGTGTGAAATAGATAACTAGTGAGAAGCTGCTATATAACATAGAGAGCCCAGCCTGATGTTTTGTGATGACCTAGAGGGGTGGAACGAGAGGGAGGAGGAAGGAACGAGAGGAAATATATATATATAGGTTTCCCAGGTGGCACTAGTGGTAAAGAACCTGCCTGCCGATGCAGGAGACATAAGAGACACTGGTTCAACCCCTGGATCAGGAAGATCTCCTGGAGGAGGGTATGGTAATCTACTCTAGTATTTTTGCTTGGAGAATCCCATGGACAGAGAAGCCTGGTGGGCTATGGTCCATAGGGTCACAAAGCATTAGACATGACTGATGTGACTTAGCATGCATGCATGATATATATAAAAAATTATGACTGATCGTATTGTTTGGCAGAAACCAAATCAACATTGCAAAGCAATTATCCTCCAATTAAAAAAGAAAAAAAAATTGAACCTAGTGAACTTGCAATCTTTAAGTAAAACCCTTCTGACTCTTCTTCCTCATACAGCATTTTTTCCTGACTTAAATAAGAACTATCCTTCCCTGGAGGCTCAGACAGTAAAGAATCCGCCTGCAATGAGGGAGACCTGGGTTCAGTCCCTGGATTGGGAAGATCCCTTGGAGGAGGGCATGGCAACCCACTCCAGTATTCATACTTGGAGAATCCCCATGGACAGAGGAGCCTGGCAGGCTACAGTCCATGGGGTCACAAATAGTCGGACACAGCTGAGCAACCAAGCACACTATGTTGTGTGAACATAATTTTCCACCTCTTGAAAATCTGAATACATTTTGAAATCAAACCATGGGTTTGCATCCATTCTATGGAAGATCTAGGGCAAGAACTTTTCTCAACCCGCTTTTTTTTTTTTTTTTTTTGAGGTTCTTTTTTCTGATCTCTCAGATGGGTATTAGTATGCATGTTACAAGTATCATACGAGAATATACAAACCCTGAAGTGTAGAGACTTGAGTCTGTGTGTTCACTGAAAGGAGTCAAGCAGCAGCTAGAACAGTCCTGACACATGACAGACCGTTACTACCTGTTGAACTCATGAGTGAATGAACAGACATGCTGTATAAAGTTCATTTTATGCATATAAAAGAATTACAAGTTAGAATGTTCTGTATTGGAGAGAGTTGGCAGCAGAGAGGAAGAAGCATGGCCATGAAAGTCAGAAATGGGATTTCTAGTCTCAGCAATGCTAACTTACTGTGTGTTAACTGTGATGTAGGGAGATTAACCACTCAACTCCCCTTCACTCAAAAATTCTAAATGCAATGTTTTGTGGGAGAAGGAAATGTCAACCCACTCCAGTACTCTTGCCTGGAAAATTCCATTGATGGAGGAGCCTGGTAGGCTACAATCCATGGGGTTGCAAAGAGTAGGACACGACTGAGTGACTTCACTTTCTTTCTTTCTATAGTTCCTTTTGGAGAAGGAAATGGCAACCCACTCCAGTGTTCTTGCCTAGGGAATCCCATGGATGGAGGGGCCTGGGGGTCTGCAGTCTATGGGGTTGCAGAGTCGGATATGACTAAGCAACTAACACAATGTTTTGTGACACGCAATGTAATGTTAACATATGTTCCTAAATCCCATGCAGTAGAAGTAAGCCCCATGGTGTATGCTCAGGTTTTCTTGGGACTCTAACTAATTTCAACTCTGCCCTTTGTGTGTCCTGCCACACCCTTGAGAACCAGCTGAAATGGAACCCACCCTCAAGTGTTTGGGGTGGAACCATGCAAGGGGAACAGATGTAACATTTAGTCAGGCTTTCTCTCAAGTGTATTCTTCTCCACACTTGATGCAGAATTTCAGAGAAGTTTCATGTGCAAAAACCAACCAGGAATGAAAAGTAGTGAGTTTGAATTACTTTCCCAGAGTAGTGGGAATTTAGAATTCTTATAATGCAAATCAACACAAAGCCAGTACAAAGCCCATTTAGAATCAGATGAAGTGATGTTTATTTTATGGCTCTGGGTCCAGAGCGAAGCCACTTCCAGCTAGTCTAGTACCTAATAACATTTACAAAGTTCTTTCCAGCAAAACACAAATCTTTGGGGAATAGCTCATGCCTAGCTATTTCATGCCTTTCCACACTTGGCACAAGCAGATCTAGGATTTGATGTGGAAATTCCTCCTTGTTATAAGAATTTTGATTCTGGAAATATCTCTTTTCCTCTCTCTCATCCCCTAAAACTACCTGGTAGTGAAAGAAGTCATTGGGGAATAATTCACTAAGTAACATGAAAGTTAGCCTGCAAGTGAAATCACCTCTTTTGTTGGAGTGATGTCTCAGAAGACAGGCCCAAGCTTCCTCTGCCTGGGATGACAGTTCATATTGGTTCCATTCATTCACACACAGTCTGTCCAGCGCATGTCTTGGGCACCACAAGTTCCTTTCTTCTACATGTTTCTAATAATGTTAACTGTTCAATTTCCTCTGCCAATCTTATTCTGTAAACAATGCATCTCCTCAAAGTGAGGACACTGACTCAAATAGGAATTACCCATCTCACATTTACCAATACCCTTGCCCATGGAGTCCAGTGAGAAGTGTTAGATGGATAGTTATAAATAAAAATCCTTTCAAATTTCAAATCCCTGAAATAACCATGGTATCTTTTGGAATATAGACTCTGAGAAATCCTGATATGATTAATTGATGGTGTCCTCTTCCTTGTCCAGAGAAGCATCCATGTAGCATAAACTAACAGGTTCTAAAGCAGGTGAACATCATGTGGATTTGCACTTAGAAACCTCATATTGCCAATGGAGAATATATGGATAAAGAAACAATAACAACACAGTTATAGAGGATAAAAGATAGATGATAGATATAGAGATAGATAGATAGGACACTTTATCTAGGGGAGGATTTTTCTATCCAGAGTCCCTGAGATGGCCAGAAAAGGTCATAACTGATCTGGCTTTGAATAGGAAGGAGATAGTATTCCTGGCCGAGAGAGAAAAACATGAACAAAAGCAAATGTGGGTGTGGTATAGCAGTGATAAGCAGTTATGTATGACTGAAAGATTAAAAAAAAAAAAAAATAGGAGGAGTGGTCAGAAGCAAACTGGAAAATCTGGACCAGGTCTTGAATCTCCCATCAGGCCTGAGAGAACCTTTCTACTGTCTTGCCGTCTTTTGGCAGCTCAGCAGCTACCCCTACTGGCAAGGCTGAGTTGGTATCCAGAGTTTTGAATACTGTTTCCCCTGTCTTTTCTCTAGAAAAGCATTTTTGAAACTATGTCCTATATATCACCATACGGCTCCCAACCCTCACTCTTCTCCCCAAGCTATTCCATTAAAAGGGAGTGTGAGGGCTAGTGCCGCACCTGTGTGTATCACAGTTCACCAGCAAGGGATTGATGGCCAAAGCTACATGCAGCAACACAGACTACATAGGGATGTACTGCTTGAGCCTGTTCCACGATTTTGGACTCTGCCCAAGTAACTCTACATTCTGTCACATCTCTGTGTGTGTGTGTGTGTGTGTGTGTGTTTGGTGCTCAGACGTATCTGGCTCTGAGACCCACAAACTGTAGCCTGCTAGGCTTCTCTGTCCATGGCATGGAATTCTCCAGGCAGGAATACTGGAGTGGGTTTCTAGTCCCTTCTCCAGGGGATCCTCCTGAGCCAGGGATTGAACAGGCATCCCTTATATCTCTTGCATTGGTAGATGGGTTCTTTACCATCTGAACTAGCAGGTGATTAAAGCAAATATGAAACACAGACTCCCACAACAGAATCGGTGGAGTCCTAATCCAACTGTTCGTGTTTTCTATAGTTTTTACTTCCAGAAGAATCACAGTACAGCGTGGTCTCCTCTCTTCTTTAGTTGTCTCCATCCCATTGATTGATTCCTTCAATTTGTAATGCCAGTTATGTGCCAGGAATGACCACAAACTTATCCCCTACAGAAAGGAGGATTTCTATTTTCAGAACTGCAGATGAGTATAACACTCATAAATTTTGTTCCAACATTCTATCAACTAGCTTTCCCAATGTTTCCAAAGAAAAATTCTACTTTTCTCCTGCAGAGAAATTTTAGTACATGAGGGTGAAGGAACTTCAATCCTTCAAGTTAAAGGATGGTGGCAAGAAGTAGGTTGATGCAGTGTTTCTCCTTATACAGTGAGGGTAGGGGGTAGGAAGAAGGAGTCTGGTTTGAAAAACAGGATTACTTCAGGGCTTTGGCCACCCTGGCAAAATCCAGTTTTGCTCTCAACTCTTCTTCTCTGGGAAGGTTGGGAGTCCCAGTTTGCTCCATTTCTGGGGCACAGGAGATACTGCTCCAGTTTGAGTGATGTACTTCTTCTCCAGAGGAAAAGGAGACATGTACAGGAGTCACTGCTCCCCACCATCTCTTCAGGAATGATGTCCGCCATTAGGCTAAGTTCTAGAATAAACAGAGAATGGGGCAGAATAACAGTCACTTGAGGTTGGATTTTTGGTTGTTCCCAGTGTCAGATCAAGTTCCCAGCAATCTTTCTGTCCATAAATGGTGTAGCAGACCAGCCTGGGTCAGACTCTGGGGTCACTCAAGCATGTCACAACATGGCTCAAATCCATGTACTGTGGAAGCATCTAGCTAAGGAGTAATACAGAGCAGGAGTCAGCAGTGTCATTGTAATAGAAAGAGATGGAGTGAGAGAAGGAAAATAGGTTTAGTAAATTCCAAATTGTAACCCTTGTTAACCAACCCTTGTACTAATCTGCTCAGGTTGCTATAGCAATCGCATAGACTGGGGGCTTAAACAATATACACTTCTTCCCTTACAGTTCTAGAGGCTGAAACTCCAAGATCAGGGTGCTGGCCAATTTGGTCATCAGTAAAAGCTCTTTTTCTGTCTCTTCCTGGATTGTAGAGAGCTGTCTTCTTGCTGTATCCTCACATGGTAAACAGAGATCGCTCTCTCTCTTCTAATTATAAAGCCACGAACTAATCCTCTCATTAGGGCCCCATCCTCAAGAACTCTTCTAAACCTAATTATCTCCCAAAGTCCTTATCTTCAAACACCACTGGGAGTTAGGGCATCAATATATGAATGGAGAAGGGCAAAATCTAGTCCATAGCATTGTTTCACTGATGGCTCAGTGGTAAAGAATCCATCTGCCTGCCAATACAGGAGAGGTGGGTTCAATCCCTGGATGGAGAAGCTCCTCTGGAGAAGGAAATAGCAACCCATTCCAGTAGTCTCACCTGGAAAATTCCATGAACAGAGGAGTCTGGCAGGCTGCAGTCCATGGGGTCACAAAGAATTGGACATGACTGAGCAACTGAAAAATGAATGTTATTTATGTAACAGAGAAGACTCAGCATGAAGAGGGAGAGTAGAGAAGAATCTGGCTTCTTAGAAGAATGATACTGAAGCTGAAGCTCCAATACTTTGACCTCCTGATGTGAAGAGCCAACTCATTGGAAAATACCCTGATGCTGGGAAAGATTGAAGGCAGGAGGAGAAGGGAATGACAGAGGATGAGATGGATGGTATCACTGACTCAATGGACTTGAGTTTGAGTACACTCAGGGAGATAGTAAAGGACAGGAAAGCCTGCTGTGCTGCAGTTCATGGGTTCACAAAGAGTTGGACACAACTTAGTGACTGAACTGAACTGATAGAGGGTGGAGTTGGGGTTCTGGTTTGAACTCAAGAAATGGAAACCATTCTTAGTCTTTCAATGTGAAAATTGATATAATAAAGGGAAATGTGCATTTAGAAACCTGGTGGAAGAGAGGAAAGAGCAAAGACTAGAGAGAGTTCACTCATATCCCTTCCTCTCTGGTTCAGTGTCAGGAAAATACTGCTGCACCCATAGGTCTGGAGACTTCAGGAAATGGCCACTGGTATAAAAACTGCTCTTTATCTATTCAGAGGTTTGTTACCACTTAATGGTAATAAGTCTGTGGGTGAGGGAGTCTGGGGAAATACATTTCTAAGGCTTCTGGTCCCTGTGATGTAAGAGAGGATATAAAACAGGGTGGAAATGGGTATTGGATGCCGGTGGGTGATATCCAGCAAGCTGTCCTCTGGGATGCTTGCCTGCTACTTCACTGTTCACAGCTGCTCATGTCTTGATTTATGTTGGGATTCCACACTCACTGGTGGAGTAAATGAGACTCAACTGTCTCCTGCAGTCAAGAGAAAAGGAACCCTAGCTTGTCAAAAATGCATGTTTGTATTCATATTAAGTGGCACACTCATGGGGGCTTGCCTTGATTTCACAACTCAAAAATTCAGAAAATTTCCCTACATAACCTGTCTCCCTCCCTCCATCCCAAGCTCCAATAAAATCAAATGAATTTCTACTCATGCAAAAGTATCATTGAGCAATTTCTTCCTTGCTGGAGGCTACAAGTCATGTCAAGTACTAGATAATGTTAAATAAAAAATGTTAGTAAGGAGGCAAGGCAAGTAAAAAGAAGCTGGGTGAAAATGCACAGCAGTATTAATTTAAATAAGTCAAACTGACTGGAACTCTCTATAAGTGAAATGGGAGAGCAGAGGAGCAAAGCCTCCATTGAAGGCTTGTGCATGCACAGATGACTTTATGGAAAAAGAGAGGTATCAATATGACCTGGGTTCAGAAGGAAGGATTTAATTAGAGGGAATGAGGAGAAACTATTGCAAATATGTCTATATTTATGGCCCAGGTCAGAGGCAGTGAAGAATCTACCTTATTGGAGCTGAAAAAGAGAGGGAATTGTATCAGGGAGGATCTATGGAATTTCTTGAAACATTTGTTCTCCATGCAGTGAGTAACAGGACCTAGTGAGGTTTCTCTCCTGTTACTACCCTCTACTTCTAGAGAAATATTCACCCATTATTTTGGTTCCCTGTGGAATCAAGAAATACATTAAAATAGTACTAAAAGAGGATATTAAGAATTTCCAGGTAGATATGAAATTAGCTGTCATCTCTGCCCTTCACTAGATGTGATACCTGAAATAAACTACTTAACCATATTTTAATGTCTAGATACAAAATGCTGCTACTGCTAAGTCACTTCAGTCGTGTCCGACTCTGTGAGACTGCATAGATGACAGCCCACCAGGCTCCTCTGTCCCTGAGATCCTCCAGGCAAGAATACTGGAGTGGGTTGCCATTTCCTTCTCCAATGCATGAAAGTGAAAAGTGAAAGTGAAGTCACTCAGTCATGTCCGACTCTTCGCGACCCCATGGACTATAGCCCACCAGGCTCCTCCATCCATGGGATTCTCCAGGCAAGAATACTGGAGTAGGTTGACATTTCCTTCTTGGATACATGATAGGGAGAGTCAATCCTAAAGGAAATAAATCCTGAATATTCATGGAAGGACTGATGCTGAAGCTCTAATATTTTGGCCACCTGATGTGAAGAGCCAACTCATTGGAAAAGACCCTGATGCTGGTAAAGGTTGAAGGCAGGAAGAGAAGGGGACGACAGAGGGTGAGACGGTAGGATAGTATCACTGACTCAATGAATATGAGTTTGAGCAAACTCTGGGAGATGTTGGAGGACAGGGAGTCTTGCTATGCTGCAGTCCATGGGGCCACAAAGACTCAGACAAGACTTAGGAACTGAACAACAACTATATATATATACATATACATATATATATGTATATATGTATATATCTCCTAGGATTATCATAATAAAGAAATAAATAGGTCAAACAGTGCATTTTTCATGGTGCCTAACATATAGTAAGTATTCAAAAATTGTTAACTTCTCCTTTTCCTCTTTAATAGGTAGAGAAACTAACCACTCATTAACCACATCTAGGTATATGAGAACTTCTAGATTCCAGAATAATCTCAAGAATTATCCTCTTTTAGTTCTTAAAAAAAAAAAAACCCTAAGTTCCAAAATAAAATACACTAGGTAAAGTTTCCAGAGTTTGGAATTTTACAAAGCCTGCCTACGTGCCAGAACTTCACATAAAGTGTCTGGGTTTTGCACTTAGGGACTCGATGTCTCCATGATGCACATAAAATGTGAAGAGTTTGCTTCTCATCAAGCCATGAAAGAATGACTGATTGTAGAATGCCAGACAAGATAATTAGATGGTACAGACAATAGCTATTATCGCAAGCACTAACACATGGTAACTTGTATGCTACCGTGCCAGAACTGTCAAGAATCCTCAAACTGTATATCCTGAAATACACTGAAAGCATCACTTCATACCCTGAGCATCTGCGTGAGCAAATGAGGGGCCAATTACTTCACCTCCCAAATACGGAGGGTGACTTGATTGCTTTAACTTACACTTGCTTAACCTTCTTGGCTGAAGGATAGCATAGCACAATGTAGAAGTGCCCTCTAACGTTACTTTAGGGACAAAAAATTGACTGAGGGTGGGAAAAACCTGGCCCCTGATACTTGCAGGTGTATTTTTCTTGGGAAGCACGATTGCTAGAGAAACAAAAGATTTGGTTCGTTTGGCTTGGCAAGTCAAAAATGCAATCCTAGGGGAAGACTTTATTTAGAAACTTTATTTTTCCCCTGTTAACTTGAATAGTTTGTGGAGGGGGAAAAAGAACTATAAATGGTTCATAAGTTCACAATTATTTTTGTTTTGGTTTTAAAAACAAAATGCACTATCCCCACCCAGGTAGATCTTGCTATAGATTAATTTCACTTTTAATTGGTTACTATTCAATTCCTCACAAAGCTGAAGTTTGGACTGGAAGATATTTTAGAGCAAGTGCACATATAGGGGGACTCTTGGTTATTACTACTGTCTTCTAAATCTACAGCAGAAGGAAATGGCAACCCACTCCAGTATTCTTGCCTAGAGAATCCTGTGGACAGAGGAACCTGGTGGGCTGCTGTCTACAGGGTCGCACAGAGTCAGATACAACTGAAGTGCCTTGGCATGCATGCATGCATTGGAGAAGGAAATGGCAACCCACTTCAGTATTCTTGCCTGGATAATCCCAGGAACAGAGGAACCTGGTGGGCAGCCATCTATGGGGTTGAGGAACAGAGGAGCCTGGCGGGCAGCCATCTATGGGGTTGCACAGAGTCGGACAGGACTGAAGTGAATTAGCAGCAGCAGCAGCCTGAATACAATGGTCCTGTCTCCTCTGGGCTTTCTCCTTTTAAATACAGCCTTTCATTGACCCTGCTCTACCTCTTTCTATAATCTCCAAATCATTGAGTTTTGGCTTTTCCCACCCTCCATTCACTGCTCAACCTCTCATAGTCTGGTTTTTGCCCCACTACAATCATGAAACTGAATTTCCAAAATCACTAGTAATTACCAAGTTCAAAAGAGACAGTCTGTCTTTATTTACATGATGTCTCTGAGTAATTTTATGCTGTTGATCACTCCTTACTACTTGAAACTGCTCTACCCTTTCTTGGTCCTTCTTTCCCATGACCCCTCTTGTTCCATTTCCTTCCCTGGCTTCCCTCACACACTTGCAGAGTACATTTCCTCCTCTCTATGCCTTGCTGGGTGATCAGATCCACACCTGTATCTTCAATTTTCCCCTATATTCTATAATCACCAAGATGATATTCCAAGTCCTATTAGCTTGCATCACCTCTAGTCTCATATTTCTAGTTGCCTAAAAGACAAGTCATCCCGGTTACCCTACTCCATGAACCTCCAAATCAATTGTTTAAGACTGAATTGACTGTGTTCCTGATGGTTCTAACCATATCTCAGGTCAATGAATGGCAACATCCAGTTGTTTGCATGCTAAGTCACTTCAGTAATGTCTGACTATGTGCAACCCTATGGACGGTAGTCCACCAGGCTTCTCTGTCCATGGGATTCTCCAGGCAAGAATACTGGAGTGGGTTGCTATGCCCTTCTCCAGGGGATCTTCCCAACCCAGTGATCGAACCCGCATCTGTTACATCTTCTGCATTGGCAGGTGTGTTCTTTACCACTAGGCCTCTAGCGCCACCTGGGAAGCCCGTCAGTTGCTTAGGTTAAAAATCTTTGGGTTGTTTACAAATTTTTTTTCACCTACAGCATTCAAATTCACCAACGACATATCTTATTAATTATACTTCATTAATGTATCTTGAGCGAGCTTCCCTGATAGCTCAGTTGGTAAAGAATCCACCTGCAATGCAGGAGACCCCAGTTCAATTCCTGGGTCAGGAAGATCTGCTGGAGAAGGGGTAGACTACCCACTCCAGTATTCTTGGGTTTCCCTTGTGGCTCAGCTGGTAAAGAATCTGCCCACAATGTGGGAGATCTGGGTTCGATCCCTGGGTTGGGAAGATCCCCTGGAAAAGGGAAAGGCTACCCACTCCAGTATTCTGGCCTGAAGAATTCCATGGACTGTATAGTCCATGGGGTTGCAAAGAGCTGGAACATGACTGAGCAATTTTTACTGACTTTCACTCAATGCATCTGAATCCTTATTCTTTTCTCTATGTTATGCCACATTAGTTCAAAGTCTATGTATTTCTCATCTATGATGATTACAGTGAATTGGCCTTTTCCTATTACTGCCAAACCTCTTTCTGATCCATTCTGTATGTCGTGTAAGAGGTAGCCCTTTAAGTCATATTTTTCATGTTTCTCAACTACAAAAAAAAAAAAAAAAACTAGACAGTAGATCCTAATGTATGAGACATAAAGCCCCAAATGCTCAATTTGGTGCCAGCTTATATTTCCACTGCATCTGACTATCTTCCATTTACACTCCCACACACACCATGCTTCAGCCACTCCATTACCATATCACATTAAATTCATTCATGTGCTTGCCTTCTTGTCATCAGAAAGGGCACATTCCCTTTCCACCTGGTGAACTCCAGCTCATCTCTTGAACTATAACTCAACTGTTGGAACCTCTGTGAACTGACACCTCTGAGCTGAATGAACTAGGAGTGACTTCCTTTGGAATTTCATTGCAATTTTCTATACTATTATTACCAATTTTCACCATAGGATTATCATATATAAACTGTGTACATGTAAATCCTCTGGCTAAGAGCATTAAATCCCTGACATCAGAGCATGTGTCTGATTTATTTTATACCTCCAGCATTTACCACATTGCCTGCCATTTAGGAGTTGGTGTCTTTGGAATCAGTGAATGAATGAATGCCTTCTATTAAAGTGCAGCACTATAATCTTTGGTTAGACTCGTGTTTTTAAAAAACCCAAGACATTTCTAGTGTTCCAATTCATAGGTCTTTATTATTTCCCTTTGAGAATGATTTCTCAAGTGGCTTTTTTCTTTTTTAATTATGTAAATGACCACCTTGTGGTACTTTTATATAATCTATTTATTTGGCTTTATTTAGAGAGTGAATAAGAGCATTGTACTTACTCAATAGAGCAGCAGAGGATGGGATGCCTAGACAGCATCACTGACTCAATAGACATGAATTTGAGCAAACTCTGAAGATAGTGAAGGACAGGGAAGCCTGATGTACTGCAGTCCATGGGGTTGTAAAGAGTTAGACACGACTTAGTGACAGAACAAGAATAGCTAATGAGTGCTAATGGAGTCTATTTGGCTCTAAATTGCAGAGCAGAGAAAGTAATCTAAAAGATCCTAAATTGAAATATTGACCAGTATCTCTCTAATAGTCTCTGTATATCCTACATAAAATAAGTCTGAATTAGCATCTTTAGAGGGTCTCAGAAATTAAAAGAAAAATTCTAACAGATCTAATTAACCAATGAAATCAAAGGTAAGAGGAAGTTACAACAAGGAAATTTTCTGAGACCGATATGTACATTTAGAGAATGACCCCAAAAGAATGAGAGATTGCATTAAAGAATGTTATTTAAAAAAGCAATTTATGCTATTAACCAGGAATTGGGGCATATTTTTATTTATGATAGGAAATAATATCCAGCCAGGGAATGTAACCTGTGGCATCTGTCTTTTAGAAGTAGTCTCTGGATACCCTACATAAAATGAGTAATGTCTTGGTAGCCAGGAGACATATTTTTTTGTGCCAACACAGAAACAGCAGAATTCAGTGAAAGAATATTCCATGCTGCATAATTGACCAGATGCCATAGTGAAAGGCATGGGCTTCCTCAAGTCGGTTTATAGGCTCCCTCCCTCAGACTCTGAGTCAAGCCCCCTGGGCTTTACTCAAAGTTGAGCCATCACTGGTTGTCATTTCCTCCCTTTCATTTTTTTTTCAACATATTATTTTGGTAGCATCATTAAAAGTTCCAACTAAGAGAAATAGTCATCCATAGTATATATTTGCTATGGATTTAAGTCCCTTATACATATTTTTCCCACTTAATCCTTATGAAAGTGATAGTGCAAGTTGCTCAGTCGTGTCTGATTCTTTGCAACCCTATGGGCTAAATAGTCCATGGAATTATCCAGGCCAGAATAATGGAGTGGGTAGCCATTCCCTTCTCCAGGGGATCTTCCCAACCCAGGGATTAAACCCAGGTATCCCACATTGCAGGTGGATCCTTTACCAGCTGAGCCACAAGGAAAGCCCAAGAATACTGGAGTGGGTAGCCTATCCCTTCTCCAGCAGATCTTCCAGACCCAGGAATTGAACTGGGATCTCCTGTGTTGGAGAAGGAAATGGCAACCCACTCCAGTATTCTTGCCTGGAGAATCCTATGGACAGAGGAACCTGGAGGGCTACAGTCCATGGGGTCACAAGAGTCAGACACGACTGAATGACTTTCACTACTGCTCCTGCGTTGCAGGATTCTTTACCAACAAAGCTATCAGGGAAGCCCTGAAAGGTCAGAATTATTAATCTCATGTAATAGATGAGGAAACTGAGGCTCAGGTGGTTAAGTGAGAAGTATCTTGAAATATGGATTTTAAAGAGCAATGAGGTAACCTGTTTTCTCCCTGGGAGTCCATTAGCCATTGATGCCAGTTTCTGGCATTAGAATTGCCTGGACATGAACCATGAGACTCAAGTCTCTGAATTCATCCTTTTCAGCCTCTCTGAGCAGTCCTTTCAGAGGCAGATTGCCCATCAGTCTGTCCTTTAGTCTGTATCTGATTAAGCACATGGGAAATCAGCTCGCCATCTTGGTCATTATTTCAGACCCTTATCTACACAGCCCCATGTACTTCTTGCTCAGCAACTTGTCTCTTCGTGACATCTTCTTAACTACCTCTACCATCCCGAATATGCTAGTGAACCCTCTGTGTGGGATCACCATCAACTCCTTCTCAGCTTGCTGCTGCTAAGTTGCTGCTAAGTCACTTCAGTCATGTCTGACTCTGTGTGACCCGATAGACGGCAGCCCACCAGGCTCCCCCATCCCTGGGATTCTCCAGGCAAGAACACTGGAGTGGGTTGCCATTTCCTTCTCCAATGCAGGAAAGTGAAAAGTGAAAGTGAAGTTGCTCAGTTGTGTCCGACTCTTGGCGACCCCATGGACTGCAGCCCACCAGGCTCCTCCATCTATGGGATTTTCCAGGCAAGAGTACTGGAGTGGGGTGCCATTGCCTTCTCCGCTTCTCAGCTTACTTGACCCAAATGTATTTCCTCATCATCTTTGGGACAGCCAAAAGATCTTTCCCTCAGTCATGGCTTACAACTGCTACCTGGCCATCTGCTACTCACTGCACTACATAACAATCATGACTACCCCTCATTGTGCCTTGTTGGTGATGATACCCTGGCTTCTAGGCAACCTCATCTCCATGGCCCACACAATACTGATGGTCTGCTTGTCATTTTGTTTCAATCTAGAGAATGCTCTCCAGTTTATGCACTGCCCTCAACAGGTTCACTTGTCTTTTTTTTTCCCCTTGCAGAAATAGAAATATTCCCATCTACATAATTACCTTTGCTGACAGATTATCTAATCCCTATCCTAAAAGCAAAGCAGTATTATGAAAAAAGATGCAGAGACAAACTCATTGAAAATGACCAATAAGAAGGAAAGACATATGTTGACAACAGTCTATTTGCCTGTAAGAAAAAAATTTAAAAATATGATTGTATTCTTTACAGCCATGTCAACAGGGTTTCTCTGCTTTTCTTGCCCTCTTCATAAGCTGTGGGGATTCTTGTCTGTAGAAGGGCAGTCTGTTCCCAAGAGTCCAATGTAATACATAGGCATATTGTTCTTGTGAAGAAGGAATGGATGGTCATGCAAATAATCCTTAAGACAGAATTAATTATGGTGGAGAATGAAGTGAAAGGCATGATTTGACTCAGTGTAAATGTGTGGAAGGGCTTCCCAGGTGGTGCTCCTGGTAAAGCACTCTGAGTGAGAAGGGCACTGAAGTGATTTCCAGGGACATTTAGCATAGCTCCCCAGGCCTGGTCTTGACGATTTTCCTCCTTCTTTCAGTGGGTTCCTCTGGGTTCCTCTTGTACCTGCATGGCCTAGTGGACCCCATTCCCGGGCATCTGTGGCTTCAGGCTGTCTCTGGGCTACCTAGAGTCCCCTGTAGGGTCCCAGCTAGGCCTGCTTGCCCACCGCCATTCAGAGTCACAAACCTCAAAGACAAAAAACAAAAACAACAACCCCATTATTAAGAATCTGGTACTTAACAATTATGAAAATAAGCTGATTAAACTTATTTCCTTGAGAGAATAAATAATAGTGGTTATAAGGTTTATTGAATTCTTATCATGTGCTATGTGCGTTTTACACATTATCTCATTGAATTTTCACCCATGCTCTTTGAAGTAGGTATTTCTATTACACCTATTTTATAGGTAAGGAAACTGAGGCTCAGAGAAGGTGATACTGTCCACTATCCATAGGTTTCTGCAACTGGAAAAGCCAGGATTCAAACTCAGTTGTGTCTGTCACCCAAAGCTATGCATACTTTGTCTCAACTTGACCCTTCATTTTTACTAATCGTACTTCCAGTATCTGGAACAATATCATTCACTTTGTATTGTTTTGAGCTGAGTAATACTATTCACCTGTTTGGAAAAATGGAAACAAATTCAAGTTATTTTGAGATAGAAAATGATAGAATATGAGCTGTCTTTCAGTTGTTGTTGTTGTTAGTCACTAAGTCATGTCCAACTCTTTTACGATCCCATGGACTGCAGCCCGCCAGGCATCTCTATCAATGGGGATTTTCCAGGTGTGAGTCCTGGAGTGGGTTGCCATTTCCTCCTCCAGGGGATCTTCCTGACTCAGGGATCGAACCCAGGTCCCCCAAATTGCAGGTGGATTCTTTACCATCTGAGTCACCAGGGAAGCCCATGATACTGAAGTGGGTAGCCTATCCCTTCTTTAGGGGATCTTCAGGACCCAGGAATTGAACTGGGTCTCCTGCATTGCAGATGGATTCTTTACCAGCTGCATATTACACTTCTATTAATGGATGTTCCCACTGGTATTGTGTTGTGTTTAGTTCATCAGTCATGTCCAATTCTTTGTGACTCCATGGACTGTAGTCCACCAGGTTCCTCAGTCCTTGGAATTTTTCAGGCAAGAAGACTGGAGCCTGTTGCCATTTCTTACTCCAGGGGATCTTCCTGAACCAGGGATCAAACCTATGTCTCTTGGGTCTCCTATGTTTGCAGATAGACTCTTTACCACTGCACCACCTGGGGAGCAATAATATGTATTCCACCTCTATTAAAAGTTGAGAAAGCTTCCCTGATGCTCATTGAGAAAGAACCTGCTTGACAATGTTGGATTACCCAAGAGATGTAGGTTCGATCCCTGAGTCAAAAGGCTCTCTTGGAGAAGGGAATGTCAACCCATTCCAGTATTCTTGCCTGGGAAATCCCATGGACAGAGGATGGGCTATAGTGGTGGGCTATAGTCCTTGGAGTTACAAAAGAGTCCAACATAACTTAGTGACTAAACAACAACAATAAGAGTTGAGAACATAGCTGTGGATGGTAATAAGTCACGTAGTATTTAAGATGCTTTGCCTGTGGAATCCAAATGTTCAAAATTGAGGAATGTAAGTAGAAGTCCTTTATTTATTTTTTGTTTTATCTTACACTTCAAACCAAGTTTAGCCAAAATTGGTAGAAGAGCCACTTCTCTTCCTTTAAGTGCTCTTGAATTCATGAGTCAACTCTTGAAAAATTAATGACAATTTAAAAAATCAATATATACCAATTCACTATTATAAGCAAAGGCACTGAAAATTCTCACCATTAAAATACATTCATCAGTAGGCTTGACTCAGACTAATAAATGCTTATTTTTTTTAACAAAGAGTTAAAAGGGCCCAAGTGAATTTTTCCAATAGCATGTTTCCAAAAATCCAAATAATACTATAAACAGATTTTCACACACTTGTATTCTATGAAACACTTGCATTAGATGAGAAAACCTATATAATATGCTCTTTCTTGGATATGAACAAAGTATATTTTGAAGATTCAGAGAAGACCTTCAGTAATGAGACTTACATAACTTTGTTTAACCCAATATTTGCATAACTGATTTAATGAAGGAACATCTCATGGTATTAATATTATGATGAGCAGAGTTTGGAAAATACTGCAAAGGCTATGAAATAATTCCAAACATGTATGGAAAGATAGATTTCTTATTATTAAATGCAATTTAAAACAAATTGTACTGAAAAGAGTTTAACCAGAATTTCATAAAGATCAGTTAAAGTAGAGATGACTATCTCTTTTTGAAGATAAAATTGTTAAACTGAGAAAGTATTAACAAATAACTTCCCTGAAGTCATATTGAAGAATAAATCTAAAAGATCTTTAACAGAGTCTTCTGCCCTTTCTACAGATCAACATGTGGAACGAGAGCTTACTTGAGATCTAGCAAAAGAAAAATCGTCAACTCAAACAATTTTTCATTTTTTCCCATAGAACTCACCAGTAGATCTTATGACACAAAGGGTCAACTCTTCAAAGATCTAACAGAAACTGATTACTCAGATATATAAACCAACTAGCTGACCAAGCCCCAAATAGTGTTCCAGATATTAAGACTATTTCAAAAGAACAAACATAATAATGAAAAGCAGGTTAAGTTTGTTTTTTATTCAGAGAAGAAGCATTAAGTAATAGAATTTACTTGCTCACCCCTACTTTGTTCTGTAGGAAATTCATCCTCCTGAATTTTCATACTAGGAATTCTGGGAGTCCTCTAAATGATTCCCACAGATACTCTTGGTCCTTCATCATTTGCATCCACTTTTCCCCACCATGGTGCCGAAGTAAAAGTGCAACTTAGCTATCAGATGCCAAGTGAAGGCATATGAGATGATGTTGATGTTACTGGTAACTGACATTGACATCAATGTTTAAAACCAAGAGAGCTGATGTTTTAGACTAGGTGTTGGTGGTCTGTCCATCACAACACATGCTACCACCACAGCTGGCCACCCACTGCAATGGAGGCTGCCAATGCCAGGTCTGCTGACATCTACCTTATATTCTCAGTATCTCACAGAGATGGTAGATAAAAAAGCAATTTTTAATTTTTATTTGCTTTTTCGTACAACCCCTTCATCCAGTGACTCAAATGGAAGACAACAGTGACAAGGCCACAGGCAATATTCTCTCTCTCTGATATGGTTTATCGAACTTGATCCAAGAGAGCACATCTCAGCTTCTTTTTCCCTTGGAATGAGGTCTTTCCTGAGTGGCTTCTCAGTCCTCTGTGGATTTTCCCATCATTTATTTGATTTTCTCAGACACAGGTCAGAATCCCAGGATGGACACAGAGAATCTGTCTAGAGCCCTGACTGTAACAGCCTACACCCAGCTGTTCTCATCCAAAGTGAGAAGGAATTGCTCCTTCACTGACTGTTAAAGAGTGTACAGCCATTATGGGATGGACAAACCCAGCTGCAACGAGACTATCATTTTCCTAAATAAACATCAGCATTAAAAATAAGAGGTTCCACGAAGTGGTGAAAAAGCCCTGGCCTCGGAAGCAAGACATCTGGACTTTGCCTTTTATTAGTTTTTGGCCTCACTTGAGTCCTTTAATCTCTTTGGACTTCAGCCTTTTAGTTTGGAAAACCCACTGCTCACTCTGGTCACTAAGCTTCTATGCAGCCCTGACATTCTCCACTTTAATAGGTGAATCTAGGTCATCCATTTTCCACAAAGAGGGCATCTATTTGCTTTATCAAATAAAACATTTATTATTACTGCTTCAAGTAAGAGATTATTATTCACCTTATTTTATATACAATACCAGTATAAGGATTGCATTCAGAAAAAATGCATTATGCCAAGTTAGAGCTGATTGATTATTCTCTTCAACATTATTTATTAATGGTTCCTTATTGTCCTTGTTTTCCATAACCAAGATCAGTCAATATTTTGACAATACCCTTGGCACATTTTCCTCTTCTTCATTCTCATTGCTAACTGCCTGCTTTGGGCCTTCCTTGTCTTCAAGTAATTCATTGCTGAAGTAGCTTCTTACATGGCATCTCTTCCACCTTCCTCCATCTCTTCCTCCTTCATAGTTCTGTCATGTTATTTTATTCACAAACCTCCAGAGATTCTGTGTGGATCACAGAATATTATACAAAAATTTTAACCTGGCATTCAAAACTCTTACAATATGGTTTCAACCTGTATCTATTTTTTACAAAAATTTTAACCTGGCATTCAAAACTCTTACAATATGGTTTCAACATATATCTATTTATATCTGTTTTTCTAATCATCTTACCTTAAATTATGTAAATGAGTTTACCTTGAATTCCCCTGAGCAGTTTTAAATACTCATTCTTTCATTAACCTTATTCCTTGGCTCATACTGTCTGCATCCTCTGTCTGAGACAACTTTCCCTCCTATTCAGTAGGCGGGAATCTTATTTAAATTAAATCTTATTTGTTAAATTAAATTAAATCTTATTTGTCACAAAATTTGAGCTCCAATGAGCCCCTTAAAAAACTTCTCCATACTGTGCACTGGAAGTAGTATTTCTCTCTGAATCATTGAGCACTTTATAAGTATCTCTACTTTGTAGCCCTTATAAATGTTGTGATTTTTTGTTTATTTATCAATATCTTTCTTCTTCTAGACAATAATCTCTAAAAGGGCAAGAACCATACCTATTTATGTGTTCATTCTGTTCCCAGGGTCTGACACAGTATCTGTCACATTGTAGATGCTCAGTAGGTAGTTAGCAAACAAGTAGCTGAATCACCATCTCTTAAGATCCATCACTTTTTAATTCGTGAGGATAGATATTTGTATCCATGTCTTGTCTTTCATAATAAACTATTAGCTTCTTGAAAACAATAAGTCTGATTCTGTTTGGTATCCCACAAAGAAAAATGCCTTCCATGTTGAAACTATTCATTTATAAATATTATTATTAAGCATTATTCATAGAAATATATTTATTAATAGTCACTAACAGGGCAAATTTAGGAAAAGACACAGTTTTAGAGTCCTATAGCCCTATGTTCAAATCCTGGTTTTGTAAAGTTAGATAAAAAATATTCAGTAATATTTTCCAATTAAAATAAGTATTATATTTTATATCATTCAAAGAACTTTCACATATATCTTAGTTGATTGTCAAATAGGGTTAGATAGTATTACAATGCCTGATTTACAGATTAGGCAACAGAGTTGTGAAGATAAGGCAATTGAGGCTTGGAACAAGGATTCAAACTAAGGTTTTTGGAGGTCAAAGTCTGTGTCTTTCCCATTTTCTTTAGTATATTGGCAGCAGAGATGCAGATCAATGGATGTGTGCCTTTGAATAATAACTTTTTCCCCTAGAATTCAGGTCTCCTTTAGTCCTTATCCACTATTATGACCTCTGACGGAGCACATTTGGAGTTTCTGTTGTCAGGAGAAAAAGGCAGGAGAATATGTGTGGTAAGTTTTGGAAACAAAACAGATTAGGTCCATTTTCATACTTGACAGGTGGAAAATACACTAAAGTCATAAAATACTCTTTTTTTCCTCTCTGAAGTCTTCTTCACCAAACAGGTACAAAGTGAAAACTCATCACTTTTATTTAAACCACAGATCTACTTCTATTCTTCCTGTAAAAGCACTTGATCCCTGTGATGAAGCCCAAATCCAAATCAAGAGAAAAACAGCTCTTATTTATTACGCAGTTTGCTCTCATCATGTTCTTCCCAGAAATGAATCCCTGTCCCTCTCGGACTTTCTTTCACAGGACACTCTGATCTGGCTCTCCCTCTCAGCACCAGGAGAGTTGTTTTGCCTGGCTTATCCCATCAATAGAAGGCTCAGCTCCCTTTTCTCACACTCACAGTCCAGCAGACCATTTTCCTAGGTCATCAACAGAGAAATGGGGAGTCTTCTTTTAACAGGCTGCACTTCTGCCAAGTTCCAAAGTGCTCTCGCCCTTCCTTAAGGATGCAGAATATTTACTTTTTACCCAAAACATCTGGATACCTTGTGTGAGTAACCCTCTCCTGAGGGTGGTGGGTTGTTTGAAAGCAGATCATTCCAGTAAAAAAAAATGTTCAGGCACTTTCAGACAATTCTGATAGGACTTGATAACAAAACAAAACAGATATCTTCCCCACTGCAGTTTCCACTCAATAGCAGGTGAAACAATAAAAATATTGAGCAAGCCAAATTAATCTGTATCCAGAGAATTTTAATAATAAAATTTCAAACAAATAATTCCACATAGATCCTCTGGGGTTTTGCCAGTAAGTCTTTAACAATCTGTTTTTAATAGCCAGACAATATACTACGGCAGCAGGCATTGAAAAATAATGAAAATACTTTGTAAATAACAAATAAAAGCGAGAATGGTGCTCAACACAATTTCAAAAAAGAAACAAAACAGTGACAGCAAACATTTTGGCTGAACCACACGGAGCACCAGATATTACATGGATTAAATAATGTCTATCAGCTGGATGGCTGAGCATGACAGCCTCCATTTTTAATCCAGAGCAATGTGAAGGGATGTAGCCTGACTACAACTTCCTCTGTGTGAGTCAGATGTGCATGCTTAGTTGCTCAGTCATGTCTGACTCTTGTGACCCCATGGACTGTAACCTGCCAGGCTCCTCTGTCCGTGGGATTCTACAGGCAAGAATACCGGAATGGGTTGCCATTCCCTTCTCCAGGGAATTCTGACTCAGGGATCAAACCCAGGTCTCCTACATTGCAGGCAGATTGGTTACCATCTGAGCCACCAGGGAAGCCCTATGAGCCAGACAGCTAAGGGTTAATGCAGATCTTATTAACAATTGTATTAGAATCATGGAATTTGGTATGTTTTTCCTTTTCTTTTATTCATAGCCCAAAAACTGTCTCAAAACTTCAGAAATAAAAACTAAGTTTTAACAAGACACTTTTTTGGTGACCATTATTTTCTCTAGTTAGTGTAACACCTCATTTGTCCATCACCAGTGAGAGAACACTTATTCTTCGTAAATTAATTTTCCTATAAAAGAAAGCAAGTTTCGTGTTCAAAGGAATAAATTTCATTTAGATATTTTTTCTGGAACTCTTTCTAAGAGATATTACATATTGAACAGGATTTGACCTTTTCTGATGATTCAGAGATATCGTCATGAGCATCAATCACTGTGAATCGCCACCAACTCCTTTCTCTCAAAACACACACACTGGAATCTCTCTCAAGCTGAAAGAAATGTTCATTTTGATCTTATCTACCTTGAATTACTCCCTTTATGTTCTTTTTAAAAATAACTTTATTGAGATATAGTTCATATACCATACAATTCACTCATTCAAAGTGTACAATTTAATGGGGTTAGTATATTTATGGATCTGCAACTGTCACCATACTCAATTTCAGAACACCTTCAAAAAGATACTCATACCCTTTAGCTATCATCCTCCTCACCTCTCACCCCCTCCAGCCCAAAGCAGTATTAATCTATTTTCTGTCCCTAGATTTCCCTATCCTGGACTTTATATCAGTGGAATCATATAGTACAAAGTCTTATGTGACTGACTTCTTTCACTTGGCATAATATTTTCAAGATTCATCAGTACTTCATTCCTCTTTATCACCAAATAATACTCCATTGTGAGGAGTAGCAGATTTTTTTAAAAAATGCATTTCTCTGTTGATGGACATTTGAGTTGTTTCTACCTTTGACTCTTGTATATTGCTGCTATTAACATTCATGTACAAGTTTCTTTGTGGGTGTATTTCTTCATTTCTCTTGAGCATATACCTAGGAATGTTATTCCTGGATCATTTGTCTATTCTGTGTTTAATTGTTTAAGTAACTGCCAGGTGGTTTTCCAATGTGGAAGTACCATTTTACACCCTCTCCTTCAAACCCCAACAGCATATGAGGCTTCCAATTTCTCCACATCCTTGACAACATCTGTTTTCTGACTTTTTGTTTCTAGCCATTCTGTGTGGTCACAAAGAGTCAGACATGACTGAACATCCCACATGTACACACACACACACACACACACATTCTAGTGGGTATGAAATGGTATTTCATTATGATCTTGATTTGTATTTTCCTGGTCACTAATGATGTCAAGCATCTTGGCCATTTGTGTGTGTGTGTGTGTGTGTGTGTGCATCTGTGTGCGTGCACTGCTCAGTCATGTCCAACTCTTTGCGATCCCATTGACTGTATGTAGCTCGCCAAGCTCCTCTGTCCATGGGATTGTCTCAGCAAGAGTACTGGAGTGGGTTGCCGTTTCCTTCTACAGGGGATCATTTGTATACCTTTGTAGAATTGTCTATACAGATCCTTTGCCCACTTTTAATTGGTTTGTCTTTTTACTATTGGATTGTAAGAGTTCTTCATATATATATATATATATATATATATATATATATATATATAAAGTTCATTATCAAATATGTGATTTGCAAATATTGTTTCCCACCCTGTGGGTTTTTGTGCTTTTTTTTGATGATGTCTTTTTCCCTTAATTTCCTTCTGCTCTTGTTGCCCAGCTACTT
Source organism: Bos mutus (assembly GCF_027580195.1). NCBI lineage: Eukaryota > Metazoa > Chordata > Mammalia > Artiodactyla > Bovidae > Bos > Bos mutus. The sequence goes on from NC_091621.1 coordinate 94,022,135, forward strand.
GAAAGAAGTTCCTCATAGTCCTGGTCTGCTACATCTCACTTCTCATTCATTGCTAAAATCTACTGTAATGAGGTGTCAACACCCACTACTCCTTTGAAACCCTCTTACTCAGGCCAAATTGTTCTTATTAGGGCCAAAGTGGCCTTTTTTATTGTTAAATCCAAAGGCATTTTCTTAAAGCTCATTCTACTTGACTTTTGACTCTTGGCAATGGTCAATCTTCTTTTTTTTAAAGTATCTCCTCCTTCACTTCCAAACTAAACTACCATTTTCTACATATTTTACTCTTATTATGTTAACAATTCCTTATTTTCTTTCTCTTGTCCTTTAATTCTACTTACACTTAAATGTTGATGTTCCCCAGAGTTTAATCCACCATCATCTTTTCGGAATATATATTCTTCTTAAATGATCTCATTTATTTCCATGCCTTCAACTTCTATTGATAACTCCCCAAATAAAACTCCAGCTTTCACCTTGTTTTAAAGTTCAGAACTATATATATATTTTTTACTAAGTATGAGTAGCTACCTCTTAATCACTTAGAGATCTTGCAGGCAGCTAAATGTTTTCAAAATATCAAATACATTTTCTCTCTCATTGTTTATCTTCTCTTATTCTCATAACATTGGGGCAAGGAAGCTTGGAATCTTTCTCCATTATTCTTTTTCTTTTATGTTGGTCTCACATTGGTCATGATGTTGATTTTATCTACCAAATGCTTTCCTAATCTTTTCCTTTTGTTTCCTCACTACTGTCATTGCCTTTCCAAAAACTTTCAAAACCACTTATTAGGATTATTTTAGTATAGTCTGGGAGAAGGCAATGGCAACCCACTCCAGTACTCTTGCCTGAAAAATCCCATTGACAGAGGAGCCTGGTAGGCTGCAGTCCTTGGGGTCGAGAAGAGTCGGACAGGACTGAACGACTTCACTTTCACTTTTCACTTTCCTGCATTGGAGAAGGAAATGGCAACTCACTCCAGTGTTCTTGCCTGGAGAATCCCAGGGATGGGGGAGCCTGGTGGGCTGCCATCTATGGGGTCACACAGAGTTGGACACGACTGAAGCGACTTAGCAGCAGCAGCATAGTCTAATTCCCTTCTTCCATCATGTCTCCTGTTGAATCCATCTTTCTCACTTTGGTCAGCATTAACTTTCTAAAATCCCCTTTGCATTAGCAGCCTTCATGTTAACCAGTTGACTTCCTGCAACCCACAAGATAAATTCAGATGACTTTTTTCATTTTATTATATTTTCATTCCCTTAATTAGTTTTTCCCTTGTCTATGTTTCTCTTCTCTTGTCCATGATCCAGAAATTTTAATCTTCTCTTCCTTCCAATTGCTGTATTCATCTTTTTATTGGTATGTAACAAATTACTAGAAATTTAAAAGCTTAAAGTGACATAAATTTATTATCTCATAGGTCTGTGAATCAGGACGCTGGCACACTTTAGCTGTGTCTTCCACCCAGAATCTCACTAAAGTGAAATCAAGGTGTCACTCATCTGTATCCATATATGGAAGGTTAACTAGGGAGAGAGCCAGCTCCATATTCCTTCAGGTTGTTTGTAGCATTTATTTCCTTGCAGTATGAGTGAGGTAGTCATTTTATTACTAGTTGCTGTAGGGGCCACTGTAACTAGGATCACTCTCAGCTTCTTACAGGTGACTCTCAGTTGTCCATCACAGGCTGTCTGCACCGTGGCAGTGTGCTTCTTCAAGGTCAGTAGGAGGAACCTTCTCTTAAATCTTTTAGTGTCTTTGAAGAGCTCATCCAATTAGATCAGATTCACCCAAGATAATCTCCATTTTGATGAACTGAGAGTCAACTGATTAGAGACCTTCATTCAATCTGTAAAATCCTTTTGACATATAATGCAATATAATCATTGAGTGATAGTCCATTATATTCACAGGCATGTCTTGCTCACACTCAAGGGGAAGGGATTATACAGGACATAGTCAGCAGGGATGGGAATCCTGGGGGGTATCTTAGAATTCTGCCTGCTGTACACATCATGCTCTCTCATTACATTTCATGCTGCATAGTCTATCCTTTCTTTCTACTATATCCTTCATTACATTTCTTTATTATCAATTTGGAAAGCCCTTGATGGCTTTTAACAGCAACTGCAGACCTTACTTTTCCATTAAGCCTTCAAGACAAATCAGTTTTCCCTTCTCTGAGTTCTTACTGCACTTTCTTTTTCTCTTATAACTGCCTATGTTCCTGCTTTCCCAGGTGAACTGTAAATCTCACGGGCATGAATTGCGTTTTACTTGTCTTAGCTTCCCGAACCCCAGACACGTGTTAAATTCTTAATAAATGGGTATTAAATGAAATAATCCATCTCTCTGTTGTGTAGTAAGGTCATGATAACCTCATGGTCTGCAGGAGTGAATAGAGCTTTTAAGCACATAGCAAATGTCCTCAGATTGACACTTTTAGGCCAGTTTTTTTGTTTCATTTTGTTTTGGTTTGCCCTGTTCCATTGTATTATCAGATTGCCAAGTGTCATTGTTTCTTGGAGTCAGGGAGCTTGGCTGCAAAACCACTTCTGATTTTTTGTATCCAAATGATGTGGACCATGAAATAAGCTAATTTAATATGTTAGATTTTAAGAACAAAGTATGAATACAATGAGCTTTCATTGTCAGAAAGTCTCTTTTATGGGTGTAGTACTTGACCATTGGCACAGAAACTGCAGAATCAATTTCGACTGTTTTTGTAGGAATTCATCCAGGCACTTGAGGAGAAGGCAATGGCACCCCACTCCAGTACTCTTGCCTGGAAAATCCCATGGGCAGAGGAGCCTGGTGGGCTGCAATCCATGGGGTTGCGAAGAGTCTGACACGACTGAGTGACTTCACTTTCACTTTTCACTTTCATGCATTGGAGAAGGAAATGGTAACCCACTCCAGTGTTCTTGCCTGGAGAATCCCAAGGACAGGGGAGCCTGGTGGGCTGCCGTCTATGGGGTCGCACAGAGTCAGACATGACTGAAGTGACTTAGCAGCAGCATCCAGGTACTTGAAAATCAGTTAGCAAAGCTTTCTGAGTAAATGACCTTTAAATAAGTCAGGGCCAATTTAGTGTTCACAAGATCAATCATTTGGAAAGTTAAGTTTTTATAGAAGATACTAAAAGCAGGAGAATTTATTCACCCTTTTACTGTTTTGCCTATAAAATTATTAACAAATGAAAGTTTTCAAGGAGCTTAGCAGAGAGTTTTGATATAGGGAAAGTGAGCTCATAATATTTCCTTCAAGCTTAAATACTTCAATTTACTTGTTTTTGTAATTTCATTCATTACGTCTCTCTAGTTGATGGCACCCCACTCAAATACTCTTGCCTGGAAAATCCCATGGATGGAGGAGCCTGGTAGGCTGCAATCCATGGGGTCGCGAAGAGTCGGACACGACTGAGTGACTTCACTTTCACTTGTCACTTTCATACATTGGAGAAGGAAACAGCAGCCCACTCCAGTGTTCTTGCCTGGAGAATCCCAGGGATGGGGGAGCCTGGTGGGCTGCCGTCTATGGGGTCTCACAGAGTCGGACACGACTGAAGCTACTTAGCAGCAGCAGTATAGAGATAAGATCATGAATGCATGTTTTAGAATCAGGCATCAAGTTCCCAGAGGACCACAAAAAAAGCAGAAATCAATGAAACAGAGCTCAGTTGAAATAACTATAAATTTGGAGCTACCCAAGTTCTATATTCCAAGGACTACAGTGGCAATTTGCCATGAGTTTGAGGGCAATGCTTAATCTGCACGGAAATTTATATAAATTTTAAAATTTTGAACGTGCACGCACAAGCTTAGCACTTGTTTACAGGTTAATGTTTTACTTCTTTTCATCACTTATGAAAACTGTAAGATGGAAAAGCTTTGTTCTCAGATCACTATTATGCAAAAATGGCAGATCTGGAATTCAAGGTCATTGTTTTAAAATAACTATACTGGTTCTAAGCTAGGGCCTGCTTATTGCTGTGCTTATTACCCTGTTAACATAAAATATGTTTCATAGATAATATTAATGAGACACCCCCAGAAACCAAATATTAATATAACAATCATAGCAGGTTCGATGCAGAAAACTGTGATTCTCTTCCAAGTACAAACATGGACTTTCAGTTTGTTTTGATGTTATTCTGAAACCACAGCCTCTCAAAGACACAACTTTATTAAATGAGTTCTTTCATTTATTTTTTGTTTTTGGTGGGTGATGGCTTAGACTGTGCATTGACTATTTGCAGACAGTAGTGACATGTATACGGAATAAGGTTTTTTAATAACAAATCTATTAAGAAAGCAAATACTCAACTCTTATAATCATCTGCAGTCAAGAAGATGCAGAACTTTGGAAACAGAATATAACCATAATATAAAGAACTTACATGGAATAAGGAGAAGATGAGTCAAGAATATCCAATTTGGATTCTACTCTTCTTCCTGCAATTTGGGAAAATCTGTAAAACCCTGTTCATCTCAGTAATCTAGTAAAGGAAACATTTGATCATAAGAGTTATATGAATACATTCCTCAAAGGAGAGAGTCAGTTCAGTTCAGTCGCTCAGTCGTGTCCGACTCTTTGTGACCCCATGAACCTCAGCATGCCAGGCCTCCCTGTCCATCACCAATTGCCAGAGTCTACCCAAACCTATGTCCATTGAGTCAGTGATGCCATCCAACCATCCCATCCTCTGTCGTCCCCTTCTCCTCCTGCCCTCAATCTTGCCCAGCATCAGGGTCTTCTCAAATGAGTCAACTTTTCACATCAGGTGACCAAAATATTGGACTTTCAGCTTCAACATCAGTCCTTCCAATGAACACCTAGGACTGATCTCCTTTAGGATGGACTGGTTGGATCTCCTTGCAGTCCAAGGGACTCAAGAGTCTTCTCCAACACCACAGTTCAAAAGCATCAATTCTTCAGTGCTCAGCTTTCTTTATAGTCCAACGCTCACATCCATATGTGACTACTGGAAAAACCATAGCCTTGACTAGATGGACATTTGTTGACAAAGTAATGTCTCTGCTTTTTAATATGCTGTCTAGGTTGGTCATAACTTTCCTTCCAAGGAGTAAGCATCTTTTAATTTCATGGCTGCATCACCATAAAAGCCGCCAATATTTCAATAGTTAATTGCTTGTAACAGTATAAAATAAGAATAAAAATAGTTGAAACAACACAAAAGAATGGATGATGACCAAACTGAGTAACTATAAACATGAAATCCAGTAATTCTCTACAGTCCATAAGTCTGAAAACGATTCAATCACTAAAATGTGAGCACTATTAGAGTGATAATCATGTTCAATGTATGATCTCCACTGACTGGCCTAATTTCAGCTCCTATAGTCACCACTTAAGTCTTTATTGAGCTAAATAATGATAGAGGATCTGTTATGTTACACTATGACTGTGAGTCTTGGATTAAAATATGTGGTCTTAGAAATGAATCAGCACATAATAGATAATCAGCATAAGGAAGATTGGATAAAACTCTGACACAAGCCTGTAGAGATGTTTTCCTATTCCTAGTGAAGTACTTCATCTTCTTTAGCAAGGTGGTACTAATGGTGATTGATAAACCCATGCCAGTGATGACTTTAAAAGTATCTATATGTATTACACGCATATATATGCATGTAATACATATGTCTGTTTAGAATAAGAGTAGAATATTCTATAATGTTACTTTTTCCAATACACATAAAATCTTGAAGTCTAAATACACTGAAATTGAGAATCAAATCCCACGTTTTGGGGATTCTACTGGCCAGAATTTAAAAGCAGGTTAAGAACTTAGGATGACTCATAAAAAAGCACCTGTTCTTGTTTGGTACAATTTTGTATAGCCTGATGCCTTCAAGTTTAAGAAGAATAACATAAGCAGAACAGATCTATACCAAAAGACCTTATGGTATAATATTAGTGGAAACAATTGAATAATTGAGTTTCATTGAGTATTTTGGGGAATTTGAGAACAAGTTAGAGAACCATAGCTAGAGTCTTTTAATAAATATACTATAGCAAGCCATCACTTGATGGCAAATAGACAGGAAAATGGAAATAGGGACAGACTTTATTTTCCTGGGCTCCAAAATCACTGAGGATGGTGATTGAAGCCATGGAATTAAAAGACACTTGCTCCTTGGAAGAAAAGTTATGACAAACCTAGACAGGATATTAAAAGCCGAGACATCACTTTGCCAACAAAGTTCTGTAGAATCAAAGCTATAGTTTTCCCAGTAGTCACCTATGGATATGAGAGTTGGATTATAAAGAAAGCTGAGTGCCAAAGAATTGATGCTTTTGAACTATAGTTCTGGAGAAGGCTCTTGAGAGTCTCTTGGACAGCAAGGAGATCAAACCAGTCAATACTAAAGGAAATCAACCCTGAGTATTCATTAGAAGGACTGATGCTGAAGCTGAAGCTCCAATACTTTGGTACCTGATTCGAAGAGCTGAATCACTGGTTAAGACCCTGATGCTGTGAAAGATTGAAGGCAAGAGGAGAAGGGGACAGTGTAAGATGAAATGGTTGTTGGATGGCATCACCAACTCAACGGACATGAGTTTGAGCAAACTCTGGGAAATAATGAAAGACAGGGGAGCCTGGAGTGCAGCAGTCTATGGGATCGCAGAGTTTGACATTTCTTGGCAACTGAACAACATAGTCAAATGATATACCAAAAATCCATCAAGTTGAGACCTCTCCAACTAACTGTGTAACTTTTACTAAAGAATTGCCTAATCTCAGGAAGGCTGTTTTCTTGTTGTAAAAGAATACTGAACTACATGATATCTAACCTCCTTTTCTTTTTTTTTTAATTTTTAATTTTTTTATTTTTTATTTATTTTTATTTATTTTATTTTTTAAATTTTATTTTATTTTTTAAACTTTACATAATTTTTCTAGCTCTAACATTCTAAAATGCTAAGCCTGATTTTCTGTTGTTGTGTTCTACTGCTATTCTATTCAATAAATCCACGGTGCTGTGCTGTAATTTTCTTGCACCAATGCTTGGAAAGAATGCGTTACTACAGGATTATTTAAAAAGGTCTGGATTATTTTTCACACATTTGATAACAATAGCATTTTGAGTTATATATTTTTTTGTGTTTGTGATCATATAGTTTGTCTAAACCATCAAAGAACAAAAACTGGGCAGACACAAAAACAGGTGTCCAGTAAGTCTGGTTGGTGATGGCATAATAATACTACCTATATTGGGAAGCCAGTGACAGATTGGGAGTCAGTGTCTGTATAATATTATCAGGTGGATAATGAGTGTAATATGAATTGCTGAATATAAGATATTGAACAGGTCTGTCTGTTGACTGTAAAGATTGAAAACACCTTTAAAATCAACCTTATATCAAGAAAAGCAGAGAAGAATGTCAAATACTTTCTAAATATACTTTCTAAAATACTTTCTAAAATATATTAAAAGCAGTAAGTACCCTGGGTGAATAAAGATGACAATATTATAGAAACACATAAGACCAAGAGTTCTGAATTCAGAAATATGGTTATTCTTTAGGCCTTCACCCTACTGAACAGATTTCAACACTATATATGGCTATTTCATCAAGGACTTTGAAACAAACTTTTAAAAGCCTCTAAAGATACTTTGTGGAATTCATTGAGCAACAATTGATGTTTACTCTGGGAGTATTTGATTGGGAAATTCAGTTATTACTTGGGAATGAATCAACTTCTGAAATCATAATGATTTTGATAATATTCATACCATCTCCTTGAAAGCTGAAAGAATGAATTTTTAAAACCAAATTCTAGAAATGGCCATCAAATAATGAGTCCTACCATTTGTTTTGCCACAGTGATTTCCATCTCTGGAATGACTAAGGTTTTAATTATTGCTAGCAGTCTTGCTGCTCACAGATTTTTAGCAGTAGCCATTCGTTCTATATTCTCTGGTTAAGCACACCATCCAATATAAAACTCCCATCTAAAAATATAGTGTAAGTGAGATCTCAATAACTTACTCAAGTTAAATTGAACTGCATGTCTTTCACACTGGCAGAGTACACATGGTCTTTAAGTAAACTGATCTGCCTTTTAAAATGATTTTTCCTAAACCTTCTGCTTCAATTAGTCCTTGCCCTTCCCTCAGGAACCACTGTTAGCAAAAGACAATAGCAGCAACCTTTTAGATATTGTTGGAGAAGGCAATGGCACCCCACTCCAGAACTCTTGCCTGGAAAATCCCATGGACGGAGGAGCCTGGAAGGCTGCAGTCCATGGGGTCGCTGAGGGTCAGACACGACTGAGCAACTTCACTTTCATGCACTGGAGAAAGAAATGGCAACCCACTCCAGTGTTCTTGCCTGGAGAATCCCAGGGATGGGGGAGCCTGGTGGGCTGCCGTCTATGTGGTCACACAGAGTCAGTCGGACACGACTGAAGTGACTTAGCAGCAAACTATGTTTGTAGATACAATAAAACTTTTGGTGCAGTCAGCTAAATAAAGTGCAACCATCTGCCATATCATCCACACACTGACCTTGAATGAGATGTTAGATACTAAAAATTCTGAAGAAGAAATGAAAAAAGTTTGTTTGCTAATATCCAAAATAATTTATCTAAATTAAACTTAGGGGGTAACACTTTTATTTTATGAAGTAGTGTGAAGTCATTTCTCATACTAAAGTGAAATATCTTGCTGTGAGCTCTAAGGTGTTTTGAGGAATGCTGGTCCTGACACTTCCTCCACAAAAATGGAAGAGAAACATTATAGAAATGTTGCATAATAAATTCTCTTCTTTCAGTATCACAATGCACATTAGTATTTGAATCAGTTCTAATGAGGTGAATGAAACTGGAGCCTATTATACAGAGTGAAGTAAGCCAGAAAGAAAAACACCAATACAGTATACTAACGCATATATATGGAATTTAGAAAGATGGTAATGATAACCCTGTATGCAAGACAGCAAAAGAGACACAGATGTATAGAACAGTCTTTTGGACTCTGTGGGAGAGGGCAAGGGTGGGATGATTTGGGAGAATGGCATTTAAACATGTATATTATCATATATGAAACGAATCGCCAGTGCAGGTTCGATGCATGACACAGGGTGCTTGGGGCTGGTGCACTGGGATGACCCAAAGGGATGGGATGAGGAGGGAGGTCGGAGGGGGGTCCAGGATGCGGAATGCATGTATACCCGTGGTGGATTCATGTCAATGTATGGCAAAACCAATACAATATTGTAAAGTAATTAGCCTCCAATTAAATAAATTTATACTAAAAAAAGAAACAAACAAAAAAAACCTCTGAGAAGTCCTGTTCCAAAGAGACCCATTTAACTTTGTTACAATTTCATAAATACATTTTTTCCTATTTTTCCTTATAACACCTATATTTTTCTCTCAAGGAAATATTTTTCTTCAAGTTATACCCCAAGAAATGTTGTGTTTCCCTTTGTGGAAATGAAACATAAGAGGCCACAATTTTCCCTACTTGGCCAAAACACTATTAAACTGGCACAAAATAATGACATATAACTACCTAAGCTTTTCATGACTTAGATTGCCTCTTTCTCCTAAGGGAAAAAATAACAGATATCTCAGTTTGTTCTAAGTCCCTCCGTTCACCCACCAACCACCTGATTAGAAATTGCAAGTGTTTACCACATAGTCCTAGAACTTCTGAGCCATTTTGTCTTTTCCAAAATTCTGCATACAGGTGTGATTTTTAAGGGTGTTTCATTAATGGTGGGTTTCATCATTAAGGAATGATAGCTCAGTTGGTAAAGAATCCACCTCCAATGCTGAAGACCTCGGTTCTATCCCTGGGTTGTGAAGATCCCCTGGAGAAGGGAAAGGCTACCCACTCCAGTATTCTGGCCTGGAGAATTCCATGAACTATAAAGTCCATGGGGTTTCAAAGAGTCAGACACAACTGAGTGACTTTCACTCATCATTAATAACAATAGAAATAGTAACAATATGAAAAGTAATAATATAGCTTTAAAACAAATTGTCATAGGGAGAATGGAGGATATGTGAAAAAGTATCCATAGAGTATTCTTTTATCTTTCCTGGAAAGGGTATAGTCAGAATATCAGAATAATATCTGAAAGAAGACTAACAGTTTAAGATGTATCTAAAACAACAAACTCTGCCTGTTGGAAAGGTCCAGTTACCACTTTGGTTCCTGTGTTACTACTGTGTTACTACAAATATATTTGAACAGATTTCCCATTTTCTTCACCTCCAATTCTTTCTAATTCCTCATGTATTATTATGATTGTTGAAGGTTTGAGTGAGCCATAATGGTTTCTAGGAAGCTGCTTAGCAAGAAAAATAAAATTGACTTCATGGTGAGAGGAAGGTAAATTAAAATTTCAGTCATTAAAGAAAAGGGAACCCTCTTACACTGTTGGTGGGAATGCAAACTAGTACAGCCACTATGGAGAACAGTGTGGAGATTCCTTAAAAAACTGGAAATAGAACTGCCTTATGATCCAGCAATCCCACTGCTGGGCATACACACCGAGGAAACCAGAATTGAAAGAGACACGTGTAGCCCCAATGTTCATCGCAGCACTGTTTATAATAGCCAGGACATGGAAGCAACCTAGATGTCCATCAGCAGATGAATGGATAAGAAAGCAGTGGTACATATACACAATGGAGTATTACTCAGCCATTAAAAAGAATACATTTGAATCAGTTCTAATGAGGTGGATGAAACTGGAGCCTATTATACAGAGTGAAGTAAGCCAGAAAGAAAAACACCAATGCAGTATGCTAATGCATATATATGGAATTTAGAAAGATGGTAACAATAACCCTGTATAAGAGACAGCAAAAGAGACACTGATGTATAGAACAGTCCTGTGGACTCTGTGGGAGAGGGAGAGGGTGGGATGATTTGGGATAATGGCATTGAAACATGAATAATATCATATATGAAACAAGTCGCCAGTCCGGGTTCGATGAAAGATACTGGATGCTTGGGGCTGGTGCACTGGGATGACTCAGAGGGATGGCACGGGGAGGGAGGAGGGAGGAGGGTTCAGGATGGGGAACACGTGTATATCTGTGGCAGATTCATGTTGATATATGGCAAAACCAATACAATATTGTAAAGTTAAAAAATAAAATATAATAAATTAAAAAAATAAAAGAAAAAAAATAAATAAAATTTCAGTCATTACTAAAATTTTGAAAGCACTCCTGTATCTTCCTTCTGAAGTTCTTAACATCTAGAAGCCTCTAGATGTCCTCTAGAATTCCTACTATAAAAACTAGCATTTGAATCTTTGAATGAAATCAATAAAATGAAAGTATTTTATAATAATTATTACAAAGCGGCCTTAGGGACAATAAAGTCTAGGCCTCTTTTGAAGTTAAATTGCTATGTTTGAGGATGCAGAAATTAAAAATGCTACCCCTTCTTAGGCCCTCCATTTTTAAAAGTGGCACTTGAATCCTTACATATTTGGTTGCCTGACTTTGAAATTAAGCCTTGGTTGTAGGTTTTTCCGACCCAGAAATCCCACTGCTGGCATACACCCCAAAGAAACCAGAATTGAAAGAGACACATATACCACAATGTTCATTGCAGCACTATTTACAATAGTCAGGCCGTGAAAGCAACTTAGATGTCCACTAGCAGATGAATGGATAAGGAAGTTGTGGTACAAATATACAATGGAATATTACTCAGCTATAAAAAGGAATGCATTTGAGTCAGTTCTAATGAGGTGGGTGAATCTGGAGCCTATCATATGGAGTGAAGTAAGTCAGAAAGAGAAAAACAAACACTGTATATTAAGGCATATATATGGAATTTAGAAAGACAACGATCCTGAACGCAGGGCAGCAAAGGAGACACAGATGTAAAGGACAGACTTTCAGACTCTGTGGGAGAAGGCAAGGGTGGGATAATTTGAGAGAATAGCATTGAAATGTGTACATTACCACATAAAATAGACGACCAGTGCAAGTTTGATGCATGAAGAAGGGCACCCAAAGCTGATGCTCTGGGACAACACAGAGGGATAGGGTGGGAGGGAGGTGGGAGCGGGGTTTAGGATTGGGGAAGACACATGTATACCTGTAGCTGATTCATGTCAATATACAGCAAAAACTATCACAATATTGCAAAGCAATTATCCTCCAATTTAAATAAATCAATTAATTATTTTTAGAAAAGAAATTAGGCCTTGTTGGATAAAGACACAGACTTCCGAGGTCAGACTGGTGGTAAAGAACCTGCCTGGAAATGTCAGAGATACAAGAGATGCAGGTTCGATCCCTGGGTTGATACCCTGGAGGAGAGCATGGCAACCCATTTCAGTTTTCTTGCCTGGAGAATCCCAGGGACAGAAGTTGTACTCCTTAGAATCACAGAATTGAACATGACTGAAATGACTTAACCAGAGAGGGCAATGGCACCCCACTCCAGTACTCTTGCCTGGAAAATCCCATGAAGGGAGGAGCCTGGTGGGCTGCAGTCCATAGGGTCGCTACAAGACTGAGCGACTTCACTTTCACTTTTCACTTTCCTGCATTGGAGAAGGAAATGGCAACCCACTCCAGAATTCTTGCCTGGAGAATCCCAGGGATGGGGGAGCCTGATGGGCTGCCGTCTATGGGGTCGCACAGAGTCAGACACGACTGAAGCGACTTAGCAGCAGCAGCAGCAGAAGTGACTTAACAGAGCACAGCATAGGATAAAGGCACAGAGCAAGATAGGATATATTAAATATCCTGTTTCAAATGGCCATGAGGCCTATGTTAATTTAAAATATTTTCAAATAAATAAACTTACTATAGATTATTTTTATTATTATTATCCCAAAAGCATACCTGCTCAGAACTTAGAAACTGAGTGCCTACCTTCAAATCAGTTTTATTGAATTAGAGCATCAGAGGTGTATGTTTTCTAAATTATTGAATTTGATTTAGGTCATCTTGGAAGAATGTTTCCACCCTCCAATCTTTGTTCCTCTTGATCGAAATAAACCAAAACATACCATCTATTTGATTAAAAATTATCCAAATCCCCTCCTTATTTTTTTCCAAGTGAGGGACTAATTGTTCAGATCCTGGCTGATACTAGATGACTGTGTGGCAATCATGCTTTTGTTCCTGTACCAGGTTAATAATATTCCCTACAGTAATATTGAAAAAGAAAATGTTGCATGTATAATACCCAGAATGAATTATGTATTTAATCAGTATTATTATTACTTTTGTTTTAATCAAATCATACTTGCTTGCCTTTTAACCTTTACTAAACTGAGAACTTCAATCAAAAATGCCTTTTTCCCTACATGTTTTTTAACCAAGTGAAGTTCTAGATAGCTTTTAAGTCCCAATTATAACTTCTTTTCTGAGACTTTCCTTAATGTCTCCTGGGAGAATTAATTGTTCCTTTATTCTGTGTCCCTGTGACCAACTTACAGTTATCTATAGAATTTAATTCTTACCAAAAATCTACTGTATTTGAAGAATATGACTTGATCACTATTCTTGAAGATCTTTTGATTTCACTCACTAGACTGTGCACTGAACAAAGCATAGCCAAAACCTGATTCATCTCTACACAGTGAGTACAGGGCATACCTTATAGAAGTATCTATAAATGTGGCTTGAATTAGGTTGAATTATAAAACAGATGGATTGTCATTTACTCTTCTGTACTGCAGCTCTGTGCACATGGTTGAAGCATCCATGTGAAACAGGCCAAAATGATTCTGTGGCCTGGCAGGGTCTTACCCAAGGTCCAGAAACCCAGGCTCTTTGGGGTACAGCTCTGATACAGGTGGCCATTGGCTGACCCCCCTCTTTCAATCATGCTTCTCTCTAAAGAGGACAGAACATCTTTTCTTGGAATAAAATACAGTAATATTCTACTAATTTAGTTTCTTTTTCTCATTCCTTCCAAATTGCAAGTAGCTTTCTATGATCTAAAACAGCATTCATCATAACTCAGAAATGTAACACGAACTTTCTCTCCCACATCCCTCTACTACTCCTCTTTCAAATACACCCTCTCTTAAGTTGAAGTTGAGGATAACTAAACACTATTACTCACTCTAAATAGAAGGGGATGGCATTGGAACTGAATGTTTAATTTTAATTCCTAATATAAATGTTTCATCAAAGCCATGAAAATCTTCATGGCAGTTCATTTTCACATGCTTTTTGCCAGTTTAGGAGAATAAGTAAGGAGATAAATGAATGCTGAGTCACACTTTAAAGAAAATCAACACACAGAAATCCCTTGCATTCCTATACACTAATAATGAGAAAACAGAAAGAGAAATTAAGGAAACAATTCCATTCACCATTGCAACGAAAAGAATAAAATACTTAGGAATATATCTACCTAAAGAAACTAAAGACCTATATATAGAAAACTATAAAACACTGGTGAAAGAAATCAAAGAGGACACTAATAGATGGAGAAATATACCATGTTCATGGATTGGAAGAATCAATATAGTGAAAATGAGTATACTACCCAAAGCAATTTATAGATTCAATGCAATCCCTATCAAGCTACCAATAGTATTCTTCACAGAGCTAGAACAAATAATTTCACAATTTGTATGGAAATACAAAAAACCTCGAATAGCCAAAGCGATCTTGAGAAAGAAGAATGGAACTGGAGGAATCAACCTACCTGACTTCAGGCTCTACTACAAAGCCACAGTTATCAAGACAGTATGGTACTGGCACAAAGACAGAAATATAGATCAATGGAACAAAATAGAAAGCCCAGAGATAAATCCACGCACATATGGACACCTTATCTTTGACAAAGGAGGCAAGAATATACAATGGATTAAAGACAATCTCTTTAACAAGTGGTGCTGGGAAATCTGGTCAACCACTTGTAAAAGAATGAAACTAGAACACTTTCTAACACCATATACAAAAATAAACTCAAAATGGATTAAAGATCTCAATGTAAGACCAGAAACTATAAAACTCCTAGAGGAGAACATAGGCAAAATACTCTCTGACATACATCACAGCAGGATCATCTATGACCCACCTCCCAGAATATTGGAAGTAAAAGCAAAAATAAACAAATGGGACCTAATTAAACTTAAAAGCTTCTGCACAACAAAGGAAACTATTAGCAAGGTGAAAAGACAGCCTTCAGAATGGGAGAAAATAATAGCAAATGAAGCAACCGACAAACAACTAATCTCAAAAATATACAAGCAACTCCTACAGCTCAACTCTAGAAAAATAAATGACCCAATCAAAAAATGGGCCAAAGATCTAAATAGACATTTCTCCAAAGAAGACATACAGATGGCTAATAAACACATGAAAAGATGCTCAATATCACTCATTATCAGAGAAATGCAAATCAAAACCACTATGAGATACCATTTCACACCAGTCAGAATGGCTGCGATCCAAAAGTCTACAAATAATAAATGCTGGAGAGGGTGTGGAGAAAAGGGAACCCTCTTACACTGTTGGTGGGAATGCAAACTAGTACAGCCACTATGGAGAACAGTGTGGAGATTCCTTAAAAAACTGGAAACAGAACTGCCTTATGATCCAGCAATCCCACTGCTGGGCATACACACCGAGGAAACCAGAATTGAAAGAGACACGTGTACCCCAATGTTCATCGCAGCACTGTTTATAATAGCCAGGACATGGAAACAACCTAGATGTCCATCAGCAGATGAATGGATAAGAAAGCTGTGGTACATATACACAATGGAGTATTACTCAGCCATTAAAAAGAATACATTTGAATCAGTTCTAATGAGGTGGATGAAACTGGAGCCTATTATACAGAGTGAAGTAAGCCAGAAGGAAAAACACCAATACAGTATACTAACGTATATATATGGAATTTAGAAAGATGGTAACGATAACCCTGTATACGAGACAGCAAAAGAGACACTGATGTATAGAACAGGCTTATGGACTCTGTGGGAGAGGGAGAGGGTGGGAAGATTTGGGAGAATGGCATTGAAACATGTGAAATATCATGTATGAAATGAGATGCCAGTCCAGGTTCAATGCACGATGCTAGATGCTTGGGGCTGGTGCACTGGGACGACCCAGAGGGATGGTATGGGGAGGGAGGAGGGAGGAGGGTTCAGGATGGGGAACACATGTATAATTTTTTTTTAAATTAAAATTGAATAAAAAAATAATAAAAAAAAAAAAAAAAAAAGAAAAAAAAAAAGAATGGATCTAATCAGCATTTTCAACACAACCATCAGGAGGAAGACAATTAATAACCTTTCAGTTTTGAAATATAAATGCAACAAGGACTACCTCAAGAATGTATCATAGAGAATATTTCTTGGAAAAATGATTTGAAAGGGAGGTCCAAAGACAGCCTGAAAGTGACTGTCTTAGGAGAAAGGAAAAAGCAAAAAAATTCTTTCTGTTGAATACACCAAGGGAAAAAAACTAAAGCCTCTGCATTAGTTTGCTAGAACTGTGTGACAAAGCAGCACAAACTGGTTTAAACAACAGAAATTTCTTGTCTCACAGTTTTGGAGGCCGTAAGTCTGAGATCAAGACATAAACAGGTTGGCTCCCTTTGGCGGTTGTGAAGAGGAATTTGTTCCGTGCCTCTCCTCTAGCCTCCAGGTGGTTTTCTGGCATCTTTGGCATGCATGCATGGTAAATTGCTTCAGTCCTGTCCGACTCTGTGCGACCCTATGGACTGTAGCCCACCAGGCTCCTCTGTCCATGGGATTCTCCAGACAAGAATACTGGAGTGGGTTGCCATGCCCTTCTCCAGGGGATCTTCCTGACCCAGGAATCAAAGCGATATCTCTTATGTCTCCTGCATTGGCAGGCAGGTTCTTTATCACTACTGCCACTTGGATTCCTTGGCATATACAAGGAATGTATATAGTCCAGATCTCTGGACTATGTTTGTATATGGTGTTCTTCCTGTGTGCATGTCTGGATTCAAAAAGGACACCTAAGTTGTATTCCCTGGTGACTCAGATGGTAAAGAATCTGCCTGCAATGCAGGAGACCTGGGTTCAATCTCTGGGTCAGAAAGATCTCCTGGAGAAGGGAATGGCAACCCACTCCAGTATTCTTGCTGGGAGAATCCCATGGACAGAGGAACCTGGTGGGCTACAGTTCATGGGTTCGCAAAGAGTTGAACACGACTGAGTGACTAACGTGAATCGCTAAGTTGTATTGAATTCCTACTCCACTGTGATCTCATCTTAATTAATTATACAGCCATAAGGTTTCCACTTCATGGGAAATAGATGGGGAAACAGTGGAAACAGTGTCAGACTTTATTTTTGGGGGCTCCAAAGTCACTGCAGATGGTGACTGCAGCCATGAAATTAAAAGACGCTTACTCCTTGGAAGGAAAGTTATGACCAACCTAGATAGCGTATTGAAAAGCAGAGACATTACTTTGCCAACAAAGGTCTGTCTGGTCAAGGCTATGGTTTTTCCAGTGGTCATGTATGGATGTGAGATTTGCACTGTAAAGAAAGCTGAGTGCCGAAGAATTGATGCTTTTGAACTGTGGTGTTGGAGAAGACTCTTCAGAGTCCCTTGGACTACAAGGAGATCCAACCAGTCCATTCTGAAGGAGATCAGCCCTGGCATTTCTTTGGAAGGAATGATGCTAAAGCTGAAACTCCAGTACTTTGGCCACCTTATGCGAAGAGCTGACTCATTGGAAAAGACTCTGATGCTAGGAGCGATTGGGGGCAGGAGGAGAAGGGGACGACAGAGGATGAGAGGGCTGAATGGCATCACTGACTCGATGGATGTGAGTCTGAGTGAATTCCGGGAGTTGGTGATGGACAGGGAGGCCTGGTGTGCTGTGATTCATGGGGTCGCAAAGAGTCGGACACGATTGAGCGACTGAACTGAACTGAAGGTTTCTACATATGAATTTGACGGCATGCAAGCAATCCACAGCAGCCGTGTTTTACTATACAGAGAGAGTTCATGTTGATGGTGTGATTTTTTTAATTAATTAATTTTTTGAAGGATAATTGCTTTATAGAATTTTGTTGTGTTCTGTAAAACCTCAACATGAATCAGCCATAGGTATACATATATCCCCTCCCTTTTGAACTTCCCTCCTATCATACCCCTCTGGGTTGATACGGAGTCCCTGTTTGAGTTTCCTTAGCCATACAGCAAATTCCCATTGGCTATCTATTTTACATATGGCAATGTAAATTTCCATGTTACTCTTTCCACACATCTCTCCCTCTCCTCCCATCTCCCCATGTCTATGAGTCTATTCTCTGTGTCTGTTTCTCCATTGCTTGCCCTGCAAGTCAATTCTTCAGCACCATTTTTTTAGATTCTGTATATATGTATTAGAATATGATATTTATCTTCCTCTTTCTGACTTACTTCACTCTGTATAATAGGTTCTAGGTTCATCCACCTCATTAGAACTGACTCAGAGGTGTTCCTTTTTATGACCGAGTAATATTCTGTGTTTATACGTACCACAACTTCTTTATCCATTCATCTATTGATGGACATCTAGGTTGCTTCCATGTTCTAGCTATTGTAAATACTGCTGCAGTGAATAATGGGATACATGTGTCTTTTTCAATTTTGGTTTCCTCAGGGTATATGCCTCAGAGTGGGATTGCTGGGTTATATGGTGGTTTTATTCCTAGTTTTTTTAAGGAATCTCTGTAATGTATGGAAATGTATGTATCAATTTACATACATAGTGGCTGTATCAATTTACATTCCCACCAACAGTGCAAGAGCATTCCCTTTTCTCCATACCCACTCCAGCATTTATTTTTTGTAGACTTTTTGATGAGGGCCATTCTGACCAGTGTGAGGTGATATCTCATTGTAGTTTTGATTTGCATTTCTCTAATAATGAGTGACGTAGAGCATCTTTTCATGTGTTTGTTAGCCATCTGTATGTCTTCTTTGGAGAAATGTCTGTTTAGGTCTTTTTCCCACTTTTTGATTGGGTTGTTTGTTTTTCTGGTATTGAGTTGTATGAGCTGTTTTATATTTTGGAAATTAATCCTTTGTCAGTTGTTTCATTGGCTATTATTTTCTGAGGGTTGTCTTTTTACCTTGCTTATAGTTTCCTTTGCTGTGCAAAAGCTTTTAAGCTTAATCAGGTCCCACTTATTTACTTTTGCTTTTATTTCCATTACTCTAGGAGGTGGGTCATAGTGGATCTTGCTTTGATTTTTGTTCTGCCTATGTTTTCCTCTAAGAGTTTTATAGTTTCTGGTCTTAAATTTAAGTCTCTAATCCATTTTGAGTTTATCTTTGTGTTTGGTATTAGGAAGTATTCTAATTTTTCTCTCTTACATGTAGCTCTCCAGTTTTCCCAGCACCACCTATTGAAAAGGCTGTATTTGCCCCATTGTATATCTTGCCTCCTTTGTCAAAAATAAGGTACCCATAGGTGCATGGGTTTATTGCTTGGCTTTCTATCTTGTTCCATTGGTCTATGTTTCTGTTTTTGTGCCAGTACCATACTGTCTTGATGACTTTAGCTTTGTAGTATAATCTGAAGTCAGGAAGGTTGATTCCTCCAGCTCCATTTTTCTTTCTCAAGACTGCTTTGGCTAATCGGGGTCTTTTGAATTTCCATATGAATTGTGAAATTTTTAGCTCTAGTTCTGTGAAAAATGTCATTGGTAATTTGATAGGGATCACATTGAATCTGTAGATTGCATTGGTAATATAGTCATTTTCACAATATTGACTCTTCCTACCCAGCAACATGAAATATCTCTCCATCTGTTTATGTCGTCTTTGATTTCTTTCATTAATGTCTTATAATTTTCTGTGTACAATTCTTTTGTCTCCTTAGGTAAATTTATTCCTAGATATTTAATTCTTTTTGTTGCAGTGGGGAACAGGATTGATTCCTTAATTGCTCTTTCTGATTTTTCATTGTTATTATATAGAAATTCAAGTGATTTCTATGTATTGATTTTGTATCCTGCCACTTTGTTAAATTCACTAATTAGCTCTAGTAATTTTCTGATTCTATCTTTAGGGTTTTCTATGTACAGTTTCTTGTCATCTGCAAACACTGAGAGCTTTAAGTCTTCTTTTCTGATCTGGATTCCTTTTATTTCTTTTTCTAATTGGACTTCCAAAACTATGTTGAATAATAGTGGTGAAAGTGGACACCCTTGACTTGTTCCTGATCTTAGGGGGAATGCTTTCAGTTTTTCACCATTGAGAATAATGTTTTCTGTAGGCTTATCATATATGGCCTTTACTATGTTGAAATATGTTCCTTCTATGTCGATTTTTTGAAGAGTTATAATCATAAAAGGGTGCTGAATTTAATCAAAGGCTTTTTCTGCACCTATTGAGATTATCATATGGTTTTTATCTTTCAGTTTGTTACTATGGTGTATCACATTGATTGATTTGCGTATATTGAAGAATCCTTGCATTCCTGGAATAAACCCAACTTGATCATGGTATTTGAGCTTTTTGATGTATTGCTGAATTCTGTTTGCTATAATTTTGTTGAGGACTTTTACATTTATGTTCATCAGTGTTATTGGCCTGTAGTTTTCTTTTTTTGTGTTGTCTTTGTCTGGTTTTGGTATTAGGGTGATGGTGACATCATAGACGGAGAAGGCAATGGCACCCCACTCCAGTACTCCTGCCTGGAAAATCCCATGGACGGAGGAGCCTGGTAGGCTGCAGTCCATGGGGTCGCTGAGGGTCGGACACGACTAAGCAACTTCACTTTCACTTTTCACTTTCATGCACTGGAGAAAGAAATGGCAACCCACTCCAGTGTTCTTGCCTGGAGAATCCCAGGGACAAGGGAGCCTGGTGGGCTGCCGTCTATGGCGTCACACAGAGTCGGACACGACTGAAGTGACTTAGCAGCAGCAGTAGCAGACCTCGTAGAATGAATTTGGAAATGTTCTTTCCTATGCAAGTTTTTGAAAGAGTTTTAGAAGGATAGGCATTAGCTCTTCTCTAAATGCTTGATAGAATTCTCTTGTGAAGCCATCTAGTTCTGGGCTTTTGTTTTGGGGGAGATTTTTTTTATCACAATTTCAATTTCAGTGCTTGTAATTGGGTTGTTCATAATTTCTATATCTTATTGGTTCACTCTTGGAAGATTGAACTTTTCTAAGAATCTGTCCATTTCTTCCAGGTTATCCATTTTATTGCCATAGAGTTGTTCATAATAGTCTCTTATAATCCTTTGTATTTCTGCATTGTCTGTTGTAACCTCTCTTTTTTCATTTCTAATTTTGTTGATTTGATTCTTCTCTCTTTTTTTCTTGATGAGTTTGGCCAAAGATCTGTCAATTTAGTTTATCTTCTCCAAGAACCAGATTTAGTTTTATTAATCTTTATTGTTATTTCCTTCATTTCTTTTTCATTTATTTCTGCTTGGATCTTCATGATTTCTTTCCTTCTGCTAATTTTTTGTTGTTGTTGTTGTTCTTCTTCTTCTTCCAGTTGTTTTAGGTGTAAAGCTAGGTTGTCTATTCAATGTTTTTCTTGTTTCTTGAGGTAGGATTGTATTGCTATAAACTTCCCTCTTAGAACTGCTTTTGCTGCATCTAATAGGTTTTGAGTTGTCGTGTTTTCATTGTCATTTGTTTCTAGAAATTTTTTGACTTCCCTTTTGATTTCTGCAGTAACCTGTTGGTTATTTAGCAACATATTGTTTAATCTCCATGTGTTTGTGTTTCTTATAGTTTTTTCCTTGTAATTGATATCTTGTCTCATAGTGTTGTGATCAGAGAAGATGTTTGATATGATTTCAACTTTCTTAAATTTACTGAGGTTTGATTTGTGACCCAAGATATGGTCTATCCTGGAGAATGTTCCATGTGCACTTGAGAAGAAGGTGTATTCTTCTGCATTTGGATGGCATGTCCTGAAGATATCAATGAGATCCATCTCATTTAATGTATCATTTAAGAGTTGAGTTTTCTTATTAATTTTCTGTTTTGATGATCTGCCCAATGGTGTGAGTGGGGTGTTACAGTCTCCTACCATTATTGTACTACTGTCAGTTTCCCCTTTTATATCTGTTGGCATTTGTCTTATGTACTGAGGTGCTCCTATGTTGGGTGCATAGATATTTACAATTGTATGTCTTCCTCTTGGATTGATCCCTTGATCATTATGTAATGTCCTTCCTTATCACTTGTAATCTTTATTTTTAGGTCTATTTTGTCTGATATGAGGATTGCAGCTTTCTCTTGCTTCCCATTTGCATGGGATATATTTTTCAATCCTCTCACTTTCAGTCTATATGTGTCTTTAGGTCTGAAGTCAGTTTCTTGTAGACAGCATATATATGGGTCTTGTTTTTGTATCCCTTCGGCCAGTCTGTGTCTTTTGGTTGGAGCACTTAATCCATTTACATTTAAAGTAATTATTGATCTATTTTCTTGTTTGGGGTTGATTTTGTAGATCTTTTTCCTTCTCTTGTATGTCTTGACTATTTAAGTCTCTTTAACATTTGTTGTGAAGTTGGTTTGGTGGTACTAAATTCTCTTAACTATTGTTTGTCTGAAAAGTTTTTTATTTCTCCATCAATTTTGAATGAGATCCTTGCTGGGTACAGTCATCTTGGCTTTAGATTTTCCCCTTTCAGTACTTTAAATATATCCTGCCATTCTATTCTGGCCTGCAGAACTTCTGCTGGAAGATCAGCTGTTAAGCATATGGGATTTCCCTTGTATGTTCCTTGTTACTTCTCCCTTGCTGATTTTAATATTCTTTCTTTGTGTTTAGTCTTTGTTAGTTTGATTAGTATGTGTCTTGATGTGTTTCTCCTTGGGTTTACCCTGTATGGGACTCTTTATGCCTCTTGGACTTGTTTGACTATTTCCTTTTCCATGTTGGGGAAATTTTCAACTATCATCTCTTCAAAAATTTTCTTATACCCTTTCTTTTTCTCTTCTTCTGGGACCCCTATACTTCAAATGTTGGTGCATTTGATATTGTCCCAGAGGTCTCTGGAAACTAGCCTCAGTTCTTTTCATTCTTTTTACTTTATTCTGCTTTTCAGAAGTTATTTCCACCATTTTAGCTTCCAGCTCACTGTTTCATTCTTTTGCTTCAGATATTCTGCTATTGAGTCCTTCTAGAATATGTTACTTTCAGTAATTGTGTTGTTTGTCTCCACATGTTTATCTTTAATTTTTCTTGGTCTTTTTGGATTGATTCTTGCATTTTATCCATTTTTTCAAGGTTTTTGATCATCTTTACTATCATTATTCTGAACTGTTTTTCAGGTAGTTTGCCTATTTCCTCTTCATATATTTGGACTTCTATGTTTCCAGTTTGTTCCTTTGTTTGTATAGTATTTCTCTGCCTTTTCTTTTTTTTTTTTTTTTTTTTTTTTTTTTTGGCTTATTGTGTTTGAGGTCTCCTTTTCCGAGGCTTCAAGAAAAGTTGATTTTTCCCTTGAGGAAGGTTAAATTCTTTCTTCTTTTTGGTTTCTACCCTCCTAAGGTTCGCCCACTGGTTTGTGTAAGCTTCATATAAGGCGAGATTTGTGCTGAGTTTTTGTTTGTTTGTTTGTTTTTTCTCTGATGGGCAAGGCTGAGTGAGGTGGTAATCCTGTCTGCTGATGATTCAGTTTGTATTTTTGTTTTCTTTGTTGTTCAGATGAGCCTTCCTAAACTGGGTGCTTCTGGTGGTTGAGTGGTGCTGGGTCTTACATTCAAGTGGTTTCACTTGTGTGAGCTCTCACTATTTGATGCGACGGACCTCACAGAAGCATGGCAGAGAGGAGCTACCCCACGTTCGAGGTCAGGGGGCAGCCCAGAGGAGCTACCCCCGCTTGAGGCCAGGGGAGGCGGCTGGAAGGAGCTACCTCACAACCGAGGTTAGGGGCGGCAGCCGAGAGGAGCAACCCCACATCCAAGGAGCCATGGCTGAGTGGGCACAGGAGGGCCGAGAGGAGCTATTCCACATTCAAGGTCAGGAGGGGTGGCGGTGAGGAGATACCCCTCATCCAAGATAAGGAGCAGCAGCTGCGCTTTGCTGGAGCATCCGAGAAGAGATACCCTACGTCCAAGGTAAAAGAAACCCAAGAAAGACGGTAGGTGTTGCGAGAGGGCATCAGAGGGCAGACACACTGAAACCATAATCACAGAAAACTAGTCAATATAATCACACAGACCACAGCCTTGCCTAACTCAATGAAACTAAGCCGTGCCATGTGGGGCGACCCAAGATGGGTAGGTCATGATGGAGAGGTCTGACAGAATGTGGTCCACTGGAAATGGGAATGGCAAACCACTTCAGTATTCTTGCCTTGAGAACCCCATGAACAGTATGAAAAGGCAAAATGATAGGATACTGAAAGAGGAACTCCCCAGGTCAGCAGGTGCCCAATATGCTACTGGCAACCAGTGGAGAAATAATTCCAGAAAGAATGAAGGGATGGAGCCAAAGCAAAAAGAATACCCAGTTGTGGATGTGACTGGTGATAGAAGCAAGGTCCGGTGCTATAAAGAGCAATATTGCTTGGGAACCTGGAATATCAGGTCCATGAGTCAAGGCAAATTGGAAGTGGTCAAACAAGAGATGGCAAGAGTGAATGTCGACATTCTAGGAATCAGCGAACTGAAATGGACTGGAATGGGTGAATTTTACTCAGATGACCATTATATCTACTACTGCAGACAGGAATCCCTCAGAAGAAATGGAGTAGCCATCATGGTCAACAAAAGAGTGTGAAATGCAGTACTTGGGTGCAATCTCAAAAATGACAGAATGATCTCTGTTCGTTTCCAAGGCAAACCATTCAATATCACAGTAATCCAAGTCTATGCCCCAACTAGTAATGCTGAAGAAGCTGAAGTTGAACGGTTCTAGGAAGACCTACAAGACCTTTTAGAACTAACACACAAAAAAGATGTCCTTTTCATTATAGGGGACTGGAATGCAAAAGCAGGAAGTCAAGAAACACCTGGAGTAACAGGCAAATTTGGCCTTGAAATAAAGCAGAGCAAAGACTAATAGAGTTTTGCCAAGAGAACGCACTCGTCATAGCAAACACCCTCTTCCAACAACACAAGAGAAGACTCTCCACGTGGACATCACCAGGTGGTCAACACCGAAATCAGATTGATTATGTTCTTTGCAGCCAAAATGGAGAAGCTCTATACAGTCAGCAAAAACAAGACTAGGAGCTGACTGTGGCTCAGATCACGAACTCCTTATTGACAAATTCAGACTTAAATTGAGGAAAGTGGGGGAAACCACTAGACCATTCAGATATGACCTAAATCAAACCCCTTATGATTATACAGTGGAAGTGAGAAATAGATTTAAGGGACTAGACCTGATAGATAGAGTGTCTGATGAACTATGGACAGAGGTTCGTGACATTGTACAGGAGACAGGGATCAAGACCATCCCCATGGAAAAGAAATGCAAAAAAGCAAAATGGCTGTTTGGAGAGACCTTACAAATAGTTATGAAAAGAAGAGAAGCGAAAAGCAAAGGAGAAAAGGAAAGATATAAGCATCTGAATGCAGAGTTCCAAAGAATATCAAGAAGAGATAAGAAAGCCTTCCTCAGGGATCAATGCAAAGAAATAGAGGAAAACAAATAATGGGAAAGACTAGAGATCTCTTCAAGAAAATTAAAGATGCCAGGGGAACATTTCATGAAAAGATGAGCTCGATAAAGGACAGAAATGGTATGGACCTTACAGAAGCAGGAGATATTAAGAAGAGGTGGCAAGAATACACAGAAGAACTGTACAAAAAAGATCTTCACGACCCAGATAATCACGATGGTGTGATCACTCACCTAGAGCCAGACATCCTGGAATGTGAAGTCAAGTGGGCCTTAGAAAGCATCACTACAAACAAAGCTAGTGGAGGTGATGGAATTCCAGTTGAGCTATTTCAAATCCTGAAAGATGATGCTGTGAAAGTGCTGCACCCAATATGCAAGCAAATTTGGAAAACTCATCACTGGCTACAGGACTGGAAAAGGTCAGTTTTCATTCCTATCCCAAAGAAAGGCAATGCCAAAGAATGCCCAAATTACCGCACAATTTCACTCATCTCACAAGCTAGTAAAGTAATGCTCACAATTCTCCAAGCCAGTCTTCAGCAATACATGAACCGTGAAATTCCAGATATTCAAGCCGGTTTTAGAAAAGGCAGAGGAACCAGAGATCAAATTGCCGACATCCGCTGGATCATGGAAAAAGCAAGAGAGTTCCAGAAAAACATCTATTTCTGCTTTATTGATGCCAAAACCTTTGACTGTGTGGATCACAATAAACTGTGGAAAAGTCTTCAAGAGATGGGAATACCAAACCATCTGACCTGCCTCTTAAGAAACCTATATGCAGGTCAAGAAGCAACAGTTAGAACTGGACATGGAACAACAGACTGGTTCCAAATAGGAAAAGGAGTACATCAAGGCTGTATAATGTCACCCTCCTTATTTAACTTCTATGCAGAGTACATCATGAGAAACGCTGGGCTGGAAGAAGCACAAGCTGGAATCAAGATTGCCTGGAGAAATATCAATAACCTCAGATATGCAGATGACACCACCCTTATGGCAGAAAGTGAAGAGGAACTCAAAAGCCTCTTGATTAAAGTGAAAGAGGAGAGTGAAAAAGTTGGCTTAAAGCTCAACATTCAGAAAACGAAGATCATGGCATCTGGTCCCATCCCTTCATGGGAAATAGATGGGGAAACAGTGGAAACAGTGTCAGACTTTATTTCTGAGGGGCTCCACAGTCAATGCAGATGGTGATTGCAGCCATGAAATTAAAGACGCTTACTCGTTGGAAGGAAAGTTATAACCAACCTAGATAGCATATTCAAAAGCAGAGACATTACTTTGCCAACAAAGGTCCATCTAGTCAAGGCTATGGTTTTTCCAGTACTCATATGGGTGTGAGAGTTGGACTGTGAAGAAAGCTGAGTGCTGAAGAATTGATGCTTTTGAACTGTGGTGTTGGAGAAGACTCTTGAGAGTCCCTTGGACTGCAAGGAAATCCAACCAGTCCATTCTGAAGGAGATCAGCCCTGGGTGTTGTTTGGAAGGAATGATGCTAAAGCTGAAACTCCAGTACTTTGGCCACTTCATGCAAAGAGTTGACTCATTGGAAAAGACTCTGATGTTGGGAGGGATTGGGGGCAGGAGGAGAAGGGGACGACAGAGGATGAGATGGCTGGATGACATCACTGACTCAATGGACGTGAATTTGAGTGAACTCTGGGAGTTGGTGTTGGACAGGGAGGTCTGGCGTGCTGGGATTCATGGGGTCACAAAGAGTCGGACACGACTGAGCAACTGAACTGAACTGAACTGAGGGTTAGTGCTCTAGTAGTGTAGAGTCTTGAAGTCAGTGCTCCCACTGCAAAGGCTCAGGGCTTGATCTCCATTCAGCTACAAAGATTCCACAAGTGGCTTGTTATGGCATTAAGTGAGTTTGAAACAAATACCCCAAAATGAGAATCTGATGATGAACCCCAGACAAATGACAGTTACAGAGGCAAATAATAATCAAAATAATGAAATATATACATATACATTCATGAGCAAAGTCAAAACAGTCCAACAAAAATAAAGTACAGGAGATCCACCCAGAAAACAAAGGAAATCAACAATTATATTTACCAGTTAAGAACAAAACTAACTAAAGCACAAACTGGAAAACAAAACTAAAGCAAGGTGCCAAGTGGGGAATAAAGCAATGGAAACAAAACTTACAAATATGTTGAAAGGAAAGGAAGGAAATAAAAGAGAAAAAATAGATATGCAAATTTAAATAGAGGTTAATGAAGAAGATTTATATACATTAAAGATTAACTGCAAGGAGAAAAGAAGAGTAGGAAATGCTAACAAACGAATAAATGTAGAAAAGATATAATAGGCTTAAAAAATTAAAATTATAAAAAAGAGAAAAGAAGGAAAAAAACGGAAGAAGAAAGAAAAAAAGGAAAACTATATAGAACTGCAAAAGCCCAACAGAGGCAGAAGTTTACAACAACAATAAAAAGTGTGACTGAATATACACATATACATATACACCCATAAGAGAAATCAAAACAGTCCAACAAAAATAAAGTACAAAGATTGACCTGGCAAAGAAAGGAAACCAAAAATTATATCTACCAGAACAAAACTAACGAAAGTACAAACTGCAAATCAAAACTAAAGAAAGGTGCCAATCGGGAAATAAAGCAACGAAAATAAAACTAACAAATATGTTGAGAGGAAAGGAAAGAAATAAAGAATAGATATGAGAAGTTAAATAGAGATAATTAAAGAAGATTTATATACATTAAAAATTTACTTCAAGGGGGAAAGAACAGCAGGAAAAGCAAACAAAGGAATAAATGTAAAAAAAATGATAATAGGTTTAAAAAATTAAAAAAAAAGCAAAGAAAAAAAAGAAAGGAAAACTCCACAGAACTGCAAAAACCCAATGTAGAGGCAGAGGTTTATAACAACAATAAAAAATGTGACTGAGGAAAAAAAAAAAGCTTAAAAGCTTCATTAGATTTCATAGTGCCAAAAAATTGACAACTACAACAGAAGGGGAATAAAAAGGAAAATAAAAACCCAAAAGAATCTATGGAACAAGTCAAAAGATAAGAATAATAAATGCTTTACTTGAATCACACTATCAGTGTCCTTTCCCTCTCTGGGAGTCACAATCCACCTCAACTACATAGGATGCCTTCCAACACTGTGCTAATCTCTGGACCTCTTGTGTATGCAGCTCAGATTCTAATCTGGTCCTACTCCTTTGTAGGACCAGATTTATTGCCTCTAATGTCCACAGCTATCAGAACTAGTGCATTTTCTATTGTGGGAGCTCTCAATGTCCTTTTGTATATTCAATAGACATAGAGTCTGCCTAGTTGATCATGTGGATTTAATCTGCAGCTTGTACAGCTGGTGGGAAGGTTTTGGGTCTTCTTCCTTAGCTGCACTGACCCTGGGTTTCAATTCTGGTTTTATTTCCACCTTTGCTTGTAGGCTGTCCACTGGGGTTTGTTCCTGAGGCCACCCAGGAGGACTTGGGTTTGCCCCTGTGAGGGCCAGGTGTGGAGGTGGTGCACCTGCTTTTGTCTCAGGATTTCTGGCAGCACCACGTATTCAGGGGAGCTGGCGGCTAGGGCAGCAGGAAATATAGTGCTCTAGAAGGGTATGCAACCAGTATTGGCCAATACACTCCAATATATTTCCCTGAAGAACCCCCCTGACTACGAAGCCCGTCAGGCCACAGTCTACAGGGTTGCAAAGAGTTGGACATGACTGAAGTGACCCTGTGCACATAGATGCAAGATTTTTTTGCCTGTGGCAGCTCTGACCCAGTGAGAGTTGAGGGTGAAGGTGGCACGGCTGCTTGGCTTGTGGGGACCCTGGCAGCACCAAGTGTGCAGGGACATGGACTACTTCAACCCTGGATTTATGGCCCTATCAGAGTCTTTTTTTTTTTTTTTTTTTTTGAGCCTCTTTTAGCTGATGATCAGAAGGCCTTTTTGGCCAGTCTTTCTCCATAGCTCTGCCTATTCAGGCACTTAGAGGGTTCCCTTGCCTGGGGTCCTTCTCTGTTGTTCGATGCATCAGGCACATAGAAGGGCCTCCTGGCTGGAGTCCTACTCGGAGATCGGCGCTTCAGTCACTTAAAGGAGCAACCTGGGTTGGGTCCTACTCTGTAGTTCAGTGCATCAGGTGTTTGATGGACCAGCCTCTCTATTGTTCAGCTGAGGATGCTGGTGGTGGGGAGAGAGAGGCTATGGTGATGGCTCCAACCCCTGTGTGTGATTCACCAGTATCACCTTGCTTCCATGGCTGCCTGGCTTTCCTCCACAGGTGTTTCCACCATAATCTCCTCCCTCACATCCCCTCGATCCATCTCTCTGCAGTCAACACCAGCCCTCGCCCTGGCATTGCTCCACAATCCTTAAACTCCAGCTCCCAGCTGCTGCACCTTCCAGGGCACCTGTGTCCCTGTCCAGGGTATGTATGGCTGCAGCAAGGACTGTCTGATTCTCATTCCACTTAAGCTGCCACAGATCAGCTGTTTCACTCTCAGCCTTAAATGTTCCTCCTCTGACTCAGACAATTGCCCTGATGTAGGGATTGGATCCAGAGAAGGCAATGGCACCCCACTCCAGTACTCTTGCCTGGAAAATCCCATGGACGGAGGAGCCTGGTGGGCTGCAGTCCATGGGGTTGCAAAGAGTCAGACACGACTGAGCGAATTCACTTTCACTTTTCACTTTCCTGCATTGGAGAAGGAAATGGCAACCCACTCCAGTGTTCTTGCCTGGAGAATCCCAGGGACGGGGGAGCCTGGTGGGCTGCCGTCTATGGGGTCACACAGAGTCGGACATGACTGAAGTGACTTAGCAGTAGCAGGGATCAGATCCCTGCTTTATGTCCCCCACCTGCTGAGGGCAGGTCCAGCCCTACTAACACTCCTGTTTTTCCCCCTAGTTCCTTTGTTCTACCAAGTTTTGCATGGTTCCATATATTCTTTTCCACTGGCCAGGTACTCCTGTATGCTCTCAGCTGGTGTTCTGCATGCACTTCTGCATTTGAAAGTGTATTCCTGATGTATCTGTGGAGAGAGATGTACTCCACCCACCTACTCCTCTGCCATATTGTTCTCTCTCCGTTTTTGTGATTTTGAAACATACATATCAATGGAGATTCAGTTTCTCAAACTAGGGATATCCAGAAGACAGGGAGTTAAGGAACTGAAATAAAAACAAAAGTGGTGAGTAAGAATATATTTCAGCAAGATAACCAACTACAATGACTAAGAAAATTCATGCAGGAAAATGTTTACCATTTTCACTTTCCCTACAAGGGCCACTCACTGAGTTGTGAGCACCTGACACACACCTACAGAATGAATTTTGTAAACAACTGAAATACTAGGGCCATTTTACTTGACCTGTTGGGATTATTTGCTTCAATTGTTCACTTGTTCCTTAGTGACACAACTCTTTTTGACTTGCATGGCAACTCAACATATACAAGCTAATATTTCCTGAATGCTCAGTTGAGTGCCTTGGACAATTATAGTCATGATCTTATTCACTTACCATCTAAGAGTGAATAACTCCTATATCCATTTTTTAAAAAGTGAAAGTCTTAATAGCTCAGTAATGTCTGACTTTGCAGCCCCATGGACTATAGCCCGCCAGGCTCCTCTGTTCATGGAATCCTCCAGGCAAGAATATTGGAGTGGGTAGCCATTCCCTTCTCCAGGGGATCTTCCTGACCCTATGTAATTCTTAACAATATAAAAAATTTGTTAATAATAGATTAAATAATTATGGGCTTATTTCATTTAAGGAAAAATACAGGGGTATTCAGTCCAGGGTATATCTTTTGTAATCAAAGTTGTACACTTTTATGGAACTTCTCATCCAACAAATTTCCAACTGTATCTCATTCAGACTGTATCACATGATATCCATGGCTTGTAATAAAAGAAAATCTAATTATATTTCCAACTCTGACCTTTCTCTTGAATTCTCTCTTGGCTTCCAGATATGTATATCTGGCTTCATCCAGATGTTACAGAGGCAGACCACACATTACGTATCCAATCCAAAACTGAATTCTCCTTCTACTCACATTGCTCCTCCATAGATGTTCTCCATTCCAGTAGACACTGTTGCTGTTGTTCAGTCACCCAGTTGTGTCTAATTCTTTTCAATCTCTTGGGCTACAGCACACCAGGCCTCCTGTCCCTCATCATCTCCTGACATTTGCCCAAGTTCATGTCCATTGCTTCAGTGATGCCATCCAGCCATCTCATCCTCTGATGCCCTCTTCTCCTTCTGCCCTCAATCTTTCCCCACATCAGGGACTTTTCTAATGAGTCAGCTATTTGCATCAGGTTACCAAAATACTGGAGTTTCAGCTTCAGCAACAGTCCTTTCAATGATTATTCAGGGTTGATTTCCCTTAGAATTGACTGGTTTGACCTCCTTGCTATCCAAGGGACTCAGGAGTCTTCTCCACCACCACAATTCAAAGACATCAATTCTTTTGTGTTCTGCCTTCTTTAAATTCCAGCTCTCACAACTGTACATGACCACTGGAAAGACCATAGCCTTGACTACACAGACCTTTGTCAGTAAAATAATGCCTCTGATTTTCAACACACTGTCTAGGTTTGTCATAGCTTTTCTGCTGAAAAGCAATCATCTTCTGATTTCATGGCTGCAGTCTAAGTCCACAGATTTTAGAGCCTACAAAGAGAAAATCTGTCACTACTTCCACTTTTTCCACTTCTATTTGCCATGAAGTAATGGGGCTGGATGCTGTGATCTTAGTTTTTTAAGATTTAGTTTTAAGCCAGCTTTTTCACTCCTCTCCATCACCCTCATCAAGAGACTCTTTTGTTCTTCTTTTATTTCTACCATTAGCATGGTATTATCCACATATATGAGGTTGTTGATGTTTCTCCTGCCTATCTTGCTTCCAGCTTATAACTCATCCAGCCTGGCATTTCTCAGGATGTGCTCAGCATATAGGTTAAATAAACAGAATGACAGCTAAGAGACCTGCTGTACTCCTTTCTCAATCCTGAACCAATCAGTTGTTCCATACAGGCTTCTAGCTGTTGTTTCTTGACCGGCATATAGGCTTCTCAGGAATCAGATAAGATGGTCTGGTGTTCCCATCTTTTTAAGAGCTTTCCATAGTTTGTTATAATCCACACAGTGAAAGTGGAGAAGGAAATGGCAACCAACTCCATTATTCTTGCCTGGAGAATCCCCGTGGACAGAGGAGCCTGGGAGGCTACAGTCCATGGGGTTGCAAGTGTCGGACATGACTTAGTGACTAAACCACCACCACCACACAGTGAAAGGCTTTAGCATAGTCAAGGAAACAGAGGTCGATGTTTTTCTGAAATTCCTTTACTTTCTCTATGATCCAGTGAATGTTGGAAATTTGATTTCTGGTTCCTCTGCCTTTTCTAAACCCAGCTTGGAGATCTGGAAGTTCTTCATTCATGTAATGCTGAAGTGTAGCATACAAGATTTTTAGCATGAACTTACTAGCATGGGAGGTTAGTGCAATCATCTGAAGGTTATAACATTCTTCAGTACTACTCTTCTTGGGAACTGGGATGAGAATTGACCTTTTCCAGTCCTGTGGCCACTGCTGGTCTTCCAGAATTGTGACATATTGAGTGCAACACTTTGATAGTATCATCCTTTAGTGTTTTGAATAGCTCTACTGAATTTCATCTCATCCACTAGCTTTATTAACAGCAATGCTTCCTAAGGCTCACTTGACTTCACATGCCAGGATGTCTGGTTTTAGGTGTCTAACCACATCATGGTAGTTATCCAGTTCATTAAGATCATTTTTGTACAGTTCTTCCATGTATTCTTGCCATCTTTTTTGAACTCCTCAGCGTCCACTAGATCTCTACTGTTTCTGTCCTTTCTGTCATCTACCAAATTCTGTCCTACTGAATTCAGTCCAAAAACTGAATTCTCCTTCTATTCCCATTGCTCCTGTATATAGATGTTCTCCATTCCAGTAGACATAATAAGACTGAATTCTTGGTATGATGCTTGAATTTTATTCCAAGATATTATTTACTTATAGTATATTTGTACTAGTTATATTTATTTATAGTCAAGTCTTACATAGTCTGACTCCAAATATCTCTTTCCCTCTATTTCATTTTTTCTTGCTTTACTTTTGGCTCATATAGCTTTTGCCTGTAAGATTGCAATAGCCTAGTGAATGGTCATCCCACTTTAATATTTAACTCCTCAATGTTTAACAATACAGATCTATATTATTAAAGAAGTGATATTCTAAATACCAGCAAGGACCTACTGTATAGCACAGGAAACTCAATATTCTGCAATAATCTAATTGGGCAATGAATATGAAAAAGAATATATATTAATATATATGTATGCATAATTGAATCACTTTATTGTACACCTGAAACTAACACAACATATTAATAAACTTTACTCCAATATAAAATAAAAATTAGAAAATGAAATGGTAATTTAATAAATAAATACATAAATAAAAGGCAAATCTGAGTGTCACCTATACACTCATTTTCATTATCTGTCCCGTGTCTATTTTCAATCTGAAACATTATTTGCCATCCCCCTATATACCAAACTCTCCTATATTGCTGTAACTAGTCAAGTAAAAGTATTGAGTTTGTAAGGTACAAGCAGAAACTCCAGTTATTCTTTGTTATCATTTCCTTTTTGAAACCATTCTCTTGACGCTGTTGGACTTTGTTGTCAGGAACTATATTCCAGAGAAATTAATGTGTAATTTAAGTACTCCAAAACAAGGAGGAGATAGTTAAGCATATCAAGGAATGCTTCCATTCTATGGAAGCACAGGAAAGCACAGGGGAATGTATATTCAGAGACTTAGAAAGAAGAAGACAAAGCTGTCTATTCAGAGGAACTAAAAGTATCTTATGTTTAGACTAAAGTATAAAGATATAGAAACAATCCCACATTTTCTCACAAGTTAGGCAAACATTCTTTTTCCTTTCTCTAAAAATAATTCCATTTTGAACCACTAACCAACATCATTGTATAATGCAGTCCTCAAAAGGCATTAATGCAGGACTTGAATTGTTATTTATGCTTAACAAATATTATATTGGTGACTCTCTTTTATAGTCATTTATGAATATCTCTTCACTTTCACTTTTCACTTTCATGCACTGGGGAAGGAAATGGCAAGCCACTTCAGTGTTCTTGCATGGAGAATCCCAGGGACGGGGGAGCCTGGTGGGCTGCTGTCTCTGGGGTTGCACAGAGTTGGACACGACTGAAGCGACTTAGCATGAATATCTCAGTATCTTTGTTTGATACACCATTTAAAAAAATCAGATTACATGGTTACATCTCTGAAAATGGTAGGCTAAAACTTCCAAAAAAGCTTCTCATCTGTAAAAGATTGAGAACATAAGTAAAAATTGTCAGAATCAGCCTTTCTAAACTCTGTAAATTAACCAAAGGCTTACAGAAATCCAGGGAACACTCATCCAAGAAAAATGGTTAAATTTCATTAAGAACAGTGAGATTTGTGGTATTTTAACTTTTCCAATTTTCTCCTCTGCAACTCCATGCTTCAACTACATGCCATCCACAAGAGACATTTTATCTACAAAAACAAAAATAGGTTGAAAGTAAAATTATGTAAAAAGATATAGAGCATGCAAACAGTAACCTAAAGGGAATTGGAATGGCTATACAAATGTTTATTTTAAAAATAGATTTTAAGACAAATTGAAACAATAAGGTCTTACTGTATAGCACAGGGAACTACTTTTAATATCCTGTGATAAACTAGAATGGAAAAGAACATGAAAATGAATATATATATATACTGTGTATATATACTGTGTATATTCTTTGGAAGGAATGACGTTAAAGCTGAAACTCCAGTACTTTGGCCACCTCATGCGAAGAGTTGACTCATTGGAAAAGACTCTGATGCTGGGAGGGATTGTGGGCAGGAGGAGAAGGGGATGAGAGGATGAGATGGCTGGATGGCATCACTGACTCAATGGACGTGAGTCTCAGTGAACTCCGGGAGTTGGTGATGGACAGGGAGGCCTGGTGTGCTGCGATTCATGGGGTCGCAAATAGTCGGACACGACTGAGTGACTGAACTGAACTGAACTGATATACAATGTTCTTTATAACATTGTATTTCAACTATATGATTGTTGATGTGTTCAGTCACCAAGTCATGTCCAAGTCTTCATGACCCCATAAACTGCAGCATACCAAGCCTCCCTGTCCCCTACCGTCTCTCGGAGTTTGCCCAAGTTCAAATCCATTGCATTGGTGATACCATCCAGCCATCTCATCCTCTATCACCCTATTCTCCTTCTGCCTTCAATCTTTCCCAGCATCAGAGACTTTTCTAATGAGTCAGCTCTTTGCATCCAGCCAAAGTACTGGATCTTCAGCTTCAGCAACAGTCCTTCCAATGAGCATTTAGGGTTGATTTCCCCCAAGATTGACTGGTTTGATCTCCTTACTGTCCAAGGGACTCTCAGGAATCTTCTCCAGCACCTCAGTCTGAAAGCATCAGTTTTTCAACACTGCCTTCCTTTGGCTCAGCTCTCACAACCATATGTGGCTATTGGAAAGACCAAAACCTTGATTATATGGACGTTTGTTAGCAAAGAGATGTCTTTGCTTTTTAACAGATTGTCTAGGTTTTTAATAGCTTTCCTGCCAAGAAGCAATCATCTTCTAATTTCAAGGCTGCAGTCACTGTCCGCAGTGATTTTAGAGCCCAAGAAGAGAAAAATCTGTCACTGCTTCCACCTTTTTCCCTTTTATTTGCCATGAAATGATGGGGCCAGATGCAATGATCTTAGCTTTCTTTGAATATTGAGTTTTAAGCTGGCCTTTTCACTCTTCTCCTTCACCCTCATAAAGAGGTTCTTTAGTTCCTCTTTTTCTTTCTGCCTTTAGGGTAGTATCCTCTGCATATCTGAGGTTGTTGATATGTCTCCCAGAAATCTTGATTCCAGTTTGTAACTCATCCAGCCCAGCATTTTTTATGATGTGCTCTGTGTATAAGTTAAATAGACAGAGTGTCAGTAAACAGACTTGTCATACTCCTTTCTCAATCCTGAACCAATCAGTTGTCCCATATAGGGTTCTAACTGTTGCTTCTTAACGGGCATACAGGCTTCTCAGGAGACCAGTGAGATAGTCTGGTATTCCCATCTCTTAAGTGTTTTCCACAGTTTGTTATGATCCACACAGTTACAGGCTTTAGTGTAGTCAATGAAACAGAGATAGATTTTTTTCTGGAATTCCTTGCCTTCTCTATGATCCAGCAAATGTTGGCAATTTGATGTCTTGTGCCTCTGCCTTTTCTGAACCCAGCTTGGACATCTAGAAGTTTTTGGTTCTTGTAATGCTGAAGCCTAGCATACAGGATCTTCAGCATAACCTTACTAGCATGGGAGGTGAGTGCAATTGTCCAGTGGTTTGAACACTCTTTAGTACTTCCCTTCTTGGGAATTGGAATGAGGATTGACCTTTTCAAATTCTGTGGCCGCTGTTGGATTTTCCAAATTTGCTGACATATTGGTGCATCACCTACTGTCTTATGGGCGTTTCTCTTGCCTCAGATGTAGGGTATCTCCTCATGGTCTCCACTCCTGACCTTGGACGTGGGGTATCTCCTCTCAGACGCTCGTTGCTCCAGTGCCATGCAGCCATCGTTTGCCACTCCAGTAAAACAGTAGGCGCTGAGAGAGGGCATCAGAGGGTAGACAGACTGAAACCACGATCACAGAAAACTAGCCAATGTGATTACATGGACCACAGCCTTGTCTAACCCAATGAAACTAAGCCATGCCATGTATAACCACCCAAGACGGCTCGGTCATGGTGGAGAGTACAGACGAAATTTGGTCCACTGGAGAAGGGAATGGCAAACCACTTCAGTATTCTTGCCTTGAGAACCCCATAAACAGTATGAAAAGGCAAAAAGATAGAACACTGAAAGATGAACTCCCAAGGTTGGTAGGTGCCCAATATACTACTGGGCATCAGTGGAGAAATAACTCCAGAAATTATGAATCAATAGAGTCAAAGCAAAAAAAAAAAAGCCTCCCAATTCTGGATGTGACTGGTGATAGAAACAAGGTCTGATGTGGTAAGAGCAATATTGCATAGGAACCTGAAATGTTAGGTCCATGAATCAAGGCAAATTAGAAGTGGTCAAACAGGAAACAGGAGATGGCAAGAGTGAATGTCGACATTTTAGGAATCAGCAAACTAAAATGTACTGGAATGGGTGAATTTAACTCAGATGACCATTATATCTACTACTGTGGGCAAGAATCCCTTAGAAGAAATGGAGTAGCCATCATAGTCAATAGAAGAGTCCAAAATGCAGTACTTGGATGCAATCTCAAAAATGACAGAATGATCTCTGTTCGTTTCCAAGGCAAACCATTAAATATCATGGTAATCCAAGTTTATGCCCCAACCAGTAACACTGAAGATGCTGAAGTTGAACAGCTCTATGAAGACCTACAAGACCTTCTAGAACTAACACCCCAAAAAAGATGTCCTTTTCATTATAGGGGAATGAAATGCAAAAGTAGGAAGTCAAGAAACACCTGGAGTAACAGGCAAATTTGGCCTTGGAGTAAAGAATGAAGCAGGACAAAGGCTAATAGAGTTTTGCCAAGAGAATGCACTGGTCATAGCAAACACCCTCTTCCAACAACACAAGAGAAGACTCTACACATGGACATCACTAGATGCCCAACACTGAAATCAGATTGATTACATTCTTTGCTGCCAAAGATGGAGAAGCTCTATACAGTCAGCAAAAATAAGACCGGGAGCTGACTGTGGCTCAGATCATGAACTCCTTATTGCCAAATTCAGACTTAAACTGAAGACAGTGGGGAAAACCACTAGACCATTCAGGTATGATATAAATCAAATCCCTTATGATTATACAGTGGAAGTGAGAAATAGATTTAAGGGACTAGATCTGAGAGAGTGCCTGCTGAACTATGGACAGAGGTTCATGATATTGTACAGGAGACACGGAGCAAGACAATCTCCAAGAAAAATAAATGCAAAAAAGTAAAATGGCTCTCTGAGGAGGCCTTACAAATAGCTGTGAAAAGAAAAGAAGCAAAAAGCAAAGGAGAAGAGGAAAGATATACCCATTTGAACGCAGACTTCCAAAGAAAAACAAGGAGAGATAAGAAAGCCTTCCTCAAATAGAGGAAAACAATAAAATGGGAAAGACTAGAGACCTTTTCCACTGCCGGTGTCATGAGCTGGTTTGGGTACTTAGTTAGGGCCTGTCTATGGGCGGCGAGCTCAGGCTCACCCACTCCAGTACTCTTGCCTGGAAAATCCCATGGATGAAGGAGCCTGGTAGGCTAGAGTCCATGGGGTCACTAAGAGTCAGACACGACTGAGCGACTTCACTTTCACTTTTCACTTTCATGCATTGGAAAAGGAAATGGCAACCCACTCCAGTGTTCTTGCCTGGAGAATCCCAGGGTCGGGGAAGCCTGGTGGGCTGCCGTCTATGTGGTCGCACAGAGCCAGACACGACTGACACGACATAGCAGCAGTAGCAGAGACTTTTCCAGGAAAATTAGAAATACCAAGGAAATATTTCATGCAAAGATAGGCTTAATAAAGGACAGAAATGGTATGGACCTAACAGAAGCAGAAGATATTAAGAAGAGCTGGCAAGAATACACAGAAGAACTGTACAAAATAGATCTTCATGACCCAGATAATATGATGGTGTGATCACTCACTTAGAGCCAGACATCCTGGAATGTGAAGTCAAGTAGGCCTTAGAAGCATCACTACAAACAAAGCTAGTGGTGGTGATGGAATTTCAGTTGAGCTATTTCAAATCCTAAAAGATGATGCTGTGAAAGTGCTACACTCAATATGCCAGAAAATTTGGAAAACTCAGAAGTGGCCACAGGACTGGAAAATGTCAGTTTTCATTCCGATCCCAAAGAAAGGCAATGCCAAAGAATGTTCAAACTACCACACAATTGCACTCATCTCACATTTAGTAAAGTAATGCTCAAAATTCTCCAAGCCAGGATTCAGCAATACATGAACAATGAACTTCTGGATGTTCAAGCAGGATTTAGAAAAGTCAGAGGAACCAGAGATCAAATTGCCAACATCCACTGGATCATGGAAAAAGCAAGAGAGTTCCAGAAAAACATCTATTTCTGCTTTATTGACTATGCTGAAGCCTTTGACTGTGTGGATCACAATAAACAGTGGAAAATTCTTCAAGAGATGGGAATACCAGACCACCTGACCTGCCTCTTGAGAAACCTGTATGCAGGTCAGGAAGCAACAGTTAGAACTGGACATGGGACAACAGACTGGTTCCAAATAGGAAAAGGAGTATGTCAAGGCTGTATATTGTCACCCTGGTTATTTAACTTATATGCATAGTACATCATGAGAAACGCTGGGCTGGATGAAGCACAAGGTGTATCAAGATTGCTGGGAGAAATATCAATAACCTCAGATATGCAGATGACACCACCCTTACGGCAGAAAATGAAAAAGAACTAAAGATCCTCTTGATGAAAGTGAAAGAGAAGAGTGAAAAGCAGGCTTAAAGCTCAACATTCAGAAAACTAAGATCCTTGCATCCGTTCCCATCACTTCACAGCAAATAGATGGGGAAACAGTGGCTGACTTTGCATTTTTGGGCTCCAAAATTATTGCAGATGGTGACTGCAGCCATGAAATTAAAGGATGCTTACTCCTTGGAAGGAAAGTTATGACCAACCTAGATGGCATGTTCAAAAGCAGAGACATTACTTTGCCAACAAAGGTCCATCTAGTCAAGGCTATGGTTTTTCCAGTAGTCATGTATGGATGTGAGAGTTGGGCTGTAAAGAAAGCTGAGCATCAAAGAATTGATGCTTTTGAACTGTGGTGTTGGAGAAGACTCTTGATAGTCCCTTGGACTGCAAGGAGATCCAACCAGTCCATCCTAAAGGAGATCAGGCCTGGGTGTTCATTGGAAGGATTGATGCTGAAGCTGAAACTCCAATACTTTGGCCACCTGATGCGGAGAGCTGATTCATTTGAAAAGACCCTGATGCTGGGAAAGATTGAGGGCCGGAGGTGAAGCAAACAAAAGAGGATGAGATGGTTGGATGGCATCACCGACTCAATGGACATGAGTTTGAGTAAACTCCAGGAGTTGGTGATTGACAGGGAGTCCTGAAGTGTTGTTGTCTGTGGGGTCACAAAGAGTCAGACACAACTGAGCAACTGAACTGAACTGAATTGGTGCAACTTTGTTCGCATCATCTTTTAGGATTTTAAATAGTTCTGCTGCAATTATATCACCTCCACTAGCTTTATTAACATCAGTGATTCCTAAGGCCCACTTGACTTCACACTCCAGGAGGTCTGGCTCTGGGTGAACGACCACACCATACTGGTTATCTGAGTCATTAATATCTGTTTTTGTACAGTTCTTCTGTATTATTTCCATCTCTTCTGCTTCTATTAGGTCTTTACCATTTCTTTCTTTTATTGTGCACATCCTTGGGTGGAATATTCCTTTGATTTTTCCTATTTTTCTGAAGAGATCTCTAGTCTTTCCCCTTCTGTTGTTGTCCTCTATTTCTTTACATTGTTCTTTGAAGAAGGCCTTATCGTATCTCCTTGCTCTTCCCTGGAACTCTACATTTAGTTGAGTGTACCTTTTCCTTTTTCCCTTTCTTATCACTTCTCTTCCTTCTTCAGCTATTTGTAAAGCCTCCTCAAACAACCACTTTGCCTTCTTGCTTTTCTTTTTCTTTGGGATGGTTTTGTTCGCTGCCCGCTGTATAATATTATGGGCCTCTGTCTATAGTTCTTCAGGCATTCTGTTTCCTAGATCTAATTCTTGAATCTATTCATTTCCACTGTATATTTATAGGGGATTTAAGTTGTATCTGGCTGGCTTACTGGTTTTCCCCTCTTTCTTTAGTTTAAGTCTGAATTTTGCTATGATAACCTGAGGCTCTGAGCCACAGTCAGCTCCAGGTCTTATTTTTGCTGACTGTCTACAGCTTTTCCATTTCAGCTACAAAGAATGTTATCAATCTGATTTCAGTATTGACCACTTGGTGATGTCCATGTGTGAAGTTGTCTCTTGTGTTGTTGAAAAAGGGTGTTTGCTGTGACCAGTCCATTCTCTTAACATAATTCTGTTAGCCTTTGCCCTGCTTCATTTTGTGCTCTAAGGCCAAACTTGCTTGTTACTCCAGGTATCTCTTGATGTCCTATTTTTGCATTCCAATCCTCTACAATAAATAGGACATTTTTTTTTTCAAATGTTAGTTCTAGGAGGTCTTCTAGGTCTTCACAGAATGTATCATCTTCATCTTCTTCAGCATCAATCATTGGAGCATAGACTTGTATTACTGTGATGTTGAATGGTTTGCCTCAGAGATGAACCAAGATCTTTCTGTCATTTCTGAAGTTGTACCCAAGTACCATATTTTGGACTCTTTGTTGATTATGAGGGCTATTCCATTTCTTCTATGGGATTCTTTCCCATAGTATTAGGTATAATGGTCATCTGAATTAAAGTCACCCATTCCTTTCCATTTTAGTTCACTGATTCCTAAGATATTGATGTCTATTCTTGCCATTTCCTGCTTGACCATGTCCAGTTTACCTTGATTCATGGACCTAACATTCCAGGTTCCTATGCAATACTGTCCTCTACAGCATCAGATTTTACTTTCCTCACCAGACACATCCGCTGCTGAGCATTGGTTCTGCTTTGGCCCTGTGGCTTCATTCTTTCTGGATCTATTAGCAGTTGTCCTCCTCTTTTCCCCAGTAGCATGTTGGACACCTTCTGGCTTGGAGGACTCATCTTTCAGTGTCATGCTTATAGCTTGATTGAGTTACAGTTTCATGCTTATAGCTGTGTGGCTTATAGCTTCAGTGAGTTACACAAGTCCCTTCACATGACAAGGCAGTGATCCATGAAGGGATCAACTATACACCAATAAAACTTTTATAAAAGACAGATTGTTACTAGAGACAAACAAGTGCTTTATATAAAGATAAATGGAGCAATACATCAAGAATATACATCAGTTCTAATCATAACAAGAGAGCCCTAAATTAAAAGCAATATAGACTAACAAAACTGTAGGAAGAAATAGATAATTCAGTGTTAATAATTGAAGACTTTAGTATCCCATTTCCAATAACGGAGATAAAAATTTGAAATAACCAGTAGAGAAATAGAATACTTAAACAACACTATTAAAAAACCAGACCTAGCAGGTATTAAAGAACAC
This sequence comes from Bos mutus, assembly GCF_027580195.1. Lineage (NCBI taxonomy): Eukaryota > Metazoa > Chordata > Mammalia > Artiodactyla > Bovidae > Bos > Bos mutus. The sequence continues at coordinate 94,065,001 of NC_091621.1, forward strand.
ACCACCAAACAGTAGAATGCATTATACATTTCTTACAAATGCACATGGAAGAATTACGACTCAATAATTTAAAAAATAGGATAATCCAACTTAAAATGGGCAAATGGCAAATGATATGACAGACAAGGGATTAGTCTTCAAAACAGCTCACAGGGCTTAACATCATCAAAACAAACAACCCAATCAAAAAATGGGAAGAAGACCTAAATAGACATTTCTCCAAAGAAGACATGCATGGAAAGAAGGCACATGAGTAGATGCTCAATATCACTCATGACTAGAGCAATACAAATCAAAACTCTAATGAGATAATCACCTCACACCAGTCATAATAACCACCATAAAAAAACCCACAAACGATAGAAAGAGAGAGGGTGTGGAGAAAAGGAAATCCTCCTACACTGTTGGTGGGAATGTAAATTGGTACACCACTATGGAGAACATTGTGGAAGTTCCTTGGAAAACTAAAAACTAGAGCTACCCTATGACCTGCAATCCTACTCCTGGGCATATACCTAGAGAAAAAAAATGGTCCGTAATGATACATGCACCCCAGTGTTCATTGTGGCACTCCTCACAATAGCCAAGATATGGAAGCAAGCTAAATGTCCATCAACAGAAGAATAGATAAAGAAGTTGTGGTACATATATTCAACAGAGTATTATTCAGTCATTAAAAGGAACAAAATAATGCTATTTGCAGCAACATGCAACACGGATGACCTAGATATTGTCATGCTGAGTCAAGCTACTCAGACAGAGAAGGAAAAATATCATATGACATCCCTTACATGTGGAATCTAAAAATAAATGATACTAATGAGCTCATTAACAAAACAGAAATAGACAGACTTAGAGAATGAACTTATGGTTATCAGGAGGAAGAATGGGGAAGAGAAATAGGGGGTTTTGGATCAACATGTACACACTGTTATATTTGAAATGGATAACCAACAAAGTCCTACAGCATAGTACAGGGAACTTTGCTTAATAGTATGTGGCAGCCTGGATGAGAGGAGAGTTTGGGGGAGATGGATACGTGTATGTATATGACTGAATCCCTTTGCTGTTCACCTGAAACTATCACAACATTGTTGTTTGACTGTAAGGTGTTAGTGGTAAAGAATCCACTTGACATCAGGAGACATGGGTTCAATCCCTAGGTCAGGAAGAAGCACTGGAGTAGGAAATGGCAACTGGCTCCAGTATTCTTGCCTGGAAAATTCTGTTGTCAGAGGAGCCTGGCGGGCTACAGTTCATGGGCCACAGAGAGTCAGACATGACTGAGTGACGAAGCAGCAGTACCCAAATATAAAATAAAAACCTTAAAAAATGATAAAAGGAGAAAAAGTACTTATTAAAAATGGGCAAATGATCTAGATAAACATTTCTCAAAATAAAATGTACAAATGGATAAAAAGCACATGAAAAGATATATAACATCATTCATCATTTTGGAAATGCACATCAAAACTACAATGAGATAATAATTCACAACCATTAGCATGTCTCTAAATAAGAGACTGAAAGTGAAAGAAGATGTAGAGAAATCAGACCGCTCACATACAGCTGGTGGGCATGCGAAATGTTCGATTCATTTAGAAAAGCAGTCACGCCAGACCTCAAGCAGACAGAGGTGCTAGAGACAGGTTGTCAGAGGTAGAAAATAGGGCACTACTCCAGAGCTGTGAAGGGCCAAACAGAATCAAGGAAAACAACATGAAAACCAAGGGATGGGGTGGGATGGTTGTGGGCAAATGACTCTTTCTGTCTGGGCAACTATCCCACCTTATCCCTGAATTCCAGGACTGTGATGCTGCAAACAGCCTCGTGTGCTTCCTGTTCAGTTTTCCCACCTACCAGTTGTAGACTTTTACCAGAAAATATTTCCTCATTTACCTCAATGTTGTTAGTTTCAATATAGAGTCACAAAAGTTTGAAAAGTTGCTTCTAAAGAAAGAGCTTCAGGCATTTCTAACTCCCCTTTGCTGATAAGAGCCCTGAACTGTCTGGCTGACCCCACAAGGAAAGGAGAGAGAATCTCTACTTGATGTACCCAGGCTCCTGATCAAGAAAAGCTGAAATGATATGTGTGTAGGTGGTTAAGATAGATTCTATGGCTTTTCTACAGTTATTGTTCGCATTATTATTTTCACGGTATATCTTCTTCCATCTTTTGACTTTGAACTCATTTGTGTTTTTGGATCTAAAGCATATCGCTAGTAGAAAGTATACAGTTGTATCATTTTTATCCAGTGTGACACTCCATACCTTTTAACTGAAATGTTTAATCCATTTATATTTTGGAATCAGTATTCCATATGTTTTACATCTTTTTTATTTCTCTGTCTCCCATTTACTATCTTCTTTTTTGGTTAAATATATATATAGCTTCCAAGGTAGTACAGTGGTATAGTTTCCACCTGCCAATACAGGAGTTGCAAGAGACTCAGGTTTGATCCCTGGATTGGGAAGATCCCCTGGAAGAGGAAATGGCAACCCATTCCAATATTGCTGCCTGGAAAATCCCATGGACAGAATGAGCACATTCCAAAGGGGTGCAAAAATTGAACATAACTGAGCAACACAAATATATATATATATATTCAATTTTAATTCCCTTTTATTAACTATATTTATGAGACTTCTTTATTCTGGGAATTACAAGATAAACCTTTAATTGGTCCTAATCTCATCACAATCCACTTCAGGTTACTATTGACTAATTCTGGCAAATGTAGCAATGTGGCAGAGCTGTTAGTTTTTATGCCATGCTACAAATCAAACCTACCTTCTTTGGTAGCAAAGCTGCAAGTTTTGAGGCCAGACCCAAGCTAATAAAACTGTAGTTATCATCTATAAGTATAGTTGTGCAAGGGCAGGGTTGAGATGGGAAGAACCACTAGCAAATAGGCCTCAGACGCTCACATTCTTACATGAAAAAAATTTTTGGAAGTTTTCAAAAACAAATATTTCTCAATTTATTGTCTACCTGTAATCAGTAAGAAATGGTTGCTTTGTGAATTTGGTCCAGTTAGGGTTTGTTTTATGGGAGGAGGTGGGGAGATGATCAACAATCTCATCACAAAACCATAAAAGGAGGCCCAGGCTGCCCATTTCATTTCTAACCTTAGGTTCATTTTTTTTTTTTTAAAGTCGAGATTGCCAAATATTTGTACTTGTTATTTACTGAAGGAAGAAAAATCCACTGAGTTAGATAAACCTGTTTCCTATTTCTCAGTATACAAATTAATTCACGCAGAGATGATGTCAGCAAGATGACAGAATAGGAAGTGCCCTGTTTGTTTCCTCCCACAGACACAGTAATTTGGCAGCCATCCATGGGCAAAGGTACCATTCATGGAAGCTTTAGTATTTACCCTGATGGAGCCCAAGACTAACGAAGGCCATTTTGATAAGGCAAGACCAAGCACAGGTGGAAGCTTGTTGACCATGGTTCTGATTACTGATCCAGAAGCAGCCCAGTTCCCCTGCAGACTTGTCTGCAGTCCCATTTAGCCTTGGTTCTGCCAATAGTACCATCCTCCAAGCAACCTGGGAAGAGCTATGCCTACCCATGCCTTGGGTAATGGACATGCTGATTTTGATCCTAGCTATGTATCATGAAGAAGCCCATCTGTAGACCTTCTAACAGGCTCTCATAAGCAGATCTGTCTGTGAGCTCAATTTAAAGTATCTTTTCTGAAAATACTGGTATGAAACTATAAATCAGTTACAGGAGGAAACTGGTAACATTTATTCATATGTGGAAATTAATTAAAATGCCCCTGAATAGCCAATAGATCAAAGAAGAAGTCAAACAGTAAATCAAAATGTATCTTGAGATAAATGAAAATGGAAACACAGTACACTAAAATGTATGGGATTCAGCAGAAACAGTTCTTAGAGGAAAACTTGTTATGATAAATTCCTAAATTTAGGGGGGAAAGATGTAAAATAAACAACTTTACATAGTTTTAGTCTAACTTTCTACTAGAAAAGGGAGAGCAAACTCAGCTCAAAGTTAGCAAAAGGAAGAAAATAATAAAGATTAGAGGAAAATAAGTGAAAAAGAGACTAGAAAGATAATAGAAAGGATCAATCAAAGTAGGAATCGGTTTTTCATTTAAAGAAAAGAAAAAAAAAATTGACAAAACTTTAGCTAGACTATGCAGCCCATGACCCAGCTCTAACTCTGCTTAGCCACAGTCCAGAAGTAACCCTGCCTGCTCAGAAATAGGCAGAAGACTCATCCATCTGTGGCCCTGGAGGCAAATGGGACTAAATCAAGCTAAAAGTCTTCTGTACAGTGAGGAAAATGTCAACAAAATGTAAAGGCCACCTATGGAATGGGAGAAAATATTTGCAAGTGTGATAAAGAGTTAATATCTAAATAATATAAATAACATATGCAACTCAATAGAAAAAAAATCAAATAATCCAATTAAAAATGGGCAAAGAACTTGAATAGAAATTTCTCCAGAGAAGAGACATAGATAACTGGAAAACAAAATGGCCAGGAGGGGCCTGAAAAGGTGTTCTAAATCACTAATCATCAAGGAAACACAAATCAAAGCCTCACACCTGTTATGATGACTTTTATCAAAAGACAAGAGATAGCAAGACTTGACAAGGGAACCCTAGTAGACTGTTGGTGAGAGTGTACCAGTGTACAGTTATTATGAAAGTATGAAAATAAGGAAGTATGGAAAAGTCCTTAAAACTCTGTTAAATTAAAATAAAAAAATCAATCATATGAATGATTCAGCAACCTCATTCTGGATATATATCCTAAGGACATGATATCAGGATCTTCAAGACATATCTGCACTCCCATGTTCACTGTAGCATTATTCACACTAGTCAAAAAGAAAACAACTGTCTGTTGACAGCTAAATGGATAAAGAAGATAGAAGATATATATATATCCATATATCTACATTTATGTTGTTGTTGTTCAGTCACTAAGTCATGTCCAGCTTTTTCTGACCTCATGGACTGTAGCTTGCCAGGCTCCTCTGTTCTCCACTATCTCCTAGAGTTTGCTCGAGTTCATGTCCGTTGAATTGGTAATGTCATCTAACCATCTCATTCTCTACCAGCCCCTTCTCCTTCAGCCTTCAATCTTTCCCAGCATCAGGGTCTTTTCCAATGAGTTGGCTGTTTGCATCAGGTGGCCAAATTGGAGCTTCAGCTTTAGCATCAGTCCTTCTAATGAATATTCAGGGTTGACTTCCTTTAGGATTAATGGGTTTGATCTCCTTGCAGTCCAAGGGACTCTCAAGAGTCTTCTCCAGCACCACAATTTGAAAGCATCAGTTCTTCAGCGCTCAGCCTTCCTTATGGTCCAACTCTTACACCTATACATGACTGCTGGAAAAACCATAGCTTTGACTATACGGACCTTTGTCGGTAAAATGATGTCTCTGCTTTCTAATACACTGCCTAGATGATGCTGAAAAGTGCTGCACTCAATACATCAGCAAATTTGGAAAACTTATCAGTGGCCATAGGACTGGAAAAGGTTTTCATTCCAATCCCAAAGAAGGACAATGCCAAATTCTACATCTATATCTATACCTATATCTATCTATCTATCTAATTCAGCCATACAAAAGAAGGAAATCTTGCCATGGCAACAGCGTGACTGAACCTAGAGGACATTACACCAAATAAAATAAGCCAGACAGAGAAAGACAAGTATTGCATGATCTTACTCATATGTGAACTCTAAAACATTAAATCTCTTAGAAGCAGGAGGTAGAGCGATGATTGCCAGGAACTGCGGATTGGGAAAATAGGCAAATGTTGGCCACAGGGTACGGACGTTCAGTTATACGATTAAATTCTGGGAATCTAATGTATAGCCAGACAACTATAGTGAATGATAATGTATTGTGTACTTGGAATTTCCTGAGAACAGATCTTAAGTGTTCTCACCACACATGTGAAAATATTAACTATATAATGTGATGGATGTGTTGATTAACGCTACTGTGATAATTACTTCACAATGTAAACATATATTAAATCATCACGTGTACCTCTTAAATATATTCAATTTTTATGTATCAGTTATGCCTTAATAAACTGGACCAAAGTTAGTAGTCCTGATTTAGGAGAAAATAATGACTTTCTAAATATAGTAATTCATTGTTTTATGCATATTTACTATAATTAAGTAACCAGATGATTAAAATAATCAAATAATAAATACTTCTTCCTGATTCTTATGACATTTTTGGCATTCTTTTGGGCATATATTCAGTTTCTGATTAGGTTTAAAAACATATTTCCTATTTTCAAATTAAATGTGATTTGAAAAAGAATAGTCAAAACATTTTTGGTCTGGAATATCTGCAGTAAAGTATTTCAGCATTAAGTGAGAATATACAATCTTTTTTGCTGCTGCTGCGCTGTCATTTCAGTCATGTCCGACTTTGTGCCACCCCATAGACGGCAGCCCACCAGGCTCCCCCGTCCCTGGGATTCTCCAGGCAAGAACACTGGAGTGGGTTGCCATTTCCTTCTCCAATGCATGAAAGTGAAAAGTGAAAGTGAAGTCACTGAGTCGTGTCCAACTCTCAGCGACCCCATGGACTGCAGCCTGCCAGGTTCCTCCGTCCATGGGATTTTCCAGGCAAGAATACTGGAGTGGGGTGCCATTGCCTTCTCCGATAATCTTTTTACTCTCAGCCAAAAAAGTGAGCCTGAACAAGATCAGAAATGACATTTGCAACATTTCATCAAAGCAATGAGAAAATATTTTTATTTAAAAAAATCACTGAAATTGTTTTACTGGGAAAAATGTAATTAAATTTCTCAAACATATTTACCTGAGAATATAGGAGGGTGTTGCCTTTAATGAGAATTTGCTACACATTTCCAGTGATCTTTGTGTAAGAAAAGGAGAAACAAATTAGGAAAATGGTAAATTTAAAAGGTGCCAGTTGATAGGAAACATAGTGTCTCTCTAGATATAAGGCAAAGTCTTTGCAAAGATTTATTACATTCATAAGAATCGTCTCTGTAGGGACACCTGATCACAAGAGTCAAAGTATGTGAGAATAACAAATGATGACTCAAAAGGAATTCAAACAAATTTAGCATCAAACACATATAATGCAGATGGAAAGGAAGCCAGCCATTGTGCTGTGTTTATTAGCATACATAAATGCATCCATCAATGATGACATTCAGTCTCCCTGGCAAGCCTGTGGGACAGCCAGCACTCTGTGGCACGTTTCATCCAGGGAGGGATTGGCAGTGACCTCCCACACTCGGAAACTCTGCCTAGTACCTCGGGAAAGTCCTTAGCCAGCATGGAGGAGGTAATCTGAGGCTGCCGTTAGCACTGCAATGAACAGTAATTACCTAGAGACTCAGCAGAACGATAGAGTTTAAAGAAGCCTCCACAAATGACTAAGTTTTTCCTAGAGAATTTCTCAAGCCCTGGAAAAAAGGTAGCTTATTATATGTAAACATCACTGAGGGTGTTTTCATGTGAGAGTGTAGAGTGAAATGTTTGTGTGGTGGAAACATGAAGGAGCTGCAAGACAGGACCCAAACATGAGTGAAATGATGAAAGGAGGCTTTGCACTGGCAGCCCAGCCCGGGTGATGGAGAGGAGTCTGGGGACCCTTAAGAAAGGTATGTAAATAGAACTCCCAGAAAAGTGTTTAAAATAAAGAGCAAGGCGAGAGCCTCAGAGAAACACCCAGAAATTTCAGGAGGGAATTAGGTTACACTTCAAAAATAGATGTCAGAAAGGTGGAGGTGCCAGAAGAATAAGATCAGCTCTAAGGGAAAAAACTCCTTGAGAAGTGATGATGGTGAACCCTGAAGTTTAAAAGGGATGACTTCTGATAAACAGCTGCTTGCCAGATGTCCCAAAGCACATGGCAAGTAATAACACGTACCCTTCTTCTGTAGGTGTTCCCCCCACTCCAGCCAAGGAACCCAGTCAGAACTGAAACTCTCTGCAGAAGGCTCCCCAACCTCAAGTTTCAGAGTGTCTAATCCTGCCAGTTTTTCACTTGGGAATTTGTTATTCATCCTCAGTGAGGAGCTTCCTGAACAATCAGCACACTCTATCCTCACAAATGTGACTCACGTTGGGATAGTGAGGGGAGCCAGGTCTCCCCAGGCTACATGCCTACTGGACTCCCAAGGGTGGCCTTGGCCTGCCTCCCAGGGGAGGTGCCAGTGCCGGGCTGCTGCACAGCTTCCAGAGAGGAATTGGTTCTCAGTGGAGGCAGCTATTGTTGGCCAAAGATTCTGGGGCATGCCTCATCACCACGGTGCAGTGGTGGTGGCTCTTGTCAGCAGGGCCTTCTGCTGACGTGCTCCTGTCAGCACTATTCCCAGGGCCCACCCTTGGGCCCTGAGGGTCTTGCTGACACTCTAAGTTGCTTCTGCCGTGTCCGACTCTTTGCCACCCTGTGGACCGTAGCCAGCCAGGCTCCTCTGTCCATGGGATTTTCCAGGCAAGAATACTATAGAGAATTGCCATGTCCTCCTCCAGGGGATCTTCCCCACCCAGGGGTGGAACCTGTGTCTCATGTCTCCTGCATTGGCAAGCGGATTCTTTACCATTAGCGCCACCTGGGGGACAGTTTATCACCACCTCCAATTTCTGCCTACAGCAGGGACTCGCTGAGCATTTCATTAAGAGTAACTATACCACATCCATAAACTAGCTTGTGTACAGCCTCTATAGATGTGATGAGGTGCAGTCTTAACTGACACTGCATATATTATTTCCCTCATTTAATTGCAGAGTCACCAGTTCTCTATCTGCTGGGCACAAGTACACATCTTCACAAAGGTACCTCATCAGGAGAAGGAACCCATCACTCAGGCCAGTGTCTACACTTTTCAAGAGATTCAGATCAGGAGTGGAGATGGCTAGTTATGAATCTTAATCTAGCCTGTACCATTTATTAACTGTGTAACTTCCTTAGCTACCTTACTTGTTAATTTGCCTAACTGAGCCTTAGGTTCCTCTCCTAAAAATCTTCTCTCTGACAAAAGGGGCTGTGAGGATTAAATTAAATTCATTCAGTGATTTTACAGCACTTAGTTTAGTTTCTGGTTTGTCTTCCCTGTAGCTCAGATGGTAAAGAATCTGCCTGCAATGCAGGAGACCTGGGTTCAATCCCTGGGTCAGGAAGAGACCCTGGACAAGGAAATGGCAACCCACCCCAGTATCCTTGCCTACAGAATTCCATGGGCAGAGGAGCCTGGAGGCCTGCAGTCCATGGGGTCACAAAAGAGTTGAACATGACTGAGTGACTAACACGGTCTCTGGTTATATGCTATTTTCCCTAATAAAAAGAAATGAACCCAAGCATACAATAATTCCCCAGTGTGGTGATTCACATATCCCCTGGGATTAGAGATTTCTTGGCAAAAGTGGAGTATCACTGCAAGGAGTCCCATCTCCTCGGAGCTGGGTCGAGTGCAAAGACAACAAGGAGGAAGTTTGGGCAGCCCTCTTAAGCCCCATTTGACCATGTCACGTGGGAACCAGGGAAGCCAAGCTTGGGTCTGAATTACACGTGGATGCAGGATGGATTATGGAAATGTCTCAGGAGATGAGGCAGCCCTCTAGGAGCTGCAGGTGACAAGGCTACAGGGGAGAGAGGCAAGGAGCACTGTGTGCAGAGAGGAAGTAACAGAGCAGTGGCTCCTGTCTGATTTCTAATGACACCAACCTTTGTAGAATCCATCATCCACATTAATGGAAGGGAATTCCACTGGGTGCTTAACATATCTCCACTAAGGTGGCTCAGACACATCTGAGCATGACTGGTGAATTTGCATGAAGAAGTATAGAGAGAGAACTGGTGATCCATTCAAAACCATCAATGCTGATCGTGTGTCTCTAATGCACTAGGCCCTGAAAAGAGCCCTACATATGGAGATGTAAACAGGTATTGCTGTGTAGGAAGATGGAAGCAGACAGAGGAGGCTGTGCCAGGATTGAAGTCTTAGCTGAAGGTTGACTGGGCTGTCCCACAGTCACACGACTTGGACTTGGAGAGGGATATGGAGAGAAGGACCCCAGAGGGACAGGGTCTTTCTTCTTGCAGGATGCACAAGTCATAGCTTGCCTCTAGCTCCTAAGAGCTCCAAGGAATGCTGTGTTGGCTGCTGACTGTGAACAGAGAGGTTCTCAGAGTATTTCAGCTGTGACTAGCTGAAGAGCAGAATCTGTGGACAAAATCAGGGGATTTGGGAATAGGAAAACAAGAGGAGGGGAAAGAAAACAGCAGGCAACAAGGGGCAGCTGACAGAACACACATAAGATATGAAGAGTCTCAGACATAAACGAAGTGGGCTCTGCCTTTGCCAGGGTTTGGAAAACTGCAGTGAGAGGTGGGGTCCATATCCAGGGAAACCTGCAAGTGATGCTGTCCTATTGCAGGAGCCTGAGCCCACACCTGGCTCAGGAAATGGTCCCAGCAATAGTGATGACAGCCACAGCAAGGGCTGTGAAGCAGTCTCTCTGCTGACCCGTACAAGATAATGGGTCTTTTGGCACGTGGAGTATGAGGGGACAGACACTGTGAGCTGTTGGCGCGTAGGACTGTTGGAGAAATTGATGCCGATTGCTCCTAGAGTCAGATCAGACTGTCAGTCAGAGGGCAGAGGGTCATGTTGCTCTGGGTGTGAACTCTTCTCCCATTCATGCCTATAGGGTCTGCAACCCTCCTTATCCTCCTTCACTCTGGGGTGACCTATGTATGCCCATTTTCACAGTCTTACCTCTTTTATTTTAGTTTATAAAATAGTATTATCATTTACTTCCTAGGATATACATTTTAAAACCTGCTTTATACTAACACTGACCAAGCTAAGTCCTGACTCAGGTAGCACCTAAACACATGGCTGGGGCAATTTACATAAACCAGTGCTACTCTCATATAGGAGTCGCTTGGTGCATGCGTGCTAAGTTGCTTCAGTCGTGTCCGATTCTTTGTGACCCTACAGACTGCAGTCAGCCAGGCTTCTCTGGCCATGGGACTTTCCAGAAGTCACCTGGAGATTTTATTAAAATGTTGATGCTGATTTAACAGTTTTGGGAAGGAGCCTATTGTTACACAGTTCTTACAGGCTTCCAGGTAATGCTGTTGCTATTGCTCTTGGATAACCCTTTGCATAGTGGGGATTTGAACTCTTTGAGCTGCAGTTTCCACATCTGTAAAATGGGAGAAATAATGGTTGGATTGTTGTGAAGATTGGATAAGATGATGCACTTAGCACAGTGCCTGGCAACTGTTAGGTGCTTGATAACAGGTATTTTAGTATGTATATTAGTATATTTAACATATATATTAGCTGCATTTTATGGGAAAACCCACGGAGGCATTTTATGTGACTTGTGAGAATGTATATGGGTGTTCTGAAACAAATATCTCATTGCAAATTTTCTATTTTACATTTCCAAACATTGAAGTAATTCCTTTAAGTGGTTAATTTTGGTTGTTTATGTAGTCTCTCCAGTGCAGTGAATAAATTTATTATTATTTATAATAATCATATATTCACCTTCAACATAGTATTGTGTATTAAATCTCCAAGTAGTCAGATCTCTGGACAAGCTACCAAAGAAATTTTTTTATTCATCCCTGGTGGCCTTCCCCTTATTCTGATTTTGTTAGCATGAGAAAATGTTTATTCTGACTTACTTTCTAAAGTTACCTTTTAAGTATGAAATAACTTAATTATAGATCCCCCAGTAGTAGTAACATTCTTCTATGAGATTTATGTCTTATTTTTAAGACTGAAAGCAAAAACCATCATTGTGCAGTTTCTTCCAAAGAAGATGATAGAGAAATTTAGAATTATATTTATGTCAGAATAGCTTAAAACTTCATTTAGTACACATATTAAAGCTTTTATAACCTGTTTACAATGTGAAGTTTTGTAAAAAAAAAATCAAACATTTAAAATATATCTGTAAACTTATATGTAGTAATTACTTTGATTCCTTTTAAGAGGTTGCTCTTTGAATTGAATACAGTCCAGGTTCGATGCACGATACTGGATGCTTGGGGCTGGTGCACTGGGACAACCCAGAGGGATGGTGTGGGGAGGGAGGAGGGAGGAGGGTTCAGGATGGGGAGCACGTGTATATCTGTGGTGGATTCATTTTGATATTTGGCATAACTAATACAATTATGTAAAGTTTAAAAATAAAATAAAATAAAACAGATTTTGTGATGTATTAAATTAGAAGATCCTCTGTGAGTATTAGCTACTTACAAATTCTGTTTTATAAAATATTTTGCTGATACTTAGAATATGGGTCTCCACTTTCTCCACAGAACCTAACACATTCAAGGGATTTTGCAGCTGCAGAGAAAAGAAGAAATGCCATATATGACTATTTTCCCCCTAGCATTGCTAACCAGGAGGGTATATTAGAATGAACTGATTATTTTTTAGTGCAAAGATTCTTATCTTCTCCATGGTGCTTGAAGAATTAATGTTTTAGTTTGCTGAGAACAAGTTATTCATTATCACCCTAGAATGATTACTAACAATCACTGAGCTCTCATCCAATAGTTTTCAGCACTCGCTGCACATTAGAATCACCTGTGGAGCTTTAAAAATACCACTATCCATCTTTTATACCACTATCCATCCCCCTGGTAGAATTAGAATCTCTGAGGCTCAGCTCAGTTCAGTCACTCAGTCGTGTCTGACTCTTTGCAACCCTGTGGACTGTAGCACACCAGGCTTTACTGTCCATCACCAACTCCTAGAGCTTGCTCAAACTCACATCCACCAAGTCGGTGATGTCATCCAACTATGTCATCCTCTGTTGTCCCCTTCTTCTCCTGTCTTCAATCTTTCCCAGCATCAGAATCTTTTCCAATGAGTCAGTTCTTTGCACTAGGTGGCCAAAGTATTGGAGAATCAGCTTCAGCATCAGTCCTTTCAATGAATATTCAGGACTGATTTCATTTAGGACTGACTAGTTCAATTTCCTTGAAGTCCAAGAGACTCTCAAGAGTCTTCTCCAACACCACAGTTCAAAAGCATCATTTCTTCAGTGCTCAACTTTCATTATGATCCAACTCTCCCATTATACATGACTCTGGAAAAACCATAGCTTTGACTAGACAGACCATTGTTGGCAAAGCAATGTTTCTGCTTTTAAATATGCTGTCTAGGTTGGTCATAGCTTTTCTTCGAAGAAGCAAGCATCTTTTAATTTCATGTATGCACTCACTATCTGCAGTGATTTTGGATCCCAAGAAAATAAAGTCTGTCACTGTTTCCATTGTTTCACCATTATTTGCCATGAAGTGATGGGACTGGATGCCAAGATATTCATTTTTGGAATGTGGAGCTTTAAGCCAGCATTTTCATTCTCCTATTTTACTTTCATCAAGAGGCTATTTAGTTCCACTTTGCTTTCTGCCATGAGGGTGGTGTCATCTGCATATCTGAGGTTATTGGTATTTCTTCTGGCAATCTTGAGTCCAGCTTGTGCTTCATGCAGTCTGGCATTTTGCATGGTGTACTATGCATATAAGTTAAATAAGCAAGGTGATAATATACAACCTTGATGTACTCTTTTCCCAATTTTGAATCAGTCCATTGTTCCATGCCCAGTTCTCACTGTTACTTCTTGACCTACATACAGATTCCTCAAGAGGTAAGTAAGGTGGTCTGGTATTCCCATCTCTTTAAGAATTTTACACAGTTTGTGGTGATCCACACGTAAAGGCTTTAATGTAGTCAATGAAGCAGAAGTAGATGTTTGTCTGGAATTCTCTTGCTTTTTCAATGATCCAACAGATGTGGGCAATTTGATCTCTGTTTCCTCTGCCTTTTCTAAATCTAGCTGAACATCTGGAATTTCTCAGTTCATGTACTGTGGAACACTAGCTTGGAAAATTTTGAGCATTATTTTGCTAGCGTGTGAGATGAGTGCAATTGTGCAGTAGTTTGACCACTCTTTGGCATTGCCTTTCTTTGGGATTCAAATGAAAATTGACCATTGCCAGTCTTGTGGCCACTGCTAAATTTTCCAAATTTGCTGGCATATTGAGTGCAGCATTTTAACAGCATCATCTTTCAGGATTTGCAATAGCTCAGCTGAAATTCCATCACCTCCACTAGCTTTGTTCATAGTGATGCTTTCTAAGGCCCACTTGACTTCACATTCCAGGATATATGGCTCTAGGTGAGTGATCACACCATTGTGGTTATCTGGGTCATTAAGACCTTTTTATAGTTCTTTTGTGTATTCTTGCCACCTCTTCTTAGTATCTTCTGCTTCTGTTAGTTCTATACAGTTTCTCTCCTTTATTGTGTCCATCTTTGCATGAAATGTTCCCTTGGTATCTCTAATTTTCTTGAAGAGATCTCTAGTTTTTCCCATTCTATTGTTTTCCTCTATTTCTTTGCACTGATCACTGAGGAAGGCTTTCTTATCTCTCCTTGCTATTCTTTGGAATTCTGCATTAAGACAGATATATATCTTTCCTTTTTTCCTTTGCCTTTCACTTCTCTTTTTTTGTCAGCTATTTGTAAGGCCTCCTCAGACAACCATTTTGCCTTTTTGTGTTTCTTTTTCTTGGGGATGATTTTGATCACCACCTCCTGTACAAAGTCATGAATCTCCATTCATAGCTCTTCAGGCACTCTATCTGTCAGATCTAGTCCCTTGAATCTATTTGTCACTTCCACTGTATGACCTGATATGATTTAAGTCATACCTGAATGGTCTAATGGCTTTCCCTACTTTCTTTAATTTAAGCCTGAATTTTGCAATGAGGAGTTCATAATCTGAGTCACAGTCAGCTCCCAGTCTTGTTTTTGCTGACTGTATAGACTGTCTCCATCTTTGGCTGAGAAGAATATAATCAATCTATTTTTGGTATTGTCCATCTGGTGATATCCATGTATAGAACCATCTCTTGTGTTGTTGGAAGAGTGTGCTTCCTATGACCAGTGTGTTCTCTTAGCAAAATTCTGTTAGCCTTTGCCCTGCTTCATTTTGTACTCCAAGGCCAAACTTGCCTGTTACTCCAGGTATCTCTTGACTTCCTACTTTTGCATTCCAGTCCCCTATGATGAAAAGGACATCTTTTGGGGGTGTTAGCTCTAGAAGGTCTCGTAGGTCTTCATAGAAATATTCAGTTTCATCTTTTGGCATTAGTGGTTGGGGCATAGACTTGGATTACTGTGATATTGAGTGGTTTGCCTTGGAAATGAACAGAGATCATTCTGTCATTTTTGAGATTGAACTTTTATTGATATGAGGGCTGCTCCATTTCTTCTAAGGGATTCTTGCCACAGTAGTAGATATAACGGTCCTCTGAATTAAATTCACCCATTCTAGTCCATTTTAGTTCAGTTCAGTTCAGTTTAGTCTCCCAGTCGTGTACAACACTTTGCGACCCCCATGGACCACAGCATGCCAGGCCTCCCTGTCCGTCACCAAATCCCGGACTTACTCAAACTCACATCCATTGAGTCGGTGATGCCATCCAACCATGCCATCCTCTGTCATCCCCTTTTCTTCCCGCCTTCAATCTTTCCCAGCATCAGGGTCTTTTCAAATGAGTCAGCTCTTTGCATATGTGGCCAAAGTATTGGAATTTCAGCTTCAGCATCAATCCTTCCAATGACTATTCAGGACTGACCTCCTTTAGGAAGAACTGGTTGGATCTCCTTGCAGTCCTAGGGACTCTCAAGAGTCTTCTCCAACACCACAGTTCAAAAGCATCAATTCTCAGTTCACTGATTCCTAAAATGTCAATGTTCACTCTTGCCATCTCCTGTTTGACCACTTCCAATTTACCTTGATTCATGGACCTAATATTCCAGGTTCCTATGGAATATTGTTCTTTGCAGCATCCGATTTTATTTCCATCTCCAGTCACATCCACAACTGGGCATTGTTTTTGCTTTGGCTCAAACTCTTCATTCTTTCTGAAGCTATTTCTCCACTCTTCTCCAGTAACATATTGGGCACCTACTGACTTATAGAGTTCATCTTTCAGTGTGATATCTTTTTGCCTTTTCACACTGTTCATGAAATACTGAGGCTCAGATATCTGTATTTATTTTTAAGTGCTTCTGCTGATTTTGATATACAATGAGGTCTGAGAAACACTTAACCTAGTTAATAGACCTTACTATTAAAACCTAGTTACAGATTAGTAAGAGTAGATTCAGTTTATTATATAATCATAACAATTCTGTGAAATCAGTATATGTGGTCTACCCTAGATTTAAGCTTGTGCTCAGTTGCTCAGTCATGTCCAACTCTTTGGACATCCTAAGATTTAAGTTTAGGATGACTAATTAGCTCAATTAAGATCATAAGTCGCAAAAAGTCAGACATGACTGAGCAACGGAACTGAACTGAAGATCATAAAGTCACCTTTTCCTTTCTTTCTTTCCGATATCAATTTTTCCAACTTAAAGAAAAAAATTAAAGTAGATATATGTTCACTAATGTTCAGTTAAGGGCAATATTTATTAAGCAATTATTCCAGACATGAATTTCTAAGAGGCACTGGAAAGGTAGTGAGACAGAAAATTGGACATATGTGAACTCCTTTTTGGGGCTTCCCAGGTGGAAGTGGAAAAGAACCCGCCTGCCAATGCAGGAAACATGAGAGATGCAATGGAAAAGAATCTGCCTGCTAATGCAGGAAATATTAGACTCAGGTTTGATCCCTGAGTCAGGAAGATCCCTTGGAGGTGGGCATGAAAACCCACTCCAGTATTCTTGCCTGGAGAATTCCATGGACAGAGAAGCCTGGTGGGCTACAGTCCATAGAGTCACAAAGAATTGGACATGACTGAAGTGACTTAGCATGCATGAACTCCTTTTAGGCAGAGAACATATGAGTCATGTGAGATAAACTATAAGAACTCCCACCACCAATAGTATTGCTCCACTTGTAACAATTGTGTTTATGCAACAGAGGGTGTTTGAAATAATTTGCAGAGGGCTTTTATTAACTGCAAAGCTTTTCAATGTAAAGTTTTTTACAAAGTGGGATATGAGAGTTTGGGACACAGCCACCTCTGGTCCTCTTATCCCATCATTTAATATGTCATCTCCCCTCTCTTCCAAATAAAGGTGAATGAGATCTTAAAATAACAGTGTGAAGAGCCCTGCCCAGAGCAATCAAACATTGGTTTGATCAGTCTGATTCTTCCAAGATTCTCCTATCTTGTTGTCAAGCTTGAGCTAGACCTTGATTAAGATCAATTTAGACTAGGTTCATTTTATACAAAGGAAATTTTCATCCAGCGTTTTTAGGAGTTAGCTATGTGCCAGCCTAGAGGAAGAGTCAGATCTTGGGCTTGACCTCAGGACTTCCCAGTCCAACGGTGGTTGGGATCAGTTGGATCCCAGTGTAACAATGCAAGGAACATAAGATAACTTTAAAATGAAACTTTGATAAACACACTGAGATAAATAAAAGATGATACTGTTTTCATAAAAATAATAGATACTATAAAGAGGAGGTAAAAATATTTTAAAAATTAAAAACAATATGATAGTATAAACAAAAACTTGATAGAAGATTTGCAGAAATAAATTTGAAGAAATCATCAAGAAAGTAGGGCAAAAAGGTAGAGATGGAAAATTAGAGATAAAAAGGTAAGAAAATTAGGGGATCAATTCTAGCAGCCAAACAACTATGAGGAGGACTCCTTAAAGAAAACAGAGAATTTAAGTTTAATTAGGTCCCATTTGTTTATTTTTGCTTTTATTTCCAATATTCTAGTAGCAAGGTGAAAAGACAGCCTTCAGAATGGGAGAAAATAATAGCAAATGAAGCAACGGACAAACAACTAATCTCAAAAATATACAAGCAACTCCTACAGCTCAACTCCAGAAAAATAAATGACCCAATCAAAAAATGGGCCAAAGATCTAAATAGACATTTCTCCAAAGAAGACATACAGATGGCTAACAAACACATGAAAAGATGCTCAACATCACTCATTATCAGAGAAATGCAAATCAAAACCACTATGAGGTACCATTTCACACCAGTCAGAATGGCTGCAATCCAAAAGTCTACAAATAATAAATGCTGGAGAGGGTGTGGAGAAAAGGGAACCCTCTTACACTGTTGGTGGGAATGCAAACTAGTACAGCCACTATGGAGAACAGTGTGGAGATTCCTTAAAAAACTGGAAATAGAACTGCCTTATGATCCAGCAATCCCACTGCTGGGCATACACACTGAGGAAACCAGAAGGAAAAAGAGACACGTGTACCCCAATGTTCATCGCAGCACTGTTTATAATAGCCAGGACATGGAAGCAACCTAGATGTCCATCAGCAGATGAATGGATAAGAAAGCAGTGGTACATATACACAATGGAGTATTACTCAGCCATTAAAAGAATACATTTGAATCAGTTCTAATGAGGTGGATGAAACTGGAGCCTATTATACAGAGTGAAGTAAGCCAGAAGGAAAAACACCAATACAGTATACTAACGCATATATATGGAATTTAGAAAGATGGTAACGATAACCCTGTATACGAGACAGCAAAAGAGACACTGACGTATAGAACAGTCTTATGGACTTTGTGGGAGAGGGAGAGGGTGGGAAGATTTGGGATAATGGCATTGAAACATGTAAAATATCATGTATGAAACGAGATGCCAGTCCAGGTTCAATGCACGATACTGGATGCTTGGGGCTAGTGCACTGGGACGACCCAGAGGGATGGTATGGGGAGGGAGGAGGGAGGAGGGTTCAGAATGGGGAACACATGTATACCTGTGGTGGATTCATTTTGATATTTGGCAAAACTAATACAATTATGTAAAGTTTAAAAATACAATAAAATTAATTTTAAAAAAAAGGAAAGAAAACAGAGGAACGAGGGGTACAAATTATCAAAGAAGTAATATTAGAAAATTTACCAGAACAAAAGGATGTGAGATTCCAGCTAAGTGAATAAAAAAGACCAATACCCAGACACAATTGCAATATGAGTTACAGAGTATTTGGAATAAAAGAAGATACTAAAAATTCCAGAGAAATAATTATGTTGTGAAGAAAAGAGAGAGAATAAGCATGGCTTCCAGTTTAGCAAAATATAAATGGAAGACAGTGAGACAATGCATTAGAAATTGTATTACAACCTTATCATGAATTTCAATTTCAAATAATTGATTCTTCAGCTATAAATCCAATATGCAAATACAAAAAATCAACCTCCAATTAAAATAAATAAATGTATATTTAAAAAAAAAGATTCAATGCATAGATCTGAAAAAAAAAATCATTTTCAGACAAGTTTGAAAATTACCTACCTTGTTTTTTCTTAAGAGACTTCCATGGACATACTTCACTAAAATGAGAAAACAAATCATCAAAAAGGAAAATAGGAACCAACAGAAAAGAATATTTGACAATAGAAGGAGTCAAAGGCTGGTCAAGTTCACTGACTCCTTTTGCCTTATAAAGTGGGGTAATAGCTGCTGGGATGACTGACCAGGCGCCTATCAAAGTCTCTGAGCCTTAACCCTAAACTTTTGTCTTTGAAACATAAAATACTGCCAAGCAGTGGTCTCCATTGTTCATCTTGTTAGAAGATTCTGTACCTAAAAGAATATTCAGTATTCCAATAAGCTACAAAAATATTATTTATGTGTAAGTGGTCCATAAATAATACATCTCAGCTCAACTTAAGGGCACATTTACCCTAGCAACTGGTGGTACAGTTAAGCTTGACTTTAACTTTGAAAATGACCCAGTTTCACAGCCTTCATCTATTTAATAAAAGGCAAAACATTATGATGGTGGCTCTAGTTCTGTGCTTTCAAAATATAGTTCAGAATTGACAACCTCAGCATCAACTAGGCCACTTATTAAGAGTATAGGTTACATAGTACCAAACTTTGCTGTTTTTCTTTTTTTTTCAGCAATTTCCTCCTTATTTGTGCTACAAGATGCTCTGGATTCATCTTGGATTTTCCCAGTCCTAATTCTAGCATCAACTCTCTCTCTCCAAATAACGTATATTTTAAAGAAAACTATTTTAGGACAAATATCTTTATAATGAATCAGCACTGCCTACACGGAAGTTTCAGAAGAAATATCTGAAATGAATTCAGGCACTTTTGTTTCCCCCAAATAAGAAATTACAGCTCCAGATAAACCCCTATAATTTACTTTGAATGTAGTTCTGGGGCCCATCCCATAATATGGCCTATACTTGGAATGGTTACATTACGGTGATGGAGGTCTTTTCTTGGGTCTGTGTTCTGTGAATTTTGAGAATGTTCTAGAATATTTCCCCACTTACACACCTCACATGAGTGACCAGAGCAGTAATCTGATACCCTGCACATGTGAATACTGCTACCATGCCCACTTGTACTTGCAGAAGCCCTACTTCATTTGTACTGAGGAATGGCAATTGGGGCAGATTGTGTCTATTCAGTAACTATCACAAAAATCAGCATTATCTTAAAAAAAAATATCCTGGCACTCTCAAGTGTGAACAGATTCATATAACATTAGTCGCTCCCCTCTTTTGTTTATAAACTATGATAGTATCTCTTTCCATCTTCACTTGCATGGTGCCAAGACTCATTAAACAGATATGAGTTAGACATGCCTGATATTAAATGAGTTACTATTACAGTAACTTTAGGAAATTCACTGGGGTGCGATTGACTTTAGGTAAACAAACTTGCTTATAAACATTGCAAAATTAAAAGCATTTTTTAAACCAAAAATTGACAATAAGATGCATCTCTCATCTGCATTCAGTCTTTTCAGTAAATACTCACTCATGGTATTTGAGAATGAAAGAGTAAAAATTATTCATTGTCAGTTCTCTTTTCTGTTAGTTCTATCATTACTTTGTATCATAGATAAAGATTTAAGAAAGGTTGCCTATTTGTCAAAATTTGTATGTAAGATGACTGATTTTCATTCTTGAACTATTTTGCTATGCTCCAAACAGACTTCAGCGTTGCTGACTATAGGATAAATGACATCAGAGAAGTCCATACCTAGTCTGATGTCTGAACTCTTGTTTAGACAGAGTTAAACAAGAGTAGAGTTCCTTGTTTCTTAGAAATTTAATTTCCAGAATGATCTGCTTTCCATGTTTGATCTATTACTTCTGAATGCTGAGAGTTTGAATATAGTACCTTCCAGCATTCATCTCTACAGAGTCACATTGGTTCAAACAATGTTCAAATCATGGTGCTGAATAGTGTTGTAATAAAAAAGGTATCACAGTCTGACCCTGAGATATATCTGTGATGCCCACATGTTTCTGGTCACCCTAGACCCAGAGCATAACAGAATCATTGTTAACTAAGTAGCACTGATTCTGATTTAGTCTCATTCTTCGGAACAAGGAAATCTTAATCCAACTCTAATTCTTCCTCACAAGTTCTATAACTCAGGAAAGGCCTCTCTAAGAAAGTGACATTTAAGCAAAAAAAAAAAAAAAAAAAAGTGCTTGAAATGGGAGAGGAAGCAGGTGAAGATTTAGGGTAAGAGCAGATCAAAATGAAGGGGAGCCAATGTGAGGCCCATATGCTGCAGTAGTTTGGTTTGCTTCTGAAACAGCAAGAAAAATAGAAAGAGAGAGAGAGTGGGAGGGAAAATAGTGGATGGAGAAGAGAGGAATCAATGCACACAATTTTATTCACCTTGGCAAGGAGTTTCAGTATTATTCAGAGTACAGTGCGAATACACTAGAGGATAAGGGTGAAAAAAAATGTGACCTTGATGTAGGCAACTGTAGCTTCAAGTCTCAGTCATTTCTGGTGATAACCACTCATTCTTTCATTTTCTTTCCAGTGGGGCTTCCCAGGTGGTGATAGTGGTAAAGAGCCTGCCTGCCAGTGCGGGTAGATACAAGAGATATGGGTTTGATCCCTGGATCAGGAAGATCCCCTGGAGGAAGGCATGGCAACCCACCCCAGTATTCTTGCCTAGAGAATCCCATAGATACTGGATCACACAGAATCAGACATGATGGATGAAGCACACACTCGTGCTTTGGTAAAGAGAAGGATAAATTGTTTATAGTCATTTTGTTACACTGGTACATGAAGGGCATTACCTTGAACTCAAATGTTTTGCAGCAGTTTTATGCATACAGTCCTACCTGTTATAAGCTTCTCTCCCCAAGCATCTGGTCCAAGTCCCTGGGTCAGAGTTTGCAAGGCTTTGGAAAAATAGAGTAAATGAAATTCTGCTGTTCTCAGAATTTTTCTTTTAATCTCACCAGTAGTTTATTGTCCCTGGACAAGGGTTTCCCAGTGAGTCTCCATATATCTCTGGGGTCAGTTTTTCTCCTATGCAGTTCTCTTACATCCTTGCAAAAAGGCCTCTGATAAGACAACCTTTCTTACCCTACATATACAGTTTATGCTCAGACTCTGGCATCCCTTCATAATACATGGTCTACATGAAACCTGTCTAACTGACCTTAGAGGGGTCTTGGTCCCTGGAGTGGTAACTCATAACATCAATGCATTATGGCTCCTTCTGTATGAATGCTTCTGTATCCTTTATAGAGAATCTATAGAGAGACTTTCTCTAACCTACTAGATAACATCATAAGACCTCTTGAATAATTAAATAAAACACCAAATTTTCTCCTCCTGGAAATTTTTGCCTTAAATTTCCTTACCTTCAAGTCTTCAAGGAAGATGAGCAGTTTTATTTGATATCAGCTTTCTATCCTGTTATTGTTTGTTCACTGAGAAAATATTAAAATGATGTGGAACTTGACATCTGGTGAGGAATGAGGTACAAGTGTAAGCTGAGAAGTCAGGGATGATCAGGATGATCAGCTGCCCAGTGAGCACATAGTTTTCTTGAAGTTAATTGCACCACTGAGGATTTGTGTTTGTTCGTCTGCAGTTTTTGTTATTGCTTTTAAGGTTTTTTATGTTTTGGGTTTTTTTTTTTTTGCTTTTGGCAAAGAAAGACTTGTTAGCGGTTTAGGTAAATGAAAATTTCTACCACTTTGTAGAAATAAAATGAGATGCTTCTCTCTTTCAACCAGCAACATTTTTAGACATGATTGCCTAGTCTGTTTGTCTAAAGAGTCCTCATAGAAAATAGTATTTTTGCTTTTCACAAAGAAATCAGGGTGTCATTCTCTTAAGGCACTCAAATGTTCAGAAAAAGTGTTTCCTTTCTTCCAAGGAAAAACTTTCTACTAAATGGAGCCCTGACTTAGTACTCTTTGAATTTTAAATCTCATAAACTTCTGTTGATATCACTTAGGTATCTTTATCATTTTATACAAATCTTTGATATATATGCCCCCTTTGGAATGGTCTTTTGTTTAGGGGATTAGTTCCTTCCTCAGTGTCATTTCCAAGCTTCAGTCTTCTGTTTAAAATTTACAAGACCATATCCAAGGAAGTCTTCATTTACTTCCATATGAGGCTGTCCTCTGCTGTTGTGCATATTAAATTCTTCTTTAAACAAGATATATGCTCCTGGCCCCCAACTCATTAAATGGATAAATATTTGTGACCTAGGATACTGGAATAATGTTAAAGCACATAAGATTTTGGAAAACGTTAATCCTGCTAAACTTACTTGCAATAATGACCTGTCATCCTGCATTTTCCCTAAAGCTCCAGCAACACTGTCACAGAGGAGACATTGAGGGGGATGTGCCTCCAGCAACTCCAATATCTTGAGGAAGATGCTCTTCCTGGCAATCCATTACTGCCACCCCATCAGGCATCACCGGGAAGGCAAAACCTAAAGCACTGCACTGTTGGATTGGTGTCATTTTGAACACCTCTCTTTGCTGCTTTTTAAGTATTTTTTAAATTGTCCAATAATGACTGCTTTGAAGTTGTTTCTCCTGGTCCCCCTTTCTTCGCTTTCATCACATGCTCTCTGTTTTAGGGATATTTACATTTAGGATATTTACTGAATTCTGTTTTAACCTCAGGTTTCTGAGTGCTGCATTTTCACTCCATTGTTACTTTTTGTTTCATCCTGCTGCCAGATGTGACACATGGGATTGAAACACACCTTCTGCCAGACACAATCCTGAATTCATTAACTTGCCATTTTCTTTCTCTCCATGGGACTTGACAGACAAGCACCTCCATGAAAGGAATATTTACCCAACACCAACAGCTGCCAAGAAAAATAGAAAAACAGGAAGCAGAGAAGGTGGACTGGGTGGGGGAATGCACATGTTTAGAGATTGGAAACACTTTTTAAAAACTTCTTGTTTAGGGGTCTGGGAACACGACTCCTGCCACTACCCAAAGCAGATGGTCACTGACGTGGTCTAAGATCTGAGCTAAGGGGAAAACCTTAAACTCTTCTGACACAACATGGATTAACCCCACAGCTGACTTCTGACAGGGAAATGAACATTCTGATCTCAGCGGGAGTCTCTGTAGGGTGGTAGCCCAGTGGATTACAAAATAATCTCTGGTCATTAAACACAGTTGGCCTCTTCCATGTGTGGGAGAAGACACGGGTGAACAAATGGGAGGATTGAATTTTTATGCTGGAAGGAGGGTGATCTTGCTGAGTCAGGTCACCTCTTGGGCAAGGAGGCAGGGGCAGAGGCGTGTTGTTTGGCTGCCTGACACAACCCCTGGATAATAGAAACACTGAAATCATGTCTTGACATTCTCATAATCCCTCAGTCCCAGTGCACGTAGGGAGAGGGGGAGGATGAGGCAATGTCAGTCCTGGTTTATATGAAGCAGAGGCCAGCCTCACTCCTCTGTACCTACTGTGGTCCTCCTCCCACAAAGACGGCAAACACAGTAGAGCCTATTCTCTTTCTTCTGATCTCTGACACTCTAATAGAAAAAGGACTTTTCAGAGGGTTTGGGGGAGATGCAGAAAATAAGGAGCTCTTTCTTCCAGTTCATTCTAGAGAGTAGACCATGCCACTTTAGCTACATCTTACAGAATGATTGAAGGTAGCCATGAGAATGAGAAGCACAAAACCCAAGAGTCACACCATTTAAAGACACTGTATTCCACATAGAACTGTTTTCCTTTGTTGCGGAGAACCATCCAAATACCTCCACTCAGTTCGAGCCGGGACTGACTGTGGTTCCTCTACTATCTTTCTGGAATCATGGTTGCCCTCCATGTCCTCCACACTCTTCTGAAAGTATGAGCAGAGCCAGTGAGGAACAACACTGAGCTTCTGGAGACTTTCAGCACAGTGGAATAGAACTGGTAGAACACCCGGAGCCCCAGACCTCTCCTCACACAGGATTTTGGCTCCTCTACATGTTGGTGTTCCACCGCACATGATGTTGAGGGCCTGTCCCTGGGGTGTTAGGCCTTGTTTCACAGGACCCTAAGGCTCTCCCTCTGTGCTCTGCAACTGCAATTCCCTGCAGTGTTAAGTGATGTCTCATGACAGGTACTTTCTGGTCAAGTAAGGCCGTCGGCACTGAAGAATTTTTTAAATATTTATGATGCTAACAAGCAATGTGAACCTCTAAGATAGCATCTTCAGAATAGATTTGACTATGAAACCCATATTGTTTTCACCAAAAATTTCCCAGGACGAAAACAATGAGAGGGCTTTCCAGGTGGAACCAGTGGTAAAGAACTCACCTGCCAATGCAGGAGACGCAAGAGATGCTGGTTTGATCCCTGGGTCTGGAATATCCCCTGAAGGAGGGCATGCCAACTCACTCCAGTATTCTTGCCTGGAGAATCCTATGAACAGAGGAGCCTAGTGGGCTACAGTCCATAGGGTTACAAACAGTCAGACACCACTGAAGTGGCTTAGCACACACGCAACACTATGAGAAATACACAAAGGTAATTTATAGGTGCTCCTGTCTACTCTTTAAAAACACAGATTTATGATTCAGAGGAAATGTAACCCTAAAACTGTAGCCCAGTTGGGAACTGAACAGCTACAGTGATGAGAAGTATCAGAGCTGTATTTTCAGATTTAAGAGATTTTTCCTGAGCTCCCTGACTATCCATGCTGCTGCTGCTAAGTCACCTCAGTCATGTCCAACTCTGTGCGACCCCATAGACGGCAGTCAACCAGGCTCCCCCGTCCCTGGGATTCTCCAGGCAAGAACACTGGAGTGGGTTGCCATTTCCTTCTCCAATGCATGAAAGTGAAAAGTGAAAGTGAAGTCACTCAGTCATGTCCGACCCTCAGTGACCCCATGGACTGCAGCCTACCAGGCTCCTCCGTCCATGGATTTTCCAGGCAAGAGTACTGGAGTGGGGTGCCATACATAGTACTCCAATTATACAATTCTTTGGCTTAGGTGAATAATATAGTCTACTGTTCTTGTGTGCATGCTCAGTTGCTTCAGTTGTGTTTGACTCTTTGAAACCCCATGAATTATAGCCCACCAGGTTCCTCTGTTCATGGGATTCTTCAGGCAAGAATACTGGAATGGCCTGCTGTGCCCTCCTCCAGGGGATCTTCCCAATGCAGGGATTGAACCTTATCTTTTACATCTCCTACATTGATAGATGGTTTTTTTAACCACTAGTGCAACCCAGGATGCCTAATGTAGTCTACTATTTAAAGCTAATTAGATTATATACCTAAAGCATGCTATTGAATTAATATTAAACTAGAGGGATTTCTATAGTGATTTGCACTAGGGCTCTGTCCTTCATCTTCTTATTTTCAATATTTTTATCAATGTCCTCAATTAAGTCACAGAGCACAGGCTTAACTAGATACCGTGAGGAATCAAAACCAGAATGGATGGTAGAGTTGTCTCAACAGACAGACAGGATTGATGGACTGAATCTAACAAACTGAAATATTATCAGAAGATTTAAAGTCCTTTCCTTTTTTTTTCTATAAGAAATGGTAGTTTTATTTTGAAAATTTTGAAAAGCCTGCACATTCTTCTCCATAGTGGCTGTACCATTTTACATTTTCACCAATAGTACACAAAGATTTCTACTTCTTTCTATTCTTGCAAACACATTTGCATTTCATAACTTCCCCCACTAATGTCCTCTTTGCTCTACAATCTAATCCAGGCAGGATCCTCATTGCATTTAGTCACTTGGTTTCCTTAGTCTCCTCTCTTCTCAAATAATTTCTCACTTTTTCATGGTCTTTCTTGACTTTGACATTTTAGAAGAGTACTGATCAACCACTGTATAGAATATCCCTGATTTCAGTATTTCTGATGTTTCCTCATGATTAGATTTCAGCGATGCATTTTTGGCAAGAATGATTTGGAAGTGATGTTCTGTAATGTTCAGTGTTTGTTACCAGTGATTTGTTAATGTGACTTATTTTGAAGTTATGACTCTAACATTGATCACAGGTAGAGGTGGTATCTTTCATGTTTCTCCACTGTAAAGTTATCACTTATCTTTCTAATTAAAATAATATTTGGGGAAATACTCTCAAACTACCATACAATTGTGCTCATTTCTCATGCTAGCAAGGTAATGCGCAAAATCCTTCAAGCTAGGCTTCAGCAGTATGTCAACTGAGAACTTCCAGATGTACGAGATGGATTTAGAAAAGGCAGAGGAACCAGAGATCAAATTACCATCATTCATTGGATCAAAGAAAAAGCAAAGTAATTCCATAAAAATATCTACTTCTGCTTCATTGATTATGCTAGTCTTTGACAGTGTGTATCACAGCAAACTGGAAAATTCTTAAAGAGATGGGAGTAACAGACCACCTTACCTGTCTCCTGAGAAACCTGTATGCAGGCCAAGAAGCAACAGTTAGAATCAGACACGAAAGATGTTCAATTAGAGCTTATTCAAGCTGGTTCTTGGGTATTTATTAATTTTTAGTTGGAAGGTAATTGCTTTGCAGTATTGTGTTGGCTTCTGCTATATATCAACATGAATCAGCCATAGGTATACATGTTCCCTCCCTCCTGAATCTCCCTTCCACCTCCCAACAGTATGAAACTAGAAATCAACCACAATAAAAAAATTTGAAAAATACACAAACATGTGGAGACCAAACAACATGGTACTAAACAATCAATGAACCACTAAAGACACCAAAGAGGAGATTTAAAAAAATACCTGGAAACATTGAAAATGGAAACACAACAATCTCAAATCACTGAGATGCAGCAGTTGGAAGAGAGAAGTATGTCATAATACAAGTCTACCTTAGGAAACAACAAAAATCTGAAATAAACAATCTAACTTTATACCTAAAGTAATCTGAAAAAGAATAAATAAAACCTAAACTTAGTAGAAAGTCTCGGCTTATAATAAAAATCATAGAAGAAATAAATGAAATAGAGACTAAATAGAAAAGTTCAGTGAAGGAGCAGTTTTTCTGAAAAGATAGCCTTATCAAAGTACAGTGTTTCAGGCTGTAAGTTTAAATATATTCTGCCACTTCCTTCTGGCCTATAAAGTTTTTGCTGAAAAATCAGCTGCTAATCTTTGGTTCCCCATGTTTATGATGAGTTGTTTTTGTTTTGCTGCCTTTAAGAATCTATCTTTTTTTTCATTTCAATTATACTATGATTGGGTGGATCTCTGTTTTCATCTGTTTGAGACTCTATGCTTCCTGTACTTTATTCCAATTATTGTATTCTGTATTTCTTTCTTTTTTTTTTTAATATATTTTATTTTATTTTTAAACTTTACATAATTGTATTAGTTTTGCCAAATATCAAAATAAATCCGCCACAGGTTACACGTGTTCCCCATCCTGTATTTCTGATGGGTTCTTTCTTATATTTTTTAAGTCTTTGCTGACATTCTCACTGAATTCTTGCATTCCTCTCGAGTATGGTGAGTATCTTCATGACTGCTTCTTTAAACTCTTTATTTAGTAAATTATTTCCATTTCACTAGCTTTTTCATTTTTTCTAGGGTTTTATTTGGGTCTTTTTTTTGGAACATACTCTTCTGTCTCCTATTTTGACTTTCAGTTTCTGTTTCTATGAATTAGTCAAAACAGCTCTTCTCTCCAGTCTTCAGGGAGTGGCTCTGTGTAGAAGATCCTTCTGTTTAGATTATTTGTGTCTGATGGCTTTGGCAGGCTGGCTGGAGCTGGAAGGGGTTCAGTCTGGGGCAGTCCCTAGGGACCACTGGGCCCAAGGTCAATGTGGTGGGGTGGCCAGGGCCAGAACATGACCAGGATATGGTTGCATCCCAGGAGAGGTACGCCCAAAGCTGCCTTAGTGAGGCTAAAGGTGCTGGATGAATCCTGGCCAGGGGCAGCCCCTGGAGAGCACTGCACCTGAGTCTGCCATGGCAGACTTCTGGCACTGAAGCTCCTGGCCAGAGGCAGCTCCTGGGCCAGAATCATCTTGGCAGTGTTGCTGGAGCCAGAATGAGTACAGACTAGGAAGAGCCCCAGGGGAACTCAAACAGTAGGCTGGTGCCTCTAATCGACAGATGCTTTGGGATTAGTAAATGTATTTTCTTTCCATATAGTCACCTCAGTTCAGTTAAGTCGCTCAGTTGTGTCCTTCTCCTTGTGACCCCATGAACCACAGCACGCCAGGCCTCCTATTCATCACCAACTGCCAGAGTCTACCCAGATTCATGTCCATTGACTTGGTGATGCCATCCAACCATCTCATTCCCCATCATCCCCTTCTCCTTCTGCCCTCAATCTTGCCCAGCATCAGGGTCTTTTCAAATGAATCAGCTCTTCGCATCAGGTGGCCAAAGTATTGGAGTTTCAGCTTCAGCATCAGTCCTTCCAATGAACACCCAGGACTTATCTCCTTTAGGATGGACTGGTTGGATCCCTTTGCAGTCCAAAGGACTCTCAAGAGTCTTATCCAACACCACAGTTCAAAAGCATCAATTCATTGGTGCTCAGCTTTCTTTATAGTCCAACTCTTACATCCTAACACAACTACTGGAAAAACCATAGCCTTGACTAGATGGACATTTGTTGACAAAGTAATGTCTCTGCTTTTTAATATGCTATCTAGGTTGGTCATAACTTTCCTTCCAAGGAGTAGGTGTCTTTTAATTTCATGGATGCAATCACCATCTGCAGTGATTTTGGAGCCCCCCAAAACTTAAATTTTCACTGTTTGCCCATCTATTTGCCATGAAGTGATGGGACCGGATGCCATGATCTTCATTTTCTGAATGTTGAGCTTTAAGCCAACATTTTCACTCTCCTCTTTCACTTAAATCAAGAGGCTCTTTAGTTCTTCTTCACTTTCTGCCACAAGGGTGGTGTCATCTGCATATCTGAGGTTATTGATATTTCTCCCAGCAATCTTGATTCCAGCTTGGACTTCCTCCAGCCTAGCGTTTCTCATGATGTACTCTGCATATAATTTAAATAAGCAGGGTGACAATATACAGCCTTGACGTACTCCTTTTCCTATTTGGAACCAGTCTGTTGTTCCATGTTCAGTTCTAACTGTTGCTTCCTGACCTGCATACAGGTTTCTCAAGAGGAGGTCAGGGGGTCTGGCATTCCCATCTCTTGAAGAATTTTCCACAGTTTATTGTGATCCACACAGTCAAAGGCTTTGGCATAGTCAATAAAGCAGAAATAGATGTTTTTCTGGAACTCTCTTGCTTTTTCCATGATCCAGCAGATGTTGGCAATTTGATCTCTGGTTCCTCTGCCTTTTCTAAAACCAGCTTGAACATCTGGAAGTTCACAGTTCATGTATTGCTGAAGCCTGGCTTGGAGAATTTTGAGCATTACTTTACTAGCATGTGAGATGAGTGCAATTGTGCGGTAATTTGGGCATTCTTTGGCATTGCCTTTCTTTGGGATTGGAATGAAAACTGACCTTTTCCAGTCTTGTGGCCACTGCTGAGTTTTCCAAATTTGCTGGCATATTGAGTGCAGCACTTTCACAGCATCATCTATTAGGATTGCTCAACTGGAATTCCATCACCTCCACTAGCTTTGTTCGTAGTGATGCTTCCTAATGCACACTTGCCTTTGCATTCCAGGATGTCTGGCTCTAAGTGAGTGTGAGTGATCACACCATCATGATTATCTGAGTCGTGAAGATTTTTTTGTATAATCTTCTTATAAGATTTTTTTGTACAATCTTCTTAATCTTCTTATAAAAATCTTTTGTACAAAGATTTTTTTTTGCCACCTCTTCTTAATATCTTCTGCTTGTCTTAGGTCCATACCATTTCTGTCCTTTATTGAGCCCATCTTTGCATGAAATGTTCCCTTGGTATCTTTAATTTTCTTGAAGAGATCTCTAGCCTTTCCCATTCTACTGTTTTCCTCTATTTCTTTGCATTGATCACTGAGGAAGCCTTTCTTATCTCTCCTTGCTATTCTTTGGAACTCTGCATTCAAATGGGTATATCTTTCCTTTTCTCCTTTGCTTTTCGCTTCTCTTCTTTTCACAGCTATTTGTAAGGCCTCTTCAGACAGCCATTTTCCTCTTTTGCATTTCTTTTTCTTGGGTAGGTCTTGATTCCTGTCTCCTGTACAATGTCACAAACCTCCATCCATAGTTCACCAAGCACTCTGTCTATCAGATCTAGTACCTTAAATCTATTTCTCACTTCCACTGTATAATCATAAGGGATTTGATTTGCATCATACCTGAATTGTCTAGTGGTTTTCCCCACTGTCTTCAATTTAATTCTGAATTTGGCAATACAGAGTTCATGATCTGAGCCACAGTCAGCTCCCAGTCTTGATTTTGCTGACTGTATAGAGTGTCTCCATATTTGGCAGCAAATAATATAATCAATCTGATTTCAGTGTTGTCCATCTGGTGATGTCCATGTATAGAGTCTTCTCTTGTGTTATTGGAAGAGGGTATTTGCTATGACCAGTGCGTTCTCTTGGCAAAACTCTATTAGCCTTTGCTCTGCTTCATTCTGTACTCCAAGGCCAAATTTGCCTGTTACTCCAGGTGTTTCTTCACTTCCTACTTTTGCATTCCAGTCCCCTATAATGAAAAGGACATCTTTTTGGGGTATTAGTAGGTCTTGTAGATCTAGATTAGTAGATCTAGAAGGTCTTGTAGGTCTTCATAGAAATATTCAACTTCAGCTTCTTCAATGTTACTGATCAGGGCATAGACTTGGATTACCATGATATTGAATGGTTTGCCTCGGAAATGACCAGAGATCATTCTGTCATTTTTGAGATTGCATCCAAGTGCTGCATTTCAGACTCTTTTGTTGACTATGATGGCTACTCCATTTCTTCTAAGAATTCCTGCCCACATTAGTAGATATAACGATCATCTGAGTTAAATTCACCCATTCCAGTCCATCTTAGTTTGCTGATTCCAAGGATGTCAACGTTCACTCTTGCCATCTTCTGTTTGACCACTTCCTATTTGCTTTGATTCATGGACCTGACATTCCAGGTTCCTCGAGGTGCCCTTAAAACTGCTGTTTGTTTGTTTGTTTTTTCCTGTGTCAGGGAAGGCAAGTCTGCTTGGTGGGGTGGCTAAAGTCCTTCAGCAATATTCCCTCCTCATTGCAGGTTGCTGTTTCAGTGGTGGGATTCTCATGGATACCCTGTCTCCATCTTTCCTGCTCATTTCTGTGTGGTACTTCTATGTAGTAGCTGTTCAATAAACACTCAAGTCTTCTTCAAGTGGAATTGCTCTATATGTTGATGTAGATTTTATGTGCCCTTGGGAGGAGGTGAACTCAGGGTCTTCCTGCACTGCCATCCTGGGCATCTCTCCAATACTCTTTGTTGGAGAGACAAAATGACATTAATGACAAAAACTAACATTTGTGGCAAAAAACCATCACTATATTATAAAGTAATTATCCTCCATTAAAATAAATTAATTCATTTTAAAAAACTAACATTCATTCAGTGCTGTCTATATTGTTGTAATTGCTTAGATTCTTTAATTAATTTTTAAAACAGTATAACAGAGGTTTTAGTGCTTACTCTTTTGCTATTGAACTGAGATACAAAGAAATTAAGAGCCTTGCCTACAATCACATACCTAGCCAATGGTAGAATCTGGACTTGAGTGCAGGCATTTGACTCCAAATGCTGTGGTGTTCTTAATCATTATACTGCACAATTTTCCCATACCCAGCTTCGTCCCTCTTCAAGATGTTTCATGCAGTTCTTTCTGCCTGTATCTAATTACCTTGATTCTTAAGAACATGATTTGCCCATTTATTGAAATATAAAATCTTGATTTTGTTTCCTTAAGCTTGATTAAGGATGTCTATTATTTTATCCTACACTGTTTAACTGTAGTTACCTTCTAGTCAAAATTGTGTTCACATATTCAACCTAGCAAGGAAAATAATTCTCCATATCCAACCCCTTACTACAACATAAACATATGCTGAGAATAGACTGATTCTTCCTACTAAAAACATGAAAAGTTCATCTCCCTGAGCCATACTCCTTGCCTGATTTATATGCACTTAAATTATTCCATCCTTGGAATTCAAACTTTTTTACTTACAGATTTAATGATGAAACATATGTAGTTAATTCATTTTCATTATATCTGTGTTTTGTCTATATTCTTTTCATTAGGTTTTGAGTTTCTGATGACAGAGAACTTTACCCAGCAAACTTATGAAGTTCAAGTAACATATATCAATGGTCTGTGTTAGTGTTAACAACACTATAGGAAATACTTGGCATACAGAAAGTTCTCAACAAAAATAGCTGTTATATTTTTAGCATTTTGTTTACTTAGAAGAATACCTTACTTTCTCTCCCACTTGCTTACCTATGTTTAGCACAATCATATATATTACGCTAAAGGTCCTAACAAAAGTCTGTGCATACATGCTAATTTGCTTCAGTCATGTCTGATTCTTTGTGACTCTATGGATTGGACTGAAGCCCGGCAGGCTCCTCTGTCCTTGTGATTCTCCAGGCAAGAATATTGGAATGAGTTGCCGTGCTCTCCTCCAGGGGATCTTCCAAACCCAAGGATCAAACCCTCATCTCCTGCTTCTCCTGCACTGGCAGGTGGGTACTTTAGCACTAACACCACCTAAGGAGCCCCAAAAAAGTCTACTAATTGCTAAATTGTGTGTGTGTGTTGTGTATATATACATAGAAAGCACTTTTTAATAGGGATAAAAGATGTTTTAAAGACTTCTTTCAGTACTTTTTTCCTTTTTTGAGGGAATTTTCACATGAACCACAGATGTTGTACTTAAATAATCTAGAGAATTATCTTGAGTGTCTCAAAAGAAACCTTGATGACACTAATGGCACTCCTGTCATATTCCACTTCTTATATATACAGGGATCTGTTTCTGATTTCTCTCCTGAAATTTGAATTATTTTTGCAGAAATATAATAATATTTTAGTTTATATGTATAGAATTACACATACACACATGTATATGTATTTTATATGCCTATATCTAAATATATATGCAGTATATACTGTTGGATTTGATATATTAAAATTATTACTATTTTATATATGTATATAAACATACAGCTGTATTAGATGTACTAAAATTATTTGCTCTGTGCTTCATTATGATTGTTTTCTATTATTAAATCTTCTTTTGCAGAATATAATCTGCCATTAGCCCAATTTAGTGAACTTCTCATTTTAAATATTTTATTTTCCACTGTAATTTCATTTGGTTTGCTTTTATATCTCCATTTCTTTCATAGAGTTCATGTTTTTCTTTTTATATAATAATATAACTCTAACATCCTTGCCTGATAATTCCATCAATTCCATTTGTTTCCATCATTTTGGGTTTTCTCCTATTGGATATTTTCTCCTAATTATTAGTCACATTTTCCTTCTTTAAAAGTCTAATGATGTTTTTGTTGGTTTTTGGATGTTGTGAATTTTTTTAGGTTAACATTTTTTGTGTGTGAATTTTGTAGACTTCCTTTACAAACTACTAGGCTTTGTTTTGATGGGTAGTAACATTAATTGCAAGTTAGTCTTTCGGGGTTTAGTTTTAAGCTTTGTCAGGGAAGATCCAGAGTAATATTTACTACAGGAATAATTTATTTCCATTTATATGGTCTGATCCACCTACAGTCTCTAATAAATGTCCCAAGTGATCAGCGAGGACTTGCAACTTTGGTTAAGACTTCATGTTCTGCGTGAGCTTGGAACTACTCAGTTACAGGTCCCTTGTCATTTTTCCCAACCGCATGAAGCTTTACTCTACCCCTGCATATCTTAAATTGAGGAAAGACTCAAGGACGCCCTGTGAAGATTTCTGGAGTGTTTCCTTCATTGCCTCATTCTCTCAGAACTCAGCCATGTGTAACACAGAGGGTTTCTGTATCCAGCCACGATACAGTAACAGGAACCAGAAATACCCTCCCATGGGAAACACGTAGAACACTGAACAAGATAAATTAAATAACTGTTTTCAAGTGTTAGACAACAGGCAGCCCCAGACTATGATGGCTGAGAGAAGGGGAAAA
This sequence comes from Bos mutus, assembly GCF_027580195.1. Taxonomy (NCBI): domain Eukaryota; kingdom Metazoa; phylum Chordata; class Mammalia; order Artiodactyla; family Bovidae; genus Bos; species Bos mutus. Next base: position 94,100,352 of record NC_091621.1, read on the forward strand.
TCAAGATGAGCCCAGTGATTGTTCCAGCTAACATTCTGCTGGAGGCATGTTCACTGTCACCTACTGTACAAAAGGGAAAATCATCACAAGCAATGGCTGGCTGTCTCACTGAGCTGGAGAAGCACAGATTGGGGCTCAGAAGGGGTGAGGTGGATGGTAGTTCTGGGGCAGAGTTACAGAAAGGAGGGAACAACATAGACAAAAAGAACTTCAGAAATCCACTGAAGAGATTCCTTGAGGGCATCAGATTTCGTTTTTTGTCGATCAGTTCAGTTCAGTTCAGTTGCTCAGTCATGTCCGACTCTTGCAACCCCATGAATCGCAGCACGCCAGTCCTCCCTGTCCATCACCAATTCCCGGACTTCACTCAAACTCACGTCCATTGAGTCAGTGATGCCATCCAGCCATCTCATCCTCTGTTGTCCCCTTCTCCTCCTGCCCCCAATCCCTCCTAGCATCAGGGTCTTTTCCAATGACTCAACTCTTCGCATGAGGTGGCCAAAGTACTGGAGTTTCAGCTTTAGCATCATTCCTTCCAAAGAAATCCCAGGGCTGATCTCCTTTAGAATGGACTGGTTGGATCTCCTTGCAGTCAGGTGGATGTGAAATCACAATTCAGCATGGTTTTAATTGAATTCAAGCAGTTTGAGCAGTTTTCAATATGTTTACTGGGTATTTGTATTTCCTTTTCTAGTAAAGCACCTGGTCAAATCCTTTGATCACTTTTCTTTTGAATTGTTTCAATTTGTCCTTTTTCCTTCTACCTTGCTAAAATCTCCTATTATATCTAGCAAGTTGTCTGTAGAGGTTTTAGTGTTTTCTATGAAGAAAATTACAGAATGTAAAAGCAGTGTGTTGAGCTCCTTACTTCCAGATCTTACACTCTTTTTCCCCCCTCACTGTGATGACTAATAATGACTATGCATGCATGCTCAGTCATTCAGTCATGTTAGATTCTTTTACAACGCCTTAGACTATAGCCTGCTAGGCTCCTCAGTCTGTGGAATTCTCCAGGCAAGAATACTGGAGTGGATTTCCATTTTCTTCTCCAGGGGATCTTCTCGACCCTAGGATTGAACCCTTGTCTCCTGCATCTCCTGCATTAGCAGGTGAATTCTTTTACAACTGAGCCACCAGGGAAGCCCAATAATGACTATAGATGGTAGTGTTGTTGTCCTTCTCCCAAAGTGAAGTTTAAAAAATTTTAGCATAGACTTGATGTTTGTTCTAGACATTTTTGTAGATTGTCTTTATCAGTTTAAGAATAATCCCTTTTATTCCTAATTTCCAAAGTCTTAATTTTTTTACCTTGTATCTTGACCGAGCTGTAAGTTTCCTTGCCACCAACTTACGCCGATGGAAGGTTTTTCTGGTTTCTCCTTCTAAAGTCCTGATGTGTGACTTTCCAGTTCTATCTCCCAGTCTTATATAGCCTTGAGACCACCATCTTCTGTCCTCATGCAAGCATGAAACTCAAGTCTATGAGTTATTAAGACTGAAAATATTCCAATTTACTCCACTCCTCACTCTAGTTAGCAAAGTCTACATCCAGTAATGGGCTCATTATCTTTATTTTCAGCTTGCTTTTTTCCTCACATATACGGGATTTACATTTTTTCTTACAAATGTAGCTATGCATTAAAAATAATGGGTATTGCAACTGATTCTACATATGCAGCTATTTGTAGCAAGTTAGTGTTATAGTTATCCAATCCCTGGTATCACTCCAGTCCAGTTCCAGTTCAGTCATTCAGTCGTGTCTGACTCTTTGCAACCCCATGGACTGCAGCATGCCAGGCCTCCCTATCCAACACCAGCTCCTGGAGTTTACCCAAACTCATGTCCATTGACTCGGTGATGCCATCCAACCATCTCATCCTCTGTCATCCCCTTCTCCTCCTGTCCTCAATCTTTCCCAGCATCAGGGTCTTTTCAAATAAGTCAGCTCTTCGCATCAGGTGGCCAAAGTATTGGAGTTTCAGCTTCAACATCAGTCCTTCCAATGAACATCCAGGACTGATCTCCTTTAGGATGGTCTGGTTGGATCTCCTTGTAGTCCAAGGGACTCTCAAGAGTCTTCTCCAACACCACAATTCAAAAACATCAATTCTTCTGTGCTCAGCTTTCTTTATAGTCCAACTCTTACAGCCATACATGACCACTGGAAAAACCATAGCTTTGACTAGATGGACCTTTGTTGGCAAAGTAATGTCTCTGCTTTTTAATATGCTGTCCAGATTGGTCATAACTTTTCTTCCAAGGAGCAAGTGTCTGTCTTATTTATTTATTTTTTGTTGAAACATTTCTTTTTATTATTATTTTTGTTTTTTACTTTACAATATTGTGGTTTTATTTTTATTTTTTAATTATTTTTATTTTATTTTATTTTTAACTTTACAATATTGTATTGGTTTTGCCATATATAAAAATGAATCCACCATAGGTATACATGTGTTCCCCATCCTGAACCCCCCTCCCACCTCCCTCCCCATACCATCCCTTTGGGTCATCCCAGTGCACCAGCCCCAAGCTTCCTGTATCCTGCATCGAACCTGGACTGGCGATTCGTTTCTTATATGATATTGTACATGTTTTAATATAAATTTATTTATTTTAATTGGAGGTTAATTACTTTACAATATTGTATTGGTTTTGCCATACATCAACATGAAACAAATCGCCAGTCCAAGTTCGATGCATGATACTGGTTGCTTGGGGCTGGTGCACTGGGACGACCCAGAGGGATGGTACGGGGAGGGAGGAGGGAGGGGGGTTTGGGATGAGGAAAGCTTCTCTTAATTTCATGGCTGCAGTCATCATCTGCAGTGATTTTGGAGCCCAAGAAAATAAAGCCTGTCACTATTTCCATTGTTTCTCCTTCCCCATCTGTTTACCATGAAGTGATGGGACCAGATGCCATGATCTTAGTTTTCTGAATGTTGAGTTTTAAACCAACTTTTTCACTCTCCTCTTTCACTTTCATCAAGAGGCTCTTTAGTTCTTCGCTTTCTGGCATAAAGGTGGTGTCATTTACATATCTGGTGTTATTGATACTTCTGTATATTGATACAACTATCTTGACTTCAGCTTGTGCTTCATCCAGTCCAGCATTCCTCATGATGTATTCTGCATATAAGATAAATAAACAGGGTGACAATATACAGGTTTGACATACTCCTTTCCCTATTTGGAGCCAAACCAGTCTGTTGTTCATGGATTCTTTACCAGGTGAGCCACAAGGGAAGCCTGCGTTTTCCTTAAGGCATTGTATATACTTCTTTTGAACTTTTCAATGAAATAGTATCTAGCCAAAAGCTTGGAAAACAATATTACTGTAAAATTGGAGACAAGGAAAAAGGAAAAAAGAAATGAAAAGAGGGGAAAAAAGAAGTAAGGGAGAGACAGGAAGTTGAAGAGGGGATGGAAGGAAGGAAAGAAAGAAAGTAAAAGAAGGAAGAAAACGAATGTCTTTTCTAAATGACAGACTTCAAACTCTAACCAGGAAATCTGGCAAATGCATTCCTTAAGCTCTTAGCTTATTCCTACAGGAATAACATAGCTTAGCATTCTCATCTTCCTTTTAAAGTAAACAAATCTTAGCTCATTATCTTATAGGAACTCTTACTCTATGCTGAAAAAATAGCCTTTATACTCAGCTGGCTCTGAGATGCTTACTCTGCTCCAAGGGAGTCTATCCTTCACTTGAAAATACTCCAGCCTATAATGTGATTGAAGCCCACTGTGCCTGGCTCCTCTGCTCCTGGTCACACTTACTCTCCACCCACATTTTTAAAGAAGGAGGAGAGAGTATGCAAGGAACAAGTCTGTCCTCTCTGCATTCTAGCTATGACCCCACCCCTAAAGAAGAGAAGTAAGCATTCATGGTTCAGCCTTTTTGGATTCCCTCCTTTAGAATCTGCCGGCCCCAAAAAAGGATACATTCTACTCTGCTCTTCAGACCAAGGTAACTAGACCTTGGTCTGGATCTAAGCTGTCTTCAAAAGACATGCTTGAAAATCTGTGCTTGCCTTTAATTTTAGTTTCTAGGGATTGCAAAACACAGATACCTAGCTCTTCAGACTAAAGCTGTCACACGGACGGATCAATACAAAGTCTTGACTTCAAACTGAAGGAAGAGAAAATGAGGTAGCTGAACCATGGCCACAAGCATCAAATTTAACTTCATCAGTTAAATAAAAATCTGATATTTTGTGCTCCAGCTGTCTGACTCACAGGTCATGTTTCTCAATTGCATATTTGAGTTAAGCAGAACATTTAAGATTAACAGCTTAAATCACAAATTCTTTTCCCACTCTTGCTTTCTCCCAAATTTTTGCCCTAACGTTCAGTCAGCAGTGTGTTGGAAATGCAGCTTTGATGGTGTTACTCTACTTATCACATTTCAGTTGCTTTTTTCACTAGTGTCTAATACCTTAATAAAGAAGTATTCAGCACCTGCTTCCCTCTGAAGCCTTATTTTTCATCACTTTATAGTTATATTTTTTCCTCAGTCATAAAATATCTAAAAGGTTCTAATCTTCTGATTTTCCACTTTTGCACAGTTATGGCAAGTTATAACTCTTAATCCATAGAAAACTTTGAAAATTCCTTTTGAGTAATCCAATGAATAATAAATGATTTTGGCATAGACAAAGAATGCATTTCATATGCAAAATATTGGACAATTCATCATTTAAATAAGATTGTATGTGATAATTATTTAAAATATTTCTATTATAAAAGCAATGTTTGTTATAAACAGTTCAGAATCCCACAAAGTAAAAAATAAAATCTCCTCTCCCTTTCACAATCTCCCAAATTCAACTCCCTCAAGGAAATATTATGTGTTTTCAGATGTTTTCTATACCTTGTTTTCTATGCACTAGTGGCTCAGATGATAAAGAATCTGCCTGCCATGCAGGATACCTGGGTTTGATACCTGGGTTGGGAAGATGCCTTGGAGAAGAGAATGGCAACCCACTCCAGTCTTCTTGCTTGGAGAATCCCATAGACGGAGGAGCCTGGTAGGCTATAGCCCATGGGGTCACAAAGAGCTGGTACAACTGAGTGACTAACACTTTCACTTTCATAAATATTGATAACACATGTATCAAGTTTTTTCTTAAATGAAGTCAGTTTCATACTGTTTTATAACTTCCTTATAGTACTAATTACATATATATATATATATAGTTGATCTACAATGTTATGTTCATTTCAGGTATAGATCAAAGTAAATCAGTTTTGCATATACATATATCCATAGATTCTTTTCTCATATAGGACATTACAAAGTATTTAGTAGAGTTCCCTGTGCTATACAGTAGGTCCTTACTGGTTATCTATTTTACATATAATAGTGTGTATACATCAATCCTAATCTCCCAATTTATCCCTCCCACTCCTTACCCCCAGTAACATAAGATTTCTACATCTGTATTTTTTAGTTTTATTTTTATTGAAATATAATCACTTTACAATGTTGTGTTAGTTTCTGCCATACAATGAAGTGAATCAGCTACGTGCATGCGTATACTCCCTCCTTCTTGGACCTTGCTCCCACCTATCTAAGTCAACACAAGAGCACTGAGCTGAACTTCCTGTGCTTTATAGCAGGTTCCCATTAGCTGTCTATTTTATATATGATAGTGTACATATGTCAATCCTAATCTCCCAATTCACCCCACCCTTCCTTTCCCCACTTGTGTTCACTTCTGTTCTCTATATGTATGTCACTGTCCATGCCCTGGAAATAGGTTTATCTGTACCATTTTTCTAGATTCGATACTTATGTATTAACATATGATATATATTTTTTTCTTTCTGACTTCACTCTGTAGGAGACTCTAGGTCCATTCACATCTCTACAAATGACCCAATTTCATTCCTCTTTATGGAATGAGATTCCATTGTATATATTTACCACATCTTCTGTGTCCATTCATCTGTATACATTGTATTTTAGACATGGCAGTTTTGCTTTTTTTTGTGTATGTATTATTTTACTCCTGATAATCAATTCGGCAACTGCTAAGCTTTTTTATTTTAAGCAATATAAAATACTTAAAACTCTTCAAAATTTCTCAATTTTAAACAGTATATATTAATCTACTTAAAATGATAAACAAATGAAAAAAATTAATACTTCAACACAAGTAGGAGATGACTACAACCCCAAATCTTGGATTTTCAGAAATGTGTAAAAATCTATGAAAGAGGGTGAAATCAAGGTAGTACAGGTGAAAACTATGTCATCCTACATGTTACTTTCTCTTGAACTCATCAAAAAACTTTTTATCCTTTATGACAGAAAGTAGCATTTGGGGTGAGCCAGAGAAAAAACCTGAAACGAGTCTCTGGAAGTTTGACTCTTAAACATAGAGTGGTAAGAAAGAGTCTGCAGGAGGCATAACAGTCACACCATATTGAGTTTTTCTGATCAGACTCCTAACTCCCAACTAGAAGAGAGAAGAAAAGGTGTAACCAACTGGATTTGTATTCCTTACCAGAGTGAAAGGACGTCACCAAACAGAAGGATTTGGCATTATGAAGCTTCAGGGAGAGTTATCTTGGCCGCCTCCTGGGCCATCTGCTCTCTCCACAGATTGTGAATGAACATGTGTAATCCCCAGGAGAGGAAAGGAGACATTTCCAGAAAAAGGCCAAGCACACACCCTGAGAACATGTTCTGAGACAGCAGACTCCACTGATGACCTGATCATTCTCTCCACCACTTCCCATGTTACTTTTGGACAAATAGCAGATTCAGATGGAACATTAGATATCAAAAATAGCAAGAAAAGGAAAAAAAATTCAACATAAGCCTTATATCCATTTTCAACAACAAAAAATTTAATGTAAGGCTTAGGTACATATTCAACAAAATGAAAACATGTTAAAGACTATTATAGAAACAAACGGATGAAGACATTTTAAAAGAATGACCTGGGTTGTATGACAATATTCCAGACAAGCATTTCCTAGATTTTAAACACACACACAAACACAAAGTGAACTGGAAGACATGTAAAATATCAAGATATTTACTCTGTGGCTGTCAAAGCCCCCATCTCAGCCAAAGACCCACTGGGAATCCCACATCTTCTGCGATTTCCCTTTTGGGGACTTAACCTTCAAATTAAGTGAACAATGCAAAGAAATAGAAGAAAAGAATAGAATGGGAAAGACTAGAGTTCTCTTCAAGAGAAGTAGGGATACCAAGGGAATATTTCATAAAAAGATGGGAACAATAAAGGACATAAACAGTATGGACCTAACAGAAGCAGAAGCTATTAAGAGGTGGTAAGAATACACAGAAGAACTGTACAAAAAAGGTCTTAATGATCTGGATAACCACGATATCCTGGAGTATAAAATTAAGTGGGCCTCAGGAAGAATTACTATGAACAAAGCTAATGGAGTGATGGAATACCAGCTGAGTTATTGCAATTCCTAAAAGATGATACTGTTAACGTGCTGTACTCAATATGTCAGCATATTTGGAAAACTCAGCAGCAGCCACAGAACTGGAAATGTTTTCATTCCAATCCCAAAGAAGGGCGATGCCAAAGAATGTTCAAACTATTACACAGTTACACTCATATCACATGCTAGCAAGGTAATGCACAAATTCCCTTAAGCTAGGCTTCAACAGTCTGTGAACCAAGAACTTCTAGATGTACAAGCTGGATTTACAAAGGCAAAGGAACCAGAAATCAAACTGCCAACATCTGTTAAATCATAGAAAAGGCAAGAGGATTCCAGAAAATCATCCACTTCTGCTTCATTGACTATGATAAAGACTTTGACTGTGTGGGTCAAAATATGGTGTGGAAAATTCTTAAAGAAGTGGGAATGCTACACTACCTTACCTGGCTCCTGAGAAAGCTGTATGCAGGTCAAGAAGCCATAGTTAGAACTAGACAACAGCAGACTGGTTCCAAATTGGGAAAGAAATACATCAAGGCTGTATATTGTCACTCTACTTATTTAACTTACATGCAGAGTACATCATGTGAAATGTCAGGCTGGATCAAGCACAAGCTGGAATCAAGATTGCCAGAAGAAATAACCTCAGATATACAGATGACACCACTCTTATGGCAGAAAGCAAAGAAAAACTAAAGAGCCTCTTGATGAAAGTGAAAGAGGAGGGTAAAAAAGTTGGTTTAAAATTCAACATTCAAAAAACTAACATCATGGCCTCTGGTCCCATCACTTCATGGCAAATAGATGGGGAAACAATGGAAACAGTGACAGACTTTATTTTCTTGGGCTCCAAAATCACTGCAGATGGTGACTGCTGCAAAGGAATTAAAAGACGCTTGCTCCTCGGAAGAAAGGCTATGACAAACCTAGACAGTATATTAAAAAGCAGACATATTACTTTGCCAACAAAGGTCTGTATAATCAAAGCTATGATTTTTCCAGTAATTATGTCCAGATGTGAGAGTTGGACCAGAAAGAAGGCTAAATGCCAAATTGATGCTTTTGAACTGTGGTGCTGGAAAGACTTTTGAGAGTCCCTTGGACTACAAGGAGATAAAACCAGGAAATCCTAAAGGAAACCAGTCCTGAATATTCATTGGAAGGACTGATTCTGAAGCTGAAGCTCCAATACTTTGGCCACCTGATGCAAAGAGCTAACTCTTTGGAAAAGACCCTGATGCTGAGAAAAATTCAGGACAAAAGGAGAAAAGAGTGACAGAGGATGAGATGATAGGATGGCATCACTGACTCAATGGACATGAGTTTGAGCAAACTCCAGGAGATGGCAAAGGACAGGGATGCCTGGTGTGCTGCAGTCCATGGGGTCACAAAGAGTCGGACACGACTGAGCAGTTGAACAACAACAACAACCCTTCAGATTTTGCAATGGTCTCTGGACTCTGCTCTCTCTCTCTGCCCAGAAGAACCAGTGTCTGCTTGGATTCCAGCTTTCTACATTCCTCTCATAAAATTATATATAGCCACAGGCTGGTATATTCACGGTTCTTGCCTGGTGGTTTTTCTCTCTCTTAAGGCCTTCTGACTTGCACTGTCTATTGTTCAAGGTATGGGCACAGTTGTCTCATATTGAGGACTCATATGTCCATCCTATGGCTGTTTGCAGAGGAAGGTGAGTCGGGGATCAGTTACTCCATCATAACCAGAAGCAGAGGATATTGCTTACTTTTGTATCAAAATTGAATCCCTTTTCTAATCAGCCATTTGCAACTTTTGTATTTATTGGATATGGTGGACTTAATGTTGCTCACAAAATATGTAAGAACATGCACAGAAACAGAACAATATGCCAGAGATGAAGGCTGAAATAGCTCACAGTTTCTATCATCTCTTACTGACAAACACATTGTTAATGCTAGGCTATGCTGTGTAGCTTTGCTTATATTAGCAAAAATTTACTAAAAATAAGTTTTTAAATAGAGAAATTCCTGGATTCAAATTGCTAATTCCTATTTCTGCCAATTAGTGACTTAGTTTAGTAAGCATTGCAATGTGACGTCAGAGGGTATATTGATATTCATAATAACATATGCTCACCTTGAATCACTCACTTTCAATCTTACCTAAATTGGGTAAGAATAACTTCAGTTATAGAACTTCTTTCAGAAGGAAATAAATAATGAGTGAAGGTTTGGAAAGGGGAGGAAGACTCAAGTGAGGAATCTGGAGGCCCAGAACTAAGGCCAAGCGTTACTGGGTAATAACTCTGTCAAATTGCTGAGAAGATTCCGAGGCAGAGGGTTGCAATCAGTCCTAGCCTGTGGTGCACTTTGGTAAAGTGTAGCTTCTGGAAAGTCGAAGGATGGTTTGAGGTTCTGTATTTGTTTTTTTTGGCATGTCCTTTCCTGGCTTTTGTAAGTGCAAGTCTTCTCAGCACTGAGAACTGACTGGATTTTCTAGCCCCTTGAGGAAGCCCTGAGCACTGTTCCTCCTTCTTTAGAAACAGGTAAAGTTAGTTGTCAACTCCAATCGGGCAATGCTGTCCCTCTGTGTGGAGATGATCATTGTGACAATAGTTGACTGTGCTATGGGCTATTTGAAGTCCTTTATGTGTATCAACACATGTAATTATCCCAAGAACCATATGATGTAGGTATTGTTTTTGTCCCAGGTTTGTAGATAAGAAACTGAAAATAAAGCTTAAGTACAATATTCATTGGAAGGACTGATGCTGAAGCTGAAGCTCCAATACTCTGGTCACCTGATGCGAACAGCCAACTCATTGGAAAGGACTCTGATGCTGGGAAAGATTGAAGACAGAGGAGAAGGGGGCAACATATGGTTGAATGGTATCACTGATTCAATGGACATGAGTTTGAACAAAATCCAGGAGAGAGTGAAGGACAGTGAAGCCTGGCATGCTGGACACAAGTGAGTGACTGAACAACAAAATTTTCCCAAAGGCACACAGCTAGGAAATGAAGACTTGGGAGTCAAAGCCAGGCTGATACCAAAGTCTGAGCCATTCCCCACTCTGCTTTCTTGCCTCCTGGTATACTGAAGTGCCTACTAAGTGCTGCAGATTCCTGGAGAGCTAAGAATTTTTGCCCTACAAAGAATTTTCCAGAATATTAAGCTTGTGTTGTAGGTAAAAATATGCTTTCTCCTCTGCCCTGGCTATCACTTTTCAATGGACACCACCTATTTCCTTTTCTCTTCAATGAACATCTGTTTCACAGCATCTAGGTGACCTGGTTATAATATTGCAACTGGAGAGAGGTGGGTGGTGTTGCAGTGAATTCCAGCCAAGGCAAACCTTCAAACCCAGCAGCCTTAATGCTCTCCCACACAGTGCACAATTTTGTTTGGTGCACAAGTTTCGATTTAGCATCCAAGTAACTTGTCACTGCCTGGTTTACTCGTGAGGGTGTACTGTGTGCGAGCATGTGTATGCATAAAACTGAGTTTCTTTCCACCTTTATATCTCAGGCCAAATGGCTCCAGGGATAAAACTTGAAAGCATTGTAAGTGGAAACAATTCTATTTACTTTCCTACCACGCATTTTCTATGAAGAAAGGGATTCTTTTTATTTAAAAAAATGCTGGAGGACATTATTTTTATTTTATATATTGAATAAAATTTATTACTTTTCAGCTTGAAAGCAGTCAACTGATGTGAATTGATTTTCACAGCCCTCTCATCTGTAATGTTAGTGTGCCCTGCCCGGCAGATATACAGTAAATGATTTTGTATTGTAAGTCAGGTTGACATTTAACCAGTAAGTACAAAAACTGCTCCCTTCCTTCAAAATGAAACTTCACTTTCTTTCCTGTCTCTGGACACACAAGCTTTTGTGTTCTGTCTGTGAAATCCACAATAATGAATGTGTATGTCTTGATTTTTACTTATTCCTCCATTCATTATTCACTCGTATGTTCAAATAAGCATCTGAGAGTTTATGTGAAGGCACTGTGTCAGGCAGGTGCTGTGATGCATTTAGGACACCGCTCTGGAGAAACTTCTTGTCTCAGGGCTGAAACCTACCTGTGTGCAACGGCTACCATGTGTCATCAGCACCATGGTAGAATATGCATCCCTGAGGATCCTTGAAGAGCAGGAGATGATTGACTGGGAAGAGGAGGAAAAAGTGCTTCACAGAGGTGATATATCAACTGCTTCAGAGATGGAAACAAAATTGCCACATGGAGAAAACGGGAAGATATTCTGATCAGAGCATATATTAATAGCATTAGTAGCAAAAGGACCACATGATGCAGGTACCATGGTCTGTTGTGAAAGGTGGCTGGTGTGCCGACAGGATAAAACTAGGGTGTGTGGGACCAGCATGAAGAGAGAAGGTAAGAAAAACAGTCTCCAGCTGGATTGTGATGAATCTTGCAATCTTTGTTGAAGAATTTAGATTTTCTTCTGTGATTTCTAAGGAGCTCTATGTGTGCAAAGAAGAATGAGAGGACAAGAGAAAGCAGAGACTGAATGAGTAGTTTTGGGGGCTTGCTATTTAATAGACTAGAAAGTAGCAGGTAAATTAGAAAATACAGTAGAAATTATTTTTTCTTTCAGCCTGAATTTAATGTTTTTAATTAATGAGCTTTTCCATGAAGCAACATCATTTTCATGCTTGTGTAGACTCAGAAAATGAGGAACCCTTTAATTTCTAAAGAATATTTGCTCTGAACTCTACACTGGGGAATTAGGCAACCTCTTGTGACATCATCACTAGTGTCATTATTTCTTTGTTTAAACTATTTTTTTCCCATGAAAAAATAAGAAGCTAAAGGCAAAGGAGAAAAGGAAAGATATACCCATCTGAATGCAGAATTCTAAAGAATAGCAAGGAGAGATAAGAAAGCTTTTCTCAGTGATCAATACAAAGAAATAAAGGAAAACAATAGAATGGGAAAGACTAGAGATCTCTTCAAGAAAATTAGAGATATCAAGGGAACATTTCATGCAAAGATGGACACAATAAAGAAGAGAAATGGTATGGACCTAACAGAAGTAAGGATATTAAGAAGAGGTGGCAAGAATACACAGAAGAACTGTACTAAAAAGATCTTCATAATAGGCTCCAGTTTCATCCACCTCATTAGAACTGATGAAACCAGAGCCTATTATACAGAGCAAAGTAAGCCAGAAAGAAAAACACCAATACAGTATATTAGCCCATATATATGGAATTTAGAAGGATGGTAACGATGACCCTATATATGAGACAGCGAAAGACATAGATGTAAAGAACAGACTTTTGGACTCTGTGGGAGAAGGCAAGGGTGGGATGATTTGAGAGAATAGCATTGAAACAGGTATATTATCATATGTGAAATAAATCACCAGTCCAGGTTCGAAGCATGAGACAGGGTGCTCAGGGCTGGTGCACTGGAATGACCCTGAGGGATGGGATGGGGAGGGAGGTGGGAGGGAGGGTCAGGATGAGGAACACATGTACACCCATGGCTGATTCATATGAATGTATGGCAAAAACCACAACAATATTGTAAAGTAATTAGCCTCCAATTAAAATCTTTTAAATGGCAAAAAACAAACAAAGATCTTCATGATCCAGATAACCAAGATGGTGTGATCAAGTCACCTAGAGCCAGATATCCTGGAATGTAAAGTCAAGTGGGCCTTAGGAAGCATCACTATGAACAAATCTAGTGGAGGTGATGGAATTCCAGCTGAGCTATTTCAAATCCTAAAAGATGATGCTGTGAAAGTGCTATACTCAATATGCCAGCAAATTTGGAAAACTCAGCAGTGGCCACAGGACTGGAAAATGTCAGTTTTCATTCCAATCCCAAAGAAAGGCAATGCCAAAGAATGCTCAATCTACTGCACAATTGCACTCATCTCATGCTAGTAAAGTAATGCTCAAAACTCTCCAAGCCAGGATTCAACAGTACATGAAACAATAACTTCCAGAATGTTCAAGCTGGATTTATAAAAAGCAGAGGAACCAGAGATCAAATTGCCAACATCCGTTGGATCATCAAAAAAGCACAAGAGTTCCAGAAGAACATCTACTTCTGCTTTATTGAATACATCAAAGCCTTTGACTGTGTGGATCACAATAAACTGTGGAAAATTCTTCAAGAGATGGAAATACCAGGCCATCTTATGTGCCTCCTGAAAAATCTGTATAAAGGTCAAGAAGCAACTGTTAGAACTGGATATGGAACAACAGACTGGTTCCAAATCAGGAAAGGAGTAGGTCAAGGCTGTATATTGTCACCCTGCTTACATAATTTATATGCAGAGTACATCATGCGAAATGCCAGGCTGGATCAAGAACAAGCTGAAATCAAGATGGTTGGGAGAAATATCAATAACCTCAGATATGCAGATAACACCACCCTTATGGCAGAAAACAAAGAACTAAAGAGCCTCTGGATGAAAGTGAAAGAGGAGAGTGAAAAATCTGGCTTAAAACTCAACTTTCAAAAAATGAAGGTCATGGCATCCAGTCCCATCACTTCATGGCAAATAGATGGGGAAACAATGGAAACAGTGACAGACTTTATTTTCTTGGGCTACAAAGTCACTGAAGATGGTGACTGTAGCCATGAAATTAAAAGACGCTTACTCCTTGAAAGAAAAGCTATGACCAACCTAGACAGCATATTAAAAAGCAGACTTCACCTTGCCAATAAAGGTCCATCTAGTCAAAGCCATGGTTTTTCCAGTAGTCCTGTATGAATTTGAGAGTTGGACTATAAAGAAAGCTGAGTGCAGAATTGATGCTTTTGAACTGTGGTGTTGGAAAAGACTCTTGAGAGTCCCTTGGACTACAAGGAAATCCAACCAGACCATCCTAAAGGAAATAAGTCCTGAAGGACTGATGCTGAAGCTGAAGCTCCAGTACTTTGGTCACCTGATGCAAAGAACTGATTCATTGGAAAAGACCCTGATACTAGAAAAGATTGAATGTAGAAGGAGAAGGGGACGACAGAGAATGAGATGGTTGGAGAGCATCACTGACTCAATGGACTTGAGTTTGAACAAGCTCCAGGTGTTGGTGATGGACAGGGAAGCCTGGTGTGCTGCAGTCCATGGGGTCACAAAATGTCGGACATGACTGAGCGACTGAACTGTACTGTGCTGTATTTTTTCCCATTGTCCAAAAAACTAGCCAGGGCAAGACAGCTTCTTTATGGAACTAAAATGTAACTAGGCTTCTCTGTTCTAAGGCATTACTGTTAAACAAAATAAAATAGCATCTATGTTCCTTAGGCAATGTGCTTATCACTTGTGTTTGCAACTAAAGTGCTGCTTAAAGTCAAATATAGGCATTGTCAGTATTTTAGACAGGAGGATTGGGGGTACGCAGCATGGAAAGTTGGAAACAAAAATGGGCTAAAAACCCAGGACTTTCTGAGGGAAAGAACTAAGAATTCTTTTTTTTAATTCCTAAAAAGTATTTTACTGTGGTAAAATATACACAATATAAAATTACTCTTATTAAGTGAATGATTCCATGGCATTGAGTGTATTCACATTGTTGTGTGACCAACATCATCTGTCTCCAGAACTTTTTCATCTTCCCCATCTGAAACTCTATGGCCATTAAGCAATAACTCCCCAGTCCTGACTCCCCCAGTAAGTATCATTCTACTTTTGTGTCTATGAATGGCATCTCATATAAATGGAATCATACAATTTTTGTTCTTTTATGCCTGGCTTATTTCCTTGCATCATGTCTTTGAAGTTCATCTGACCTTAGAGCCAATGCCAGAATTTCCTTCTTTCTAAGGCTAGATGATATCCCATTAAATGTATAAGCTTCATTTTGTTTATCTGTTCATCTTTCAGTGGACTTTGGGGTTGCTTCATCTTTTAGATTTTATGAACAACGTTGATATGAATATGAGTGTAAAGTTATCTGAGTGTAAAGATAAAGAACCTAAGAAGTCTTTATGCACATTGTAATGAGAAAGTTGTAATGACAAGCTAGTTAAGGAAAATTTCAGTTCAGTTCAGTTCAGTCCCTTAGTCGTATCTGACTCTTTGCAACCCCATGAACCACAGCACGCCAGGCCCCCCTGTCCATCACCAACTCCCGGAGTTCACCAAACCCATGTCCATTGAGTCAGTGATGCCATCCAACCATCTCATCCTCTGTCGTCCCCTTCTCCTCCTGCCTTCAATCTTTCCCAGCGTCAAGGTCTTTTCAAATGAGTCAGCTCTTCGCATCAGGTGGCCAGAGTATTGGAGTGTCAGCTTCAGCATCAATGCTTCCAGTGAATATTCAGGACTGATTTCCTTTAGGATGGACTGGTTGGATCTCCTTGCAGTCCAAGGGAATCTCAACTGTCTCGGGCAACATTAAACAAAATATAATAATATGATGCTATTGCCATCCTTGAAACACCTCAGTTTTTATCAAAAAGGCAAATGAAAATGGTTTAACCAAAATGGTTAAAGGGGGACAATATCATTTATTTGAATATGTAGGTAAAAACGGATATGAACAAAGCATATTGAATTAAAGTAGAAGAAAAAAGTAATTATGCATTGGATAATCAGGAAATGCTTCATCAACATAGAGGTTTTTAGCAACACTTGGCCTTTCCCTGCCAAGACTGCCCTTGTATAGAAATGGTTTTAGTACAATGGCTTTCAGAAGGTCAGAAGTAGATGCTTCCCAGTGTGTGTGTTCAGTAAACTCAGCTTGTTTCATGAAATTAACCTCTAGAGAGCATCAGTATTTCACATATGGCAATATACATGTTTCAAAGCTATTCTCTCAAATCATCCTACCCTTGTCTTCTCCCACAGAGTCCAAAAGTCTGTTTTTTATATCTGTGTCTCTTTCGCTGTCTTGCATATAGGGTCATTGTTACCATCTTTCTAAATTCCATATATATGCATTAATATACTGTATTGGTGCTTTTCCTTCTGACTTACTTCACTCTGTATAATATTTCATTATGCAACTTTGGCTACACATGACGAGGTGGCTCAGAGACCTGATCTCCATTTTCTCCTGCCCACCCGCTCAGCTTTCTGAATTTCTAGTAAATGTATGATTCCGTGGAACAGTTCTTCTAGAGAATACCAGACACAGGTGTGAGTGCAAAAACTTTTACCCCAACATCCTATGCCCACTTGCCAGTAAAATAAACTTTAAGACACAACTTTTCCTCCATTTAAAGATGGTAAGTGAGAACTGTCAAATGCCTATAAAGGGCACAGGGGACTTTTTGGTAATTAAAAGTTCTAAATGTGTAATTTAAATAGGCTCCATGAAGAAATGGAACCTCCCAGTAGTGTTTGAAATGGCAACTCTCTCATGCAATAGCAGCAGGCAGTAATGGAAAATCCTGGTTTGGCGGAAAAAAAAAAAAAAAAAAAGAAATGGGTTTCATAGTTAAAGGTGTGGCAAAAAGGTTTTGTAAATTAACGCATAAATCAGTCCACTTTTATTTTCATTAACTTAGCCAAAAACACTATGAAAAAAAAAAAAACTTTGTTGGAATTTAGAATGAACTATAAATCACTCGGTAATTTAATGATGTATAGTGCACATGCAGAAATCTTAAGTGTACAGATCAATGAATATTCACTAGTGAACACACCCAGTAACTTCTGTCCAAATCCAGAAAGTAAACATTATTAGCACTCCAGAAGGCCCTGTCTTGATGCTCCCTCCTAATTACTATCTGCCCCATCCCCAGAGGAGACCATTTTCTGACTTCTAACCACATTGATTAATTTTGCCTGTTTATGAACTTTACATGAATGGAATAAACATAGATGGACTAACATAGTACTTTCTTATGTCTGGCTCCCTTTGCTCACCATGACTTTTGTGGGATAGATACATATTGTGTGAGGTTCTAGATTTTTCCTTCCCATTCCTATTTGCTATTCCACTGTGTAAATATACCACAATTTCATTATTCATTCTTTTATTGATGGGCATTTGGATATTTTCCAGATTTGATTTGGGCTATTACTAATAGAGCAGCTATAAGAATTCTAGCATATTTTAGTTTTTAGTGTATGTACATTACTCCTGGGTACATGCCTAAGAGTAGAATTGCTGAGTCATTGATTATGCATGCATTCCGCTTTAGCAGATACTGCAGTTTCCCAAATAATGTGCCAATTAAAATTTCTATCTGCAGTGCACAAAAATTTGAATTGCTCCACATCCTTGCCAACACATGATATTTCTCATGTTTTTAATTTTAGCCATGCTAGTGCTAATTTATGTTTCTGCCATGATTAATAAATTTGGCCAGTTGGATATCCTCTCTTGTGAAGTACTTGTTTAAATCTTTTGCCCATTTTTTATTGGGTTATCTGTCTTACTGATTTGTGACAGTCTTTACACGTTCATATATATCTTCTTAAAATGTGTATGTGTTTAAGTGTCCTTCATCAGATAGAGGTATTGAAATTATCTTCACCCACTCCATAGGCTACCTTTTTACTGTCTTAATGATGTATTTTGGTGAATTAAAATTTTCAACTTTAAAGCAATAATAAACTTTATAATTTTTCTTTATGATGGGCACATGTGGAATCTTGTTTATATCTTTTTCTAAAGGCTGTTTTGCCCTATTTTTATCTTTAGGTCTGGAGTCCATTTGGAATTAATTTATGTTTTCATGTAAGCGATTAAGATATAAACATTCATATGTGTGTGAGAGTGTATCTTTTGCTTGCTATCGTTTATTGATTAAAAATTTTTCCTTTCTCCATCACACTATATTATCACCTTTGCCATTAATTTAGTGTATGGATCTGTTTCTAGACTGTCGATCCTTTGGTCATATATTTGGGCTTCCCTGATGGCTCAGATGGTAAAGAATCTACCTGCAATCCTGGAGACCTGGATTTGATCATATATTTATCCTTAAGTTAATCCCACACTGTCTTAGTTACTCTGGCTCTCAAATAGGTCTAGATAGCTAGTAGTGTACCTCCTCTAAAAGACCCACACAATTATAATAATCTTGGTGGCTCAGGTGATAAATATCTGCCTGCAATGCGGGAAAGTTGGGTTTGATCCTTGGGTCAGGAAGATCCCTTGGAGAAGGGAATGGCAACCCATTCCAGTATTCTTGCCTGAAGAATCCCATGGACATTGGAGCCTGGTGGGCTACGGCCCATGGGGTCACAAAAAGCCGGACATGGCTGAGCAACTAAGCGTGAATAGCATGCATTTTAGTAACAGTGTTTTTTGTAAAAGCAAAAATTCTCTTCTTTTGGTTAGTGAAAACAAATAATATTGCAGGTCTTTTCTAAAAATGAAATGGTATAAAAGTAACTTTCAAAAACTGGGGGATACTCTTCACTTTATGTCATTTCAGTTTATAAAAAACTTCATAGGAAGCTCTACTTTCTGATAACAGGGGAAACCTATTTTAATATCTATCAAAACGTTGAATCTTGCAATTTCTTAACACTATATAGCTCTCCATTTACTTTGGTCTTCTCTAATTTTTCTCAATATTGTTTCTATTTTTTTTTCAATATAAAGGTCTCACATTTGTCTTCTACATATTACTGGTCTATGTTGAAATCCAATTGATTTTTGTAAATGTACTTGTATCCAAAAACTTTGCCTGTTTTGAATTTTCTATATACATAATTGTCATCTCTGAATAAGTTTATTTCTTCTTTTCCTATTCATATATATTTTAATATTTTGCCCTTACCTACTGAACTTTCTAGGACTTATATTAAGTGCAATGCTAGTGGACGTTCATATTTCATTCCCAATCTCATGGCCAGTTTTCCTATTTCACCATAAATATGTGTTTGCTATATGATCTTTTAACTTCCCTTTATTAGAGTAGAAAGTTTCTGTTTATTTCTCTGACCTACTGTTGAATAATATACCAAATGTACTTTCTGCATTTGTGAGTTTACATGATTTTTCTCTTTTATTCTCTTAGGGCATTAAAATATATTGACTGGCTTTCAATGTTAAACAACTTTGTGCCTCTGGATTAAATATTGCCAGGTTATAACGTATTATCCTTTCTATATTTCACTGCTCACAGTTTGTTTAGAATTTTTGTATTTTTGTTTCTGAGAGATTGAACTACAATGTTTCTTTCTTGTCAAGTCTTTGTCATGTTTTGGACTAAGCTTATGTGAATCTCATAAAAGGAAACAGGAAGTGATCCCACATTTTTAATTCTCTGAAAATATTGGTGTTTGTTCTGTCTTAAATATTTGGTCAAATTCACTAAAGGGGCCATCTGAGTGATTCTGAGATTACGTTTTGGAGTGGTTTTTAATTACGCACTCAATTTAATAGTTATACAGCTAGTCAGATTTTCTGTTACTCCTTTTTATTTTTGTAACAGAGTTTTGCTAAGACTATGTGCCATGTTTGTACCTTGTCACAGTATTTGGCATGAATTCATAGTAATGTCTTATTGTCTTTGTAATGTGTATTGGATTTGCTTTAATGACTACTTTTTCCATTCCTGATTATTAGTAAATTTTCTCCCTCACCTCACTGTTTCTCCTTACCCCTTGTCAATCTTACTGGTCTTTTTAAAAAATCAAATTTTGTGGTTTTTTACATTGTTTATATTTATATTTTAATTTATATCTATTTATTTCTTCATTAATTTTTGCTGCTGTCTTTATTGTTCGTGTCTACATCACTGTATTTAGTTCTTTCTTTTGAAAGGATACATCGATTTTAGTCTTCCTTCTTTTTTAATGTATACACTGCAGGCTATACACTTCCTTGTAATCACTGCCTATCCCACAAGATTTGATGTGTTACATTTTTATTATCACTCAGCATAAAATGTTTTCTACTTTGCACATATGAACTCCATATGTGAGTTCATATATTTTCAGTTTCCAAAAGCATGAGAATTTTCTTATTATCTTCTGTTTTCCATTTTCAGCTTTATTGTCTTGTAGTACCATGCTGAAAAGAAATAGTACCGTGTGTGTGTGTGTGTGTGTATGTGTTAGTCACTCAGTCGTGTCCCACTCTTGGAGACCCCATGGACTGTAGCCCGCCAGGCTCCTCTTTCCATGGCATTTTCCAGACAAGAAAACTGGAGTGGGTTGTCATTTCCTTCTCCAGGGGATCTTCCAGACTCAGGGATCGAGCCCAGTTCCCCTGCATTGCAGAAGTAAAAGTCACTCAGTCACGTCCAACTCTTTGTGATCCTATGGACTATACAGTCCAGAATATTCTCCAGGCCAGAATACTGGAGTGGGTAGCCTAGCCCTTCTATAGTGTATCTTCCCGACCCAGGAATTGAACTGGGGTTTCCTGCATTGCAGGCAGATTCTTAACCAATTGAGCTATCAGAGAAGCTGTAAATAGCACCTTATCTCTTTCTATACTGTGAATAACCTTTCAGTATTCCTCCATTAAGTAAGATATTTGTTATAAGATTTTTGTAGATATGCATTATCATGCTAAAGAAACATAACATGTAGTCTTAGACAATATAATATATGTCTCATTAACTAATTAATATTCAGAATATTTTCCTTTACCCTACTTGTTCCCTAAACTTGCCCTGAGTTAAGAAAGACCTGTATGGTTATTGTCCATCATTGCTCTTTTTGGAGGCAGGGCTTGAAAATAAATGTCCCAACATTTTAATTTTCTGCACCTCAAATGGATTTCTCAATAAAATAATTCAGTAGAAAAACAGTAACTTCTTTTGCAGCTGCCAGACTCACAGAAGCAGGTTTCTGGGACAGTTTAGATGCAAAAGATTACAACTGATCAAAGAGTAAATTTCAGGGCATTGTAGTTTGCATCTCTCTTACCCTGTAACTGGGTATCTAGTGCTTTGACCCCTCTTCACTCCTCTCTCCTTCTCCATATATACACTCCCACTATCAATAAAAGAAGTTCTGATTTCAATCACCACCTCCATACATGGAACATGAGCTTTTTCCTTATTCCAAGACATTTTCACTGCAACTTCTTTTGTGTTTATAGGCTAAAGAGATCTAGTCAATCCCCTTCCACTTCCTCAAATGATTTTCCATTCTTAGCAAGCAGTTAATGAAATATTTATGAATAACACCTGTTATAGGTGCCTCAAGAACCATATTATTTCATCCAAAGACAGTAAACATAACATTTGTGCTACCCCATCATCCTCAAGCACTGCAGTAGATTTTATTCATCTTCCACAGAATATAAAACTTACTATCCTTGCCAACACTGCACCCTGGGCTTCTTCTAAGAGCATTTATTTTTCATGCCTGGGACAGATATTTACTCTTGTCCTCTGTAAAACATTTTACTTCACTGTGGATTCTGAAGTTGGGCAGCCCTTTGGTGAAGGATGTGATCTCTAAGTTGCTGCTTACAAGCAAGTATGGGTTCCCTTTCAGCCCCTTGAAGAGTGGAAGACAACACTGCCCTGAATATATCATCTTTAAGTGGATTTCACTTTTTATGCATTGAGAAAATCAGTGCTTTTGGAAATGAAACTAGTTGCTAAAAGAGTCATTAAAAAAAAAAATGAGACAAAGGTTGAAATTCACTTATATCCTGATGTTTTTAAATGGAAAAAAGAATCAAAGTCAGATGACTCTGATTCTTATTTAAATTATTTAAATTTATTATTCTTATTTAAATTATTATTGTGATAATTTTCCATTTAATTTCATCCTCTTCAGTTTCCAATATTCATCTATTCTCTTTAATCTCATATCTTGGAAGTTATTAAAAGTCTCTTTCCTTTTCCATCTCCTTTCCTTATACATTAAGCCCCCAAGACTTCTCTTATTAGGTAAGTGATGAGCCTTCTCATGACTAGTGCAGCTAAGTGGAGATTCTTTCTCCAGGTTCCCACACATACTTCCAGAGCAGAGCAAGGCCTGGTCAGTCTTGGTTACTCCAGAAGAGGAAAAGGAACCACATGACAGCTTCAAGTTTGTTCCCTCTTATACCAATTTCCTGCTTCTGACTTTCTCTTAAAGAAGCAGTCCCTTAGGTACATTGTTCTCTTCTGAGGAATTATTGACAGCTTCCTGAGTTGTGAAATGCTTTAAATATACAGAATGGGTTGAGTGACCCATTAAATAGGAATTCTGTGTAGAAGTGAGTGCCAACCTCTTTCAACAAATGTGATAAAAAATAAATCATCTTTTTGTTCTCCTTGACCTCTGTGGATACATTAGTGAAAAGGCAATTCCCAAATACATTAAGGTCCACATTGGTGTTCTAAAGATATTTTTCACTGTAAACACAGAAAAGAATTGGTGTTATACTACAGCAACTATTTTCCATGGAATACAGTGCCATATATCTATTGTTCTGACCTCCCATGACCTTGAACATGAACTACTGTGTTGCCAGGGGAGAGGTCGTAGTTACTAAGATAATTACAGTTGCTTTACCATGTCTGGATCTGCAAGTGTTCTCTCTGCCCCTCAGGTCTCCCTCTCTTCCCTCTTGCCATCTTTCTTTGCTGGCATTTGAGAGCAGCCACATAACGAATAGACACATGAGAGATCCCCCCTGCCCCTGCCCCCCACACACATATTTAAGAAAACATGAAGACTTTGGAATGGAGTGGGGAGGCCAGTGTGTAAGAGCCAGCTTCTGTTCTATTTACTTCATGTGTATTTCTCAAGAGAAAGATGTTCCTTTTCACGAGCCTGGGACCACCCAGGACAGCGAAACAACCTTCAGACAGATGGCCTCATCAAGTGGGCCTCTTTAGGCACAAGTCATCTTACTTCTCAAGAGATTGGCTGAAAAATTCAGTCATATTGCATAACAGATCCTGGGGCTTCAAACTGTAATATATGCAAATTTTGGAGGGAGGAAGGGTGGGTTTACAGCAGTCCCTAGCATAGCTTACTTTCCAAGCCTCACACTCCCCACTGCTCTGCGTGATTCCCCCCTTCTTATTTATTCCTTGATTCCCCCACTCCCAGCAAATCCCTGTAACAGGGCACTGACCTACTTGAAAGTCTGCTTGCAGATCTGAGAATCCAAGTTCTTTCCAAGTCTCTGTGGTTGCCACATTCATTACTCATAAAAGAGACAGGGAGCCCCAACTCTCCACGGAGCCTCTGGTCTTTACTTTACTTTATTTATTTGTTTATTGATTTTGCCACAGCTCACACTGGAGTCCAGGGAGGGCCAGTCTACTCCACCAAGTCTGTGAGCACTCAAACTTTGCTAGAAAGAGCCATCAGATTTAGCGTCTCAATCAGGTGAGAGGGTGGTGTTTTTTTAAAATTAGCTCAACCAAAGTGTTATGCTTTCATGATTGTTCCCTACATGTGTAATTTGAAAAAAGTGACTGTTCATGGAGGCAAAGAAAAAATGTCTTCCTGCATGTGCAATACTTAAAAATAACAATACCAAATGTAAATAAAAAAGGAAGGCACTTCCTGTAAGTTTGCGAAGGATTCTGAAAATAGCTTCCAGTCTCTGCCAATGCTAATATAGTTACACAGCCAGCATTTCCATGAAAGCATTGGTACCTTGGGTGTTTGCACTAGTAAAATTGTGCAAATATCTGCAGCCTGGATGCTCTGCTCGCCACAGCCTGACTGTCTTGCATACAGTGTCTTGAGGTTCCTTGGTTCTTCTGCCCACTTTTTAACCCCCAATTAGAAAGATGGCAGTTATGTACCCTCTGATGTCCAAAGAGTTTCAAGCCTGTGCTGTATTTTGTAAAACAGCATGAAACCCGGCTGTGTCATTAAATCAACACACTGAAGGGATTTTCGTCCTTCTGAGAGTATGCATGTGTGCGCCTGCGTGAGAGCGGCCCGGGAACTTTCCTTTCATTCGCCACAAAAATGAAAAGGCTTTCTCGGGGTTGATGAAAACAATCATGGTTTTTCAAAATATTTTCACTTAATTAGCCCATTTAATCTTCACAAAAATTCAGTGCAGTTCAGAGGACAGAAAGGACGATTTTCACCTAAGAGATGAGGAAACAGAGTCAGAAAAGCCACAAAATTGAATAATTTCTGGCTTTTCCATTTTACGATCTGTTTAAAAATTTAAAACTAACTCTGTAGGCCATTTAGCATGATTAGAATTTTGACAAATAAGGACATTAAAAAACATTTTCATCAATCACAGACGATCAATGCCACAGCCCTTACCGTGAGCTGTGGAATCGTGGGCGGTAAAGTCCCTGTTCCCCTATTGGTGCGTCACTTTCCTCACCTTTAAGATAAAATAATAGCAGTTATCTCATGAGCTTGTTGTTAGTATTTTGTAAGTTAACACTGGCAAATACTCAGAGCCATGTCTGGCTCAGGAAGCACTATAGGTATTAAATGAACAAATAATCTCATTTACTGCAGTACTGTGGCCACGTGATGCAAAGAGCAGACTCTGGAAAAAAACCCCAAAGCTGGGAGAGATTGAAGGCAAAAGGAGAAGAGAGTGATACAGGATGAGATGGTTGTATGGCATGAATGACTCTATGGACATGAGTTTGAACAAATTCTGGGAGATACTGAAGGACAGAGAAGCCTGGCATGCTGCAGTCCATGAGGTCACAAAGAATTGGACATGTTTAGTGACTGAATGAAAAACAATCTCATTTAATCCTCACAACAGCCCAAAAAACGAGTAGCAAAGTTAACTAGGTTGCCAAAGGCCACACAGCTCACAGGTGGTAAAAAATAATGCTCTACCTGAAAACGTGAGTCCAGAAGTCACTCACTGAAGGGACCATGCAATACTGAGCATTAGCCTTTAGACTATATTTTTTAAGGGGACATTTTAACCCAAAGTTAAGTAAAATTTAGTGTTAGAAGAAAGGACAATTCTCCGCAGAAAACATAAATTTTACAAAGTCATAAATGTATATTTATATATTTTGATTTATTTAATATAGTATTGTTGCTATTGTTTAGTCTTTAGGTCACATCCAACTCTGTGGATGGACTATAGCCTGCCATGGACTATAGCCTGCCAGGCTCCTCTTCCATAGAATTTCCCATGCAAGAATACTGGAGTGGCTTGCCATTTCCTTCTCCAGGGGCTCTTCCTGATCCAAGGGTTGAACCCATGCTCCTGCATTGACAGGAGGATTCTTTAGCACTGAATCACCAGGGAAGCCCCAGTATATGTATACATATAATTGTATATGCTCGTATACACTGTATTGTGCTGCTTCTAACATTTGTATTATTTAACAGTAAAAACTTGGCAGTGAGTGGCACTGACACTTGGGATGCATTGGAACGGTTGATTTGCCATACTGTTCCGGGAGATTCTTGGCCAAATTCTCTTGTATATGTCTGAAACCCATCCCGTTGCCACCTGGCAAGCAAGGCCTCTGTGTGCTGTTTTCCCAGAAAGAAGATTCCAGATGTTGTAATAAATAAAAGCTAGAATGCTTCTTCCATTTTTTTAATGTTGTTGTCAGAGAAGAAAGAAGAAAGTCAGAGAAGAAAGGCATGGAACTTGCCTTGCATAATGATAGAATCATGGGTGGATGTTACCACAGCCGTCCGTTGCCTTCAAGGTAGGTATGAAGAATTCAGGACACGCTCAAACTCCTAGCACCACTTTGAAGAGGTCATCTGGACATCTCTGTCTGCCACCCACTGGCAAAAAAGGAGTGAAGTCTAGAACTATTCAGACTTTAGATGAAAGAATTCTTAACAGCAGAAGGATGAAACTGTGTGAATAATATCTGAATGGGGTTTAATGATGGATTGGGTAGACAATAAAAGGTCAAAGAAATACCTTTGATTATCTTTTATTAAGTATATTATTGAATTTTTAAATCAAAATATCATTGATGTACAATATTATGTTAGTTTCAGGTGTACAATGTAATAATTTTACATATGCAGACATTACAAAATACTTACCACAGGTCTAATACAAACCGTCCATCCTCATGCAAAATGATTATAATATTATTTACCATACTCATTTTGCTGTATATTACATCCCCATGATTTAATTTATTGACTAGTGTCTTGGTACCCTGAAACTTCTGTCTCATAGCTTGTTAAAGTGACTCCCGATTTGGGTAAAGTCCTGAACGATTCCTTAAGATTTCATAGCTAATATACTCAAAAAAATGTCCTGAGCCTTGAATCCTAGTCTAGGGAGATTATCACCTCAACATACTAGATCTTGGTGATGTTGACTATCAGGACTTTGACACCCAGTTTGGTGTTCTGTCAAGTTTATTGAAGGTCTTTGTTCAACCTGATCTGACCCAGTAAAAGTAATCATTACTATGTTCCCCATGGATATCAGAAAGGATCTAGTTTCAGAAGTTTTTCATCTAATCATATTGTAATTGTGTGTGTTGGGGGAGGTTAAAATAATCATAATGTAAAATTTACCATCTTACGCAGTTTAAACATCTTACGCAGTTCAGTGGTATTAAATACATTCATAAAGTTGTATAACCACCACCACTATTCATCTCCATTAACTCTTTTCATCTTGTTTTAATAAAACTGAAATTCTATACCTATTAAACAATGACCTTCCCTGGCCACCTCCCAAGTCCCAGGCAGCCACCTTTCTACTTTCTGTCACTATGATTTTGCCTATTCTAAGTACCTCATATAAGTGGAATCATACAGTATCTATCTTTCTGTGACTGGCTTGATTTGCTTAACATAATATCCTCAACGGAGAAGGCAATGGTACCGCACTCCAGTACTCTTGCCTGGAAAATCCCATGGACGGAGGAGCCTGCTGGGCTGCCGTCTATGGGGTCGTGAAGAGTCAGACACGACTGAGCGACTTCACTTTCACTTTTCACTTTCCTGCATTGGAGAAGGAAATGGCAACCCACTCCAGTGTTCTTGCCTGGAGAATCCCAGGGACGGCGGAGCCTGCTGGGCTGCCGTCTATGGGGTCGCACAGAGTTGGACACGACTGAAGCGACTTAGCAGCAGCAATATCCTCAAGGTTAATCCATGTGGTAGCATATGTCAGAATTTACACACTGAAATCCTCTTAGGAATCCGCCTGCCAAAACAGGGAACACAGGTTTGATACTTGGTCTAGGAAGATCCCACATGCTATGGAGCAACTAGGCCGTATGCCACAGGTACTGAGTCCGTGCTACAGAGCCCGCGTTCTGTAACTACTGAAACCCACACTTCGTACAGCCTGGGATCTGCAACTAGAGAGTAGGCCCTGCTCACCACAACAAGAGAAGGACCATGCACAGCAACAAGAGCTTGAGTGCAGCAGCAAAATACCCAGCACAGCCCCAAATTAGAATATAATAATAATAATAAAACATATTTAACTATTTTCTCACTCTTAGTTTTATGTTATTTAATGCACTTCGATAATTAAAATCATAATCTGTGTGTATCCTAACATATATTTATTTTAAAATTTTGACCTCTTACTTGGGTTCTTTTTCTTTGTGATTATTGTTAGCAGTGTGCATCCACTTAATCAATCATCACTGCAAATCAGCAGTCCCTAAAGGGACTCAGTATCCTAGTCCCTTCCTGTCTCTCCTTTACCCTCTTATCAGTGATAAAATTCTTCCAGAGACCAAGACTAAAGTATTAGGATGATTTTTAAAAATTTCTTTTGTCATTACTACTTTTTAAATGTACCCTTAATACATTCTTTCCTATTTATCCCAGTGGTGCCTTTAACCAGGCTTTAGGCTTCTGTTACCATGGCAGGTACTTTTCTTGGTAGTAAGTCATTCTTATCCATCTCTGTCCTACCTTACAGTCTGGTGTAATTTAGAAATCCCGAAAAAAGGATTTCCTTCTTTCCTGTCATCTACTAGTGTAAGAGAATACATGGTTCCTTCAATCATGTGAAAGAAAAGGAAAGTCCAGTTGCTCAGTCGTGTCTGACATTTTGTGGCCCCATGGACTGCAGTATTCCAGACCTCCCTGCCTATCACCAACTCCCAGAGACTGCTTAGACTCATGACCATCAAGTCGGTAATACCATCCAACCATCTCATCCTCTGTCATCCCCTTCTCCTCCTCCCTTCAATCCTTCCCAACATCAGGGTCTTTTCCAACAAGTCAGTTCTTCACATCAGGCAGCCAAAGTACTGGAGTTTCAGCTTCAACATCAGTCCTTCCAAGGAATATTCAGGACTGATTTCCTTTAGGATTGACTGGTTGGATCTCCTTGCAATCCAAGGGACTCTCAAGAGTCTTCTCTAACACCACAGTTCAAAAACATCAATTCTTTGGCACTCAGCCTTCTTGTGGGTCCAACTTTCACATCCATACATAACTACTGGGAAAACCATAGCTTTGACTAGATGGACCTTTGTCAGCAAACAGAGATGTCTCTGTTTTTTAATATGCCGTCTAGATTGGGCAGAGCTTTTCTTCCAAGGAACAAGCATCTATTAATTTCATGGCTGTAGTCACCATATGCAATGATTTAGGAGCCCAAGAAAATAAAGTATCTCTCTATTTCCTTTGTTATCCATTTATTTGCCATGAAGTGATGGGACTGCATGCCATGATCTTCATTTTTTGAATGTTGAGTTTTAAGCCAGCTTTTTCACTCTCCTCTTTCACTTTCATCAAGAGGCTCTTTAGTTCTTCTTTGCTTTCTGCCATAAGGATGATGTCATCTGTGTATCTGAGGTTATTGATATTTCTCCCAACTATCTTGATTCCAGCTTGTGCTTCATCCAGCCCAGCATTTCACATAATGTACTCTACATGTAAGTTAAATAAGCAGGGTGACGGTATATACAGCCTTGATGTACTGCTTTCCCAATTTGGAATCAGCCTGTTGTTCCATGTCTGGTTCTAACTGTAGTTTCTTGACCTGCTTACAGATTTCTCAGAAGGCAGGTAAGGTGGACGGGTATTCCATCTCTTTAAGAATTTTCCACAGTTTGTTGGGATTCACACAGTCAAAGAATTTGGTGTAGTCAATAAAGCAGAAGTAGATGTTTTTCTCGGAGAAGGCAATGGCAACCCACTCCAGTACTCTTGCCTGGAAAATCCCATGGACAGAGGAGCCTGGTAGGCTGCAGTCCATGGGGTCGCACAGAGTCAGACATGACTGAAGCGACTTAGCAGCAGCAGCAGATGTTTTTCTGGAATGCTCTTGTTTTTTCTATGATCCAACGGATGTTGGCAATTTGATTTCTGTTTCCTCTGCCTTTTCTAAATCCATCTTGAACATCTGTAAGTTCTCAGTTCACATACTGTTGAAGCCTGAGAGTGAAAGTGTTAGTTGCTCAGTCGTGTCTGACTCTTTATGAGCCCACAGACTGTAGCCCACCAGGCTCCTCTGTCCATGGAGTTGTCTAGCTTGGAGAATTTTGAGCATTACTTTGCTAGCGTGTGAAATGAGTGCAATTGTGTGGTAGCTTGAGCATTCTTTGGCATTGTCTTTCTTTAGGATTGGAATGAAAATTGACCTTTTCCAGTCCTGTGGCCACTGCTGAGTTTTCCAAATTTGTTGACATATTGAGTTTCATACTTTCATAGCATCATCTTTTAGGATTTGAAATAGCTCAGCTGGAATTCCATCACCTCCACTAGCTTTGTTCATAGTGATGCTTCCTAAGGTCCACTTGACTTTGCACTCCAAGATGTCTGGCTCTAGGTGAGTGATCACACCATCATGGTTATCTGGGTCATGAAGATCTTGTTCATATAGTTTTTCTGTGTATTCTTGCCACCTCTTCCAAATATCTTCAATCGTGTGAACCCATTTCTAATCTATGGCCTGCCATCATCTGCCTGCTCCGCTACACAAACTTACCCAGTCTGACTTTGACAGATAGTGTTATTTTTTCCCAATTTTTCCTCTTTGTCATGACTTCCTTCTGGGTTTATTTCCCAACTCTCCTGTTATTCAGTGTAGACATGTCACTTGGTTTTGCCAAAGGGAATGAATGAAAGGGACAAGATGTTAGTTCTGAGCCAAGAATTTAAAAGGCATGGCAAGTTATTGTAACTCTCCTCAGTTTCTGGTATCTTCCCTTAGAAATCATGCTCCAGATCACCCTAGATCCTGCAGCCTGAGTCCTAGGATGAGTAAATACCACTTAAGACTAGAAACAGCTGAACCCAGGTTATGTTAACCAGACACAGCAGAAGTATACTTACCGGGCAGACTCATGAAAAAGAAAGAAATGTTTGTTATTGGAAGCCAATAAGATCTGGGGCTTGTATGATACACAGCAATACTGCAGCAAAACTGACCAATACACTAACTTCCAACTTTATTTTTTCACCTTAAAATATATCTCCCACTCTAATTAGGTTTTCTGCTCTCTTCACACACAATCTCATTTATTCTTCCAGTTCCCTTCTTCTGTCCCCTCCCAGACTCCCAGATCAAGCTCTCCTTCACAGACAAAGCTTTCTTTGACTCTTTTTCTACATGGTCTGAACACCCTGCCCCAGGTTTAATATGGACCGTATATTTAGCTCTGATTCACTTCATTTCTTAATAAAATAGTTGACTCATATTCACTTGATAGTTTATGACCCCTGTTGAAAAAGCTGATTATCAACATAGGAGGAAGAACCCTGGCATTGAATCTAAGGACAGGTGTTCAAATCTTATGTCTGCCATGTTTGCCTTATAAACTCAAGCACATCATATAACCTCTCATTATCAGTCTCTTCAAATTTAAAATGGAGTCTGTAATATCAGAGTCAGAGAAAATTAAATAAAATGAAGTATAACATTTGCTCCATATCTCTTCCTCATTCACATTCATTCACTCCCACCCCTTTCCAGATACATTATTTTATTCTATATGTTTTGATGCAGCAGTCATTTCATACAGATTTTTGAAATAACTGGAAAATTTGCATGCATTTTTGCCAGACAAAGCCAAATCAATCACCATCCAGTATCTATGTGACATCAGTTTAAGTCCAGAATTGCTAAGATTTGTGTTAGATTGAGTAGAAATTTAAGATGCTTTCTTCTTTAGGGAATTTAATAATATAGCCTAGAAGTCAAGCTATCAAACACACTTGAAAACCATTAGAAAATCATTAATGGATAAATTATACAGAGTAAATTTTTTATGTTTAATAAAAAATAAGTAATCCAAGTAGTCTAAAAAGCAAAGTTTTCAAGAAGGAATGTGGGCTGAATATGTTTTTTTTTTAATCTGTGAGTCCAGGGTAGGCAGCAGTTTGAAAGAAGGATATTCCAGGTAGGGTATGAACAACATCAATGAAACCCACTGGTAAAAGGATGATTCAGTTTATGCAAAAAGAGTGGAAGCATCAAGAATGAATGTATGTGCCAACCAGAAGGCAAAATGAGACTGGGCCTGATAAAGAAGAACCAAGAAGTATTAGTGGGATTTTATATGGCTTGCTGGGCTCCCCAGGGGACTCAGTGGTAAAGAATCCACTTGCCAGTGCAGGAGACACAGGACTGAAGTTTGAATTTCCTTGAGGATCACGCACCATCTGTCTAAAATCCCTGGGTTGGGAAGATCCTCTCGAGGAGGAAATGGTGACTAACTCCAGTATTCTTGTCTAAAAAAAAAAATCCCATGAACAGAGGACCCTGGCAGGCTACAGTCCAAAGGATCACAAAGAGTCTGACATGACTGAGCACACACACACAAGGCTGCTAAAAGTAAACTGTTACATGGACTTGGGCAGAACAATGGTCTAAAGAAGAGATAGATGTGGTTTATTATCTTGATAATTAAATAAAGAATTTTACATTTGTTCATTCTGCTTTCTTTTCCCCTTCTGAGCCTACAGTGCATTCCCCTCAAGTGTAAACCTAGCAGAAGTATAACTTTCTAATCAACCTTTCTAAGTTATTGCTGCTACTGCTAAGTCACTTCAGTCATGTCCGACTCTGTGCAACCCCATAGACGGCAGCCCACCAGGCTCTCCCGTCCCTGGGATTCTCCAGGCAAGAACACTGGAGTGGGTTGCCATTTCCTTCTCTAATGCGTGAAAGTGAGAGGTGAAAGTGAAGTCGCTCAGTCATGTCCAACTCTTAGCGACCCCATGGACTGCAGCCTTCCAGGCTCCTCCGTCCATGGGATTTTCCAGGCAAGAGTACTGGAGTGGGGTGCCATTGCCTTCTCCATTGCCTTCTAAGTTATTATGGTACCTTATAATCTTCTGAATAGCTTTTGTAAAAAACATTTTTTTTTAATATTTAGAGTTTATCTGTCCAGATTTCTTTCCTCATCCCTTATGCAGAGAGCTGAGCAGGGAAGATAGAGGAAATTATATAAATCTATCTTGTGATAAAATGTTATGATATTTAATAACTTGAAAAACTTTCTAACATGATGATCCTTCTCTTTTGGGACAAATCTTATTTATAAGTTTGAAAAAAAGTGAAAGTGTTAGCATCTCAGTAGTGTCTGACTCTTTTCGACTCCATGGACTATAGCCAGCCAGGCTCCTCTGTCCATGGTATTCTCCAGGCCATAATACTGGAGTGGATAGCTCTTCCCTTCTCCAGATATATAAACTTATTATATGCATATTTTCTATGCTCAAAATACAGATTTTCACCCTTTCATCTAAGTTAAATCTAGATTTTTGCATCCCCTGCTAAATTCTCTTAAATTAGAGGCTGTTTTTTAGTATAACAGTAGAGTCTGGATGATAAAAAGAGTTGAATCTACAAGAATTTATCATAATATTTATAGAAGGACTGACATTTGAACTTCCTTGGGGCTTATGCACTATCTGTCTAAAATGATTTGGCATGTAAATCACAAAGCCCTGAACAGTGACTTACTCTTCTCTCTATCAACAGTTATAAGGAAAGAGACCAGTATTTCTTTCAAAACTTCTTGATTTTTGAAATATTCTTACTCTGAAAATAAAAGTCTGCTTAGTGATTCTGCCAAAATGTGAGTCTGATATCAATGCATTGGCCAGAAGATAAACTCATGGTTTGTTTATTATACAGGAAATGTGAACTTGTGGATGAAAAAAGAGATGACAGATGCCATTTCATTGTCTTTTTCTTTTGCTTAAATCTCTTTTCTCTCTTCTTAGACCTGAGGCATAGTGACATTAAGACTTCCAGTTCTGCTGCCAAAGCGTGTAAATGATCCCATTCATGCCATCCAAATACTATGTGGTGGGGCAGGTTCAGCCTGGAGTTTCCCACTCTGAGGCTGGATTATACTGCTCCCCGTCTCCTGCTATACAGCACATGGGACAACGACCCAAAAACTTTTTAGAAATTTCTCTTCTTGTCAAATCTTTTGAGACTATTCACCCTTGAAGTCAATTAGGCCCAGAACGAGAAAAAGAGAATGATTACAGAATAATAGGACGTATTTTCATAGCAGATATTTGCATGCTGAGTGAACTAGCTCAGGAGACCCTGTCTGAACAAAAATAGCCAAAAAACAAAGACTGGGAGAGCTCAAGAAATAAGACACTGTAAGCCTGCTCTGTGAAATTTGAATGTGTGTTGTATTAGGAATAACCATATGATGAATCTGAATTTGTGTGGTTTCTGCTCCTAAAATTCTGAAGAAAGAAGAATAAAGATTTCTGAATTTGCCTTAAACCACTCCCAAGAGGACCACAGGACACCACTATTACTGGTTTCAAATACTTTATTATAAAGGAAAGTTATAAAAAGTCTTATAAAAGAGTGGGAAACAATCTGTGTGGCAATGAACATCATACCTATAGGTAAAGATGTTAGATCTAATCTTCAAGAATTCACTCCTTCCCAGTTTAACTTTGTCCTTCTGGCTCATTCCGGCCCAACTTCTTTAGTTCACCTCAGTGTTTTCTTCAATCATCCCTCTGACCACTGCTATCTTTCTTGATGGTGCTGTGTGCTAATTCACTTCATTTGTGCCCAACTCTTTGCAACCCAATGGACTGTAGCCAACCAGGCTCCTCTGTCTATGGGATTCTCCAGGCAAGAATACTGGAGTGGGTTGCCATGCCCTCCTCCAGAGGATTTTCCTGACCTCAGGATCGAACCCACATCTCTTATGTCTCCTGAATTGACAAGTGGGTTCTTTACCACTAGTGACACCTGCTAAGTCCTATCTTTCTCTTTACTATGAGAAATATTTTTCCAAGTCCTGGAATTTTCCTTTTCTTTGGAAATTTTTAGATAGTAAGCCTGCCAGTACCAATTATCCTGTTGTAATCACTTACCTCTGTTTTCAAAGCATTTTCTAGATACATAATACGATGTTATGTGCATAAAAGATACTCATTATTTCCAAAAAGACCATTAGGCTGATTTGTAAAGTGCCTGAATAAATGGAGCTCTTATAAGAACACCAAAGTTCTACAGCAACAGATTCTGGGTAAACACATTGATAATAATTTAAACAGTAGGTACTCAAGGCTGGAGTAGTCCACACACTACTTATTTTGAGTAGCAGGAATCGAGACGTAGCCAGCGTCATAGTTTACTGAGGTGGGAGCAAGGCTGGGGAGGAGACTGTGGCTGGAGGAGATGGAATCCCAGGATGAGCCAAGTAAAACTTTAAGCTGAGTCCTTGATTTCTCAGTGGCAGGTATGGTTTAGCAAATAAGGATTACCCTTGGAAATGTTTAATAAAAACAGCCTGTTCTGTACAGCTTGGTGGTGCTAGGAAGCCCTTAGTGTTGAATATAGTCAAGCATTGCATTTTTGGTCCAAAAGCCTGGGCATTCCTTTTCTTTCTTCTTTTTTGATATTCAATGTGTTCATTTATTTTACATTTATAAAAGAAATCCCCCACCCTCTACCCCATTACCTCCAAAACAGTCTCTTTCTACAAATATTTAAAAATCAAAACCAAGTGAAGATAGACAAGTGACTTTCAGTACAATTACTTTTCAATGTAGCTGTCCTAATTAGAGTTTGCATTTCTTACAAGTGATTTATAGGGAAATCCTGATTACTGGCCAGAAGGAAAATTCCATATTACAAGTTAGCAAATTCTAGTATAAAAATAGTCTTTATGTATTGGAGTAGCCTTTCCGTTTACATAGGTCTCAGGTCAGTCTACTGACTGCATAGTAC
Organism: Bos mutus; assembly: GCF_027580195.1. Classification (NCBI taxonomy): domain Eukaryota; kingdom Metazoa; phylum Chordata; class Mammalia; order Artiodactyla; family Bovidae; genus Bos; species Bos mutus. Next base: position 94,135,742 of record NC_091621.1, read on the forward strand.
ACTAATGTCTCAGGGTCCTCTCTTTGAAAAATGACTCATTCATCACAGTTAAAGTAGCAGGGCAACTAAAATGACAAGGGCTAATGTTCACCTCGAGGTTATCTAGTGTCCGCTCGAACCCAGAGTTTAGCGAAGAGCTGGCAGTCAAAAGGCATTTGTGGAATAAATGATGAATGCTGACGGTTTAACCTGACCACTTTATGTGTGTACTGTGCAAATTATTCAGTACATCCTAACAAAGTCAGGAAAGCAGAAGGAGGTATTTTCCGAGACCTTTCCACATCTTACCTTCATTTTCATGTTTGAATGTTGCTGTTCCTATTCCTTGTGTTTACATATATATTGCAACATAAAAAGCAAAGGCAAATTTCAAATAATTAAATACTATCCCCTTGAGGAGCTAGGGAATCACACCCCATCTCTTTAGGGTGAACTGTGCATAGTGACACCTTTCTATAGGGTGTACCACAAAAAGAGGTAAAGATACTTGACAGTGGGAGAAAGCAGACAAACACTCCCTCAGACCAGAGATGAAGCTCACCACATCAGTAGTGATAAGTCTTGTCGATGGTATGTACCCTTGACAGATGGAGTGAGAATGGCACTTAATACTTTGTCATCTTCCTCTCCAAAACCTGTAACCCCAGTTCAATCATAAGAAAAACATCAGATGCTCTAAATGACAGGATATTCTACCAAACACTTGACCAGCCCACTTCAGAATTTTCCAGGTCATGAAAAATAAGGACAGTCTGAGAAAGTCACAGTATAGAGGAACCTAAGGAGTACATGTAATATATATGACCAGTAAATATAATGTGGTATCCTGAATCTGGGATAGAAAAAGAAAAATAGATAAATAAAACAGAAATCTGAATAAAGCATGGACTTTAGTTAAAATTCACTTAGTTAATAATGTATCAGTATTAACTAATATATCATTAGTTAATAATGTATCAATATTGTGACAAGTTTATCACACTAATGTAAGACCTTAACAAAAGGGTGCACCAGATGCTGGGTGTATGAGAACTGTGCACTGTATTTGCTACTTTTCTGCAAATTTAAACATATTTTAAAATAAAAAGCTCACTTAAAACAATGAAAGACATAATCTCAAGTCAATTTTAAGAGGAGTTGAAGAGTCTGCCTTTTCTCTGCCTACTATTTGTAGAATCTGGTCACGTGGACCCTATTTTTAGATGCTGTCTTGAGTTCTGATTCCTGGATTTGTGTGTGTGTGTGTGTGGATGCACTCACTTTGTCTTGTGCAAAGTAGTCACTGTCTAATATTGTTTGGCAGATGCCCATTTAGATATATATACTCTCTTTCTATTTAGTAAATAACATGAATATATTTTGAACAACATTAAGTAGAATTTTCCTAGAAAATATTATAACGTATAACTTGAGCATTCAGAATGCTGCCTGAAACATTTTGGACAACGAATAACAGTAAATGAAGTAAAGAACAAAATACCAGATTAGGAACTTGAAACACACCTTACTCTGTGTCTGTCACTATATATTTCTATGTAACTGGGGCAAATCTGACCACATCTCTGAGCTTTAGATATTTAGATATTTTATGTCAAAATGATACATGGGGATTCTGTCATTCAACTGGAGGTGGTGCTCATCAATGCTCATTCTAATTTACTGTCAGTTGATACAGGTCCTGAGTGTATATTTGTCATGATTCCTGGTTCTAAAAAAAAAAGGAGAGTTAGTTACTTAGAGGGAAACAGAAATTATATTCTCAAAGCTGAAGCTATAAGCACAGACAACTAACCCTTTATCAGCACCAGAAATGGAAACACCCATACACACACCATCCACCATCATCACCACTGGCACCACCACCCATGCTGCTTGAGAAAATTGACAGGATCATCAGATTCTTTTTCCATTCCTCCTAACTTGTTGAAAAGTTTGAGGTGCTAGATGCTACAACCTGCTATTTGTCTTTGCCTAAAGAAAACAAGGGTACAGAAATTCTATTCTGCTTTCCTGCAAAAGTCTGTGTATGGAGGCTGTATGCATGTGCTAAAACATATAGTCTAGTCCTTAGATTTACTCTTTGGTGGTGAAAAGTCAACTACCTTCTTTATTAATGAGGCATCAGGAGCTGATACAGTTGCTTTTGGGCTGAACTTTCATTGTCCTAGTTGCGAATTAAGAGTCTGATGCCTTCGTTGATTTCTGTTAGAAGCAGAGAGCATGTTATCTTCCTTAATGTAAATTGCCACTGAAGAAACTGTGCTGTGGGAACAGTTGTTTAACACAAGTGAAAGCAAAATTTCGTTTAAGAAAAATCAAAGAAGTAATTCACCAATGATTCCCACAACTCTTTGGAGAAGCTTTGGGCAGCCACAGTAAGTTTATCATGTTGTTGATACAGACAGCAATCTAAACCACCCAGGGGTCTGTGGGAAATCAAGCCCCAAGGGGCGGAGCAAATAGGCGCTTTCTGGGAGAAATTCCCAGGCAACTTGTGAGTGTGGTTCTAAATGAGACTGGTGGGAATTTCCACAGTAGACAGCACTTTTAGGGGGGCAGGGCAGAGGAATGGGAAATCTCTCTCTTCTGGAGTGGGGCTAAGAAAGTTTCTTATGAGCAAAAACTGAGCACCCACAAGTTGGACTGGCTTCTTACAGCCAAGTTATAAATGATTAATTTTATCAAGAAAAAGAAACAGTGTCTCTTTGCTAATCTTTGTAATGGGGGAGGGGGGGTTGTATAAATTTGCATAAAATATTATGTGGGATTAGTGTAGCCAGCCAGGAATTGAGCTCCAGGAGCCAAGACGAGAATCGGAGCTCAGCCAACAGGAGAAGCGGGATATGAAGTGGCTGGAGCTAGCCAAGCCAAGGAGGCCAGCCAAACCTGAGCTACAGTAACATAGAAAGGAGAAGTGAGAGGCTGGCTCATATGAAGGGTGTTGCCATTGTTGTCTGTACACTACATTTTCACCTCCTCTTTTTCCCCAATAATATTCTCATCATTTTCAAGATTGGTAGAGTATATGATTACTAATGGAACTCCCCTGGTTTCTCAGTGGTAAAGAATCTGCCTGCCAATGCAGGAGAAGCCAGACATGAGGGTTCAATCCTTGGGTCAGGAAGATCCCCCGAAGGAAGAAACGGCAACCCAGTCCGGTATTCTTGCCTGGAAAATTCCACGGGAAGAGGAGCTACAGTCTGCTGCTGCTGTTAAGTCACTTCAGTCGTGTTCGACTCTGAGCAACCCCATAGACGGCAGCCCACCAGGCTCCCCCATCCCTGGGATTTCCCAGGAAAGAACACTGGAGTGGGGTGCCATTGCCTTCTCCGAGCTACAGTCTATGGGGTCGCAAAGAGGCATACAAGACTGAGTGACTGAACACACAAACACACACACACACAGAGGTCATCAAAAAGTTAATCTGCTTTTCAGGTTCAGTTTGGCCAAGCTGGTCTGAGAAGAGAGCCAGTGCATTTGGAGGTGGAGGATGGGAATACCAGTGGCCCTCCAGCCCCATAACTGCTGGAAGGCAGTAGGAAGGGCTGAGTGTAGAAGAGGGAGTCTGCATTATTTACTGCAGAATCCCATGTTAGAACCAAAATACTTGCTCCCAGAGAGTCCATAAGTTTTCACTTTGGCTTACCCTTTCCATGACATCATCCTTGGTCTACTTTCCCTAGAGTTGGGAATGGAAGCTCCCAACACTTACATCAGGACAGGCCTGATTCTGTCTTCTCAGCTCCACTCTTGATAATTGGGTTGCTCAGTCATATTCCTATTGGGATAAAAGCACAAGGAATTGATTGAAATGAACACATTGGGACCACACACAGGAGGTCACTTTGCCTAATCTGGTCAGATTCTGAACTTGCACCTATGGCGCCCCTCCAAGCCCCCAGGATGGTCCTGGACTCCTGGTGAAGACTCCAGGCAGGAGCCAGTACCCCACCCCCCAAGACAGAGTGCCCCTTCTCACAGTCAAATAGCTTTATTTTCTCCTCCCTGGGCTTCCCCACGCGTTCTCAACACGGAGGTCTAAACTGAAAGGACCCCAACCATCTGTCAACAGCAGCTCCTCCAGGACAGAAGAAGGGAGCCACCCCCTGACCGAGCCAGTAGGAACTGCCTTGCTCCATCTCAAGAGGGAATAATTTCTGGCTTGACTTCCAACCCTTTCTGCACAACACACACAGTGTACTAGTGCGAGAGGCGAATCCCAGCTCAGAGGACCTTATTCCAACCCGTCCCCTGCCTGGCGTGCCCCCCTCGCACACACACAAACATGCAGGCACCCCAAGCAGAAGCAGCCCCCCACACATTTAGCAAATGCTGTGGGGGCTTTGCTCTGCTGAGAGGAGGGTGACATTCTTTTCACTTCCAGCTGGAGTGAGACTGACTATCTTCTCGTAAACACAAACTGAGAGATTCTTGTTTTTTGGAAAGAGGGTGACGTCTGGACTTTCTCCCTAAGCCATCGTGGTGGGAATTTCCCTCGTGGAAAAGGGAGTCTTGCCAGTCATGGCTGGCATTACAAATGCCTAGAAATGGATATTTCCAACCAAGGTCCCTTTGTCTGAGACTTTTTTTTTCTTCTAGCGCTACTCTGGGGAAGCCTACCTATGATTTGCTAAAGTCCATTTTCCTGATTGGGGTGCTTTCTGGTGACCTAGGACACAAGAAACTCATGAGTTGCCTATGAAACTGCCATACACCCATCTTAATAGCCTGTGTGCTAGCCCAAGGGTGTGTTTGAAGGGAGGGTGGGCTACACAACCATGTATTGAGAACTAGGACATTTGTTCATTTGTTTTTCTTGTAATTCTTGTGACCATTTTATGAAGTACAATACTATTTTCATTTTACAGATGTAGTATAACTTCCCTAAAGCAAGTAGCCTAATGAATTCTAGTAAGTTCTAGCCAAGTGTTCCAAGCCAGGTCCCTCTGACTTTAAAGCACAGGTTTTTGCTACTGGGACATCAGTCTTACAAAGTCTTAGAATCCTGCATCCCAGAAGATGAGCTCTTAGCCTGGATGCACTGCCTGTGTCTCCCACAGAACCAGAGCCTAAATTGCAGACACAAAGTCTAATGCTGCCAGGGAAGCGGACTTATTTTCAGTCCTAGAAGATGACTAATATTTCCACTGCACGTGGCTTTTCCATCCTGTCCCATCACAGATAATAAGAGCTACGGGAAGTGAAAGAAAAGACTTTTTAACGATTTAGAAGGATAAATAATTATCTTCATTAAAACTTCAAATGTAGAAGGAAATTTTCTACATTAGCTTTTGTATTAAATTTCATGCCACCCAAATAATCACTCTAAGAATAATCTTCTATACCTGCTTTTTTATTAAACTTCATCATCTCTAAATAAGCATATAAACTCAAGTTTAGTATTAATTGCCAACATCTGCTGGATCATCGAAAAAGCAAGGGAGTTCCAGAAAAACATCTATTTCTGCTTTATTGACTATGCCAAAGCCTTTGACTGTGTGGATCACAATAAACTGTGGAAAATTCTTCAAGAGATGGGAATACCAGACCACCTGACCTGCCTCTTGAGAAAACTATATGCAGGTCAGGAAGCAGCAGTTAGAACTGTACATGGAACAACGGACTGGTTCCAAATAGGAAAAGGAGTACGTCAAGGCTGCATATTGTCACCATGCTTATTTAACTTCTATGCAGAGTACATCATGAGAAATGCTGGGCCGGAGGAAGCCAAGCTGGAATCAAGATTGCCGCGAGAAATATCAATAACCTCAGATATGCAGATGACACCACCCTTACAAGGAACTCAAAAGCCTCTTGATGAAAGTGAAAGAGGAGAGTGAAAAAGTTGGGTTAAAGCTCAACATTCAGAAAACTAGGATCATGGCATCCAGTCCTATCACTTCATGGCAAATAGATGGGGAAACAGTGGAAACAGTGGCAGACTTTATTTTGGGGGGCTCCAAAATCACTGCAGATGGTGATTGCAGCCATGAAATTAAAAGACGCTTACTCCTTGGAAGGAGTTATGACCAACCTAGACAGCATATTCAAAAGCAGAGACATTACTTTGCCAAAAATGTCCATCTAGTCAAGGCTATGGTTTTTCCAGTGGTCATGTATGGATGTGAGAGTTGGGCTGTGAAGAAAGCTGAGCACTGAAGAATTGATGCTTTTGAAGTGTGGTGTTGGAGAAGACTCTTGAGAGTCCCTTGAACTGCAAGGAGATCCAACCAGTCCATTCTGAAGGAGATGAGCCCTGGGATTTCTTTGGAAGGAATGATGCTAAAGCTGAAACTCCAATACTTTGGCCACCTCATGCAAAGTGTTGACTCATTGGAAAAGACCCTGATGCTGGGAGGGATTGGGGGCAGGAGAAGAAGGGGACGACAGAGGATGAGATGGCTGGATGTCTTCACTGACTCAATGGACGTGAGTCTGAGTGAACTCCAGCAGTTGGTGATGGACAGGAAGGCCTGGAGTGCTGTGATTCATGGGGTCACAAGAGTTAGACACGACTGAGCAACTGAACTGAACTGAATTTATATATTCTCAGAGCTGTGCAAAAGTGATTTATCAAAAATATTTGAAAAATGAAAGATAAATACATAGGACTGGTTGACCCTTAGGTTATCTATTCCCTTCTTCAAGGAAGTTGGGATCTGTAATTGAAAAGCTGGTTGGGATGGTACGGAGAGGGAGTTGGGAGGGGGGTTCAGGATGGGGAGCACGTGTATACCCGTGGCGGATTCATGTTGATGTATGGCAAAACCAATACAATATTGTAAAGTAATTAGCTTCCAATTAAAATAAATAAATATAAATGCTAAAAAAAGCTGGTTGGAGGCAAGACCAGATTCCTTCTTTAAATGTGAAGGAGCCATAAAGCCATTAATCTTCCACCATTTATCCATCTTATTCACTTGTTGAGGCATCATCTACTCCCCTTCCCGGTACCAAGCACCCGGCTGGATGATCTTAGCATCAAGTTCCATCACAGGAGGCAGAGTAGCAAACATGGACAGGCTCAATGATAAAATAAAGAAGAGAAGCATCGAACCCAGTTCCCAGGACCCAGAACTGTTTTAATCTTAGAGACAGAAAATAACTCCGATGCTTCAAATTGAAAAGGCACAGATAACATTGGTAATCCTTTGTGTAACCACAAAGATAATTTTCCACCGATTACCCCTAAATCAAAGGTAATATAATTATGGCTCTGCCCTTGATTACATCACCTCAATGCCCCTTTTAAGATGTCTTGATTCCTTTCCTCCTACCTTAAATATATTTTTGGCCAGGCAAAGCTCTTTTCAGTCTCTCTTGGGTTCTCTCTTCACAGTCACTTCTCCAGTTGACCTCTGTTTTCTCTATGCTTGTTCTTTGGCCTTGTTATATGAAAATCTACTGTTGGCAGGCTTCTGTAATAAATAATGGGCATATAAAAATATGAGTGTCACTCACAAAAAAATTGGGAGGTTACCAAAGTTTTACGTTTGGTTTCCCTGGAAAGCTGCAATTAAATAAATGAGTCTGTCATTAAGTGGTAGTACTAGTTGGAACTAGAGAAGGAAATGGCAACCCACTCCTGTATTCTTGCCTGGAGAATCTGATAGACAGAAGAGCATGGTGGGCTATAGTCCATGGGGTTGCAAAAGAGTTGGATATGTCAGTGACCGAGCACACATCCACTATTTGGGACATACTGTGAATTTTACATGAATTTTTTAAAAATCAGTGGTTAGAATGAAATAATAATTAAATAAAAATGTAAAATGAGCTTTTCATGAGTTGATTATACAGTAGGACATAGGGAACCACTGCTGTCTAGATCCATGAAATTTCAGACAATTTTAGAAAGACAAAAGGATTTTTCTAAGATTCATCCAACATTTAGCCCTTGTTCTTAATATCTTATAATTCCAAGAAAATGTATAAAGTATTTTGATACCATTTCAACATAAAAGATCTCTGAACAAAGTTTTACAGAAGTTTACAGAAGTCACAGAATAAATTGATCTGTGCATACTTGTCCTGTGGTACAATGCTAATATGCTAGAGAGTTCAATGGCAGTAGTGAGGAAGTGCATATCAGACAGGGAGGGTAGAAGTGCTATTTTTCTACTGATGAAAATAGGAGTAATAAGCAGTTATGTGTCTTTGAATACTGGTGCACATGCATGTAAAAGTACACACGTGGGTGTGGAGACTAAGTCCCTGTCTGTAGAATTACTCATTCTATAGAAGAGCAAAAGATTGCAAGAATGAGGATTAAAATAAACATGATTATATTTTTACACTTGATTTTTTGAAAAACATGCTTTATTCTGAAGAGTTTATGTAAGTTAATTTTATTATATTTCTGACACATGGGGATTTGGTTATTTGTGTTGTTCATTGTTTCTGGAGCAATTTTCCTGTCTTTATTAGGTTGGTGCAAAAGTAATTACAGTTTTGGACCCTGAATTTTAAATCATTGTAACTAGGCTCAAACATGTTTGCCAATGAGAAATAAGTTTATTTATCCCAGTAGCATAAAAATCTGTGCTTCAGGATTCAACAAACTCTTAGAAAGCGTTTCCTTTGACCTGCTGGTTGTGGAGGCACTTTCCTTGCAAAAAGTTGTTGAGGTGCTTGAAGAAGTGGTATTCAGTAGGTGAGAGGTCAGGTGAGTATGACAGATGAGGCAAAACTTTGTAGCCCAATTCATTCAACTTTTGAAAGATTTGTTGTACAGCAGGTAGTTGGACATTGTCATGGAGAAGAATTGGGGCCTTTCTTTGACCAATGCTCACTGCAGGCATTGCAGTTTGCAGTGCACCCCATCAAATTGCTGAGCATATTTCTGAGATGTAATGGTTTTGCCAGAATTCAGAAATCTGTAGTAAATCAGATCAGCAGCATACCACTAAACAGTGACCATGACCGTTTTACTTGGTGCAAGTTTGGCTCTGGGAAGAGCTTTGGAGCTTCTTCTCAGTCCAACCACTGAACTGGTAAATCTTGCACTTTTCATCACACATCACAGTCTGATTGAGAAATGGTTGGTCGCTGTTTCATAGAATTTACATAAAATAAGAGAACATGACACTTCAAAATGACAATTTTTGGATTTGCAGTTGACTCATGAAGCACCCACTTATCGAGTTTTTTCACCTTTCCAATTTTCCAAATTTTCCAATTTTTTCAAATTTCCAAATTTGAAGCATCTGCTTCAAATGCTGAAGAATTGTAGAATGGTGGAGGTTGAGCTCTTGGACAATTTCTCATGTAGTTGTAAGAGGATCAGCTTCGATGATCATCTCAGTTGGTCATCAACTTCCAATGGCTAGTCACTGCACTCTTCGTCTTTAAGGTTTTATGCATCAACTTCACTGGTGCCTTGATTAAACATTATTTCTGGGTGTTTCAGGATAAGATTAGCATTTGAATTGGCGGACTCAGTAAAGTATATTGCCCTCCTCAATGTAGGTATATGTACACACTCATTTATTTATATTTATATATATATATATATATTTAAGTACATATCTCACTGGTTCTGTTTCTTTGGAGAACACTTACTAATACAGTGGGCTCAGAAAAGTCTTTGACCATCTTTCCAACTCCATCATTTTACCAATAAAGGAAATAGGTACTAGAAAAGAAAAAGTTAACTCTCTAAGTTTACTGGTGAACACAAGATTATCATTCCATCTATCTATTGCTTAATCATTTTATTTTACTGCTACATCCGTGTTCTGCCATTAATATAATTGCTGAAATGATAGCACACTGATTGGCTGATGCTTTCAAAGAAGACCCCAGAGAGATGAAGGAAAAGCAGAGAACACCTTATCTAGTAGGCAACGGACAGAAAAATTTTTTTCAACCAGTGAGCATCCATGGACAATAAACAGCTGGAGAAGAAGGATGAGGAGGAAAGCAAAACTATAGGGTAGAGATAATCACTGCATCCCCCAGGGAGCTGGTTAAGAGGTTGAAAAGGGCAGTGACAGGATTAACAAAGGTTGGGATGACTGAGTCTGGCTTTCTTTGGGGATTTCCAGTGCATCTATTCTGAACCTTCACAGTTGGAGGGAAGTAAACGCCCAAACCCAACAAATGTTCTAAAAGAAAGTATTCTTAGATAAAGAGTTGAAATGTCTGTTACCTTGACAGAAACTGGAATTGGTTGGATTTCTTTTTTCTCTTCAAGATTGAATGTTATACAAGAAATCTAAAATGATGTATAGTTTTTTTTTTAGGTGAAAAACCTGGGGTCTTCAGGTTTTTATTTCAACAGTCAATAGAGATTGCCATGGGACTCCAAAATAGCATAACTGTGAGTAATGGTCTAGGACATTGAAATGTTTTGACTTGATGCTTTTTTGCTTTTCTACAATATGCAAGCAAAGTGTTTTGTTGGTAAATTGGATTTTAATTTATGTTTATTCTTTGCCACTAACATATTATAAGACCAGTAGTTTTCATAATTTGAGAGAGTCAGGACACCAGATATTTGCTATGTAATTTTTTTTACATACTCAAATGCCTTTAGACAAAACAAGAACCTAATTTAGCCACCCACTAGCCATGAAAGCATCTGGGGCACATATTTTTTCCATGGGGCCTGGATGACTGCTTTTTGGTACTTGTTTATTTGATCTGGGAAAACACAGCTCACAAACAGCATCTGGATTTCAGAGAAGGTTCCTATATTTGCCCCCAAATTCTCCCTTTCAGTCAATACTATCCAAGTGACTCATCTGCAAGGTCAGAAAGTTGAGTTGCTCAGCAGAGACTGAAATGCAAGATTCTCTGGCCAGTTCCTGTAACCACCAAACCCCACAATCTCCTCCGTGGGTGTGCGGCCTGGGAACCTGCTCGGGGTTTTGCCAAGACCACCAGGAGTTGGGAAGAAAATCCAGATCTTAGAGCCAAAAGCGGGCAACACAGACCTGACAAGGGTAAGAGGGACCCTGGAGAGGTTCACGAACTTGTTTATTTTATTTAAAGAGTTCCCTGTTAACTAGGCCGAAACTAAGGTGGGATAGAATGGGGAACTTTTTTTTTTTTTTTTCATTGAAAGGTGTGACTGAGAACTTGCAATTTTTGATGACATGTTTCTCCCTGAGAGATCTTCACCATTTGAGACACTGATGAAAAGCTGTGGAGCACTGTTTTCTGAGGTCTCCAAGAGAAACCCAACAGTTTTAACTTATTTCAGCTCCAGTGGGGCAAGTAGCTCAGAGTAAATGAAGAAATAAACTGCAAGTGGTGTTTCTTGAACAGTTGAGCAAAGGTGAGACAAGGCGAGGCTCTGAGTGTGTTAGCTTGACCTGTAGCCTCTGAGAAGCCGGAGAATTATAGCGTCTCTGGTTTTTGCACAGTCTCTTCATTTCCTTTATTGAATAACTTCTGGAAACAGGCCATCTGCCTAACTTGAAGTACCTGCCACTGTGATTTTTAGCAACACCAGATTGAATTCCCTAGCTGATTTATTATATTGCAATTGCCTCATCAAGACATATCTCTGCAGAAAAGGAAGGCTCCAAGAACATGGAGACTTTGAACTGTCACTTTAATGAATGCATAGATAAGGCTACACAAAGTAAAAAAAAAAGTCAACTCGTTTTTCAAACAAGCACAGTATTTTGTGACCCCATTGAACACTTAGGCTTCTCTTACATTTTTAAATCTTTTTTATTTGTTTCTTTTTAATTTAATTCTTGATATAAGGAAGAAAAACTCTAGTTATTCTGCAATGTGTGAAGTCAAGGTCTAGTTATATCTACAAAATATTAGGTATAAACATTGTAAATCTGCTAAGAATTGAAAAGAATTATTAGGGATTGCACGCCCGCACATGTGTGGCCTTGGAGCCGTATGCATAGCTGGTGTGCCCTGGTGTGTGTCTGCTTCTGCAGCCAAGAGTGTCCTGAGCAGGAGCCCGCTTTTGTAGACATCTCTGTGGTTTCAGAGGGCTTCCCAGGTGGCACTACTGGTGAACAGCCCGCCTGCCAATGCAGGCGATATAAGAGATGCAGGTTCGATCCCAGGGTCAGGAAGATCCCTTGGAGGAGGAAATGGCAACCCTCTCAAGTGTTCTTGCCTGGAGAATCTTGTGGACAGAAGAGCCTGGCAAGTGATAGTCCATAGGGTTGCCAAGAGTTGGACATGGCTGAAGCGACTTAACACACATTATGTTAAGAGAATACATAAAACAAAATCTAATACTTATACAGTGACAATTTCATAGGGACATATTTTCAAAACAGAAAAGTAAAAAGAAAACCTTTCCTTATATCTTATAAGTAATATTTAAATGCTGCTAACTTTCAACAAAAAGACTCAATATTTCAACCTCTGGACTCTTTCTTCCATACATTAGATGAATCCCATATGCTAGATTAGATCCCTTTGTTCTTTTCTTTTTTGCTTCTCTGACTTTTTCTCCATCTTTTCTTTCCTTTTTCCTTTTTTCTTTGTCTCAGTAATTTTTCCCCTGTTGACTCTAGGGCATTGTTTAATTTATTTATTTTACCCTAAATAATAGTGCTTCTTTTGTCTTTATATAACATTGTATTTTTGAGACTCACAGCTTTCTTTGTCATCTTAAAATAAATTCATAGTTATAGACAAGATCTATGCTTGATGTAAGTATCCTCCAGTTTTGAAGAAATGTGCATATCATTCAGAAACCTAGTTCAAATTTCTCTCAAATCTCCCCAGTGCTTTTATAATGAAATCCTATCTGTCCCAAAGCTAGGTATCTTTTGTAACAGCCATGGTCCAGCTCTGAATGAAAATGCTGCTGGAGAAAAATTAGAGATGAATTTAGCCAATTTAGCCTATAAAGAAATTCCATACCACAACATTTCCTTCCTAGCATGTTCATATTAATAAATTCTCAGGATTAAGGAAGGCAGTGTTGCAGGTTGGAACAAACATCGCTTTTGGAATAAACACATCAAACATTGGCTCTGCTACTCACCAGCTCTGTAATCGTGGTTGAGTTCATCTCTGTCTGCCTCAGTTTCTTTATAATGCCTACAGTGGTGAAGATCAATGAGAAATTGTATATGCGGTATTAATATCACTTAGTATGTCACATAGTATGCTTAATGGAGTTTTAACATGATGGGGAAATATTTTTAATTGATGGTGAAAGCAATATGCCACCACCTTAATAAGTCACATTAGCTTAAATAGCATAATAAGAAGGCATACTTTTTACAGATTATATTCAACACAGGTAAAATTTTTCATTTCATTGAATTTTTCATGGAGACAGTGTCTTAATTTGAATTTTAGCTGAATTAACTCGATTTTTTAACTCTGGCTTTGAGAGGTCTGGTACTTTGTTCTGGATGCTAGCTTTTTTATGAATAAAGTCCACTTCCTATAGTGGTCACTAGCTGGTTGATGCTGACAACATTAGCCATTATATTGCACCATTATATTGCACTAAGCCCATTGGCATTGCAATAGTGAGTCTCTGGGGACTCTATTCCATTATTCCTCTAACTCCTCAGGAAAACCTACCTGAGCCCATTCACAAGCCTGATCTAGTAAATCCGAATGTTGTAAATAGAGCCCCCAAATCTGCCTTTCTCCTGTTTCCAGATGTTATGGATGCATTAGAGAACCATAATGAAAGTTATAATGTGACATTCATCAGTTTTATTATCAGCTCCAGATCCTTCATGAGTCTATATTTTTGAAGCCTATACAATGTATACAATCATGTGCTGAGTACAACTTAACTAGTTGTCAACATCTTCATGGAAATGTTCCCATCCCCGTAATATAGGCATGTATCTGCTAACCATGATCAGATGTGTCTGAATTCCAATGAGAAAGTTGACAAAACTTAATATTGGACACTGTGATGACCTTGCCTTGTTTTATTCTTGCTCAAGTGTTTAAGAAGCACCACTTGCTGTTTATTTCTTCATTTTCTCTGAGATGCTTAACCACCGATAATGGATTAAGTTAAAAGAGTGGGTTTTCCTGGAACCTGAGAAAACTGTGCTCCACAGCTTTTCATCAGTGTCTCAAATGGAATAACCAATAATGAAGAGTGTATATAACTTCTAAGGCAAGAGAAGAAAATATTCAACCCTTATAAAATCAAGAAGAGAGAAACAAGGAACTCAGAATAGACAGAACAAATACTTCTCTTTGAATGAGATGACAAATTTAAAACTGAATGTAAAAGCAATTTCCTTGAATTTAAGTGAATTAATGCAAATTAATTAAACTTTCAAGTGGGATTTTTTTAATTAAAAGAATGAACAGAAGCCATACAGCATATAATTCTTCACTATATTCCTTACTACAGTTACGCTAGGAACCAATAATAAAAAGATAACTGGAAAATCCTCTTATGATTGGAAATTAAGAAATGTACTACTAAATACCCTATGGGTCAAAAGAAATCCCGGTGACTATTAAAAAATGTTTTGATCCAACTGAAAATGAAAATACAATTCAAAATTTGAATTAAAAATTACAATAAAAATTTGGGAAAAAAAATTTTTTCTTGGAAATTTTTTGACCCAATTGAAAATAAAATTGCATTTCAAATTTGTGAAACGCCACCAAAATACTCTACTTAGAAGTGTACAAGATTGGGTACATTTATTAGAAAAGAAGAAAGGTTGATGTATGAGCTGGCATACGTCTGAAAAAATTAGAATATCCAACTGAACAAAAAGAAAGTAGAAGAAAGAAAATAATAAAGATAAGAGAAATTAATGAAACCACAAACAAAATGTAGAGAAGGCCACTAAAGAGATATGTGTATACCTGTGGCAGATTCATGTTGATGTATGGCAAAACCAATACAATGTTGTAATTAACCTCCAATTAAAATAAATAAATTTATATTAAAAAATATTAAAAGAAAAAAAAAAAAGAGACATTTCTTTGAAAAGCCTAACAAAATCAATAAACGCTGGACGAGACTATCAAGAAAATAGGAGAGAACACACAAACAAGCAATATAAAAAATAGAAAACAGGCAGCAACTGTTAAATGTCCTGAAAATATCTGAAAAACAATCATCAGATGCAAAGAAAGGGTGTCTGAGGTTTGCTTTAAAGTAATGCAGGGGAAGTGAATAATGAGAGGACTGAAGAGGAAACAAATTGATCATGTGTTGAAAACTGTTGAAGCTGTGAGAAAGTACATCGGCATTCATCATATTATTCCCTCTAATTTGGTATAAGGGTAGGATTTTTCAGAGAGAAAGCAAAGAGTCAGAGGGAAAAGGAGAGAAAGAAAGAGAGAAATGAGAAAGAGGAGAGAGAGGGTGGCAGAGAAGGAGGAAGGAAGGAAAGGGAATTACCAGAGTATTATTTGTAGAATGTTCCAGTTTACATCATTTTCACTGGTATCCTAACTCTTTTTTTCACCTGAGCTTTCCTTTTGTAATAAATTATCAGTTTTAATACTTGCAGTAAAATAATTTCTGATGAATTCAGTAGAATTTCTTTTTTGTACTTTGACTCAATGCCATTGCTTTATCTAGTTGTATGTGTAATATATGTTCAGTGAACCAAGTTCTGACTATAAACCTGATGATGATAAATGGCAACCTGCCACTCCTTTTGCTAACCCTGACGAGCCTAGCTAACACCTTCCTCCACAGGAAACAAGGCAGGCACTCGCTGATAAAGTGAGGTGCACTTTTCAGGAAAGGCATCTCTGGGCTGACTCTGGGCTCTGGTGAAAGTAGGGGACTATTCAACACCACTGCCCTGTCAGCTTCTTGGTGTTCTAATGAGCTGTAATATGACTCAGGTGTGACCTATGAGATGCATGAAATGGACAGGCTACCAGTGGTAGAGTCTGTGAGGCAAGTGAGAAATTACAGGTTAAATGAGGAGTTTATGTGGGGAAACAGCTGTGTAGCCCTGCCATAAAGTGTATAGACTAGAGAAACCTAAACTATCTTGCTACAATGGTTTTCATTTATTGAATGGAGTAAATCTGTAACTGTATGCTTCCTTTATTGTTAGGTAATGCTTTCTTATTTTCTAATCTTTTGAATTTTGAACTTTAAAATATTTAGTAAAGATTAACTATGAAATTTCAGTTCCTCAAGAATATTGCTGATAAACGTGTTACTTACACAAAATGTTAATTTACATTTACCAGTCTTTATAGGAGTCATGGCATTATTCCTGATGACACACACACACACAAAGACAGAAGACACTTATACTTCTAAATTAATAGTTATTTTGAGAAGGCTATTCTTGCATACAAAAACTAGCCAAAGCAGTTGTAGATATATTTACATGCTTCGTGCTTCCCTGATAGCTCAGTTGGTAAAGAATCCACCTGCAATGCTGGAGACCCCAGTTTGATTTCTGGGTGGGGAAGATCCCTTGGAGAACAGATAGGCTACGCACTCCAGTATTCTTGGGCTTACCTTGTGGCTCAGCTGATAAAGACTCTGCCTGTAATGTGGGAAACCTGGGTTTGATCCCTGGGTTGGGAAGATCCCCTGGAGAAGGGAAAGGCTACCCACTACAGTATTCCAGCCTGGAGAATTCCATGGACTCTATAGTCCATTGATTGAGTCACAAAGAGTCAGACACGACTGAGTGACTTTCACTCACTCATTCTGTGAAGCAGCGCTTTTCATTTAGATCAAATGACTGCTATAATTACTTCCATTCATTTTGTTAAGATAAAGTTTCTTGTGCACATATGAAAATGAAGTGACAGCCATGAATATATTGTCTCCCTTATTTCAATGAATACCCAGATATGTAAGTACTCTCTTTATATTAGTGCCATCAGACGCTTCAAATAGAACATCAGTTGATTTCATAATGCTTTTGTTGCTTACACAGAATCAAGTGCTTGGGAATTCATTTATACAGAAGCAAATGCTTGGATTTTCCTTCTGTTGAAAGTCAAAATGGGACATTTTTGTGAATGCTGTTGTAACTTTCATTTGAAAAGCCAATATTAAAGACAAAAGTATTTGCTTTTGTGATAAATATACAAATTTTGATGAAGCATGATGCCAACATAAGGCAATAGCCTTACTAAATTTCAAACGTGTTAATCCTTGATTTGGTCTACACATAATTCATAATTACATCCCAAGAAGCTGCTGTTCATGTGTGCTACGTTGCTTCAGTTGTGTCTGGCTCTGTGTGACACAATGGACTGTAACACTCCAGGCTCCTTTGTCCATCGGGATTCTCCAGACAAGAATACTGGAGTGGGTTGCCATGCCCTCCTCCAGGGGATCTTCCCAACCCAGGGATCGAACTCATGTCTCTTATGTCTTCTGCTTTGTCAGGTAGGTTCTTTACCACTAGTGCCACCTGGAAATTCATAATTACATCCAAAGAAGCTGCTATATTCTACCAATTGAAATGAAAACTCTAGTTGTCAGTACTCAGGATGTATGCAAATTTCAACAATAAACTTAAAATTTTGAGATAAAATTAACACTGAATATTTATATGCTTACACATATGTAAACTTAATAATAATTTAACCTCAATGGCCTACAATGCTTTTTAAGTTCTTGATAAATAAGACTCCAAAATTTGGTTTTATTTTTATCAGAATCAGTTGGAAACCTCTAATGAAAATATTCACCAAATGGAATAGCATAAAACTTCAACTCTCAGAGTTACTAATTGTAATTAAGTGACAAACATTCAGACAAATATAAATATATTCCTTTAAAAAGAAGGAAGACTTGGAGAAATAATTTATTAGGAACTCAAATAGTGTATAAGATTTAGCATTAAAATATTGCAATTGAAATTTGTAAATTTTAACTTGTCATAAGAATCTTTTGATGGAGTTTCTACTTCTAATTGGGTAAATTTATGTTCTGAATTGAAGTGGAATGAAATTGAAAAGGCCCGAAATTTTACAGCATGTGAATTTAGTGAATGCTCAAAAGAGTCAAAACCATAGACAACTTGTTTGATGAATTCTTCCTTGCAAAAATATTTTTCAAAGACGTGTACTCTGAATTGAAGAAAAAAGACAGAACTTGTGAAAATATTTAGACTGAAATATTTATGTATTTCATTATGAAAAAATAATAAAATTTATTCCAGGAAACTACTATGAGCTTTGAGGTACCTCAACACCTGTAGAAAGAGTATGTTCTTAATTTAAAATATTTTGTTTTACAAAAAATATCAACTGAAATTGTCAACAGTTTCAAATTTAGAAAGATAAAATCTATTTTGAAAACACTGCAGGCAATTATATGAAAAAAATTAAGGATAATAAGAAAATATTGTAAAAATTATATTCTTCAGAAAAATATCAGTAATACAATAATGTCAGTGATAAATACAGCCAAGAAACTAATTAAATGATATGAATATTTACTAAGAACAAACATTTTGTTCATTTTATAATGCTTAGGAATTGAATATAAAGATTTTTTTGCATTAATGAAAATAGATAATGCTATTTATATTTTGTAGAAAGACTTTTATTTTAAAATAGACTTTCAGTCATTTTATAATTACACCAAAATAATGAAATCGTTTTATAAGTACACCACAATAATGAAATCAATATAGGTAAATAAATATAGAAATTCTATCAAAAATAAAGAATTTCAATAATTTGTAGTACTCTTCTCACTTTCAAGTGTTCCAGTGGGATTATGAATCATATGGTTGCTATAATCATAAACAACTTAAAGAAACAGAGGTTGGAAACTTAACATTACACACTTTTACAAGTTTCCAAATATAGCTGACTTACCTGAAAACATAGTTACCAAAGATGAAGGAAGGAATTGAAAATGTAAGCAATACTATCACTGTTCCCTGTAGTCAAAGCTATGATTTTTCCAGTAGTCACGTACAGATGTGAGATTTGGACCATAAAGAAGGCTGAGCATGGAAGAATTGATGTTTTGGAATTGTGCTGGAGGACTTTTGAGAGTTCCTTGGACTGCAAGGAAATCAAACCAGTCAATGCCAAAGAAAATCAACCCTGGATATTCATTGGAAGGACTGATGATGAAGCTGAAGCTCCAGTACTTAGGCCACCTGATGGGAAGAGCCGACTCATTGGAAAAATTCCTGATGTTGGGAAACATTGAAGGCAAAGGGAGAAGGGGGAAGAGTATGACATGGTTAGATAGCAAACTCTGGGAGAGAGTGAAGAACTGGGAAGCCTGGCATGCTGCAGTTCATGGGGTCACAGAGTCAGACACAACAGTGATTGAACAGCAACAATACTCTGTAACAGCAAAAACTACTCTGTAAATAAATACCTTCCTCCAAAGAAAATCCTGGAGCAAGAACAGTTACCTGTGAATTTTAGCAAATATTCAGAAGGAATGATGTCATTTTTACACAAACGCAGAGAAAAGATGGAAAAGCTTCCCATTTTTATTTATAATGCCAGTATAATATTTATGACAAAACCTGATAAAGGCAATATGGGGAAAAGAATTACAGACAAATCTAACCGTGGTAGCTGAGCTGGTAAAGAATTTGCCTGCAATGTGGGAGACCTGGGTTCGATCCCTGGGTTAGGAAGATCTCCTGGAGAAGGGAAAGGCTACTCATTTCAGTATTCTGGCCTAGAGAATTCCATGGACTGTATAGTCCATGGGGTCACACAGATTCAGACAAGACTGAGTGACTTTCACTTTCACTAACTCCTGAATATACAAGCAAAATTCTTAAACACTATATTAGCAAAGCCATACCAGGATCACCAATTTGTATTGTATCAGGAGAGTAAAACTGGTTTAACAGTAGAAAATCAACTAGTATACTTTACCACATTAATAGAATTATGGAGAAAAAAATCTCGATATTAACAGAAACACATTTGAAAAGATTTAACATATATATGATTTTTTTAAATTCCTAATGAACTTTGAATATTAAGAAGCTTTCTTAATCTGATAAAGAGTATCTTTAAACCCTTCAGCAGACATCTTACTTTATGATAATAAATTTTGAAAAATTTTCCTTTGAGATCAGAAATAAGAATAATATGGCCACCATCACCATTTCTACTCAAAATCATAATGTTCTATGAGAAAAATAAATAAGAAGTATAAAGACAAAAAAGGAAGAAATCAAATTCTTATTATTCACAGATGATGTGATTATATAAAAATTTTACAGTAATGCCTTTTTTGTTATTGTAAAAGCTATTTTACAATAATAGCTTTTAAAAATTGCTGGGTAAAAATTAATGTAAAAAAAACTGTTGAGTCGTGTTCAATTGCAATTGACAGAAAGGGAAGTTGAATTCTTTGAAAGATATCCTTACTATAGTATCAAATTGTCAGATTTCTAGGGGTAAATCTAAAGAAAGTTTTATGAGACTTCTACATAGAAATGTACAAAGTATATAGCAGAAAAATCAAAGAAAATGGAATTCAATAAAAGGATATATTATACTTATAGAATGCTAAAATTAATATTCAGTATGTCAGTACTCCCCAAATTGATTTTGATGATTTAATGCAATCCCCTCTCCAAAAACTTCTAAAGTTTTGTGGGTTTTTTTTTTTTTTTTGGAAAACTTTGGTGAGTCTTAAAAAGCTGATTCTAAAATTTCTATTAAAAGATTAAGAAAATCAAGACTGTCCAAGAATCATCTGATGGAAAAGCATATAAGTATTTGCTCTCCCAAATATCAGATTATATCAGACTCAGTTATAAAGCATCAGTAACTAAGACAATGTAATATTGGCTCAAGGACCAACAGTTAGATCTATGAGAAAAAGTAAGGAATCTATATAACTAAGGAATCTGTATCAATCTCACCCAGATGTGGATTCTATATTGAAGACAAAGGTGGCACTGTACAACTAAGCAAAAAGTGATATCTCTTTAATAAGTAGTTCACATAGTAGGATATACATAAAGACGAAACATCCTCTACCTTAAATTGCCTCCAAATATCTACTTCAGGTAGATTGTAGACCTAAATGTGAAAGGCAAAACAACAAAGTTCTAAAATATAAGAGACAAGGGAAAGAAGGATTTAATCAGCAAGTAAAAAGCACTATCCTTGAAGGAAAGAATTAATACAATGGAATATATTAAATTAAAAATGTATATTCCTCAAAAGATATCAAGAGAATAGAAAAAATAAGCCAGGGAGATGAAGAAGATATTTACAGTCCTAAAACTCACAAAGGGTTCATATCCAGAAAATAAAGAGAAATCAGTAAGAAGATGGTCCATTCGATACAAAAATACCAAAATAATACTTCATAAAAGAGGATATACAAATGGCCAATAAACAGAGTGAAAAGGCTCAGTGTCATTGTCATCAGGGAATTGCAAATGTAAACCACAAGCGCAGTATCATTACACACTTGCCAGAATGAATAAAATGAAAAAAACAAATAACAAATGTTGATGGGCACGTAATAATTGGAATTCATTGCTGGTAGAACTGTAAAGCATATAACTACTTCCCAAAACTGGTAGCACTTATTAAAACTGAAATCTCACATATCTTATAGTCCAACAATTCTACTCCGACAGAAATGCAAACACA
Source organism: Bos mutus (assembly GCF_027580195.1). NCBI lineage: Eukaryota > Metazoa > Chordata > Mammalia > Artiodactyla > Bovidae > Bos > Bos mutus. The sequence continues at coordinate 94,157,264 of NC_091621.1, forward strand.
TTTGCACCAAAAGACAGGTACAAGAAAATTCACAGCGGCGCTCTTCATCATAGCTTCTAACTGGAAACTCTCCACATGGCCAGTTATGGTATATTCCCCCCAGAGATATCTATTCACAATTGAAAATAAACAAACTACAGTTACATGCACAACTTAAATGAACTTTCCAAATGTATTGTTGAGTGAAAAATGTTAGATACAAAACAATATATGTTTTATTAATGTAATACAATGTTAACAATCAGGACTCTCACAAAGAAAATAACTAGATGTTTTCTAGATTACCAAGATATCTCAAAGTTTTTAAAAATAACTCAGAAAAATACAATCTTCTTGATTATTGAGTAAAAATGACTCTTTCACTTTGATAAAATCAAAAGTAGAGCTAAAAGCAAGGGATAAATTGGAGTTTGATATTGACATGTACACAGTGCTTTATTTAAAATAGGTAATCAACAAGGAACTACTACATAGGACAGGAACATTGCTCAATATTCTGTAATAACTTAAATTGGAAAAAAATAGATACATGTATATGTATAACTGAATCATTTTGCTATACACCAAAAACTAACACAACATTATTAATTAACTATGCTCCAATATAGGCTTCCCTGCTGGTTCAGTGGTAAAGAATTCACCTGCAATGCAGGAGATACAGATTCCACCCCTGGGGTCAGGAATATTCCCTGGAAGAGGAAATGGGAACCCACTCCAATACTTGTGCCTGGGAAATCTCATGGATGGAGTAGCTTGGCAGATTTCAGTTCATGGAGTCACAAAGAGTCGCTGCAAAATAAAAAGAAAATTTGTAAAACACCTAGTACTTAATAGTGAGCAATGACACTCAATAAGTGGGTGATATAATTGTTGTGCTATCCTTATATGTTTTAACAGTTAAGTTCATAAAAAGGAAGAGAACTAGTATTCTCTAAGTCTACTATGCTTCAGTTACTATGTCAGCCAACTTCTATATTTTAATTCAGTCCACAAAATAATACTGAGAAAAGATAATTTCTAGTTAATGGTATTAGGGAAGCATATTATGGGAGAGATTAAATACTTGTCAAAGATCAGACAACTTGTTTTGCAATAAAGATCTCTTTGGAATAAGTAACTGGAGTGTCACTTCAGCTCAGTTCAGTTCAGTCAGTCATGTCAGACTCTGCGACACCATGGACTGCAGCACGCCAGGCCTCCCTATCCATCACCAACTCCTGAAGCTTGCACAAACTCATGTGCATCAAGTCCATGATGCAATCCAACCATCTCATCCTCTGTCATCCCCTTTTCTTCCTGCCTTCACTCTTTCCCAGCATCAGGGTCTTTTCAATGAGTCAGTTCTTCACATCAGGTGGCCAAAGTATTGGAGTTTCAGCTTCAACATCAGTCCTTCCAGTCAATATTCCAGACTTATTTCCTTTAGGATTGACTGGTTGGATCTCCTTGCAGTCCAAGGGACTCTCAAGAGTCTTCTCCAACACCACAGTTCAAAACCATCAATTCTTTGGCACTCAGTTTTCTTTATGGTCCAACTCTCACATCCATACATGACCACTGGAAAAACCATAGCCTTGACTAGATGGACCTTTGTTGGCAAAATAATGTCTCTGCTCTTTAATATGCTGTCTAGGTTGGTCATAGCTTTTCTTCCAAGGAGCAAACATCTTTTAATTTCATGGCTGCAGTCACTATCTACAATGATTTTGGATCCCAAGAAAATAAAATCTGTCACTGTTTCCATTGTTTCCCCATCTGTTTGCCATGAAGTGATGGGACCAGATGACATGATCTTCAAAGGCTTTGGTATAGTCAATAAAACAGAAGTAGATGTTTTTCTGGAACTCTCTTGCTTTTTTGATGATCCAACAGATGTTGGCATTTTTATCTCTGGTTCCTCTGCCTTTTCTAAATGCAGCTTGAACATCTGGAAGTTCACAGTTTGCATACTGTTGAAGCCTGGCTTGGAGAATTTGGGTCATTATTTTGCTAGTGTGTGAGATAAGTGCAATTGTGCAGTAGTCTGAACATTCTTTGACATTGCCCTTCTTTGGGATTGGAATGAAAACTGATCTTTTCCAGCCCTGTGGCCACTGCTGAGTTTTCCAAATTTGCTGGCATATTGAGTGCAGCATTTTCATAGCATCATCTTTTATGATTTGAAATAGCTCAGCTGGAATTCCATCACCTCCTTTAGCTTTGCTAGTAGTGATGCTTCTTAAGGCCCACTTGACTTCACATTCCAGGATGTCTGGCTCTAGGTGAGTGATCACACCATCGTAGTTATCTGGGTCATGATGATCTTTTTTGTATAGTTATGTGTATTCTTGCCAGCTCTTCTTAATATCTTCTGCTTCTGCTAGGTCCATACCATTTCTGTGCTTTATTGTGCCCATCTTTACATGAAATGTTCCCTTGATATCACTAATTTTCTTGAAAAGACCTCTAGTCTTGAAGAGAAGCTCTACATGGTCAGCAAAAACAAGACCAGGAGCTGACTGTGGCTCAGATCATGAACTCCTTATTGCCAAATTCACACTTAAATTGAAGAAAGTGGGGAAAACCACTAGACCATTCAGGTATGACCTAAACCAAATTCCTTACAATTATACTGTGGAAGTGACAGAGAGATTCAAGGAATTAGAGTACCTGAAGAGGTACCTGGTAGAGTGCCTGAAGAACTATGGACAGAGGTTCATGACATTGCACAGGAGGCAGTGATCAAGACCATCCCCAAGAAAAAGGAATGCAAAAAGGCAAAATGGTTGTCCGAGGAGGCTTACAAATAGCTGAGAAAAGAAGAGAAGTGAAAGGCAAAGGAGAAAAGGAAAGATATACCCATTTGAACGTGGATTTCCAAAGAATAGCAAGGAGAGATAGGAAAGCCTTCCTCTGTGATCAATGCAAAGAAATAGAGGAAAACAATAAAATGGAATGTCACTTATCTGGCAATAAAATTTGATATCTTCTCCATGTGTTTCTGACCTTTTGTTTTATAAAACAGTCCCCGTTTTTCAGGGTCAGCAAAATTCTCAGGTTCCACTTCTTCACTTTGGTTTACAGTTCTTGCCTTATCTGTATCTGAGCAACCAATCCCTTCCCAAATCCCAATCATGTCCTTTTGAATCCAAACCCACAATTAAACTAGTCACTTTTGGAGACTCGTATGGGTTGGTTCCAGAATCTCCTACTGATACCAAAATCCGTGGATGCTAAAGTCTCTAGAAGTCAAAGAGTCAACTGTAATAAGTAGAAGTGAAATGAATAGAAGTAGACATTCTATTAGGAGCTTTTTATGTGTCCTGCTCTAGCAGGTCAGGGTAATTGGCTTCACATCTTTGGAAGAGAAGTTGCACCTAGCCATTCCTAATTCAACATCACCACCCACTCCTAACACATACCCTTTGCTATTGTGTGGAGACTGATTTTAATTTAGCCTCTAAGTATATCTCAAATCTTAAAGAATGATGAGGTCTCCATATTCCCAGGATCCCACCAAGTAGTCAAATTAAAAAAAAAAAAACACCCAGAAACTATGAACAATAAACTATGGCTTGGAAGGTCCTTCTTATAGTTGCTCAGAAAAATAAATAAAAAAGCTATATTTGCTTCCATGTGAACAAGGGACACAAGCTTGAGGTATCAAGATTATAAATTATTAAGAACCTTCCCAGTGGTCAAGTAAAAGGAAGTCAGAAGTGGTATCTATTCCTTGGCTAAGGCTGCTCTCCAATAAGGCTGCCCAGTCTTTCTGTGGTCTAATAGGAGGAGCTAGCACAGATACTGTAGGAGCAACACCTACAGACTGTTTTGCACAGAGTGCAAAACTGAAGGGGCCAATAAATGGGCAACATTCTTGTTTGAAGTTCCTAAATTTTCTAAGTATGGAAAGTCTAAGGATGTCAATTTTCCAGACTTCTCTCTCTGTAAAGGAGACTAAGCATGCCATTTATCACCCTAATTGCATAATTAATTTTAATATAAAATAATCAGCAAAGTTGTCTTGTTGATTCAATTATAGGCATGGGACTCAAAGTGGTGTTGTTATATCTACTTTGACCACATCAGTATAATCAAAACTTCTAGATAACTAGATAGTTCAAGCAAATCAGACCCCCATATCAACATTTGCAAAACAAATAGATCCGTGTCTTTTTTTTCCCTAAGCATTCACCATAGAATTTCTTTTTGAAATAGAAAGGCTCTCTGCTGCTGCTACTGCTGCTAAGTCACTTCAGTCGTGTCCGACTCTGTGCGACCCCACAGACAGCAGCTCACTAGGCTCCCCCATCCCTGGGATTCTCCAGGCAAGAACACTGGAGTGGGTTGCCATTTCCTTCTCCAATGCAGGAAAGTGAAAAGTGAAAGTGAAGTCGCTCAGTCGTGTCCGACTCTTAGCGACCCCATGGACTGCAGCCTCCCAGGCTCCTCCGTCCATGGGATTTTCCAGGCAAGAGTACTGGGGTGGGGTGCCATTGCCTTCTCCAGAAAGGCTCTCTAGAGCATTTAAAGCTTTTTTTCTTTTTTTCTTTTTTAATACCAGGGATTCAAACCAAGGGAAATATCAGGTTGGGTCAGGTTGGGTTTGGAGAGCATTTTGATGTTCTGGTTTTGTTCCATTTCAATCGCTTTAGAAAAATTTATATGTCAGTCACAGCACGAACTGACTCACAGAGGCTTTTTGGAGGAAGTGGGGTATGAAGTGGGGGACCTGTGGTCTGTTCGCAGTGCCATAGAAAAGAATAACTCAGGGTTTTCACTTCTTTCAGACTTGAATCTATTAATGAAATTCCTCGGCTCTTTTCTCTCATAGTTTTATTTTGGTGAAAACTCTTGATTTACATATAATTTTTCAGAAAAGAAAATTTCTTTGCGTAAAATGACATAAATCTGAAACACAATCTGATCCTTCCCCTCCATGTAAAAGTAGAAGCCAATGAAAAAATTCAGCTTTTACAACAATTTTAGGTGTACAGTGAGTGTTAACTTTGATTTCTCTCTAAACTGAACAACTCAAATGCTATTAACATTTACCTATAATTCTCAGCTTCAATGTCTTCCATCTTTTGGTAGTTTTTCCCTAAATAATCTTTGATTTCTCTACTTTTCTTTAAGGGTAAATCAAATTTAAGTCAATATGTTAGTAAAGGCATTATCTTTCTGAGTATATGAGAAAAGTGCATTTTCCTAGTCTCTCTTTTTTCAATTCTAAGTCATAGGCTACCTTAACTTTTTTTTTTTTTTAAGTTAATACAATACATGTTTTGGTACCCAAATAATTTTTAGATTAGCTTGTGTCAACTAGTTATTCCTATTCTGTATTTTATTACTTTGATTAAATCTTTGCACTTGTCTATCAACCAACATTCCATTCTTAATATTATATATTTCTCTTTTTGAAAAACAATCTTCCAAGATAATATGATCTGTGTCTTCATAGCTTCATCCAGAAGAATTTTGACTAATTTCTAAGTTTATCATTCAGGTATTGGTTCAGCTGGTAAAGAAGCCACCTGCAATGTGTGAAACCTGGGTTTGATCCCTGGGTTGAGAAGATCCCCTGGAGAGGGAAATGCTACCTATTCCAGTATTCTGGCCTGGAGAATTCCAAGGACTGTATAGTCCATGGGGTAGCAAAGAGTTGGACATGACTGAGTGACTTTCACTTCACTTCACTATTGCAAAAAAAAAAAAAAAGATGAAATAACAGCAAACCCAAGGTCCACAGTAATAACCCCAAATCCTGTCCTCCCCTGTCACAGATGAGCCTTGTTTGTGTTTGAATGGTGAAGACTGAGAGTTCCCACTGAAAAGCACAGGTTTTAGCGCCATCAGACCTGGATTTCAGCCCTAGCCCTGCTACATTCTCACCATGCGACCTTGGAATGTTTACTTATTCTGTCTAAAGTCTTAGTTTCTGCATCTTTAATATGGAGATCATTGAGTTACAGGGAAGAGTAAGCGTCATCTCTATGGAAATTGTTTAGTACAGACCCAAATACACAGTATGTTTTCAACACTATTTTTATCATCTTTTTGTCCTGTGTTTGTGAAAATGTAAAAAAAGTCTTGTAAAAAGGACAAAGAGAAATTTTCTGGGGGTACATGAGCAGAGAAATCTATCTCTGAAATTTCTAAGAAGTTTTCAAACCCTCTGCTGCTCTAAAGAATGCATTTTTAGACCCTGACTTACCAAAATTGATGATGTGGTGCGTAAGACAGCAACATGATTACCTCACATAAAAACATTAACTCACAGTCAACTCCCAAATAGTTCCCTGGTCCCTACCCTCTCAGAGCTTATCATTTAATCCAGAGCACAACTGATATTATATATACCTACTAGTGAGAGGAAAAAACCAACCAGAAAAGCATTGCTGGAGCAGCTGGAGGAAAGTATAACTCAACATATCTGTTGCTACTGAGTTGTTTAGGGAGGTGGGGGAGGATGGTAGTATAAACCAAACAACTCATAGGAAGCTGTGGTTCAAAGAGGAAACAATCTTTTTTATACAAAACGATAGCCTTCAAGTTGTCCTAGTATAGTGGTTGATGATGCCAGGAAATCACATTGATTTACACAGAGTAAAGACTATGTGGATACAGAACCATGGGTCTCAACACAACTTTTTATGCCTTAGAATAAAACCTGAGTGCCTTCTGCATGTTTAATCGGAAACTTCCATCGAAACTACTCAGTTTCTGAAAACAAGTGGTTGTATTTAGGATACAATTTAACTGATGTACTAATTACTACATTAGACACTCATGAGTCAAGGTAAAGAGACCTTTTTAAATTAAGTTATTTATTTTAATTGAAAGATAATTACTTTGCAATATTGTGATTGTTTTTGCCATACATCAACATGAACTACCCACAGGGGCACATGTGTCCCCCCATCCTGAACCCACCTCCCACTTCTCTCCCCACACCACCCCTCTGAGTTGTTCCAGAGCACCAGCTTTGAGTGCCCTGCTTCATGCATCAAACTTGCACCAGTCATCTATTTTATATATGGTGATATACATGTTTCAATGCTGTTCTCTCAAAACATCCCACCCTCACCTTCTCTCACAGAGTCCAAAAGTCTGTGTCTCTTTTGCTGCCTTGCATATAGGATCATCGTTACCATCTTTCTAAATTTTATACATATGTGTTAATATACAGTATTCGTGTTTCTCTTTCTGACTTACTTCACTCTGTATAATAAGCTCCAGTTTCATCCACCTCATTAGAACTGACTCACGTGTCCTCCTTTTTATAGCTGAGCAGTACTTTGACCACCTGATGCGAAGAGTTGACTCATTGGAAAAGACTCTGCTGCTGGGAGGGATTGGGGGCAGGAGGAGAAGGGGACGACAGAGGATAAGATGGCTGGATGGCATCACCGACTCGATAGACGTGAGTCTCAGTGAACTCCGGGAGATGGTGATGGACAGGGAGGCTGCGATTCATGGGGTCGCAAAGAGTCGGATACGACCGAGCGACTGAACTGAACTGAACTGAATATTCCATTGTGTATATGTACCACAACTTCCTTATCCATTCGTCTGCTGATGGACATCTAGGTTGCTTCCATGTCCTAGCTAATGTAAACAGTGCTATAATGAATGCTGGGGTACATGTGTCTCAGTAAAAAGACTTTAAAGTCTCAGACACTCAGCTTAGTTTATATTTGCTACCACCAAATGGACAACTTGCTGGTTATAGTTATGGTTTCTAAGCCCTTAGTGGTTAGGTCTCCAGGCATTTCAGTAATATGCTTCATTACTCTTTGAACTCACCACAGCTCTTCTCCACCTCAGAACTTCACTTAGAGGAATTTTAATTCAAATTGTTTTATTGTTTAATGAGAAAAGAAATGCTACTAACTCTACTTCTTATGCTACCATAGGAAGGTAGAATGGTGGCGGAGTAAAACTAGACATTCCATCTTTTATAGACATGGTTGGCCTTTGTTCTAATGTGCTTTTGTTACCTAAGTACTTTATTATACTGCCTTTGAGAAAAGGCTTTACTTTTTTTTTCTAAACTAGATGGTATAAACTCTTACATGTCTGTGCTTTTGTCCATGAAAGTGAAAGTGAAAGTCACTCAGTCGTGTCCAACTCTTTGTGACCCCATGGACTATATAGTTCATGGAATTCTCCAGGCCAGAATACTGGCATGCATAGTCTTTCCCTTCTCCAGGGGGTCTTCCCAACCAAGGGATCGAACCCAAGTCTCCCACATTGCAGGTAGATTCTTTACCAGCTGACCCACAAGGGAAGCCCAAGAATACTGGAGTGGGTAGCCTATCTCTTCTCCAACGGAGCTTCCCGACCCATGAATTGAACTGGGGTCTCCTGTATTGCAGGTGGATTCTTTACCAAGTGAGCTATGAAGGAAGCCCATATACTTCCATAATCCTTGGATGTCTTTTCTCTCCTCTCTGTCAACACATTTAGTTTTGTATTTTAAAAATAAATGTGTTCTTTCAGGAACAGCATTCAATGAACCCACCACATTCCCCTAGCTAAGTAGAATCAATAGATTCCTACTAGGCATTTCTACTGCAGTTTGTTTATACACCTGTCTGATCTATTTGTTTAATGTTCCTTGTGCTGTACTAATGCCAGAAGAGGCACTTATGGGCCACAGAGGCAACTCAAACAGGGACCAGGAGAGAGGCATCCCTGAGGGTCAACAGTAATAGGGGCTTCACTGAAATTTAACAAAGCCAAGAGGGATTACTACATGAACAGGAATAGGAAAGGACAAAAATAGTGTTTACAAAATGATGGCCAATGATTTAGTGGGTGGATCACTCATAAGACAACTCCTAGATACCAATGAGTAATTTGAGAAGAAGTAGAACCAAATAAAACCCTTTTGTAAGAATCATTTTGATCCTATCTTAATCCCTAGAACCAGATATCCTGGAATGTGAAGTCAAGTGGCCTTAGAAAGCATCACTATGAACAAACCTAGTGGAGGTGATAGAATTCCCAAATCCTGAAACATGATGCTGTGAAAGTGCTGCACTCAATATGCCAGCAAATTTGGAAAACTCAGCAGTGGCCACAGGACTGGAAAAGATCAGTTTTCATTCCAATCCCAAAGAAAGGCAATGCCAAAGAATGCTCAAACTACTGCACAATTGCACTCATCTCACACGCTAGTAAAGTAATGCTCAAAATTCTCCAAGCCAGGCTTCAGCAATATGTGAACTGTGAACTTCCAGATGTTCAAGCTGGTTTTAGAAAAGGCAGAGGAACCAGAGATCAAATTGCCAACATCCGCTGGATCATGGAAAAAGCAAGAGAGTTCCAGAAAAACATCTATTTCTGCTTTATTAACTATGCCAAAGCCTTTGACTGTGTGGATCACAAGAAACTGTGGAAAATTCTGAAAGAGATGGGAATACCAGTCCACCTGATCTGCCTCTTGAGAAGTCTGTATGCAGGTCAGGTAGCAACAGTTAGAACTGGACATGGAACAACAGACTGGTTCCAAATAGGAAAAGGAGTGCGTTAAGGCTGTATATTGTCACCCTGTTTATTTAACTTATATGCAGAGTACATCATGAGAAACGCTGGACTGGAAGAAACACAAGCTGGAATCAAGATTGCCAGGAGAAATATCAATAACCTCAGATATGCAGATGACACCTCCCTTATGGCAGAAAGTGAAGAGGAACTCAAAAGTCTCTTGATGAAAGTAAAAGTGGAGAGCGAAAAAGTTGGCTTAAAACTCAACATTCAGAAAATGAAGATCATGGCATCTGGTCCCATCACTTCATGGGAAATAGATAGGGAAACAGTGGAAACAATGTCAGACTTTATTTTTCTGGGCTCCAAAATCACTGCAGATGGTGACTGCAGCCATGAAATTAAAAGACGCTTACTCTTTGGAAGGAAAGTTATGACCAACCTAGATAGCATATTCAAAAGCAGAGACATTGCTTTGCCAACAAAGGTTCGTCTAGTCAAGGCTATGGTTTTTCCAGTGGTCATGTATGGATGTGAGAGTTGGACTGTGAAGAAGGCTGAGTGCTGAAGAATTGATGCTGTGTTGTTGGAGAAGACTCTTGAGAATCCCTTGGACTGCAAGGAGATCCAACCAGTCCATTCTGAAGGAGATCAGCCCTGGGATTTCTTTGGAAGGAATGATGCTACAGCTGAAACTCCAGGACTTTGGCCACCTCATGCAAAGAGTTGACTCATTGAAAAAACTCTGATGCTGGGAGGGATTGGGGGCAAGAGGAGAAGGGGTGACAGAGGATGAGATGGCTGGATGGCATCACTGACTCGATGGACGTGAGTTTGAGTGAACTCCGGGAGTTGGTGATGGACAGGGAGGCCTGGAGTGCTGCGATTCATGGGGTCTCAAAGAGTCAGACACGACTGAGCGACTGATCTGATCTGATCTGATCTAACCCCTAAAAAACATTGAATGTATTCATTAATTCACTAATTCATTTTCCCCCTTTAAACTGTGATTCTTAAAGGCAGGGAATATTTTTTCCTTCTAAATTTGGGTCATAGTCTTGCTGAGAAAAATATATATTGAATTACATTCTTTCAGTCAGCTTCTTTGAATATTAAACCATTTAGATTGTTACTTTTAAAATGCCTAGGAGTCGTTCATCATAAGAAAAAGATCAATAGTGATTTTCAATTTCTCTGACTTTGAAAAGTGCTTTGGTTAACATGCTAAGCAAACCATAAGATGGGAACATTTGAGGTTTTATTTCTCCTTCTTCCTGTGCACTGATTAAACTTAATTTCCCCATTGTTAATTTCTTGTACTTTCTCCCAAAATTACTTTCAGAAAATAAAGCTGTTTTTGGCATAGATTTTTGTACACAGAAGTACTCTATTCAGCTCTGAGCATAAGAATCATTTCATTAAATATTGATAGTATCACTAATTTATATATCTCTTTACTCTTGTAATACACAGACACATAGTCTTTCAGATGATTCTTAAACCAATCCTCTTGAAATAAGCAGGGTAACTATTATTGAATCCATAATCTATGTGGAAGCTGAAGTCATTAGAAGCCAGTAAGTCAGAGTTCAAACTAGGTCTTCTGTCTCCGTATTTATATTCTTTCCACTGTAGCAGAAGACATTACATCTTGGTGCTTTCCCTCAAACTTTGTTCCAGGAACATGCATAAAGCACTTGTGAGCTCAGATTTCCTATGTACCATCTCTCTCTTTCTTGACCACATCCCTTCAAACTCTGCCCTTTGTAGATTTTGACCTCTGAGTGCCTCTGGACTTACATAAAGTATTTATTCTTCCCAGGGTAACCAAGTAAAATATAACAAATAAAAGGAACATCAGGATGGGCAAACACAAATGTGTATTAGCCTATTAAATCATCTATTCCCAAGAACAATGGTTCACAGAAATTGGAGATGAAAAAGACCTATGAGGTCATCTTATCCACCCCCATGCCAAAGCAGGTTCAAGCCCAGAATACTGACAGCCAAGTTGTCGTTTAGTTTCCAGCCCTGCCTTTTGAGGCTCTAGATTGTATCTCCTGCTGGAATCTGCTGGAGGGAGAATAGCAAAGTGATCTCAAAGTTGGAGCACCAACTGGGGTCCCAAGGGTCTTATTGCTCCTTGCAGAGGACAGTGTGCTTGTAATTGATCAGTTCTCCCCTAATGGATGTGGTCATAATCAGGAGTGATTCCCACAGAAACTTGCATAGGCTGAGAATGAAAGTCCAAACTAATAAAAAACACACAAGCTCAAATTCTTTCTGAAGTGAGAAATGCGTGATGGGGATGGCATAATACACACACACAAGCAGTTTGTGTGACTGGGAAACACGCCAAAGCCAATGCTTTGATTCTTTCCCTATCATTTCCTAATTAATCTCTGAGACAAATCAGTCAGCCTCAAAGCTGGAGTGCTGAAAGTTTCTAGAGGTCCCTAAGTAGCCCCTTTAAAAAACAATATTTGAAGAGCAACAGTCACATATATAATCATTCTTTATATAGGCCTTCTTTTTTTAACTCTACCCTTATATGAGAGAATACTTCATTCTATATTTTAAAAAAAATATTACTGAAAGAAAGTAGATACATGTTCTTAAGTCTAAGGAAAAGAATACCATGCTGAGAGTTTTAAAAAATGGAATAATAACCAGGTTCTTATTTAATCACTCACCAACCATGTGACCAGGAGAAAGGTACTTCCTTTTCTTTCCTATGAAATAAGAGCACAAAACAACATATTGCCTCTAAAATATTTCCTATTTCTAAAGCCAAAGAGCCCCTAAAATCTATTTATTTCCAGCAAAAGCAATGGAAAAGTGACTCCCCTATTTTTCTGGTTTGCCAGGATGCCCTCAACCAGACAGATCTAGGAGAACTTGAAATGTTAAGAGAATGAACTTCCATTTTATGCCTCTGTTTTCAGAGATGTTACATTAGTATCTTCTAGGAGAGAGATTGGAAAACAAACTGTAAGTTTAGACACAAATGTTTCCCTGTGTAAGTCTGAATTCCTACTACAGAAGTTTTGGGCAGGAATGAGCTTCAAAGGCAGTACGCTGCCTCAGTCACTGTTTCCTCCCCTGTCTCTACCACTTAGCTCCCTGCCACTTCCTTCCCTGCCCACGCTATCTCACTTCCAGCCTCCCTCCATCCCTTCCCTCCCTCCCTCCATCCCACTTCCTCCCTTTCTTTCCAGGCCCCAGCCAGTCTCTGTACCATTTCCAGGAAGCACATTTCTCTTTAATATCCCAGACGTTCTTAAAGAACTCCTAATCTAAGCTCCTTTCCCACTGTTGTTCCTCAGTCACTAAAGTGTCTGACTCTTTGGGACCCCATGGACCGCAGCACACTAGGCTTCCCTGTCCTTCACTATCTCTAGGAGTTTGTTCAAACTCATGTCAATTGAGTCAGTGATGCCATCCAATCATCTCATCCTCTGTCACCCCCTTTTCCTGACCTCAATCTTTCCCAGCATGAGGGTCTTTTCCCATGAGTCTCTTTGCTGTTTGCATCAAGTGGCCAAAGTATTGGAGCTTCAGCTTCAGTTGATTGATTTTTGCCTCAGTAGCAATTTTTATCTTATCTTTATCCCAATCTCTATCTTATCTCTTTAAATAACTATCTTTGGCCAACACTGTGAGTTTAAATTTGGCTTCCTTCCAGTTCGGTTCAGTTCAGTCACATAGTCGTGTCTGCCTCTTTGCGACACCATGGACGGCAGCACGCCAGGCCTCCCTGTCCTTCACCAAGTCCCGGAGTTTACTCAAACTCATGTCCATTGTGTCAGTGATGCCATTCAACCATCTCATCCTCTGTTGTCCCCTTCTCCTCCCACCTTCAATCTTTCCCAGCATCAGGGTCTTTTCAAATGAGTCAGCTCTTTGCATCAGGTGGCCAAAGAAAGTATTGCAGCATCAGCTTCAGTATCAGTCCTTTCAATGAACACTCAGGACTGATTTCCTTTAGGACTGACTAGTTCAATTTCCTTGCAGTCCAAGGGACTCTCAAGAGTCTTCTCCAATACCAAAGTTCAAAACATCAATTCGTTGATGCTTAGATTTCTTTATAGTCCAACTCTCACATCCATACATGACAACTGGAAAAACCATAACTTTGACTAGAGGGACCTTTGTTGGCAAAGTGATGTCCCTGCTTTTTAATAATCTGTCTAAGTTGGAGATAACTTTCCTTCCAAGGAGCAAGTGTGTTTTAATTTTATGACTATAATCACCATCTGCAGTGATTTTGGAGCCCCCAAAAATAAAGTCTGTCATTGTTTCAACTGTTTCACCATCTATTTGCCATGAAGTGATGGGACCAAGCCAGGTTTTTCACTCTCCTCTTTCACTTTCATCAAGAGGCTCTTTAGTTCTTCTTTGCTTTCTGCCATAAGGGCGGTGTCATCTGCATATCTGAGTTTATTGATATTTCTCCTGGCAATCTTGATTCCAGCTTGTGTTTCATCCAGTCCAGCATTTCTCATGATGTACTCTGCTTGTAAGTTAAACAAGCAGGGTGACAATACACAGCCTTGATGTACTCCTTTCCCGATTTGGAACCAGTCTGCTGTTCCATGTCCATTTCTAACTGTTGCTTCTTCACCTGCATGCAGATTCCTCAGGAGGTAGGTAAGGTGGTCTGGTATTCCCATCTCTTGAAGAATTCTCTACACTTTGTCATTATCCACTCAGTCAAAGGCTTTTGCATAGTCAATAAAGCAGAAGTAAATGTTTTTCTAGAACTCTCTTGCTTTTTTGATGATCCAATAGACATTGGCAATTTTATCTCTGGTTCCTCTCCCTTTTCCAAATCCAGCTTGAACATCTGGAAGTTCATGGTTCACATACTGTTGTAGCCGGGCTTGGAGAATTTTGAGCATTATTTTGCTAGTATGTGAGATGAGTGCAATTGTACGGTAGATTGAACATTCTACATCATTGCCTTTCTTTAGGATTGGAATGAAAACTGACCTTTTCCAGTCCTGTGGCCACTGCTGAGTTTTCCAAATTTGCTGGCATATTGAGTGTAGCACTTTCATAGCATCACCTTTTACAATTTGAAATAGCTCAGCTGGAATTCCATCACCCCTACTAACTTTGTTCATAGTGATGCTTTCTAAGGCCCACTTGACTTCTCATTCCAGGACGTCTGGCTACAGGTGAGTGATCACTCACCTGTAGCTCAATCACCATCATGATTATCTGAGTCATGATGATCTTTTTTGTATAGTTCTTCCTTTGAGAGCTAAGGTGTAAATTTTCCTTCTTACTTGTTTCTCTTTCCTTTCCTTGTCACTTTCAAGGTAATTTTCTAAATCATACAAACCATCTTTATTTCTCTCTCTGAGAATTGTATAGTTCTCCCAGGTGGCTCAGTGGTAAAGAATTGCAGGAGATACAGATTCCATCCCTGGGTCAAGATCTCCTGGAGAAGGCAATGGCAACCCACTTATCAGTATTCTTGACTGGACAGAGGAGCCTGGTGAGCTACAATCCATGGGGTTGCAAAGAGACACGACTGAGCAACTAAGCACAGCACAACAAGGTGTTAAATAAACTCTCATTGTACCTCAAAGCCCTAAGAATTTTAGGGAAAATTCACATCTGACCTTTCAGGCCCCAGTTACAGAATACAGTCTGCCTGTCTTTTCCATGATCAACAGTTGCTAAAATAATATATTCAATTATATAAATTATCTGTTATGTATGGTTATTTTTATTAACAGAAAAAATAAGTGGATATAGAAAATAAGAGAAAGAAGATGAGAATAGAAAAGATGAGTACATATTTTTTCAATTCATCTTTGAACAAATTAAGAGAAGATGAGTCAAAGTATAATTTGCCCTTTACTTGAACCATTGAGTTTAGCTAGGGATAAAAAGGACTGACATAATTGTATCAGAGTGAACTCATAAATGTTCATCAGGCAGAACTAAGTTATTTTAACTCTAATGTGAGGACAGAGTTGGGGTGTGATAGCTCTGAGTACAAAGAGGATTATCTATCCCAAGCACCTATTTTACTGAGATACATGTTTGGAAGGCTTCAGGATATGAAAGCTGACACCATTAATTATGATGTAGAAGGAGAAATATCAGGACAGCATCTGGTTTCTGTGCTGCAAACTCCCTCAGTAATTTTGAGGGCTCTATTACCTTCTAACACCGTTTATTAAACAAGCATAAAAGCCCGATAATGCATTGGTCAGCAGTGAGAATGAACTTTGGTTCTCTTAGGATCCTCTTCCTTGACTTAGGCTCAGATTGACTGTTTTAATCCAGTGGCTATATGTAGATTAGAACCGAGGTAAATAGATTTTGATTTCAACTTTTAGATTTGAATATTTTAAAAGAAGAGGAAAAATAAAGGAAGCATTATAATCACTAATCACTCACACACAGACACACACACACACATCACTTTTTTATTTCACCAAATTATGCTCACAGACAAGGGTTATCTTTGCCAGGAATATATTTAACTCCTGTTCACTGTGGAATTATACTTAGTAACAGTATTTCACAAACCAATAGTATACAGGATAATGCCTTTGAATAAACCAATAAAGAAATAGGATACTCCAAACTAATGACAGATCAATTACACTATTGTTCCAAGTGAAGGAGAGAGAAAAGAAATAAAGTCAAGTTTAGTACAGATGTACCTTTCTCTGAGTTGCTTCTCAAAAGAGTCAGCTGACACAAGCAACAGCTGACATCCAGCTGCTAGCGCAAATCAAAAGTTCCTTTTCTCTAGAGCACAATGCTAACAGAACAGAGGCCCCAGTGTTGATGAAAAAGATCCCTTCATGGATTCAATATATAGTTTTCACCAGTGTTGGCCAAGAGTAGCCTTCCCATGACAAGAACTGATGCCCTAAGGTCTTCAGAGAGCTATTTAAATCAGCAAAGAGTAGCCTTGCACATATTTAATGCTTTCAGAAAATCTTCATATATTCTTGGTATTTAAAGTTTAAATGCCCATGACATCATAGTTGCTCCTCTATGACTTCATGTCAATAAGCACACAGTAGCACAATCCCAGGGATGGGGGAGCCTGATGGGCTGCTGTCTATGGGGTCACACAGAGTTGGACACGACTGAAGCGACTTAGCAGCAGCAGCACAATTTGATGACACCATCCTGACTTGGCCTCCCCTATATGAGCAAATTCATCCTTAGACCAAAACAACTTCACTTAAACTAGGAACAAGTGGATTTGAAATCATAAACAAATCAATACATAACAATGCATCCTGTGACCCACCACTCATAGACTAATTAATCCTAAGGGCCCAAAATCCCAAACAAATCTAAGTTCACAAAAATATCAGTCCACCCTGTGAGTCTATATCACTTAAAATCTAATTTCCCCTTAATTTCTGTTTTTGCTACTGCAAAATTTTTAAAATAAATATTTGATATTATCAGCAAAAATATAACAAATAATTCTTTAATATGGTGTCACATCCAATCACCAAAAAATCAAAATTTAAGTTTATTAACCCACTCAGTTAAGCTTCCTTGACTATTGTATTTCCCTGTAAATGGCATTTTTATAAAACTCTAGGAGTTACCACATTGCATAGCACTAGCTGCAACAGCAGCATTCAAGGCTGTCATTATTTTAGGAAATGCATGTTTTTGTTTTCTTTGAAATTCTTGCAGTTATCTATAGGGTTTCTGTAGTAGTTCAGACAGTAAAGAATCTGCCCTCCATGGGGGAGACCCAAGTTCGACCCCTAGATTGGTTAAGTCCCCTGGAGAAGGGAGTGGCAACCCACTCCAGTATTCTTGCCTTGGAGAATCCCCATGGACAGAGGAGCCTGGTGGGTTGCAGTCCATATGGTCACAAAGAGTCGGACACAACTGAAGCGACTTAGCACCCATGCAGCTTCTATTGTTATATTCATTACCTATTCTAGTGTACACACCCTATCATGTTGTGTTCCTTATTTTCCCCTTGGCTCCATTAGATTAGGGCAAAATTCGTCTTCAAGCATGTCATCTTGATCCAGTTTCCCATATTATATGTACCTGGTTGAGGAGGCATCATGGTCATGGGTACTTGTACCACAGGTATATTGAAAAGTCTAGCAGTAGTAATGGTATTTTGGTTCCAGTCCATCAATACATCTATAGGAACATGGTTTCCTTCTATCATAAGGTGACTTTCTGTGGTCTATTATAATTGATCATCAATCTTTAAAAAAAAAATCTTTATCTTTTTGAGATCTAATTCCTTTCAGAATTATCCCCAATTGCTTTCTTCAGAATATCCAGTGCCCAGTCTGTTTCCCTCTGAAAATCATTTACATTTTGTAAAATGCTGCTATTTGTATCCATCTGTGGTCTAATAATGATAATGTCCCCATTGTAAATATTAAATTAGGCTTGTCTGTTTTCAAAATTTTTGCAGTCCAAATTAATTAAATCAATGTGAAATTTTTTAAATGCTGCTGCCATCATGACTCTAATTAGTTTTCCAACAAGTCCAATAGGAATGGTAGGGGTTTTCCTACCTTTAATGAGTCAGTCTTTACTATTGGTTACAAATTAGGCATACAACTGGGTGGATCAAATTGACCACAAATAGGGAGCCTATATCTGGCTTTAAGATCCTGTGTGTTGAATTTTAGAGTGTATGCTACTATAGAGGGCTCTTCTTTACAATAAAAAGTTTAATAAGCATAGTTTCCCATATTTGGGGAGTCAAGACAGGAAGTCCCAGAGTGGACCACCATGGATAATGATAAGCATTATATATTAAATTTCCAATGTATCATCTACATATATTACATGGTATTCTCATTTACTTGAAGTCAAGGCACAGTTTCCATGGGCTATAGTTCACTTTCTAATGGGTCAATATGGGTTGTATAATGTAAGTAGTGGGTATTGTAAGTGATCTAATGTGGGCTTATGAATGTTTAGTGTTAAGAGTATCCCATGAATTATCATGAGGATATGCTGTAACTATATCTATTCTTAAGATTAAGTCATCATTGCTCATGACTGCAGTATGATACTTAGAATTTCATTGGTAAATTCTTGTTGGTGTGATCTTTAAGTTGCTAACAGGTCCCACATGTTTGATCTCAACTTTTTCACTTTTAGCTCTAAGTTCCCACCAGTCATCTATAGATTCCTTGTGCTTTCTTTTTTTTTTTTTTTAAGGTTGGTATTATTATTTTTTAATTAATTTATTTTAATTGGAGGCTAATTATTTTACAATAATAGTAAATTTGTAGTGGTTTTTGCCATACATTAACATGAATCAGCCATAGGTGTACATGTGTCCTCCATACTGAATCCCCCCTCCCACCTCCATCCCCATCCCATCCCTCATCCCAGTGCACCAGCCCTGAGTGTTCTGTTTCATTCATTGAACCTGGACTGGCGATCTATTTCACATATGGTAATATACATGTTCCAATGCTATTCTCTCAAATCTTCCCACCCTCACCTTCTCCCACAGAGTCCAAAAGTCTGTTCTTTACATCTGTGTTTCTTCTGCTGTCTTGCATATAGGGTCTTCATTACCATCTTTCTAAATTCCATATATATGAGTTAATATACTGCATTGGTGTTTTTCTTTCTAACTTACTTCACTTTGTATAATAGGCTCCAGTTTCATCCACCTGATTAGAACTGATTCAAATGCATTATTTTTAATAGCTGAGTAAGGAGATCCAACCAGTCCATTCTGAAGGAGATCAGCCCTGGGGTTTCTTTGGAAGGAATGATGCTAAAGCTGAAACTCCAGTGCTTTGGCCACCTCATGAGAAGAGTTGACTCACTGGAAAAGACTCTGATGCTGGGAGGGATTGGGGGCAGGAGGAGAAGGGGACGACAGAGGATGAGATGGCTGGATGGCATCACTGACTCAATGGACGTGAGTCTGAGTGAACTCTGGGAGTTGGTGATGGACAGGGAGGCCTGGCGTGCTGCAATCCATGGGGTCGCAAAGAGTCGGACATGACTGAGCGACTGAACTGAACTGAATATTCCATTGTGTATATGTACCACAGCTTTCTTATCCATTCATCTGCCTATGGACACCTAGTTTGCTTCCATGTCCTAGCTATTGTAAACAATGCTGCAATGAATATTGGGGTACACGTGTCTCTTTCAACTCTGGTTTCCTCGGTGTGTGTGCCCAGCAATGGGATTGCTGGGTCGTATGGCAGTTCTATTTCCTGTTTTTTAAGATTCCTTGTGCTTTCTGTTCCATAAATCATTATTTTAGACCAGTTTGAAATCTTTAAGGTGTCATTAGTATAATATAGACTTTCTGCACTGAAAACTCAAGGCTCCTGCTTTCCAAGTGGTTGTATTTACATCTGAGTTGGATTTTGTGCATCCTAGTACCTGTACTGGTTCTGCAAAACTTGCTTCACCACTACTAGAATCATCAGCCTGTAGCCTATATTCACAATATGTGTACACCAAAGTAGAGTAAGAAATGTGGGGCACTGTTGTTGCTGTTCAGTCGCTCAGTCGTGTTCAACTCTTTGCTATCCCTTGGACTGCATCATGCCAGGCTTCTCTGTCCTTCACTGTCTCCCAAAGTTTGTTCAAACTCATGTCCATTGAGTCGGTGATGCTATCCAACTATCTCACCCTCTGTCACCCCCTTCTCCTCCTGCCCTCAACCTTACCCAGCATCAGGGTCTTTTCTGTTCACATCAAGTGGCCAATGTATTGGAGTTTCAGTTTCAGCATCAGTCTTTCCAATGAATATTCATGGTTGATTTCCTTTAGAATTGATTGGTTTGATCTTCCTGCTGTCCAAGGGACTTGGGCCATGGGCCACCATAATTTGGGGCATAGGTCATCATAATGTTCGGTTCATGGTTTTGTTACTTAGTGCTTCATTACATGGAGATTTAGTATAATTTAATAAACCAAAGCTTAGATTATAATTTGTTGATGGCACTGTTATATTGATCTGTTTTGTTATAGTGCCAAACTGAGAGTTTGTATCTCTTTACTGTGGGTGTGAATGGTCTTATACACTCAGGCCCAGAGTAAACAATAAATATAGATTCTGTTCACATTGACTTTGGGCAGAACATTGATGATAGACATACTTACTAAATTTTACCTGACTATGCCTCCTTCCTTATTATTGTACCACTGCTGTTTTGTTTAAGAAACAAATCTTGGTCTTCTTCCAAGATTATCTATATTCTTTGATGTAGTCATACTGCCAAGTTTGGAGGCATCTCTGTAATGTTTATTGCTTAAAAAGTTTCTTTCAGATACACATTGTGACGTAACCTTACCATTTGGGTAACCTATGGAATACTTATATATATAAGACAGGCCAAGTTCATTTGTTTCATAATTCAGATTTGGAAGTACCAAATGAAAAACTTCTGTGTTGCCAGTTGAGTTCAGAGTATGAAAGAGAATTAGTGTGGGGCTTCAAAAATGCATCTCATTATAAAATTCTGTAGTGAATGTGGCAATTGTTGTCTCAGGTATAGCTCAACTACCCTAATGGAACAGGTGAATCCATTCTGTGGCATGAATTCTAACCTCTGTGCTGCCAGTGCTATCATGTCCCTGTGGAATTCCTAAGTATAGAGGTTATTTTATATGGAAGTAGAGATAGTTTGTACAATGGCAATCCTCTCCAGTACTCTTGCCTGGAAAATCCCATGGACGGAGGAGCCTGGTAGGCTGCAGTCCATGGGGTCCCTAAGAGTCAGACACGACTGAGCGATTTCACTTTGGTGAGATCAGTAAGTATTTCATTAAATACATCATTGGTAAGTTGAGTGTACTTTGTATGGTCTGTGTAGTGTTTTCTATTTCCTCTACTGTGTGCTTTATTTCTTTTTCCCCACAGTCATAACATTGTTACTGTCAGTCACTAAGTCCTGTCTGACTGTTTTAGAGCCCATGGCTTCCCTGTCTCTCAAAGAGTCCTGGGAGAGATTTCTCAGATGAGATAGTCCTTTAGATGAGTACTTTAAGTGCCAACTACATGACCCATTGTCTCAAGTAGTGGTTCTACATGTGTCATGAGATTCGTCATCTTTTGTCCTGACAGTTGGTAAAATGAATTCAAAGAGCATCCTACAAGGGTGATGCACTGTTGCATTTCTACAAATGCACTTGTGGCACTTGTGTTTAGAAAGCATATGTAACCTGTCATTTTTTGGGTATTTAAAGTATCTGGAATAGTCCCACCAGTATGGTAAATAGAATTTTCCTTCCACTGCATGTTTAATTCTTTCACAGAGTGTGTGTGCTCAGTTGCTCAGTTGTGTCCAACTCTTTGGGATCCCATGGACTGTAGCCTGTCAGGCTCCTCTGTCCATTGGATTTTCCGAGCGAGAATACTGGAATGGGTTGCGTTTCCTCTTCCAAGAGATCTCCTTGACCCAGGGATCGAGCTCACATCTCTTGCCTCTCCTGCAATGGCAAGTGGGTTGTTTACCACTGCAACACCTTTCATAGCATGAGATATTAAACTGAATGTTTCACATTTACATGCAAAAGGGGTTTAAATATTTTCTAACAAAGCTTTATTAATGTGAGTATATGTGGAAACTTGTGTGATGGTTTGTAGTCCTGCTTGACTTTGCTAAAGCCAAATACTTGTCTTTATATCGTGTAGGATTTTGATCTACTAGGTAAGGATCAGTGTTAGTACTAATTGGGCTAACAAGGTGTTTCACTAACAAACAAAGTATGCATAGGAGAGGTAGCTACACTAGAACTTGGTGCTGAGGTTGCAGAGGATGCTACTGACAGAAGATAATAAACAATTTAAGCAGCACACGATACCTGGGGCTACCAAATGGTGGATAACTAGTCTCCAGATTTTGAATGAGAAGAACAGCAAGTTGGCCTAGTACAGAGCTTATTCAACTTATGATAGGGTTACATTGTCCAGCAAAAAATCTCCAGCCGCTTTTAACATGTTCAATCAGTCACAGTACCTTCTCCGTACACTGCACAATTTTTTTTTTTTTTTTGCATTTCAGTTGCATTTTTACCTTTCTTGAAATAATAAAGCATAATATGCTGAAATGTGGCTTTTTTCTTCCATTTTCAATATTAAAATGGCCACACAAATATTCACCAATTTTGATGTTTTTTAAATGTATGCTGATGTGACAGCTGTCATAATACAATCAAACAAAATTGTTTTGAATAAAGCTAATGACAACTAACCACTACTAGAACCATCTTATGGATAAAGTCAACTCCTGTGGAGGTGCAAGTGGAGGTTTCCTCTGCTTGTCAGCTTCCCTCAGTTCTTGGCCTCTCCATTGATGGAAGGTGAGTAAATGAAGTCAATGACAAGGAGTAGAAAGGAGAGTTCAGGCTTCATGATGCTGGCGATGTTGGTAGTCCTCAGTTGCAATAATGTGACCAGGATGGTGATATGTAGAGAGAACAGAGTGTCACAAATAGTACAGCAGTATCTTGACCAGAGGGTGGCATTCTAGTTAGGAATAGTTGCACAACTACTATTGTTGGTAATACCTATGGAATACCCATAGCTACAATGAATATAGTATCCAATAGTGAGTAATAAGCAAAACAGTGAGGCCAGTAGGCAGCATGCAGCACTGACCCACTTAGAAATGTTTATAAACTTTATAGATTATCTTTATTTCACAGATGCTAACAAAAGAAAAATAATCTGTAATTTTCCAATTCATTCTTGCTATTGTTCTTATCACTCAAGGAAATCTATAACCATTGTGGCTATTTCTGTCAATAATGCCCCCAACTATAGAATAGGAAAGGCTAGAGATCTCTTCAGGAAAATTAAAGATACCAAAGGAACATTTCATGCAAAGATGGGCACAATAAAGGACAGAAATGGTATGGACCTAACAGAAATGGAAGATGTTAAGAAGTAGCAAGAATACACAGAAGAACTGTACAAAAAAGATCTTAAGGATCCAGATAACCAAACAGTATGATCACTCGCCTAGGGCCAGACATTCTGGAATGGAAAGTCAAGAGGGCCTTGCAACATGCATGCATCCATGTCAAGTCACTTCAGTCATGTGCGACTCTTTGTGACCCTAGGGACTGTAGCCAACTAGGCTCCACTCTTTATGGGAATAGCCAGGCAAGAATACTGGAGTGGGTTGTCATGCCCTCCTCCAGGGGATCTTCCCTACGCAAGTATCGAAACCAGTCTCGTGAAGCTCCTGCATTGCAGGCAGATTCTTTATTGCTGAACCACCAGGGAAGCCCCAGCCCTGCAACATGCTGGGCTAAATATCAGGTATCCAGTAGATGCCGATTGACTGATTGATTACATTCTTTGCAGCCCACCATGGCGAAGTTCTATACAGTCAGCAAAAACAAGACTGGGAGCTGAATGTGGCTCAGATCATGAACTCCTATTGCAAAATTCAGACTTAAAAAATTAGGGAAAGTCACTAGACCATTCAGGTATGACCTAATTCAAATCCCTTACAATTATACAGTGGAAGTGACAAATAGATTCAAGGGATTAGATCTGATAGTCAGAGTACCTGAAGAACTATAGACAGGGACTCACGACATTGTAAAGGAAGCAGTGATCAAAACCATCCCTAAGAAAAAGAAATGCAAAAAGGCAAAATGGTTGTTTGAGGAGGACTTACAAATAGCTGAGAAAAGAAGAGAAGCTAAAGGCAAAGGAGAAAATGAAAGATATATCCATCTGAAAGCAGGGTTCCGAAGAATAAACAGAAGAGATAAGAAAGCTTTCCTCAGTGATCAATGCAAATAAATAGAGGAAAATAATAAAATGGGAAAGACTAGAGATCTCTTCAAGAAAATTAGAGATACCAAGGGAACATTTCATGCAAAGATGGACAGAAATGGTATGCACCTAACAGAAGCAGAAGATAATAAAAAGAGGTGGCAAGAATACACAGAAGAACTATACAAATAACTATTTTCATGACCCAGATAATCATGATGGTGTGATCACTCACCTAAACCAGACACCCTGGAATGCAAATTCAAGTTGGCCTTAAGAAGCATCACTATCAACAAAGCTAGTGGAGGTGATGGAATTCCATCTGAGCTATTTCAAATCCTAAAAATGATGCTATGGAAGTGCTGCAAGTGGCCACAGGACTGGAAAAGGTCAGTTTTCATTCCAATTCCAAAAAAAGGCATGCTGAGATTCATGGGGTCACAAAGTGTCGGACAGGACTGAGTGACTGATATGATCTGATCTGATCTGATATATATGCATGCGTCATTGTAATTTTTGTTTTATACATTAACTTTTATTGGAGCATAGTAAAGCATATTGCTTTACAGTGCTGTGTTAATTTCTACTATACAGCAAAGTGAGTTACTTATCAGATCAGTCACTCAGTTGTGTCCAATTGGCAGCACGCCAGGCCTCCCTGTCCATCACCAACTCCTGGAGTTCACTGAGACTCATGTCCATTGAGTCAATGATGCCATCCAGCCATCTCATCCTCTGTTGTCCCCTTCTCCTCCTGCCCTCAATCCCTCCCAGCATCAGAGTCTTTTCCAATGAGTCAACTCTCCACATGAGGTGGCCAAAGTACTGCAGTTTCAGCTTTAGCATCATTCCTTCCAAAGAAATCCCAGGGCTGATCTCCTTCAGAATGGACTGGTTGGATCTTCTCACAGTCCAAGGGACTCTCAAGAGTTTTCTCCAACACCACAGTTCAAAAGCATCAATTCTTGGTGCTTAGCCTTCTTCACAGTCCAACTCTCACATCCATACATGACCACAGGAAAAACCATAGCCTTGACTAGACGAACCTTTGTCGGCAAAGTAATGTCTCTGCTTTTGAATATGCTATCTAGGTTGGTTATAACTTTCCTTCCAAGGAGTAAGCGTCTTTTAATTTCATGGCTACAGTCACCATCTGTAGTGATTTTGGAGCCCAGAAAAATAAAGTCTGACACTGTTTCCACTGTTTCCCCGTCTATTTCCCATAAAGTGGTGGGACCGGATGCCATGATCTTCATTTTCTGAATGTTGAGCTTTAAGCCAACTTTTTCATTCTCCACTTTCACTTTCATCAAGAGGTTTTTTAGTTCCTCTTCACTTTCTGCCATAAGGGTGGTGTCATCTGCATATCAGAGGTTATTGATATTTCTCCTGGCAATCTTGATTCCAGCTTGTGTTTCTTCCAGTCCAGCATTTCTCATGAGGTACTCTGCATATAAGTTAAATAAACAGGGTGACAATATACAGCCTTGATGAACTCCTTTTCCTATTTGGAACCAGTCTGTTGTTCCATGTCCAGTTCTAACTGTTGCTTCCTGACCTGCATACAAATTTCTCAAGAGGCAGATCAGGTGGTCTGGTATTCCCATCTCTTTCAGAATTTTCCACAGTTTATTGTGATCCACACAGTCAAAGGCTTTGGCATAGTCAATAAATCAGAAATCGATGTTTTTCTGAAACTCTCTTGCTTTTTCCATGATCCAGCGGATGTTGGCAATTTGATCTCTGGTTCCTCTGCCTTTTCTAAAACCAGCGTGAATATCTGGAAGTTCACTTTTCACATATTGCTGAAGCCTGGCTTGGAGAATTTTGAGCATTACTTTACTAGTGTGTGAGATGAGTGCAATTGTGTGGTAGTTTGAGCATTCTTTGGCATTGCCTTTCTTTGGGATTGGAATGAAACCTGACCTTTTCCAGTCCTGTGGCCACTGCTGAGTTTTCCAAATTTTCTGGCATATTGAGTGCAGCACTTTCACAGCATCATCTTTCAGGATTTGGAATAGTTCAACTGGAATTCCATCACCTCCACTAGCTTTGTTCGTTGATGCTTTTTAAGGCCCACTGGGGAGGCCTTACAAATAGCTGTGAAAAGAAGAGAAGCGAAAAGCAAAGGAGAAAAGGAAAGATATAAACATCTGAATGCAGAGTTCCAAAGAATAGCAAGAAGAGATAAGAAAGCCTTCTTCAGTGATCAATGCGAATAGAGGAAAGCAACAGAATGGGAAAGACTAGGGATCTCTTCAAGAAAATTAGAGATACCAGGGAAACATTTCATGCAAAGATGGGCTTGATAAAGGACAGAAATGGGATGGACCTAACAGAAGCATAAGATATTAAGAAGAGATGGCAAGAATACACAGAAGAACTGTACAAAAAAGATCTTGATGACCCAGATAATCACAACGGTGTGATCACTGACCTAAAGCCAGACATCCTGGAATGTGAAGCCAAGTGGGCCTTATCTATATCCCCTTTTTTTGTACTTCCTTTCCATTTAGATCACCATAGAGCCTTAGTAGGGTCCCTAAGCTATATAATAGGTTCTTATTAGTTATCTATTTTTTATACAGTCTCAATAGTGTATATTTGTCAATCTCAATCTCCCAATTCATCCCACCCACCCCCTTTTACCTCCTTGGTATCCACATATTTGTTCTCTCTGTCTGTGTCTCTATTACTGTTTTGCAAGTAAGATCATACACAACATTTTTCTAGATTCCACATATATGATGTTTGTTTGGAAAAGGAAATGGCAACCCTATCCAGTATTCTTGCCTGGGCAATCCCATGGACAAAGGAGTCTGGCAGGCTACAGTCCGTGGAATCACAAAAGAGTCAGACACAAATTAGCAACTAAACAACATGCCTATACTATATCTATAAAAATTTACATTGATAGGAATTAAGTAAAATGTGAATAAATATTAAATTAAAAATTTATTAGTAATATTATCTTGTGATTATATTAGGCCAAGGTCAACTTGTAAAATGTCTATGAAGAAATGAACAATAACATTTCTATATTATAAGATTCAGTTCAGTTCAGTTCATTTCAGTCACTCAGTCGTGTCTGACTCTTTGTGACCCCATGAACCACAGCACAGCAGGCCTCCCTGTCCATCACCAACTTCTGGAGCTCACCTGAACTCATGTCCATTGAGTCAGTGATGCCATCCAACCATCTCATCCTCTGTCATCCCCTTCTCCTCCTGCCCTCAATCTTTCCCAGCATCAGGGTCTTTTCAAATGAGTCACCTCTTCAGATCAGGTGGCCAAAGTATCGGAGTTTCAGCTTCAACATCAGTTCCTCCAGTGAACACTCAGGACTGATCTCCTTTAGGATGGACTGGTTGGATCTCCTTGCAGTCCAAGGGACTCTCAAGAGTCTTCTCCAACACCACAGTTCAAAACCATCAATTCTTAAGCCCTCAGCTTTCTTTATAGTCCAACTCTCACATCCATACCTGTCTACTGGAAATACCATAACCTTGACTATAAGGATCTTTGTTGGCAAAGTAATGTCTCTGCTTTTGAATATGCTATCTAGGTTGGTCATAACTTTCCTTACAAGGAGTAAGCGTCTTTTAATTCATGGCTGCAATCACCATCTGAAGTGATTTTGGAGCCCAGAAAAATAAAGTCAGCCACAGTTTCCATTGTTTCCCCATCTATCTGCCATGAAGTGACGGGACTGGATGCCATGATGTTAGTTTTCTGCATGTTGAGCTTTAAGCCAACTTTTTAACTCTCCTCTTTCACTTTCATCAAGAAGCTGTTTAGTTCTTCTTCACTTTCTGCCATAAGGATGGTGTCATCTGCATATCTGAAGTTATTGATATTTCTCCTGGCAATCTTGATTCTAGCTTGTGCTTCTTCCAGCCCAGCATTTCTCATGATATACTCTGCATATAAGTTAAATAAAAGCAGGGTGACAATATACAGCCTCAACATACTCCTTTTCCTATTTGGAACCAGTCTGTTGTTCCATGTCCAGTTCTAACTGTTGCTTCCTGACCTGCATACAAATTTCTCAAGAGGCATATCAGGTGGTCTGGTATTCCCATCTCTTTCAGAATTTTCCACAGTTTATTGTGATCCACACAGTCAAAGGCTTTGGCATAGTCAATAAAGCAGAAATAGATGTTTTCCTGGAACTCTCCTGCTTTTTTGATGATCCAGCGGATGTTGGCAATTTGATCTCTGGATGCTCTAGCTTTTCTAAAGCCAGCTTGAACATCTGGAAGTTCATGGTTCATATATTGCTGAAGCCTTGATTGGAGAATTTGAGCATTACTTTACTAACATGTGAGATGACAGCAATTGTGCTTTAGTTTGAGCATTCTTTGGCATCTTTTCTTTGGGATTGGAATGAAAACGGACCTTTTCAGGTCCTGTGGCCACTGCTGAGTTTTCCAAATTTGCTGGCATATTGAGTGCAGCACTTTCACAGCATCATCTTTTAGGATTTGAAATAGCTCAACTGGAATTCCATCACCTCCACTAGATTTGTTCACAGTGATGATTCCTAAGGCCCACTTGACTTCACATTCCAGGATGTCTGGCTCTAGGTGAGTGATCACACCATCTTGGTTCCTGAAGATCTTTTTTGTACAGTTCTCTGTATTCTTGCCAGCTCTTCCTACTATCTTCTGCTTCTGTTAGGTCCATACTATTTCTGTCCTTTATTGAGCCCATTTTTGCACGAAATGTTCCCTTGGTATCTCTAATTTTCCTGAAGAGATCTCTAGTCTTTCCCATTCTATTGTTTTCCTCTATTTCTCTGCACTGATCACTGAGGAAGGCTTTCTTATCTCTCCTTGCTATTCTTTGGAACTCTGCATTCAAATGGATATATCTTTCCTTTTCTCTTTTGCTTTTCACTTCTATTCTTTTCACAGCTATTTGTAAGGCCTCCTCAGATAACCATTTTGCTTTTTTTCTTTTCTTTTTCTTGGGGATGGTCTCAATCCCTGTCTCCTGTACATGTCACAGGCATCCTTAGAAGAAATGGAGTATCCATCATAGCCAACAAGAGTCTGAAATGCAGTACTTGAATGCAGTCTCAAAAACAACAGAATGATCTCTGTTCATTTCCAAGGCTAGCCATTCAATATAATGGTAATCCAAGTCTATGCCCTGACCAGCAATGCTGAAGAAGCTGAAGTTGAACAGTTCTATGAAGACCTATAAGACCTTTAGAACTAACACCCAAAAAAGATGTCCTTTTCATTATAGGGGACTGAAATGCAAAAGTAGAAAGTCAAGAAACACCTGTTGTAACAGGCAAATCTGGCCTTGGAGTCCAAAGGAAGCAAAGCAAAGGCTAATAGGTTTTGCCAAGAGAACGCACTGGTCATAGCAAACACCCTCTTCCAACAACATAGGAGAAGACTCTACACATGGACATCACCAGATGGCCAACACCGAAATCATATTGATTATATTCTTTGCTGCCAAAGATGGAGAAGTTCTATACAGTTAGCAAAAACAAGACCTGGAGCTGACTCTGGCTCAGATCATGAACTCCTTATTGCCAAATTGAGACTTAAATTGAAGAAAGTGGGGAAAACCACTAGACCATTCAGGTATGACCTAAGTCAAACCCTTTATGATTATACAGTGGAAGTGAGAAATAGACTTAAGGGACTAGATCATAAGATTAACATTCACCATTATGCATGATGAGTTATAGAAATCATCATGAATCTTGTATGGAATCATACTTACCAATGAAGTCATAAAGCAAAAATAATCAACAAGTGAGTAAAAGGGATGATAATAAACCGGAAAATTCTGAAAGAGATGGGAATACCAGACCACCCGACCTGCCTCTTGAGAAATCTGTATGCAGGTCAGGAAGCAACAGTTAGAACTGGACATGGAACAACAGACTGGTTCCAAATAGGAAAAGGAGTACATCAAGGCTGTATATTGTCACCCAGTTTATTTAACTTATATGCAGAATACATCATGAGAAACACTGGACTGGAAAAAACACAAGCTGGAATCAAGATCGGTGGGAGAAATATCAATAACCTCAGATATGCAGATGACACCACCCTTATGGCAGAAAGTGAAGAGGAACTAAAAAGCCTCTTGATGAATGTGAAAGTGGAGAGTGAAAAAGTTGGCTTAAAGCTCAACATTCAGAAAATGAAGATCATGGCATCCAGTCACATCACTTCATGGGAAATAGATGGAGAAACAGTGGAAACAGTGTCAGACTTTATTTTTCTGGGCTCCAAAATCACTGCAGATGGTGACTGCAGCCATGAAATTAAAAGACGCTTACTCTTTGGAAGGAAAGTTATGACCAACCTAGATAGCATATTCAAAAGCAGAGACATTACTTTGCCAACAAAGGTCCATCTAGTGAAGGTTATGGTTTTTCCTGTGGTCATGTATGGATGTGAGAGTTGGACTGTGAAGAAGGCTGAGCACCGAAGAATTGATGCTTTTGAACTGTGGTGTTGGAGAAGTCTCTTGAGAGTCCCTTGGACTGCAGGGCGATCCAACCAGTCCATTCTGAAGGAGATCAGCCCTGGGATTTCTTTGGAAGGAATGATGCTAAAGCTGAAACTCCAGTACTTTGACCACCTCATGTGAAGAGTTGACTCATTGGAAAAGACTCTGATGCTGGGAGGGATTGGGGGCAGGAGAAGCGGACGACAGAGGGTGAGATGGCTGGATGGCATCACTGACTCGATGGACATGAGTCTGAGTAAAATCA
This sequence comes from Bos mutus, assembly GCF_027580195.1. Taxonomy (NCBI): domain Eukaryota; kingdom Metazoa; phylum Chordata; class Mammalia; order Artiodactyla; family Bovidae; genus Bos; species Bos mutus. The sequence continues at coordinate 94,188,232 of NC_091621.1, forward strand.
GGGAGTTGGTGATGGACAGGGAGGCCTGGCATGCTGCGATTCATGGGGTCACAAAGAGTCGGGCTCGACTGAGCGACTGAACTGAACTGAAAAGGGATGAATTCAAACAAAACCAGAAGTAATCCATACTGACAATACTTTGGAGAATGTGACTATTTGGATAGATAGGGACTTTACCAAATATAAACTTCTCACACCACAATACAGATATGGTTGGAAGCACCATTCAAAGTCAGATCATTGGGAAAATCTCAGTGTCTGGAATGGTCATCGTTGCTTGGAGCCTAGATTAAAGGAAGAAAACTGAAGCAGATCCTCTGCAGGATTAAGCAAACTTCAACATCCCAATGTTCATTTTTATTATGAAACAAGTTATGGAATAAAAAACAGTTATACTATTTGCTTACATATTTAAGTTAGAAAATAGTGACACCATGTATCATCTAACTTTTAGCAATCATCTAACTTTTAGGTAAATGTTGCTGGTTTTAAAGATGTTTTAGTTTAAATATACTGCTGGAGTCAAAGACTTTGATATTTACAAAATAGTACTGACATTCTTGTATTTGTTTATCTCAGTGTTAATTCTTATCTCTGTGTGTGCCTGAAATTTTAATTCAATAGGAGTTTTTCCATTCTTTCTATATCTGTGGTTTAGAGACCTTGCTGCTTCCCAGATTGCTTAATCTAAGCTTTCACATCTAGATTATTAGTAAGCCATCTAAACTTTGGCTTGAGCAAGCCATTATACCTTTTCATTGATCCAGAGGTGATTGGATTGTCGTGTTCAGTTCAGTTCAGTCACTCAGTCATGTCCAACTCTTTGCAACCCCATGGACTGCAGCCCACCAGGCTTCCCTCTCCATCACCAGCTCCTGGAGCCTGCTCAAACTCATGTCCATCACGTCACTGATGCCATCCAACCATCCCATCCTCTGTCGTCCCCTTCTCCTTCTGCCTTCAATCTTTTCCAGCATCAGGGTGTTTTCCAATAAGTCAGTTCTTTGCATCAGGTGGCCAAAGTATTGGAGTTTCAGCTTCAACATCAGTCCTTCCAATGAATATTCAGGACTGATTTCCTTTAGGATGGTCTGGTTGGATCTCCTTGCTCTCCAAGGGACTCTCAAGAGACTTCTCCAACACCACAGTTCAAAAGCATCAATTCTTCAGTGCTCAGCTTTCCTTATAGTCCAACTCTCACATCCATACCTGTCTACTGGAAAAACCATAGCTTTGACTAGATGGACATTTGTTGGCATAGTAATGTCTCTGCTTTTTAATAAGCTGTCTAGGTTGGTCATATCTTTCCTTCCAAAGAGTAAGTGTCTTTTAATTTCATGGCTGCAGTCACCATCTGTAGTGATTTTGGAGCCCAGAAAAATAAAGTCTGTCACTGTTTCCATTGTTTCCCCATCTATTTTCCTTGAAGAGATGGGACCAGATGCCATTATCTTAGCTTTCTGAATGTTGAGTTTTAAGCCAGCTTTTTCACTCACCTCTTTCACTTTCATCAAAAGGCTTTTTAGTTCTTCACTTTCTGCCATAAGGGTGGTGTCATCTGAGTATCTGCAGTTATTGATATATGCATTTTCCTTGCAGCAATCTCCCGGATTGCAGGGTAAGTGGAAGTTGCACTTAATGCCATGTTCTTTGGCCCAATCCTGTATTATTTTTCCTATAAAGTGGAACCCCTGATCTGATCCTATGATGGTTAGGATACCACAGCAATTCAGAATCAACCAATTCAGATTTCCAATGCCCTGGTGGTGAATTTCTGATCACTGTTTTTGCAGGTTTAGGGTAATTTTATTCCTGATTCTGTGTCTACTATGGGTACATGCATATGCTTTATTCTCTGATATAGGCAAAGGTCTTATGTAATCAATTTATATAATTTGGAAGGTTCTATCAGCTTTGACCTTTTCTGGAGTATTCATTTAATGACCCCAAGCTTTAAACTTTTGGCAATTATCTCTTAATTTGAAACTGGAGGCACCGTAGGTATACATATTTCTTATCTCTAATCATGTGCTAGTGCCTTATGTGCTATCATGACTTGCTTGATGATGTGCCCATGCAATGAATCTGTTGATTGACATACCTGAATGCCCAGGTTTTGTGTTCTGTTGTCCTTCTTGTTTATAAATAGGGCTTATGTTTTGAATTCGTTTGCTCCTTACACATGAATCATTGTGTTTCCAAAGATAAATCCCAGAAATCCTCCCCTCATTAGTTTTCCTAGTGAATTTTCCTACCTGATTATTAAGTTTGGCTATGAGGTTACTAAGTTGTCCTTCTGATGTGCAGACACATGTGTGATGAATATGGAAATGTCAGCCAGTGATATTTTCTGCCCTATATCCTCATCCCCTAAGTCTTAGTTTTCATTATTCAGTCATTTTCCTACCATGTTTTTGCCCTAATAACTATTCCATTAGCTACTGCCCATGAGTCAGAAAAAAAGAGATACCTCATTCTAATTTTCCTTAAGAGGTTGTTCAATCACCAGTTTTGTGACTATTCAGTTCAGTTCAGTTCAGTCGCTCAGTCGTGTCTGACTCTTTGCAACCCCATGAATCACAGCACGCCAAGCCTCCCTGTCCATCACCAACTCCCGGAGTTCACACAGACTCACGTCCATCGAGTCGGTGATGCCATCCAGCCATCTCATCCTCTGTTGTCCCCTTCTCCTCCTGCCCCCAATCCCTCCCAGCATCAGAGTCTTTTCCAGTGAGTCAACTCTTCGCGTGAGGTGGCCAAAGTACTGGAGTTTCAGCTTTAGCATCATTCCTTCCAAAGAACACCCAGGGCTGATCTCGTTCAGCATATTGTGCTGATTCTCCAGAGCCTGATGCTGTCAGGGTTAGACTGTCATTAATACTCAAGGCCACAGGCTGCTAGTGCACTCCAGATGGTGCTGTGGAGGTTGATCTATCTGTAAATCATCCATTGCCATGGACAAGGGTGGTCCTCATTGCTCAACTGCTAGAGCTTCGATAGGCACACTCCTTGGAAACTCCAAGTCCACTTTTGATGTTGCTGAAATTTCCTGAGTTAATGCAGAGGGTCAACCCTCCATCCATATATACCATTCAGAAATATACCATTTCTGTGGCCGTACTTCATGATCGGGGCATGTTTCCCTCTGTTTTCCAGGAGTCTATTTTACCCAATCCAGAATAGTCTCTTGCAGTCTAAGTATAACTGGTTTATTTTTTTGTTAGTGGCTCTGGATTTTATAGGGCTTCATAGAGTACCTAGATGAGGTTGTCAATTGGTGGGTACCTATTCTTGGACCACAGGAACTTCTTAATCTAAAACCCAACCAGGCAAAATTTGGGGTTTGTGATTTTTTAGTACACACTGACTGTATTGCAAACCCTTGTGAATATAGGAACTCAATCAGTCCTCTCGTATTTCTGGTGCCTGAAAATACTGTAAATAACACTTGTTCTATCTAATGAGGATGCAACTTTTAAGACAACCATTGTATTGGGTGGCCAAAAAATTTATTTAGGTTTTTGTAACCTCTTACGAAAATACCCAAAGTTTTTGGTCAATCCAATAATTTGATCTGTTGCTTCTATATCTAGTAGTTAGGGTGACTGTTCCCTATCGTAAATCATAGTCAACAGTCCTAATTTCATTATTATATAAATAACTTCCCTTGCTGTTTTTCACTGAGATATTTTCCAAAGAGCTGTTTTAAGGGATGACATATTAACTATAGGTTATCTTAATATCCAGGCTACTGCTACCCAGTAAAGCAATGATCTTTGTATATTAGTATAATTTTCTCCAAATACACTGAGGTGTTGATTAAATTTCACATCAGTAGTAATGGGTCTGAGTTGCATAACTTTTGCTCTTATGGAGGTCAGGGTTTAGTCTTCTTTGGACTACAAATCTGTCACTGGGTTTCTGTGTCCAGATTAACTTATTGGGATTCCATTCTAATTTCTGTCATTTCTTGTCTAGCAAAGGCTGTCTGCTCAGTGACTTTGATTGGTTTCATATTATCATTTGTTGTGGTTTTGTCTATTTTCACAAGCCTAGTTTCTATTAGGTTAAAGTTACCAGAATCAAAAGGATTATAATAATCAGCATTCTTGGTGGGGGCGAGGGTTGTAGGTTGGTACTCTTAGGAGCAGAAGTGTCTTGATTCCTACTCTGGAAATTACTTTTTGGACAATAGCCTTTACTTTCTGTCTGTCTGCATCTAAGAGTTAATTGTTCCTATTGGAACAATTGGAATTGTTGGGGCAATTGAAGCATTGGAATTGCTTTCTTGCTGCTGCTGCTGCTGCTAAGTCACTTTAGTCATGTCCAACTCTGTGCGGCCCCATAGATGGCAGCCCACCAGGCTCCTCTGTCCCTGGGATTCTCCAGGCAAGAATACTGGAGTAGGTTGCCATTTACTTCTCCAAGGCATGCATGCATGCTAAGTCGCTTCAGTCATGTCCAACTCTGTGCGACCCTGTGGACAGCAGCCCACCAGGCTCCCTTGTCCACGGGATTCTCCAGGCAAGAACATTGGAGTGGGTTGTCGTTTCCTTCTCCAATTGCTTCCTTACTTGCTCTTTTTAATATGGGATACAACTCACAAGGGCTCCCCAGGTGGCCCTAGTGGTAAAGAACCTACCTGCCAGTGCAGAAGGCATAAGAGATCCCTGGGTCAGGAAGATTCTCTAGAGGAGGGCATAGCAACGCATTCTACTATTCTTGCTTGGAAAATCCCAGGGACAGAGGAGTCTGGAGGGCTATAGTCCATAGGGTCACAAAGAACTGGACTGAAGCAACTTAGCATGCACACACACACAACTCATTAACTGGATGATCAGGCCAACATTTGCAGTATTCTTAATTTTTTGTCCAGACTAGGTAGGTCTTCAATAGATTAGAAATTAATATATAACCCAACTTACACCTAAACCACTTCTTGAGTAATTTTGGTAGGGTTAATGATTAAGTCTGCCAAGATCTTCTTGCCTTTCACAGCAGTAAAAGTGTTCAAAGTATATTTTATTATAGAGATGCTTAATAGAATATTTCAACTCATTTATAATATGGTAAAGCAATATTAAGATAAGTATTGTAGCCAGTATTCGGAGAAGGCAATGGCACCCCACTCCGGTACTCTTGCCTGGAAAATCCCATGGACGGAGGAGCCTTGTAGGCTGCAGTCCATGGGGTCGCTAAGAGTCGGATACGACTGAACGACTTCACTTTCACTTTTCACTTTCATGCATCGGAGAAGGAAATGGCAACCCACTCTGGTGTTCTTGCCTGGAGAATCCCAGGGACGGGGGAGCCTGGTGGGCTGCCATCTATGGGGTTGCACAGAGTCGGACACGACTGAAGTGACTTAGCAGCAGCAGCAGCAGTAGCCAGCATTAGCATCTGACTATCACAGCTCTATCAAGTTTGTCTATTTATGGGCTGTTCACAATTTCAGAGGAATGCCATAGATATTTAACAGTATAAGTTTGAAGTTCATTGATTCAGTAATGGTTCTTATCAAACTTTGGTCAATTACAAGTTTAGCATAATTTATCAACCTGTATTTCAAATTTGACATTGAGTATGGTTTAACCTGGGCTTCCCAGGTGGCACTAGTGGTAAGGAACCCACCAACCAGTACAGGAGATATAAGAAATGTGGGTTCAATACCTGGGTCAGGAAGATCCCCTAGAGGAGGGCATGGCAACCCACTCCAGTATTCTTGCCTGGAGAATCCCATGGACAGAGGAACCTGGCTGTCTACAGTCCATGGGGTCAAAAAAAGTCAGACACAACTGAAGTGACTTAGCAAGCACGCACATATGGTTTAACCTACAGCACCAACCAATATTCATTATTACTTTGGGTCAGTTTGTTGACTATGCCAATTTGTTTCAATTTAGGCAAATTATGCTCAGAGACTGAGATTGCCTTTGCCAATAATTAATTAAACACAGGTTCAGTATAGAACTAAAATTTATAATAATAATTCACAAGTCAATATCATGCAGGGTAATATCTTTTAATAATCCCATAATGAAATAACATTCCAAACCAATGATCAATTAACTACACTATTGTTCCAGGCAAAAGGCTAGTCCAAATTTAGTAGAGATGTACCTTTCTTCAAGTCAGTTCTCAGTAGAGTCTGCTGAGCCAACTAAAAGTTGACATCATGCTGCCAGCACAAGTTAAAAGTCCCTGTCACTACAGCACAATGCTCTAGCAGAACAATGGCCCCAGTGTTGGTGGAAAATATATTTCCTTCATGGAGCCGCTACACAGTTTTCACTTCTGTTGGAAAAAATTACCTTGCCAGAGCAGGCGCTAATGCCCCCAGATGTTCAAAGAGCTACTTAAATCAGCAAAGAGTAGCCTAGTCCATATTTAATACTCTCAGTAAATCTTCACTAATTCTTGGTATTTAAAGTTTAAATGTCCCTTATGTCATAGTTACTCCTCCATGAGTTCATATCAATAAGCACTCAGTTACATATCACTTTGATGCCATCATCCTGACATGACCTCCCCAATGTAAGCAAATTCACCCTTAGATAAAACAACTTCACTTACCATGAGCAAGTGGGTTTGAAATCATAACAAACCATACATAAATCATAATAAATAGAGACAGGATGTGCACATGCTCCTGCATGCCCATGCACACGCACATGTGTGCACACACACACACAAACACATGTTGGGCATTATCTGCTTGCTTTCTAAAGAGTGGTTCCTGGACCAGAAGCATGGGCCTCACCTGGCAACTTTTAAAAATGCAGAATGTCAAGCTCCACCCTAGATATATGGGCTCAGAATCTGCATTTTCATATGAAGCCGAGATACATTTTCGAGAAAGACTTTCCTAGAACCATCCTAAAAAGGGGAAGCAGGAACGCAATGTAATGAGATAGAAAAGAGGCATATTACTGTGAAGAGAATAGTGACTGCTGGAGAGTATCTTCCTAACCCTATTTTCAGCCTCAGTCAAGAGGACCGTTCATACTCTAAAAAACTATGAAATAAGACAATAGTCAACACACTCCACTTTGCTATTTTTAAGGCAAGTCTGAATATGTTATCATCCCAAAACCTTGATCTGAAATTCAAATAGGTGCCTCCAGCAGAACAATGGTGTTTCATGAACAATTGCAAAAATCACCTGGGAAGGCTTTCCTCCGGCAATGTAACTGGGTCTCACATTATAGCACTCGGTCAAATAAATGGTGTTTTTCAAAAAATGAAATGAACTTTTAATTCAAAATAAGCATAAGCCTAAAGTGCTCATTGTTGTCTGCATGTTAATTGAAACAATGATACACAATTTAGTATATAATGAGAAGGAATACCATTTAGTATCTCTATCACTAAATAGTTTTCAATTGCTGTTTAACTTAATTGCTTAATTTCCATAGAAACAAAACTCACAAGCCTTTTCTTAAAGTCCAAATAGCTTTCCAAGGCTGCATGGATGAGCTGCACTTTGAAACTTAAGCACTGTTCAGTAGGTCTCTTATTCTACTCGCAAGCAATACCGACAGACAAACCATTCAGTCTACACTCTCTGGGCTCCAGATATTCTTCCTAAGTGCTCCCTCTTGCTTCCACTGGGGTTTTGATAGAGGGAGAAAAAACTTTCAGAAATCAACCCCTATCATTAAAGGAAACTTCCTCTCCACATTCACCTCAGAAGCAGGCAACAAGTTTCTCCCGATGCATCTAGACCTTTCGTGCTGTTTTACTTTCCTCCAAGGCTCCAAGCTCATTTTGGGACTTTCCTCAAACTTGATTTCTACACCAACTTCAGTAGATTTTTAAGATACTTTCCTTGCATTTCCGGAGACTCTAGAGATTTGCTTTTAATTAAAGGAGATCATTTTCCCTTTATGAACATCTTTTCTAAAATAGGTTTTTATCAACCCTCACAGTAGTTTTTCCACAAGAAGACAAAGCTTGCTTGTTCAAGGAAGTGTCTGTTGGCAGGACTTACAGAGATGGCAAATTACAGGGAAATGTTTTATATGTGCGTTGCTTTACTTCAACATAATTATTTGCTTGTAAAACACATGAGAGGAAAGAAATTCATGAGGATATTTTCAAGATCAGAGAAGTCAGAAGTAGAATTGGGTTCATCTGGCCTGAAGATAAAAGTTCTTAATCCTATGGAGGTTAAGAATATGGGCTCCAAAGTGTACTGCCGTGGTTCAAAGCTTGGTTTTGCCAAAGCTATGTTGGCAAATTCCTTATCTGTGCCTTGGTTTCTGCATCAGGACAATAAAAGAACCTACTTATTAGTGTTGTAAAGACTGAATGATTTAACATACACAAAATGCCTAAAATACCTGGCCGATAGCAAGGGCTCCATAAAATAATAACTATTATTGGTTGTAGTCTAGCAGGATGTATGAATGAAATGATTTTCCTAACACGTTCAAAGTTATGTTTGATTTTGCCATAATTCTAGGCTTTGTATAATGCAGTTTATTACTATTTTTTTTAAATCTGATAGCCTTGCCCTCAAGGAGTTGGAAGCATTTCATATTATCCTCCTAGAAAATATTCAGGTAACACACACATGTGTCCTTTCTGGAATATGGGGAAACAGATGAACTAAGAATATAATAGTGGGAACAAAGGTCAGCCTGCGGCCCATCTCTTTTGATGCCCCACCAAATGTTCTTTCAACTAAAATACACTTCTTTAAAGCTAGTTCAAATCCATTTTGACTTTAGAAGAGCTGAGAACCTCTGGTTTCCAGCTTTTCTATTATTTGAGCTTGCCTACCAATAAATGGACTTCCCAGGTGGCACAGTAGTAAAGAATCCCCCTGCTAATACAGGAGACATGGGAAACAGTGGGTTGGATCTCTGGATCGGGAAGATCCCCTGGAGGAGGGCATGGCAACCCACCCCCATTTTCTTACAAGGAAAATCCCATGGACAGAGAAACCTGGTGGACTACTGTCCATGGAGTTGCAGAGTCAGACACACCTAAGCACAACACACAGCACCAATAAATAGTCCCGCTGCTGGAAATCTCCCAAAAGACTTAAACAGAGAGGAGAGCTGCCTGCATGTGACAGAGGGCCAGAACTGACGATCTGTACTACAGTTATTGGAAATGTTTTCAATGTAAAGGTGGCCTGGCCTCAGGTAACTGGGGCCATAGTATACAGCTGAAGAAAGGAATCTTTGAGAAGCAAAGGGAGAAGACTTACATCATCTTCTAGAAAAGCAAACAGGATGGGAAAAAAGGGAGAAATGTCTTTACTCTCTCTGGGGATTCTTGGTTTACTGGAAAAACTGACTTGGCCGCCACACTGCTTCGGGTCCCTTGTTTCCTTTCCAAGGCAATTGTTGCATGCAGCATGATCCGCATGCCCTAGAGTCAACCTGAACAAGTGGGTGATTCCCAGGAAAGATTTTTGGCCTCCAAGCCCGCCAAACTGTGGTGCTTTTGCGAACCATATTCGAACATCTGCCTCCAGTGAATGGGGCTGGAAATCTTGCAAGAATATGTTTCCCAGAGGGTGATTTTGAGACTTCTTGCCTCTGGTCTCAGCCAAGACCAGAAGAGATGAAGCAGAAGGTGGATTAGAGAGGCAGAGAGAGGGCCATTTCACTGGGGGAACGTCTCCTCTCCTAGCTAAGGATTTCATTAGAGGCTGGTGAAGCTCCCACTGGCTCTCATTTAATCTGAATCAGTTTTATCACAGTATCATATACAAGGAATTGTGCTTTGTAGTCAGACTCCCCAAAATACAGCCAACTGCTTCCTTGTGCCTCAACCAGAACTGGAATATTCAGGCGAGATGGTGAGGCATGGGCCCTGTTCAGGGTTTGCACAAACCCTGCTTTGGTTCTGGGTTGTAGCGCTGTGCTGTTTCCTGGCCTGTACAAACACACCCCCCCTCCCAGTTTGGAAACTGGGTGTCTGCCTGGCTGCGAGTGTGCTGCTGCCATCCCATCCCGGGTGGGCCAGCGCTGTAGGTTTGGACTTATTCAAACACCTCAAAGTACTTTTCAAATGTTTTGGGTTCGCTAAAACCCTAAAGTGTGTTTGGCCTGCTTTCCCCCCTCTTTTTCAAACCCCTACATGTTTCAAGGGAAATTTAATCCATATGTTTCTGATACATTTACACTTAACTCATCAAAATATTGTTTTGTGAAAACCACTGGATGTCCAGGGTTCTTTAGGAGCTCTTTTCATGGAACTTTTGAAAGCTTTTTTTTCTTAGAAACAGGAAGTCACATTTGGGCCAAAAGTTAAAAGAACTTGAACTCAAAAAAAAAAAAAAAAAAAAAAATTTTGGAATTCTATCTGGAGTTCCAAATCCACAGGTTTCCAGGGGTTCTAAACTTGGCAAATCATCCCCTGTTTTGCAAACCCAAAGCCTATAAACAGAACCCAGAGTCAGGTTCCACAGTCTCTGCAAGAGCACAACCACCCCTGTGTTACATGAGACAGAAAAGGATGCAGCTAGAAAACTATGGCAATTGCCCTGCACATAAAAGAAAATTTTAAGTGCTTTTGTAGGACCATCAAAACCTGCGCAGGAGGATTTGAGCTTCATCTATGCCTTGAGGTGGATTTGATTGTTTCAAGTGCTGGGTAAATTATAGGCTCCCCTGCACACTTAAATCTTTGCTTTTTAAAAATAGAATGTGAGAGATTTGGGCCAAAGGTGCTTTGTTGCTGCAGAGCCCAAAATGAAAACCAGGACCAGGAGCTTCAGTGGTAAAACCAGGGGTTTACAGCTACAAGGAGAGAAGGACTTTCCTTTCCAGGACCCTAATTACTATAACTTTGCATCAGGATCTTGCCAGGGCACTGCTCTCAGCCCTGCCCTCCCACCCTCCTGGTGAAGGCTCTATTTTCCTGTCCAGTATCTCTAGCTTAAGCCCACTATAGGCAGGTTGAGTCACCTGATTTCTCCCAAGATTCCTCTGTCCTCTACCAGCCTCATATTTTAAGAATTTCATAAAACTACCTTACCATGACTGCCTTGATATGGTTTTTTACAGCACTCCAAGTTAAACAATTTTCATCACGGTAAAATGCAACTCCGATATCCTGTTCAAGTCTGGGGGGCAATCCTAGCTTCTGTTCTCTTAGGCCCACAGTGGAGGAGAGCTGATATCCCATGTTTGCACCCCTTTTCACTCAGGCTGGCTTCCCAGCCTTAATAAAGAATCTCCTCTGCTATCTGACTTAACCCTCCCATGTGTGAGGAACAGGGGAAAGGTGCCCGGACACCTAAAAAGAGCCTTCTGAGGGTGACCAGGGAGAGCTCATAAGTTTTTAGGTGCCCATTCCACTGAGTTTGCATAGTGCAATGATCTGAATGTGTGTATCCCCCTAAAATCCATATTTCTCTTTCTTTTTTATTGGAGGATAATTGCTTTACAATATTGTGTTGGCCTCTGCCATATAGCAGCATGAATCAGCCACAGGTATACATGTGTTTCTCCCTCCTGAACCCCCCTCCCAATTCCCACTCCATCCCACCTCTCTAGGTTGTCAGAGAGCACTGGGTTGAGCTCGCTGTGTCACATAGCAAATTCCTACTTGCTATCTATTTTACACATGGTAATGTATATGCTTCCATTAAAATCCATAGGTTGTCGTTCATTCATTCAGTTGTGTCTGACTCTTTGAGGCCCCAAGGACTGCTCCCCATGTAATGGTCCTTGGGAGGTGACTAGATTATGCGGGTGAAGCCTTCATGAACGGGGTTAGTGCCCTTATAGAAAGACCCCAGAGAAAGCCCTCACTTCTGTTCCACCCTATGAGGACACATCAAAAGGCCAGTTGTCTGCCACAGCACCTGACTATTCTGGCACTCTGACCTCAGACTTCCAATCTTCAGAAGGGTGAGAAATAAACTTTTGCTGTTTATAAGCTACTTCACACTTGTTATAGCAACTTGAACTAAGACACATAGTTCCAGAGGCAGACCCTCCCAGCCAGTGGAGTGCTATGCTTAGAATACAGAGGTGCCAGTTTCTTATATGGCAGGGAACAACTTCTGTTGTCTGACCCCTCCCAACATGTGTGCTCAGAAATATGTGTAATGCCCACAGGGTACTTGGCACTCCATCGGAAACCATACTCTCCATATGTGCCTCCCCCTGTTCCGAACATGGCTGGGAGAAGTACCAACCTCTCTGTCAACAGCATCCTCTGTGTCTTGTATTCCAAAGTTTGAACCCTCTGAAAACCACTCCCATACCACATGCATGCTCTAAGAACTCATCTAGGGATGTGCGCATATATTAAACTCCATACCCCTACATGCTCCGCAGACTTACACACAAACAACATATCTGCTCTGGCCAGATCAGGACCGGAGAAGCAGCAGGCTGCAGGGCAGTGCTGGTGATGGAGAAGGCCAAAGAAGGTGCTCAGTCTGCCTCAGCCTTGGCTTCGTTCCCCACACACAGGGCCCCAGTGACTGCACAGAGAGAGGAAAGGCCCCCGTCTAGGACTCAAGGCACCTTCCTGTTTGCTTGGCTGCCTTTGCACAATCTCTCTGAAAAATCAACTGTCTCCCCTTTCAGTCTTCCCGGGGGAAGGTTCTGGCAGTCCATGAAGTACTGTGTATAAGGTCTGTGCAATGAAAAAATTCCCAGGAAAACAGTTTTGGCCCAAGCTACTTTCTGTTAACCTTGGGTTTGCACTTCTGATTTGAAAGCAGGAAAAAAGAAATGCCATATTGTTTCCTCTAAACTTCTCTTACCTTGCTTGGCATGCCATTTGCCAGTTTAGACCACCTATCTTGCAGACCTGCCTTGGAAGAAAAGGCTCTCTGATGACGAGAAAATCTAGGAATACATGAAGCAAGAATGCCCTCTAATGGAAACGCAAAGGACACTGCATGATTCACAAAATTGTTAGCCTGGTGCTTTATTTTAGTCTCATTGGCAACAGCAGTGCTCCAGATTTTAGATCTTGGGCTCAGAGTTAACATTCATGTTGCATATGATTCCAAAAGACTGAATACTTCAAATGACTGTGCCCATACTACATCTAAGCCCCTGGGTCTCGTAAACAAGTTCTAAGAGCTTCTTCAGGCTTATTCTAGTCTTCTATGCCATTTCAGCCTCTGTATACAACCATGCCACAATAAAGCAATGCCAAGAACCAACAAAAATTCTCCTCTGACCTGTCTAAATGTACATTGGTTTTGTATAAAAATGAGTCCTCTTATCACTTTGCTTTATGTCTCTGTTTTTAAAAAAAATGTTTCCCTTCCTCTGTGCCCCTGATGGTTGAGAAGTATAAGTTTTCCACACTCAGTTTCTTTCAGGTTCAAGATGGAATACCCAGTTCTCTGAGATTCTTTTCCATCTAAGAAGTTTCTATTTTCTTTCATGAAGGCATATGTTTATCATTGAACCCATTGCACGTGATCCAGAGCAGCACCGAAGCCTTCCTGGTCACGCAGCGGCACAGGGTATGAGCCCAGGCAGAGCTGTGTCAGACAGCCGAAGAGGATTTTTTTCAGACTTGCTGACGGCACTTACTGAGAAAAACCCACATAGGCATTTTCCATAAAGACTGATGATTAGCTTAAATTGAACCTAGGATAAGGCTAAAGCTCTCCTGGTATTATGTATCTATTTCTTCTGTTGGTCAATTAAATAATTAATACTGAATGGTGCAGAGGCGGTTGCCCTGGCACTTAGCAGCCCATGTTTAAAGGCCTTCCCACCTACAGTTATTTAGCCATGATGATGGCTCAGACAGCAGATGGGATCTGGAACAGGGTAGGACTTATTCTACATACCACCCAAGCAGAATCCCAGAATCCAGGCCATGGGTGGAACTCAGGCCATTGACTTCTGAGGGTGGAGTTCTCTGAGATAAAAGCTGTAGAGATTGGTGTTAGCAATTTAATGTCATTAGAACCAAACCACATAGACGCTGCTACTTACTTCTCTCCCACTGGGCTGGAAAATTACTGCCAGGCCTGTAGGTTGGTGGGTATTTACTAGACTTCTGACTGGACTAGTCAAACCTAAGCCAGCAGGAGTGTCTGCTCCTTTCTCAGGTTTTGATTCACAGTCTTTTCTTTGACTTCTGTGATTCAGATCATTAAAAGACTTGGGTGTGGGGGCGGTGAGGAGAAAGGGAGTGCTGCGGAAGGAGCAGGGGTGCTGGGGAAGGGGTCTCTGGAATACCTTACTACTTAATTCTGCCTATAAAGGCCTCTTGCAAAAAGCCCTCAAGCCTCTAACATCATTGCTGGAGAGGGTGAAGAGAAAAAGTACAAATCAGTGGGACCTTTTCACACATGAGCAAAATAAACATGAACTAATCCACTGTGTTAACATCAGCCACAGCCTGGCAGCCCCTGAGTCCACTGTTTGCCTGCTCTATGCCTCTGTCCTTCCATGTCTAAAATGGAGACAATGATATCAACTCATAGGGGTATAGAATGGTTAAGTAGAGGAACTACCTCCATATTAACAGACAATTTGCATTTTGTTGGGTCAACTTGAAGACATGATTTGCATTGGAACTCTGGTCTTGAAAACATAATAATGAACCTGATATTGAGCATTCCGTCTTTGTCCATTTTTGTCTGTTGTTGCTGATTTGACACAACTGGGAAACACATAACTAGTACTGTGCCCACCTGATTTTGTCATGAAGAACATGATTACCTTCTCCTGATTTCTTCTGATGAAAGCCAATATTCTATTGATAACTCACATCAGAGTTCAAATAACTTACTTTTTAATGAAATAATTGCTATTTAAATTTTAGCAGGGTTTTTCATTAAGAAGATCCTGTCCAAGTTCCATTTTAGTTTCCCAAGCAGGTTTCTAGCAAGATAGATCCTCTGAAATCATTCTAAATAATTTTTGAAATTACTCAAAATCTCAAGTACTCCTGAACAGCCCAACACCAGTATCATTCTTTTTAGTACATTTTGGAGGGCTCTAACGCTATGCCCCACATTTTTATCTTGCTGCAATATGAAAGTCTGACATCACAATATATTCCACTGAGTCCAGCACTTCTTGTCTCTCAGTATTTTAAAGTGCAAAGGCAGGGTGACAAGTCAACCATCAGAGAAAAGCTATAGAGACTAGAAAGCGCATTTTGTCTGAGAATAAACTGGAACCTTCTTGATCTCTTTTTTGGCCTCCCCTTGCTTTAAGATGGCACAGGGGCAAGAAGCCTGGAGGCCTACTTTGAAAAATATTCCAAGGCTACAGCAGTGAGCAAATTAGATCCTTACCCTGGCTGAGGTCTTGGCTTTAGGGCAGAGTCCAAGATGGAGGGCAGTGAGAAGCTGGCGGTCAGCACAAAGGGCATAATGAAGATGCAGTCCTGTAGGTCAGAGGTGCAGGTGTATTGGTTGAATTATGTGTGGGTTCGGGACCTGAGAAGCAAAGTGTGGGCGGCCTGGCCTCAGGGGTACATAAAGAGCTGTGTGGCAAGATCCTCATATGACCTCTGCCCAAAGTTGACTCAATCTGGTTCCAGCCAAATGTTATTCATTCCTCATTTTAAAGAGTGACATAGTCACTCACCAACTCCCAAAGGCCTGGAATTAATCAAACTTGCAGAGAACACACACACACACACACAAAATGTATTTAATAACCTGGCAATTGTCTATAAAGCTTAGCATGGGGAGCCCTCCAGTGGCCATTAAAAAAATTGAACCCTGGTCAGTTTGGGCATCAGATAGTCTCTACAATCAACATTTTAAAAGTATCTGTTAATTATCCCCAGTCATATAACAGCATCTAAAATGAAGCTAGTCAAGATCTCTAAGAAGAAGAAAAGGAGTCTTGCTTTCCTCAAGATTCAGGTCACAGCAGGGAAACAGTTGACATTGAAGTTGGCTTTCTGAGTTTGTTCTGGCAAAGTGTATGACTTTGGGCCCTTTCTGCCCCTCTCCGCTCCCTGAGCTCCTTCTCTGTTGCCTTCCTGTAGTTCTAAGAATCAAGAGAAATTACTGAGTTGACCAGCTAGTAGATAGTTCAGTTCAGTCGCTCAGTCGTGTCCGACTCTTTGTGACCCCATGAATCGCAGCACGCCAGGCCTCCCTGTCCATCACCAACTCCCAGAGTTCACTCAAACTCACACCCATTGAGTCAGTGATGCCATACAGCCATCTTATCCTCTGTCATTCCCTTCTCCTGCCCCCAATCCCTCCCAGCATCAGAGTCTTTTCCAATGAGTCAACTCTTCGCATGAGGTGGCCAAAGTACTGGAGTTTCAGCTTTAGCATCATTCCTTCCAAAGAAATCCCAGGGCTGATCTCCTTCAGAATGGACTGGTTGGATCTCCTTGCAGTCAAAGGGACTCTCAAGAGTCTTCTCCAACACCGCAGTTCAAAAGCATCAATTCTTTGGCACTCAGCTTTCTTCACAGTCCAACTCTCACATCCATACATGAACACTGGAAAAACCATAGCCTTGACTAGACGGACCTTTGTTAGCAAAGTAATGTCTCTGCTTTTGAATATGCTATCTAGGTTGGTCATAACTTTCCTTCTAAGGAGTAAGCATCTTTTAATTTCATGGCTGCAATCACCATCTGCAGTGATTTTGGAGCCCCAAAAAATAAAGTCTGACACTCTTTCCACTGTTTCCCCATCTATTTCCCATGAAGTGATGGGACCGGATGCCATGATCTTCGTTTTCTGAATGTTGAGCTTTAAGCCAACTTTTTCACTCTCCTCTTTCACTTTCATCAAGAGGCTTTTTAGTTCCTCTTCATTTTCTGCCATAAGGGTAGAGTCATCTGCATATCTGAGGTTATTGATATTTCTCCCAGCAATCTTGATTCCAGCTTGTGCTTCTTCCAGCCCAGTGTTTCTCATAATGTACTCTGCATCTAAGTTATATAAGCAGGGTGACAATATACAGCCTTGACGTACTCCTTTTCCTATTTGGAACCAGTCTGTTGTTCCATGTCCAGTTCTAACTGTTGCTTCTTGACCTGCATATAGGTTTCTCAAGAGGCAGGTCAGGTGGTCTGGTATTCCCATCTCTTTCAGAATTTCCCACAGTTTATTGTGATCCACACAGTCAAAGGCTTTGGCATAGTCAATAAAGCAGAAATAGATGTTTTTTCTGGAACTCTGGTGCTTTTTCTATGATCCAGTGGATGTTGGCAATTTGATCTCTGGTTCCTCTGCCTTTTCTAAAACCAGCTTGAACATCTGGAAGTTCATGGTTCATGTATTGCTGAAGCCTGGCTTGGAGAATTTTGAGCATTACTTTACTAGCGTGTGAGATGAGTGCAATTGTGTAGTAGTTTGAGCATTCTTTGGCATTGCCTTTCTTTGGGATTAGAATGAAATTTCATAGTAGATAGGAGGTGTTCTAAGAATGCTCATTCCATCCACTTTTCCCAAGATCATTGCTTATGGTTGTTCCATTAGCTTTGGATCTTACAAAGAACAGAAATATTTTGTTAGTTGTCTCCTTCTGTGTTGTCTTCCCAACTTGCCTGATGACTGGCTCTTCATACTTCTTTATAGTCACAAACTAATGTCTACCTTGTATATGGTCAGCCCTTGGCAAATGCTGATTATACTTCAGTATTTATATAACAAATATTTCTCCAGGGTCTCCTGTATCAGTTACTCACTGAGCACTTTGATTGAGGCTCACCTGCATCCCCAGCAAGAAGAGGCATTCTCTCACTCTCTTGTTCTCTCACTCTTATGCTCCCCTACTCTCTCTTGCATTTAAGTAAAAACAAAAAAACTCACCTAGGAAGATTTGGGCTAAGTTATTCATTCCACACTCTTTGCAAGGTGGATATTCACAATGTGGACAGTGAAGAATTAAAATTAATCTTCTGGCTGAAAGGTTTCTATTCATCAAGAATCTCTTCCTCCATGTTTTTCACTAGATACTGTAAAGAGCTGTTCTGTTCTGAGCTTAGTCACTCTTTGCAACCCCAGGAACTGTAGCCCACCAGGTTCCTCTGACTATGAAGTTTTCCAGTCAAGAATCCTGGAATGGTTGCTATTTCTTACCCCAGGGGATCTTCCCAACCCAGGGATCGAACCCATATCTCTTATTTTCCTGCATTGACAGGAAGGTTCTTCATCACTGGGAAGCCCAACAATACTGGAGGGGGTTGCTATTTCCTACTCCAAGGGATCTTCCTGACCTAGGGATCGAACCTGAGTCTCCTGCATCTCCTGCATGGTAGGTGGATTCTTTACCACTGAGCTACCTGGGCAGCCCAAAGAACTGTTAGGAGTGTCTGAAACTTAAAATTATGCTTTTTGGTTCTCAAGTCTTTTCCATCAGTTCCCTAGTGGTGGTGAAAAGAGAAGAGGAGGATACTCTGAGAGTTCAATGAGGAGAAATACAGTACATGGGACCAACTTGATAAAAGGTAATGAAAACAGATAAGACTAATGAAAAGATATCAGAAGAAAGAAAAAAAGAGTGGAATAACAAGACAGACAAGCTCAAAGAAATTCTCAGGATTATTTCCCAATCCCTGCATATTAGCATGTATGCTATAGCCTTTGAACATAACTCGCTGGATAAGTATCAGACTAGCATATAACTGAATAGGTCAAAGTTTGTAAGGTTATATGTTTTTAAAGGGAGTAAAATATGAATTAACATGGCCATAACTGTCTGGAATCCTGAGTGTTTTCATATGTATCATTTATATGTGGCAGGTTTCACTTTCCAAAGATGATCACAACAATATCTCCCATCTTACTGGTTCTTCTACAATGTGACCTTATCACACCCATCAAAAGGTAGAGTCTAATACCCGCCTACCCCCTTTGAATCTTTGGACACGTTCAATGACAGAGTCCACTAGAAGTGACACAGAGAGCTTTCAAAACCAGGTCCTACAGGGCAATGCCACTTCTACTTTGAACCTTGCACTTGTCACTCCACACTTTGCTGTAAAAAGATTGATCACTCTTACATTGCCCACCAATGAAGCCACATGTTGTTGCCCTGGTCAGCTGCCAGACCTTAGTGAACCAACTTGGACATCCAGCCAATTTGGGCTTTTAGATGATGGTATCTCCAGCCAACATCTTACATCTGCATGGGTGACCTCAAGGGAGAACTAGCCAGATGAATCTTGTCCCCACAAATTTTGAGCACAATAAAATCGCTGCTTTAAATTGCTAATTTGGGGTATGTGATTTGTTATGCACTCTATCAGGTCTAATCTCTTGAATCTATTTGTCACTTCTGCTGTATAACTGTAAGGCATATGATTAGGTCATACCTGAATGGTCTAGTGCTTTTCCCTACTTTCTTCAATTTAAGTCTGAATTTTCAAAAGGAGTCCACAATCTGAGCCACAGTCATGAACTGCTTCTAACAGAAGCAGAAGATATCAAGAAGAGGTGACGCGAATACACAAAAGAAATATACAAGAAAGATCTTAATGACTTGGATAACCACGATGGTGTGATCATGCACCTAGAGCCAAGCATCCCAGAATGTGAAGTCAAGTGGGCCTTAGGAAGCATCACTACGAACAAAGATAGAGGGAGGTAATGGAATTCCAGCTGAGCTATTTCAAACCATAAAAGATGATGCTATGAAAGTGCTACACTCAATATGCCAGCAAATTTGGAAAACTCAGCAGTGGCCACAGGAATGGAAAAGGTCAGTTTTCATTCCAATCCCAAAGAAAGGCAATGCCAAAAAATGTTAAACAATTGCACTCATCTCACATGCTAGAAAAGTAATGCTCAAAATTCTCCAAGCTTCAGCAGGACATGAACTGTGAACTTCCAGATGTTCAAGCTGGATTTAAGAAAGGCAAAGGATCCAGAGATCAAATTGCCAACATCCACTGAATCATAGAAAAAGCAAGCAAATTCCAGAAAAACATCTACTTCTGCTTTACTGACCACACCAACACCTTTGACTGTATGGATCACAACAAACTGTGGAAAATTCTTTAAAAAAAGGGAACACCAGACCATTTTACCTGCCTCCTGAAAAATCTGTATGTAGGTCAAGAAGCAACAGTTAGAACTGGAAAAGGAACAACACACTGATTACAAATAGGGAAAGGAGTGCATCAAGGCTGTATATTGTTACCCTGTTTATTTAACTTGTATGCATAACATATCATGTAAAATGCCAGGCTGGATGAAGCACAAGCTGAAATCAAGATTTCTGGGAGAAATATCAATAACCTCAGACACACAGATGACACACACCCTGATGGCAGAAAGCAAAGAACTTAAGAGCCTCTTAATGAAAGTGAAAGAGGAAAGTGAAAAAGGTGGCTTAAAGCTCAACATTCAAAAAATGAAGATCATGGCATCCAGTCCCATCACTCCGTGCAAACAGATGGGAAAACAATGGAAACAGTGACAGACTATTTTCTTGGCATCCAAAATCACTGCAGACGATGACTGCAGCCATGAAATTAAAAGATGTTTGGTCCTTGGAAGAAAAGCTATGACCAACCTAGATAGCATATTGAAAAGCAGAGACATTACTTTGCCAACAAAGGTCCGTCTAGTCAAGGCTATGGTTTTTCCAGTGGTCATGTATGGATGTGAGAGTTGGACTGTGAAGAAAGCTGAGCGCCGAAGAATTGATGCTTTTGAACTGTGGTGTTGGAGAAGACTCTTGAGAGTCCCTTTGACTGCAAGGAGATCCATCCAGTCCATTCTGAAGGAAATCAGCCCTGGAAGGACTGATGCTAAAGCTGAAACTCCAGTACTTTGGCCACCTCATGCGAAGAGTTGACTCATTGGAAAAGACTCTGATGCTGGGAGGGATTGGGGGCAGGAGGAGAAAAGGACGACAGAGGATGAGATGGCTAGATGGCATCACTGACTCAATGGACGTGAGTCTGAGTGAACTCCGGGAGTTGGTGATGGACAGGGAGGCCTGGCGTGCTGCGATTCATGGGGTCGCAAAGAGTCAGACACAACTGAGTGACTGAGCTGAACTGAACTGAACCTTTTAAATTTAAAAAGTAAATAGTACTTTTCTTTTTACCTCCTCTCCCTCTTGTATATTTCCACTTAATTTGTTCTGAACTTACAGTCATATCCTGGGTCTAATATATTCAAGAAGGGTTTTACGTTAAAACTTTGAAAGAAACATTACAAAACAAACTTGGAAAATACATAGATATAAGCTAAGACCAGTAGTATAGAAATATAGGTGTAGATATAGATAGATATTGGAGAAGGAAATGGTAACCCACTTCAGTATTCTTTCCAGGAGAACCCCATGGACAAAGGAGACTGGCAAGCTACAGTCCATGGAGTCACAAAGAATTGTACACAACTTTGTGACTGAAAAACAAATAGATATAGATATCATGGCTTGCAATGCCTATGTTGTTCTTTCACACAATTAAAACAACTTGAAACAAAACATATTTAACTGGTGTGGAAAAAATCCAAACACTGTTGATTAATCTTGGAACACAATGCCTAAGAGACAAGGGTATCTGAAGATATATCATCTAGACCTGCTCTGTTCAGTGTGGTAGTTACCAGCTGACTGTTTTAATTTAAGTAAGTAAAACAAACAGTCCAGTGTGGCACTAGCCACACTGTGAGTGCTCAGAAACTACCTGTGGCTAGTGGCTATCATCTTAGATCGGCAGATATCAAGCATTTCCATCAGCACAGAAAGTTCTGTTGAAAACACTCCTCTAGACAATTAACTGTTTCTCTTCATCAATATTCAGGCTGCTGTGTGGAAATGATTTGAAATGAAAAGAATGTAATGTCTTGAATCACAAAACACTATTTTTTGTGCACATCAATCTCACAATAATAGATCTTATTTGTATATTAACTTTGGACAAGGGATTGATGATTTTGAAATGTGGCTATACATTTTTATTCATTTTGAAAATTTTCATCAATTTTTGCCTCATGAATATCCAAATAGGTGCTAAGTCATGAAGTCAGTCTTGAATTTAGATGGCATTTAGAACATATAACTTTATAACGTATATTAAGTAAGATGAATATTTGCATATAACTTCCCTAACCCTGCTCTGATACCAGGCTCCTCTGACCATGGAACTCTCCAGGCAAGAATGCTGAAGAGGGTAGCCATTCTCTTCTCCAGGGGATCTTCCTGACCTTTATCAATTAGTGTTTTC
The DNA here is from genome assembly GCF_027580195.1 of Bos mutus. Classification (NCBI taxonomy): domain Eukaryota; kingdom Metazoa; phylum Chordata; class Mammalia; order Artiodactyla; family Bovidae; genus Bos; species Bos mutus. The sequence continues at coordinate 94,210,348 of NC_091621.1, forward strand.
ATTTTCTTCAGATGAATACCCAGTAATGGAATTGCTGTATCATATGTAATTTTATTTTTAACTTTTTGAAGAACCTCCATACTGTTTTCTGGAATGGCTACATCAATGTGCATCTCTACCAATAGTGCACAATTGGTAGAGATTGTGCACTATTCCTCTTTCACTTTCATCAAGAGGCTCTTTAGTTCTTCACTTTCTGCCATAAGGGTGGTGTCATCTGCATATCTGAGGTTATTGATATTTCTCCCAGCAATCTTGATTTCAGCTTGTGCTTCATTCAGCCCGGCATTTCACATGATGTACTCTGCATATAAGTTAAGTAAGCAGGGTGACAGTATATACCACCTTGACATACTCCTTTCCCAATTTGGAACCAGTCTGTTGCTCCATGGCTCATTGGAACCTAATTAAACTTAAAATGCTTTGCACAGCAAAAGAAACTATAAATAAAGTGAAAAAAACAACTCTCAGAATTGAAGAAAATAATAGCAAATGAAACAACTGACATAGGATTGATCTCCAAAATATAAAGGCCAATCATTCAGCTCAATACCAGAAAAAACTGTTAAAAATCTACAAACAACAAATGCTGGAGAGAGTGTGGAGAAAAGGGAACCCTCTTGCTCTCTTGGCAGGAGTGCAAATTGATATAGCCACTGTCTCCATAGTGACTGTATGGAGGTTTTTTAAAAAACAAAGAATAAGCCTATCATATGATTCAACAATCCAACTACTGGGCATATACCCTGAGGAAACAATAATTGAAAAAGACACATGTACTTCAATGTTCATGACAGCACTGTTTGCAATAGTTAGGGCATGGAAGTAACCTAGATGTTCATCTACAGATAAATCGATAAAGAAGTTGTGGTACGTATATGCAATGGGGTATTACTCAGCCATAAAAAGGAATGCATTTGATTCAGTTCTAATAAGGTGGATGAACCTAGAGCCTATTATACAAAGCGAAGTATGTCAGAAAGAAAAAGACCAGATATCACATATGAATGCATATATGGAATCTGGAAAGATGGTATACTGATGAACCTATCTTCAGGGCAGCAGTGGAGACATAGACATAGAGAACAGACTTGTGGACACAGAGAGGTAAGGAGAAGGTGGGATGAGTTGAGAGAGTAGCGATGAAACACATGCATCACCATATGTAAAATTAGATATCCAGTGGAAATTTATTTTATGGTGCAGTGAGCTCAAATTCAGTGCTCAAATTCACTGTGACAGCCTAGAGGGGTGACATGGGGTGAGAGGTGGAAGGGAGGTTCAAGACGGAGGGAACATCCATATATCTATGGCCAAGTCATGTTGATATATGGCAGAAACCAACGCTGTGTTATAAACAATTATCCTCCAAATAAAAATAAATATTTTTTAAAAGAAAAGGATATCTTTTTTGGTGTTAGTTCTAGGTGTTGTAGGTCTTCATAGAACCAGTCAGCTTCAGCTTCTTTAGCATCAGTGGTTTGGGCATAGACTTATGTGACGCTGAATGGTTAGCCTAGGAAAAGAATCTAGATCATTCTGTCATTTTTGAGATTGCTTCCAAATATTGAATTTTAGACTTTCATTTTCTTCTCAGAGATTTTTGCCCACAGAAGTAGATATAATGGTCATCTGAATTAGATTCACTCATTCCTACCCATTTTAGTTCATTGATTTCTGAGATGTTGATGTTCAATCTTGGTATCTAATGCTTGATCATGTCCAATTTACCCTGATTCAAAACCTAACATTCCATGTTCCTATGTAATGTACTTTGCAGCATTTGCAGTACTGTTGAAACCTCATTTGGAGAATTTTGAGCATGATTTTCTAGCGTGTGAGATGAGTGCAATTGTGTGGTAGTTTGAGCACTCTTTAGCATTGCCTTTCTTCAGAACTGGAATGGTAACTGACCTTTTCCAGTCATGCGGCCCACTGTTGAGTTTTCCAAATTTGCTGGCATATTGAGTGCAGCACTTTAACAGTATCACTTTTAAAACTTGAAATAGCTCAGCTGGAATTCCATCACCTCCACTAGCTTTGTTTGTACTGATGCTTCCTAAGGTTGAGTTGACTTCGGACTCCAGGATGTCTGGCTCTAGGTGAGTGATCACACCATTGTGGTTATCTGGGTCATGAAGATCTTTTTTTTTTTTTTTTTTATAGTTCTTCTGTGTATTCTCGCTTCCTTTTTTAAATTTCTTCTGCTTCTGTTAGGTCGATACCATTTCTGTCCTTTATTATGCCCATCTTTGCACGAGATATTCTCTTGGTATCTATTTTCCTGAAGAGATCTCTAGTCTTTCCCATTCTATTCGTTTACTCTTTGCATTGATTGAAAAAAAATTGAAAAAAAAAAAAACTGAAAAAAATTTCTTTGCAATGATCACTGAGGAAGGCTTTCTTATCTATCCTTGCTATTGTTTGGAACTCTGCATTCAGATGGGTATATCTTTCATTTTTTTCTATGCCTTTTGCTTCTCTTGTTTTCTAAGCTATTGGAAGGCCTCCTCAAACAACCATTTTGTCTTTCTGCATTTCCTTTTATTGGGGATGGTTTTCATCACTGCCTCCTGTACACTGTCATGAACTTCTGTCCATAGTTCTTCAGGCACTTTGTCTATCCGATCTAATCAGATCTAATGCATTGAATCTATTGCAGATGTTCAAGCTGGATTTAGAAAAAGCAGAGGAGCCAGAGATCAAATTGCCAACATCCGCTGAAACATCAAAAAAGCAAAAGAGTCCCAGAAAAACGTCTACTTCTGCTTCATCGACTATGCCAAAGACTTTGACTTGTGGATCACAACAAACTGTGGAAAATTTCTGAAAGAGATGGGAATACCAGACCACCTTATCTGCCTCCTGAGAAATCTGTATGCAGGTCAAGAAGCAACAGTTAAAACCAGACTTGAAACAATGGACTGGTTCCAACTTGGGAAAGGAGTATGTCAGGCTGTATATTGTCACCCTGGTTATTTAATTTATATGCAGAGTATATCATGTGAAATGCTGGGTTTGATGAAGCAAGACTGCTGGAAAAATATCAATAACTGCAGATATGCAGATGACACCACCCTTATGGCAGAAAGAAAAGAGGAACTGAAGAGCCTCTTGATGGAAGTGAGAAAGGAGAATGAAAATTCTGGCTTGAAACTCAACATTCAGAAAATGAAAATCATGGCATCCAGTCCCGTCACTTCATGGCAAATAGAACTGGAAACAATGGAAACAAAGATAGACTTTATTTTCTTGGGCTCCAAAAGCACTGCAGATGGTGACTGCAGCCATGAAATTAAAAGACACTTGATCCTTGGAAGAAAAGCTATGACCAACCTAGACAACATATTAAAAAGCAGAGACATTACTTTGGCAACAAAGGTCAGTCTAGTCAAAGCTATGGTTTTTCCAGTAGACAAGTATGGATATTAGATTTGGACTACAAAAAAAAGCTGAGCACCAAAGAACTGATGCTTTTGAACTGTGGTATTGGAGAAGACTCTTGCGAGTCCCTTGGACTGCAAGGAGATCCAACGAGTCCATCCTAAAGGAAATCTGTCCTGAATATTCATTGGAAGGACTGATGCTGAAGCTGAAACTCCAATACTTTGGCCATCTGATGCGAAGAACTGAGTCTTTGGAAAAGACCCTGATGCTGGGAAAGATTAAAGGCAGGAGAAGAAGGGGATAATAGAGGATTTGATGATTGGATGGCATCACCGACTCGATGGACATGAGTTTGAGCAGGTTCTGGGAGTTGGTGATGGATAGGTAGGCCTGGCATGCTGCAGTCCATGGGGTCACAAAGAGTCAGACATGACCTAATGATTGAACTGAACTACAGGACTGGACTTTACTTTCACTACTAGACATATTCACAACTGAGCATTATTTCTGCTTTGGCCTAGCACTTCATTCTTTCTGAAGCTATTAGTGATTGCCAACTGCTCTTCTTTTATCACATATTTCACACCTTCCAACCTGGGGGGCTCACTTCTGGTGTGATGGAGGGATAAATTAGGAGTTTTAAACTAGCAGACACAAATTAATGTGTATAAAATGGATATCTTTTATATGTCACAAAATGATATTCAGTATCTGCTGCCTGGCACTGGAGCAGGGAGCAGTCAAGAGGAGATACCCTACATCCAAGGTCAGGAGCAGCAGCCATTAGGAGATACCCCATATCCAAATGAGAGAAACGCCAGTAAGATGGTAGGCACTGAAAGAGGGCATCAGAGGAGAGACAGATTGAAACAACAATCGCAGAAAAATTACCAGTTTAATCACATGGAGCACAGCCTTGTCTAACTCAATGAAACTATCAGCCATGTCATGTAGGGCCACCCAAGATGGACAGGTCATTGTGGAGAGTTCTGACAAAATGTGGTCTGCTGGAGAAGGTAATGACAAACCACTTCAGTATTCTTGCCTTGAGAACCCTGTGAACAGTATGAAAAGGCAAAAAGTCAGGACACTGAAAGATGAACTCCCCAGGTCAGTAGGTGCCCAATAAGCTACTGGAGATCAGTAGAAAAATAATTCCAGAAAGAATGAAGAGATGGAGCCAAAGCAACAACACCCAGTTGTGGGTGTGACTGGTGATGGAAGCAAGGTCTGATGCTGTAAAGAACAATGTTACATAGGAACCAGGAATGTTAGGTCCATGAATAAAGGCAAATTGAAAGTGGTCAAACAGGAGATGGCAAGAGTGAACGTTGACATTTTAAGAATCAGCGAACTAAGATGGACTTGAATGGGTGAATTTAACTCAGAAGACCATTATATCTACTACTGTGGGCAGGAATCCCTTAGAAGAAATGGAGTAGCCATCATAGTCAACAAAGAGTTCAAAAAGCAGTACTTGGACACAATCTCAAAAACGACGAATGATCTCTGTTCATTTCCAAGGCTAGCCATTCAATATCACAGTAATCCAAGTCTATGTCCTGACCAGTAATGCTGAAGATGCTGAAGTTTAATGGTTCTATGAAGACCTACAAGACCGTCTAGAATTAACACCCCCAAAAGATGTCCTTTTCATTATAGGAGTCTGGAATGCAAAAGTAGGAAGTCAAGAAACACCTGGAGTAACAGGCAAATTTGGCCTTGGAGTATAGAATGAAGCAGGGCAAAGGATAATAGAGTTTTGTCAAGAGAACACACTGGTCATAGCAAACACCCTCTTCCAACAACAAAGCAGAAGACTCTACACATGGACTTCACTAGATGGCCAACACCAAAATCAGATTGATTATATTTTTTGCTGCCAAAGATGGACAAGGTCTATAGCAAAAACAAGACCAGAAGCTGACTGAGGCTCAGATCATGAGCTCCTTATTGCCAAATACAGACTTAAATTGAAGAAAGTAGGGAAAACCACTAGACCATTCAGGTATGACCTAATAAAATGCCTATGATTATACAGTGTAAGTGACAAATAGATTTAAGGGACTAGATCTGATAGAGTGTCTGGTGAACTATGTATGGAGGTTCGTGACATTATACAGGAGACAGGGAGCAAGACCATTCCCAAGAAAAAGAAATGCAAAAAAGCAAAATGGCTCTCTGAGGCGGCCTTACTAATAGCTGTGAAAAGAATAGAAATGAAAAGCAAAGGAGAAAAGGAAAGATATACCCATTTGAAGGCAGTTTCAAAGAATAGCAAGGAGAGATAAGAAAGCCTTCCTCAGTGATCAGTGCAAAGAAATAGAGGAAAACAAGAGAATGGGAAAGACTAGAGTTCTCTTCAAGAAAACTAGATATACCAAGAAAACATTTCATGCAAAGATGGGCTCAATAAAGGACAGAAATGGTATGGACCTAACAGAAGCAGAAGATATTAAGAAGAGATGGCAAGAATACAAAGAAAAACTGTACAAAAACCATCTTCATGACCCAGATCATCAAGATAGTGTGATCACTCACCTAGAGCCAGACATCCTGAAATGTGAAGTCAAGTGGGCCTTAGGATACATCACTACAAATCAAGCTAGTGGAGGTCATGGAATTCCAGTTGAGATATTTCAAGTCCTAAAAGATGATTCTTTGAAAGTGCTGAACACAATATTTCAGCAAATTTAGAAAACTCAACATTGGCCACAGGACTGGAAAAGATCTGTTTTCATTCCAATCCCAAAGAAAGACAATTCCAAAGAATGCTCAAATTACCACACAATTGCACTCATTTCTCACACTAGTAAAGTAATGCTCAAAATTCTCCAAGCCAGGCTTCAGTAATAAGTGCACTGTGAAATTGCAGATGTTCAAGCTAGTTTTAGAAAAGGTGGAGGAACCAGAGATCAAATGCCAACATCTGTTGGATCATCGAAAAAGGAAGAGAGTTCCAGAAAAACATCTATTTCTGCTTTATTGACTATACCAAAGCTTTTGACTGTGTGGATCACAATAAACTGTGGAAAATTCTGAAAGAGATGGGAATACCAGACCACCTGACCTGCCTCTTGAGAAACCTGTGTACAGGTCAGGAAGCAACAGTTAGAACTGTACATGGAACAGACGTTCCAAATAGGAAAAGGAGTACATCAAGGCTGTATATTGTCACCCTGCTTATTTAACTTCTATGCAGAGTACATCATGAGAAACGCTGGGCTGGAGGGAGCACAAGCTGGAATCAAGATTTCCAGGAGAAATAGAAGTAACCTCAGATATGCAGATGACACCACCTTTATGGCAGAAAGTGAAGAAGAGCTAAAGAGTCTCTTGATGAAAGTGAAAGAGGAGAGTGAAAAAGTTGGCTTAAAGCTCAACATGCAGAAAACGAAGATCATGGCATCCGGTCCCATCACTTCATGGCAAATAGATGGGGAAACAGTGGAAACAGTGTCAGACTTTATTTTTCTGGGCTCCAAGATCACTGCAGATGGTGACTGCAGCCATGAAATTAAAAGACCTTTTCTCCTTCGAAGGAAAGTTATGACCAATCTAGAAAGCATATTAAAAAGCAAAGCCATTACTTGGTCAGCAAAGGTCCGTCTAGTCAAGGCTTTGTTTTCCCAGTAGTCATGTATGGATGTGAGAGTTGGACTCTAAAAAAAGCTGAGCACCGAAGAACTGATGCTTTTGAACTGTGGTGTTGGAGAAGACTCTTGAGAGTCCCTTGGACTGCAAGGAGATCCAACCAGTCCATCCTAAAGGAGATCAGTCCTGGGTGTTCATTGGAAGGACTGATGTTGAAACTGAAACTCCAATACTTTGGCCACCTGATGCGAAAAGCTGACTCATTGGAATAGACCCTGATGCTGGCAAAGATTGAAGGTGGGAGGAAAAGGGGATGACAGAGGATGAGATGGGGTGCATGGTATCACCATCTCAATGGACACGAGGTTGGGTTAACTTCGGAAGTTGGTGATGGACAGGGAGGCCTGGTGTTCTGTAGTCCATGGGGTGGCAAAGAGTCGGACACGACTGAGCAACTGAACTGAACTGAATAATTATCTATAAGGGATAATAATCTGAAAAGCATATATAACCCCACTTTCTGCTCATTTGCATTTGTGTGAAATAGTTTTTTCCATATTTTCACTTTCAGTCTGTGTGCTACTTTAGCTGTGAACTAAGTCTCTTGTGGGGCAGAGGTTAAAGCGACTGCCTGTAATGTGGGAAACCTTGGTTTGATCCCTGGGTCAGGAAGATCCCCTGGAGAAGGAAATGGCAACCCACTCCAGTATTCTTGCCTGGAGAATCCCATGGACGGAGGAGCTTGGTGGGCTACAGTCCACGGGTCACAGAGTCAGACACGACTGAGCGACTTCACTTTTACTTTCACTTTCAAGTCTCTTGTAAGGAGATTATAGGTGGGTCTTGTTTTTTCATCTTATCAGTCATCCTACATATTTTGACTGATGCTCTTCGTCCATTGACATTTAAAGTAATTATTGATAGGTATGCTCTTATTGCCATTTTATTATTTGTTTTCCAGTTGTTTTTATATTTCCTCTTATTTATTTCTTTTTCTTTTTGCTTCTTCCCTTGTGGTTTACTGTTTTTAGTATTATGCTTATAGAGGTTTGTGTGTGTGTGTATGTATTGTATTTAGGTTTTGTATTTGCATTTAGTTTTTGTATAATTTTTTATTTGTGTTGGTTGACATGTTATAGTTAGATCTATAACTATAGGTTGATCTATAGCTATATCTACTTGTTTTAAGCTGGTAGTCATTTAAGTTCAAACACATTCTAAAAAATCTAGATTTTTTACTCTCTTCCCTCATATTTTGCATTTTTATGTCATTTTATATTCTCATACTAACTATTTAGTGTATAGCTGCTTTTACAACTTTTTATCTTTTAACCATGAAGGTTAACTGCTGCTACTGCTAAGTCGCTTCAGTCGTGTCCAATTCTGTGCGACCCCATAGACGGCAGCCCACCAGGCTCCCCCATCCCTGGGATTTTCCAGGCAAGAATACTGGAGTGGGTTGCCATTTCCTTCTCCAATGCATGAAATTGAAAAGTGAAAGTGAAGTCGCTCAGTCATGTCCGACTCTTAGCGACCCCATGGACTGCAGCCTACCAGGGTCCTCCATCCATGGGATTTTCCAGGCAAGAGTACTGGAGTGGGATGCCATTGCCTTCTCTGATGAAGGTTAAAAGATAGCTTATTTAAGTGATAACTCTTATCCCTTACTATATATTTGCATTTCCTAGTGAGATTTTTCCTTTCCTATAGATTCTTCTTTTCCACTTAGAGAAGACCTTTTAACTTTTCTTTCAAGGTAAGTTTAGTATTGAACTCTTTTACCTGTTGCTTACCTGAGAGGTTGTTTATCTCTCTTTTGATTCTATATGACAACTTTGCTGGGTAGTATATCCTAGGTTGCAGATTTTTCCCTTTCAGCATTTGACTGTTTCATGCCACTCTCCTCTGACCTGCAAACTTTCTGCAGAAGTATAAGCTGAAAGCCATGGAGGTTCCCTAGCATGTGGCTCTTTATTTATTTATTTTTTTTCCTGCTGCCTTTAGAACTCTCTCTTTATCTTTGACTTTCACCATTTTAATTAGGATATGTCTTGGTGTGGATGTGTTTGGGTTTATCTTGTTTGCAACACTTGGTACACCCGCATTTGAATTTTTTTTTCCTTCTTCAGATTTGGGAAGTTTTCAGTCCTAATTTCATCAAATATATTTTCAATCCCCTTTCCCTCTTTTTTCCTTTCAGGTCCCCAATAACATGAATGTTGGTATACTTGATGCTATTCCAAAGATAACTTGTCCAATGCACAGCTATAACACAGAATAAGCAGGGCTGGGAACATTCACTCAGTTCTGGCTGCACTGCACCAGGGTGGTCAGAGAGATCAGGCAGCAATCAGAACAGCCTTCAATCCACCCTCTCCACTGCGCCTGGGGACAAGCCAGCCTGCTTGCTCCTCTTGAGTGGAGTCCAACCTTCCCACAAGCCCTCCCATTAGTTCCAGAGTCCCTCCAACCAGGCAAGGAGACTCAGCTTCCCTTTATAGGATCATAGGGCCAGGATGCCCAAAAAGTGGCTTGAATCATTCACTCCCCATAGCAAATCTCCACTCATGTAATCTCTCTTTTTTTCTGAGTGCCCCCACCCCGACAGGTCTCATCCTGTTCAATTCTTTTCCTTTCCCACACAATTCTGTGTGTATCTGTCTTACAGCCTTGGTTTTACAGGTTTCTTTCTGCCAGTTTCCAGGTAGTTTTCAGTGAGGATTACTCCAGATGTAGATGTATTTTTGATGCGTTCATAAAGAGAGGTTAGTTCCATATCCTCCTACTGCACTGTCTTGATTGACATTATTTGCTACCACCTTTGCTTTGTCAAGATCTTACCATATTGCTTAAAGAGGCTCTTTAAACTTTACAATTATTTTTTATGTTTCACATTAGTCTAGTCCAATGACACTTTTTAAAGTTTTGTTATTAGCATTTCAGTCTCATTTTAGTTCAAAACCTCTTTTTTTTATCCCATATCCATAAATCCCTTCCATTCCAGGCTATAGTGAGCCATGGAATTTTTCTGCTTTGGAGTATAACTTTCTCTATCATCCTCTTAGCTTTTCTCCTGCCTTTTCTCTTACTCTTGTGAGGAATATGCCAAAAGTGGCCATTGTTTTATGGGGGTAAGTTTTATCTCCTCTGTTTTTTAAATTACTTCCCGTTTCATGACATGTATTTATTTCTACACTTGTCTATTATCTTTCTAATTGAATGAAAAGCAGAGCCTTTATTTATCTGGTTTACTACTCTATACTTTTGTCAGTGCAGTTCTTGACAAATTGTAGGTACTTAGTAAATATTTTGTTGAGTGAATGACAGCCTGCTCATGTAGCTCAGTCTGTGGATTTTGTTTGTATAGGAGGCTAAGGGATCCAGTCCTTCAAAGATTTCTTGATCCTCTTGAAAGATGTAGTTAGAGGTTCTGTCCAGCCACCAGATGGAGATATTGTGTCTACAGTCCCCTATTTTGTGTGCCTTTCCCCCATAATCTGAATATTTCTGGTAAGCCTTCAGGGTGTTAACTTTATCTTCCCTTTGCATCCCTAAATTAATACCTGTGGACATAGGGTGGAGCCATCTTCCCAAGAAGACTTGAGTGGGATGAGGAAGGCACTGCATCCTCTCTTCAAGGGTCTTCCTTTTGTTGTGGCACTTCCCCAAATCTCCATGTCTTTTTCTCAACAATTACCCTGCTACAAAATGTGAGGACAGTCTTTGTTTTCTACTGGCACCTGCAAAATTGATAAGCTAGGTTCTTGGCGGCTCCCTGGCACTCTTCTCCATAGGACAGTTATCATTTCCTGAAGTTTGCTCTTCTTAAGAAGGTGATATGAACTCTACTGTTCCCAACTTGTTTTTATTTTAGTTTGTTATTGTATAAACTAAGGGAAAGGGGCTTGGTATACTGATTTTTTTAAAAAATTATTCTTTGGAGTATTTTCATTCTGATATCCCCCCTCAGTAACTCTTGGAAAGCAGGAAAAGATTAAAAGTAATTTATAACTTTATAATCAATTGGAGAAAAACATAGGCAAAAAATATGATAATAAGAATGAATCATTTTGTTTTCTACCTTGCTAGTGTGTACTAGTTCTATAGAGCTCATGTATACTCTCCCTTTACTGCTTCTGAAGTTTCTCTAAGAATTCCAATGAGATGCAGAGACCCAGGTCATAGACTTATCACCAAATCTTACTTTTTCAGGTTTTAAAATTCAAAGGTTGAATAAACCCTATGTCCTGAAAAAATATTTCCCCCACCTACCACCCTTTTCAGTAGAACCAGAACTTTTGTAAAGGTCTGTTTCTTACTCAGATGAAGGCCCTAATTACCATAGTCCCTAAACGGAATCCCTTCATTTACTAAATAAACCTAGATAGGGTCCCACACTTGAAGACACTAGACAAAAAAATGGGTTAATCCTTCAAATCTGGCAGTGATTTTTAAAGACAATCCACAGGCCTGCAAATACTAGCTACAATATAAACTTCTGCTGCTAAGTCGCTTCAGTCGTGTCCGACTCTGTGCGACCCCATAGATGGCTCTCCTGCCCCTGGGATTCTCCAGGCAAGAACACTGGAGTGGGTTGCCATTTCCTTCTCCAATGCATGAAAGTGAAAAGTGAAAGTGAAGTCACTCAGTCGTGCCCGACTCTTAGCGACCCCATGGACTGCAGCCTATCAGGCTCCTCTGCCCATGGGATTTTCCAGGCAAGAGTACTGGAGTGGGGTGCCATTACTACCCACAAATTCAAAGACTAGCAAGCCATTCACCCAAACCACTCCAGTTCAGTTCAGTTCAGTCACTCAGTCGTGTCCGACTCTGCGACCCCATGAACTGCAGCATGCCAGGCCTCACTGTTCATCACCAACTCCCAGAGTCCACCCAAACCCATGTCCATTGTGTCAGTGATGCCATTCAACCATCTCATCCTCTGTTGTCCCCTTCTCCTCCTGCCCTCCATCTTTCCTAGCATCAGGGTCTTTTCCAATGAGTCAGCTCTTCACATCAGGTGGCCAAAGTATTGGAGTTTCACCTTCAACATCAGTCCCTCCAATGAACACCCAGGACTGATTTCCTGTAGGATGGACTGGTTGGATCTCCTTGCAGTCCAAGGGACTCGCAAGAGTCTTCTCCAGTGCCACAGTTCAAAAGCATCAATTCTTTGGCGTTCAGCTTTCTTTAGAATCCAACATCCACATCCATACATACATGACTACTGGAAAACCCATAGCCTTGACTTAGATGGACCTTTGTTGGCAAAGTAATGTCTCTGCTTTTAATGTGCTGTCTAGGTTGGTCACAACTTCCTTTCCAAGGAGCAAGTGTCTTTTAATTTCATGGCTTCAATCACTATCCACAGTGATTTGGGAGCCCAGAAAAATAAAGTTTGACACTGTTTCCACTGTTTCCCTATCTATTTCCCATGAAGTGATGGGACCAGATGCCATGATCTTAGTTTTCTGAATGTTGAGCTTTAAGCCAACTTTTTCACTCTCCTCTTTCACTTAAATCATGAGGCTCTTTAGTTCTTCTTCTCTTTCTGCCATAAGGGTGGTGTCATTTGCATTTCTGAGGTTATTGATATTTCTCCCACCAATCCTGATTCCAGCTTGTGCTTCCTCTAGCCCAGCATTTCTCATGATGTACTCTGCATATAAGTTAAATAAGCAGGGTGACAATATACAGCCTTGACGTACTCCTTTTCCTATTTGGAACCAGTCTGTTGTTCCATGTCCAGTTCTAACTGTCGCTTCCTGACCTGTATACAGGTTTCTCAAGAGGCAGGTCAGGTGGTCTGGTATTCCTATCTCTTGAAGAATTTCCCACAGTTTATTGTGATCCACACAGTCAAAGGCTTTGGCATAGTCAATAAAGCAATATAGATGTTTTTCTGGAACTCTCTTGCTTTTTCGATGATCTAGTGGATGTTGGCAATTTGATCTCTGGTTCCTCTGCCTTTTCTAAAACCAGCTTGAAGATCTGGAAGTTCATGGTTCACGTATTGCTGAAGCCTGGCTTGGAGAATTTTGAGCATTATTTTACTAGCGTGTGGAATGAGTGCAATTGTGTAGTAGTATGAGCATTCTTTGGCATTGCCTTTCTTTGGGATTGAAATGAAAACTGATCTTTTCCAGTCCTGTGGCCACTGCTGAGTTTTCCAAATTTGCTGGCATATTGAGTGCAGCACTTTCACAGCATCATCTTCCAGGATTTGAAATAGCTCAACTGGAATTCCATCACCTCCACTAGCTTTGTTCGCAGTGATGCTTCCTAAGGCCCACTTGACTTCACATTCCAGGATGTCTGGCTCTAGGTGAATGTCAGTGATCACACCTTCATGATTATCTGGGTCATGAAGATCTTTTTTGTACAGTTCTTCTGTGTATTCCTGCCACCTCTTCTAAATATCTTCTGCTTCTATTAGGTCCATACTATTTCTGTCCTTTATTAAGCCCATTTTTGCATGAAATGTTCCCTTGGTATCCCTAATTTTCTTGAAGAGATCTCTAGTCTTTCCCATTCTGTTGTTTTCCTTTATTTCTTTGCATTGATTGCTGAGGACGGCCTTCTTATCTCTCCTTGCTATTCTTTGGAACTCTGCATTCAAATGGGTATATCTTTCCTTTTCTCCTTTGCTTTTTGCTTCTCTTCTTTTCACAGCTATTTGTAAGGCCTCCTCAGACAGCCATTCTGCAAACCACTCCAAGACATGCTTTCTCCCTATTCTACCTTGTATGTTGATTTCTTGAGATTGCCATGCTAATATGTCATGCAATGGATTTGCAAGAGATAATTTGGTTCCTTGTCAGTCCAGATTGTGATCCAGTTAAAATATAAAGACACAAAACTTTTGGCTGCCAATATAGCAATAGTTGATTTAGTTAAGATCATCAGTGGAAGCTACAACCAATGCATCACACTGTTGGACAGGATCAAAACTATCTACATATATATTGCATATTAATTACAAAAGAAAAAGTGGTTTCTTTATTTTGGCAAAATTATACTAATCAAGTTAACATAACCTTGAATGGAACAAACTGACAATATGTGCCTTCTGATCTAGTATCCCTGATAAAGATATAAAACCTAAGTCTAATCATGAGAAAACCATGAGACAGCCCAAGTTCAGAGGGCACTCATAAAAATACTGAACTGTACTGTTCAATAATGTGAGTGTCATGAAAGCCAAAGAATTGCTGAGCAACTGTTTCAGACTAAAGGGGACAAAAGACACAAATTCATTGTGAATCTAGGATTAGAACATAGATCAGGAAAACAATTTTTATAAAGGAGATTTCTGGAGCAATTGATAAAATTTGAATATGGACTGTGTATTAGGTAACAGTATTAAGTCAGTGCTAAATTCCTTGAATTTTGTAACTGTACTGTGATTATCTAGGAGAATGTCTTTGTTCTAGGTATGCATATACTGAAGTATTTAGGAGTGATGGTTCATTAACTTACAAATGGTTATGAAAAAAATCGCAATTACATTAATATGCACATATTTATTAAGAGAGAGGAATTATAGATGCAAAATGTTAACAATTATTGAATCTAGATGAAACATATAAAGGTATTCATTACCTTATTTTTGAACTTCCTGTACTTCAAAATTTTTCAAAATAAAATCTAAATTATAAGTTGAAGGCACATAAAAAATAAAAAGCAAATCTAAAAATTATGTACAACAGTCACGTTAAGGACCTAATATCAGCTTTATCACTAGTAATACTAGATTAGAGAACATGAAGAGTAAAAGAAAAGAAAATCTGCCTCCTACTCCTTCCTGAAGTGATTTATCAGAGACAGAGCAGCTGGAGAAGTCTAGGCATTTCCCAGACTCCCTCAACATCTCCTCCCACACTGAGAAACATATGCTTCTCTAATGAATTTAACCACGTAGAGTATATACTGCTGCTGCTGCTGCTAAGTCACTTCAGTCGTGTCCGACTCGGTGCGACCCCATAGATGGCAGCCCACCAGGCTCTCCTGCCCCTTGGATTCTCCAGGCAAGAACACTGGAGTGGGTTGCCATTTTCTTCTCCAATGCATGAAAGTGAAAAGTGAAAGTGAAGTCGTTCAGTCATGTCCGACTCTCAGCAACCCCATGGACTGCAGCCTACCAGGCTCCTCCGTCCATGGAATTTTCCAGGCAAGAGTACTGGACTGGGGTGCCATTGCCTTCTCCAAATTTTTATTCCTAGAGTTCCTATTTTTGAAAAGTCTGTTCATTCTTTATATTTTGGGTATACTCATATAATTTCATACTTTATTACATCATATTATGTAAAACATTTTTATACATAGTTTCTCTGCATCCTGTATTTGCCAATTCTAATACTGTCCGTCTTTTGGTACTTACATGTTTTGTGTGCTGTTTATGTTGAGAAGCATTCCCAATGACCACTTGAAAACCTTGCTTGGCGATTTTTTTTTCTGAAGTCATGCTTATTTTCATCTTTCAGAGTCCTATTCTGAGCCAATTCTAAGCAAATTTCAAAATTGTTGTCACCCAGATGATTCCCTTTACAGGGCTAATCTCACACTTTTCAGTTATTTTGGCTCTGAGCAGGTGTCTCAGACTCAGCCTTTCCTCTGTTTGCTTTTTTGAAAATTGATATCCCCTTGACTTTGATGCTATAGGAATCTGGCTGGCTTTAAGGAAATTCTCACTGCCTGTTGGCCCAGACAGCGTCTCTGCCACTCTGGTTTAGTAACTCTCACTCAGCCTCTCCAGCCATTGCTCCAAACCTCTGGAGCATTGACTTCATTCCACACTGGTCCAGCTTCCAAGTATTCCCAGCTCAGCTCCTGGCCATAAATATCCAGGCTCTGTCCCCTAGAAAATCTAGGCTTGTTTTATCACTGTCATTTTTAAGTGATTGCTGACTTTGGTGATGTTCCCTCAAAGTGGTACATCTCCTTGTCTGTTACCTAAATTCAGCTCATCTTTACTTTGTTCTCTCTTTGTGAGCATCCTGTGTGCCCTAGGTTGTAAGAGTGTTCCTTTCAGAATGTTTGTGAATTTCTTCTGACAGATTACTGATGCCTAGGGGTGACATTTTTTTCCCCAATGCACATTGCCAAGTGGATGACCTGGAAAGCATGTTCTGCTGTTGGTAGAGTTGTTCTAGTTCTTTTTCCATAAATAGGTGAGGTTTAAAAGCTTCCAGCCTCATGCAGGAGGTTAGTTTTAGCCTTCCTTCTCATGTAAAGAGGTTCTGTTTTCTCTCCCCTATCCCACAGCTGGGACTAATGTTTATCAGCTGTCGATAAACAGCTGATGAACAGCTATTCTTTTGCCTTAAGTTTTCTCTAAGTTCTGACACCTGAGGATATCTCATTTTTTTCCTCAGAATTTCACTTATCCACATATTCAGTGTGTTTGTTCAGTGAGTGGGGAGAAGAAGTAGGTTCCATGGTTCATTTTATTTCAAGTCCCCATTTTCCAGGTTTTTCTCATGATACCTCCTCCTTTACTGCCATCAATTGGCTTGACAGAGGGAACATCCCTGATGTTCTAGTAGCTAAGACTGCCTGCTCCCAATGCAGGAGGCCTGGGTTCAATTCCTAATCAGGAAACTATTTCCCATATGAAGCAATTATAAATCCAGAGCAGCCAAATAAATAAAGTGGCTTGACAGTTTGGTAGGATTTACTTTACTCTCAAGCCAACGAGACCCACTCCAGTGTTCTTGCCTGAAGAATCCCAGGGACAGGGGAGCCTGGTGGACTGCTGTCTATTGGGTCGCACAGAGTCGGACACGACAGAAATGACTTAGAAGCAGCAGCAGCAAGCCAATGAGTAGGCTTAGAAACATCTATAACTCTGGGTAAGGTGGTCAGTTTGGAACTGGGTCACATTCACTCAATACAGGTCAGCAATGAGAAAAGATATTTCTAACATACTTGATAAAAGTTAGATACAAGATGGTAGTTTAGTAATATTATAGACTGCAACATATATTTCAATTTTAGATTAAATTGGGCTTAAATGTGTTTAAAAATCACTTCAAATAATATAAATGATTTATTACAAAAATATAATATTTCTTTACTTTGGACAAAAGAGGCATTTATCTGGACACTTGAAAGCCATCTCCAGAGAGGCTTTGCCTATTATCTTCATTTATCCTCCATTATATAATGCAGCTTAATTGTCTTCATACCATGTATCAGTATCTGAGGTTGTCAAGTTTATTTGATTACTTATATTGTCTCCTGCATAAAATTTAATTTCCGTATAAAAAACTTCATGCGTCTTATTAACCACTATATTTCCAGTGTCTAAAACAGTATATGACACACATCAGATACTCAATATTAATTGAATATGTCCCAGCCACAATTCAGAATTTTCCCGCTTAAACTTGTCCCAATAACTGGTGCATGCCTTCAAAAAGAAAAGATCATATGTATTAATACCTCTTTCAGAAGTATCAGTTCAATTCAGTCATTCAGTCATGTCTGACTCTATGCGACCCCATGGACTGCAGCACGCCAGGCCCCCCTGTCCATCACCAACTCCCAGAGTTTACTCAAACTCATGACCACTGAGATGGTAATGCCATCTAACCATCTCATCCTCTGTCGTCCCCTTCTCCTCATGCCCTCAATCTTTCCCTTGTCAGGGCCTTTTCCAATGAGTCAGCTCTTCACACAGGTAGCCAAACTATTGGAGTTGCAGCTTCAACATCAGTCCTTCCAATAAATATTCACTGATTTCCTTTAGGATGGACTGGTTGGATCTCCTACAGTCCAAGGGACTCTTAAAGAGCCTTCTCCAACACCACAGTTCAAAAGCATCAATTCTTCGGTGCTCAGCTTTCTTTATAGTCCAACTTTCATATCCATACATGACTACTGAAAAAAACATATCCTTGACTAGATGGACCTTGTTGGCAAAGTAATGCCTCTGCTTTTGAATATGCTATCTAGGTTGGTCATAACTTTCCTTCCAAGGAGTAAGCATCTTTTAAGTTCATGGCTGCAGTGACCATCTGCAGTGATTTTGAAGATTTTGAAGCCCCCAAAATAAAGTCAGCCACTGTCTCCACTGTTTCCCCATCTATTTGCCATGAAGTGATGGGACCAGATGCCATGATCTTCATTTTTTGAATGTTGAGTTTAAGCCAGCATTTTCACTCTCCTCTTTCACTTTCATCAAGAGGCTCTTCAGTTCTTCACTTTCTGCCCTATGGGTGGTGTCATCTGCATATCTGAGGTTATTGATATTTCTCCTGGCAATCTTGATTCTAGCTTGTGCTTCATCCAGCCCAGAGGTTCTCATGATGTACTCTACATATAAGTTAAATAAGCAGAGTGACAATATACAGCCTTGATGTACTCCTTTTCCTATTTGGAACCAGTCTGTTGTTCTATGTCCAGTTCTAACTGTTTCTTCCTGACCTGCATATAGATTTCTCAAAAGACAGCTTAGGTGGTCTCCCATCTCTTGAAGAATTTTCCACAATTTATTATGATCTACACAGTCAAAGGCTTTGGCATAGTCAATAAAGCAGAAATAGATGTTTTTCTGGAACTCTCTTGCTTTTTTGATGATCCAGTGGATGTTGGCAATTTGATCTCTGGATGCTCTGCCTTTTCTAAAACCAACTTGAATATCTGGAAGTTCACGGTTCACGTATTGCTGAAGCCTGGCTTGGAAAATTTTGAGCATTACTTTACTGGCATGTGAGATGAGCGCAACTGTGTGGTACTTTGAGCATGCTTTGGCATTGCCTTTCTTTGTGATTGAAATGAAAACTGACCTTTTCCAGTCCTGTGGCCCACTGCTGACTTTTCCAAATTTGCTGGCATATTGAGTGCAGTATTTTCACAGCATCATCTTTTAGGATTTGAAATAGCTCAACTGGAATTCTATCAGCTCCACTAGCTTTGTTCACAGTGATGCTTCCTAAGGCCCACTTGACTTCACATTCCAGGATGTCTGGCTCAAGGTGAGTGATCACACCATCTTGATTATCCAGGTCATAAAGATCTTTTTTGTACAGTTCTGTGTATTCTTGCCAGCTCTTCATAATATCTTATTCTTCTGTTACGTCCATGCCATTTCTGTCCTTTATTGAGCCCATCTTTGCATGAAATGTTCCCTTGGTGTATCTAATTTTTTTGAAGAGATCTCTAGTCTTTCCCATTCTATTGTTTTCCTCTATTTCTTTGCACTGATCACTGAGGAAGGCTTTCTTATCTCTCCTTGTTATTCTTTTAAACTCTTCATTCAAATGGGTATCTCTCTCCTTTTCTCCTTTGCTTTTTGCTCATCTTCTTTTCTCAGCTATTTGTAAGGCCTCCCCAGACAGCCATTTTGCTTTTTTGCATTTCTTTTTCTTGGGGATGGTCTTGATCCCTGTCTCCTGTACAATGTCATGAACCTCTGCCCATAGTTTATCAGGTATTCTGTCTATCAGATCAAATCCCTTAAATCTATTTCTCACTTCCTCTGTATAGTCATAGGGGATTTGATTTAGGTCATACCTGAATGGTCTAGTGGTTTCCCCCACTTTCTTAAATTTAAGTCTCAATTTGGCAATAGGAATTCATGATCTGAGCCTCAGTCAGCTCCCAGTCTTGTTTTTGCTGACTGTATAGAGCTTCTCCATCTTTGGCTGCAAAGAATATAATCAATCTGATTTCAGTGTTGGGCATCTGGTGATATTCATATGTAGACTCTTCTCTTGTGTTGTTGGAATAGGGTGTTTGCTATGACCAGTGAATTCTCTTGGCAAAACTCTATTAGCCTTTGCCCTGCTTCATTCTGCACTCTAAGGCCAAATTTGCCTGTTATTCCAGGTGTTTCTTGATTTCCTACTTTTGCATTCCAGCCCCCTATAATGAAAAAGGACATCTTTTGGGGGTGTTAGTTCTAAAAGGTCTTGTGGGTCTTCATAGAACCATTCAACTTCAGCTTCTTCAGCATTACTGTTCGGGGCATAGACTTGGATTACTGTGATATTGAATGGCTAGCCTTGGAAATGAACAGAGATCAGCTGTTATTTTTGAGATTGTATCCACTACTGCATTTCGAACTCTTTTGCTGACTATGATGGCTACTCCTTTTCTTCTAAGGGATTCCTGCCCACAGAAGTAGATATAATGGTCATCTGAGTTAAATTCACCCATTCAAGTCCATCGTAGTTTGCTGATTCTTAAAATGTCAACGTTCACTCTTGCCATCTCCTGTTGGACCACTTCCAATTTGCCTTGATTCATAGACCTGGCATTCCAGGTTCCTATGCAGTAGCGCTCTTTACAGCATCAGACCTTGCTTCCATCACCAGTCACATCCACAACTGGGTGTTGTTGTTGCTTTGGCTCCATCTCTTCATTCGTTCTGAAGTTATTTCTCCACTGATCTCCAGTAGCTTATTGGGCACCTATCAACCTGTGGAGTTCATCTTTCAGTGTCCTGTCTTTCCTTCAGAAGTATAAGTTTGCTTTTTCTCCAAAAAGGCACTCAAAAAAAAAAAAAAAAGAAAGAAAGTCTACTTGATCTCATTGGCCTGTATCAGAACATGTAACCACTCTTGAGTCAATTATGTGGGCTAGAATTATGATTTTTCACTAATTGACTTAAGCCAAGCAAGACTCATTCATATTGCTGAGGGTATGAAGAATCCACTCAAGTCAATTTTCTAAGGATATGAAAAGATAATTCCTCCAAGAAATATTCTGGTGCAATTGCCATGAAAATAAGTGATATACACACTACTATCTCCTACAACTGTCCACTGTACCACCCAACCTTTAAGACAAGATCTTAGCAGTTTTAGTCCAGGAAGTTCAGTTGAGTCATATAGGGCATTAACGAATTAACATAGGAAACAATTAACAAATTAAGTTCCCAAAAGTCTAAAATTGGAATAAAATCTCCAACTCCTAGCCTATTATTTAATTCTTATTTACTTTAATTAGTATTATTTAATTTCTTGGTACCTATTCATTCACACTTATTCATCAGCAAATGTTTATTGATCATCTACTATGTGCCAGACAAAGGCTGTATCAGGTCTTGAGGCTAGAGCAGTAAATTATACAAACAAGTTCTTGATTCTAATGGAGTTTATATATTATTGTGAAAGACAATGATAAATCAAGGACTAAGTGCTTATGTGATATAAAGTCAGGAGAAGGCAATGGCACCCCACTCCAGTACTCTTGCCTGGAAAATCCCATAGATGGAGGAGCCTGGTAGGCTGCAGTCCATGGGGTCGCTAAGAGTCGGACACGACTGAACGACTTCACTTTCACTTTTTCACTTTCATGCATTGGAGAAGGAAATGGCAACCCACTCCAGTGTTCTTGCCTGGAGAATCCCAGGGGCAGGAGAGCCTGGTGGGCTGCCATCTATGGGGTTGCACAGAGTTGGACACGACTGAAGCGACTTAGCAGCAGCAGCAGTAGCAGTATGTGTGTATGCTCAGTCACTTCAGTCGTTTCTGACTCTTTGCGACCTCGTGGACTATAACCTTCCAGGCTCCTCTGTCCACAGGATTATTCAGGCCTGAATACTGGAGTGGGTTGCTATTTCCTCCTCCAATAAAGTCAGTAGAAATAAATAAATAAATAAGGCAGAGTAAATGAATAGAGAATGACAAGTACTGATATCTTATGAAAGGTGGTTGGAGAAAGGCCAACTAAGAAGATGATGTGCACTTAAGCAGAGATCTGTGTGAAATAAGAGAGAGAGATATGAGGATGTCTAATGGAAGAGAATTGCAGGCAGAGGGACAGCAAATAGTTTGTGGAACAGCCAAGGGATAATATATTAATAATATGATAAAACAAACAGAGGTTGTGTAGTCTTGGACAAATTAATCAATCTCTTCTAATTGTTGGGTCCCCCTTTTGTAACTAGGAGAGAGCTTACTTTGTAATATGGATAAAAGAGGACTATGCATAAAAAAGAGCTTCCCTGACAACTCGGTTGGTAATCTGCCTGCAATGCAGGAGACCCTGGTTCAATTCCTGGGCCAGGAAGATCTGTTGGAGAAGGGATAGGCTACCCACTCCAATACTCTTGGGCTTCCCTTGTGGCTCAGCTGGTAAAAAATCCACCTGCAATGCAGGAGACCTGGGTTTGATCCCTGGGTTGGGAAAATCCCCTGGAGAAGGGAAAGGCTACCACTCCAGTATTCTCGCCTAGAGAATTCCATGGAATGTATAGGCCATGAGGTCGCAAAGAGTCAAACATGATTGAGTGACTTTCACTTTCACGCATAAAAAGCCTCTGACACACAGTAGGTGTTTCTCCCTTCATCTTTCTCATAGGTTCAGTCCTCACCCAAGTCATCTTAGGATACTAACTACACACATGCTCAGTTTCCCTTTATGAACACTTTCAGTTTGAGGGCAACTGATGCTTCGAACTGTTCTCTATCCAAACCCTGTGGTTTTGTAACTCTTTTGTTCATGATCCTGTTACACTAACCACAATCCACAAAGGAAACTGCAACATGCTA
Source organism: Bos mutus (assembly GCF_027580195.1). Lineage (NCBI taxonomy): Eukaryota > Metazoa > Chordata > Mammalia > Artiodactyla > Bovidae > Bos > Bos mutus. Next base: position 94,232,829 of record NC_091621.1, read on the forward strand.
CCAGGAGACTCAATTCTTAGGCAGGTTGGTAAGAAGTCCAGGGTCCCGGAGGAGGAGAAAGGGGTCTGGAATTCTCAAGGAGGAAGAAAGGACAAATGTTTTTTTCTACATTCCTTGGTAAGGATTATATAACAATAATGTATCCTGCTTGAGGACATGTTTCTTCATCCTGAAAACCTTCTGACTAATTCTTCTATCTTAAAATGTATATTATGGGAGCTAGTAAGATCTTTACAACCTTGAGACATTCTTTTGATTTATTATAATAATCAATTAAAACATATATAATTCCCTTGCTAAGACTAGGAAGGGGGGCACTCTCTGTCCCCCTTCTGATGTCTGTGTCAGAAGCTTTCTCTGTCCCTTTTCACACTTTAATAAAACTCTGCTACACAAAAGCTCTTGAGTGATCAAGCCTGGTCCCTGCTACCACAGCTAAATCTTGCACGAATTCAACACCATTCCCTGTAAGCTATCACTACCTTCTTCATGTGGGTGTTTTGTTGTGTTGTTTTAATCTAAGTGGGTTGTGTGAGTGTTTGATCATGTGAGTCAAAGATTCCAACCAGAATATAAACATCAATAAAAATCTAGTTCTTGGTCAAAAGAAGGCAGTGTCAATTGGTATAAGGCAGACTGTATGATAAACCCTTGTAAATTATTAAAAACCATACTCCAATAATGTTTCCAAATGCATTAGAATAATGTTTTCTGTTTGGTTCCTATGTTGCAAGCTTTCTCTAAATAGCCAAGTCTCACTTTTTGCATAAATTATATATATATATGTGTGTGTGTAGATAAAAAAAAAAACAATTAATCTAAGAATATTTATTTGACTAGGCTTCCTGAATAGTCATTGGAAGGATTGATGTTGAAGCTGAAGCTCCAATACTTTGGCCTCCTGATGCGAAGAACTGACTCCTTACCTGATGCTGGGAAAGATTAAAGCAGGAAGAGAAGGGGATGGTAGAGGATGAGATGGTTGGATGGCATCCCTGACTGGATACACATGAGTTTGAGCAAGCTCCAGGGGTTGGTGATGGACAGGGAAGCCTGGCGTGCTGCCATCCAAAGCGTTGCAGAGTCAGACACAATTGTGTGACTGAACCGAACTGAACTGATGGCATTGGTTTTCAAACTCAGCTTCACACAATCATTTCAAGCTATGAAATGTGGGAGCAGAAGCATATGTGAGCTGAGATGTGAGCTTTGTGCTTTCACTATTTCAACTGGAACTTTGGTTTTTATCTATTTTACATACTTGGTAAGATGTTATTTAAATGAAGAGTTCTGCTAATTAAAAAAAAAAAAGCACAGAAGATGCTTGGATATCAAAACAAAGCCAAAGTGAGATACACTTAACAAATTATGCCCTATCATCAGGCTTCCCAGATGGAGCAGTGATGAAGAATCTGCCTGCCAATGCAGGTGACACAGGAGATGTCAGTCTGATCCCTGGGCTGGGAAGATCCCTTGGAGTAGGAAATAGCAACCCATTTCAATATTTTTGTCTGGATAATCAGTAAACAGAGGAATCTGACTGGCTACAGTCCATGGGGTGGCAAAGAGTCCGACAGGACTGCATGCAGCGCACTGCATACAGGCGCTGCTATCAGATCTAAGAGAAGAGGGTGTTAGATTTCCTGATTTCCTTTAGTCACTGTCAGAGATAAGGAAGTGTCCTTTTCTTGTCTCTAATTTATTGTATTAGTTATCTTTAGGTTCAGTTCAGTTCAGTTCCATCGCTCAGTCGTGTCCAACTCTTTGCAACCCCACGGACTGCAGCATGCCAGGCCTCCTGTCCATCACCAATTCCTGGAGTTTACTCAAACTCATGTCCATTGAGTCAGTGATGCCATCCAACCATCTCATCCTCTGTCATCCCCTTATCCTCCTGTCTTCAATCTTTCCCAGCATCAGGGTCTTTTCCAATGAGTCAGTTCTTTGCATCAGGTGGCCAAAGTATTGGAGATTCAAATTCAGCATCAGTCGTTCCAATGAACATTCGGGACTGATTTCCTTTAGGATTGACTGGTTGGATCTCCTCGCAGTCCAAGAGACTCTCAAGAGTCTTCTCCAATACTGTGGTTCAAAGGCATCAATTCTAAGGCACTCAGTGGATAAAATGAAAGAAGGAAAATCTAGACTATCATGTAATTATTGAGAGAAAAATAATAGGCTATAATATTAATGGAGTAAATCATTTCAAACTTCCCAATTAGCATTATTTTTGATTTGCTAGTTGCAAATCAACAGAGAAATAGCTTTGCCTTTAAGAGTATTTGTCATCCTACCAAGTTACAGTGGTTTTAACTTTTCAGAGTCAAGATCATATAACACATTTATATAAACTATTAATGAATAAGGTCTCATTGGCAATAAATTCTATTTAAGTTTCTGATTACAGTTACATTTACACAATGAAATTTATCTAAGATTCTCTTTTTTAAACTATTAGAATTATCAGTATTTTTTCCAGTGAAATTTTAAAAGGTCATTTTTGTGAGAAATCTGCAATGACTTTCCTAATCAGCAATGTTCCAGCCTGCTTACCTTTCACTCTGCTGGCCTCTTCAGGGCATCTTCATTTCAAACAAAGCACTGGTCCATTTCATCCAGGTCCCTTCCAGCTCAAAAATTCTATGATCCTATGAAAGATTGCCTTGTGGAGTTTTCCACATCTCCCATGATATTTATGCTGGAACACATCAAGGAAGTGGAGAATTTCCAGTGCTTTTTACTGATTTGTTTTTGCATTTCCTTCCATCCAGATTCTGAGAGGGGTGGGGGAACTTGAACCTTTTTTTTTCCCCTTAAAAAATAACAAATTCTAATCTTAAAAATAGTGTTTCAGAAAGAATAAATTCTTATTTGGAGTTCCCTGGGGTGAGGGAGGTGGCTGTTGCATTCACTGTTCCCTACCTTAGGTACCAAATTTTCAAAGCCAGGGAAGCAATGAACTGCATGAGATGGTGAATGCTCCCAGGTGGCCCCAAACTGCTGATGCTGATAATGAAGAGTCTGCCTTGGTCCCTTGATTTGCTCATCATTGTTGACTTTTGCCATTACTCCATTTACTTTTCACTCTCATGACTACAGTTTGCTCCTTTTCATCCCTTTGGAAGTTTCCATCCCCGAAATCATCAATTCCAATAATTTAACCATAACGTCTGCTCTTCTATTCTTTTGACTTATTGTCATTGTGCCTCTATTTTGACAATATCTCTGTGTTTTTCACTCATCTACTTTCTCTCTGTTTATTCAGACTTTCTCATTCCTCTTCTTTTCTCTCCCTATTCAGTTGGATTTTATAAACCATCACTCTTATTAAATTCTTGCAAAATTCTCAGTGACTCTGCTGTTTATTCATTTAATCACAGCAGGTAAAGCTGATACAGGATGCTCAGGGCTGGTGCACTGGGACGACCCAGAGGGATGGTATGGGGAGGGAGGTGGGAGGGGGGTTCAGGATGGGGAGCACATGTATACCCGTGGCAGATTCATGTTGATGTATGGCAAAACCAATACAATATTGTAAAGTAATTAACCTCCAATTAAAATAAATATATATTTCAAAAAAATTTAAAAATAAAAAAAAGCTCAAGCCCTGGGTTAACTCCACCTGCTGCTTTATCCCACTGAATGTTATAAGCTGCTGAAACTGAATATACCCAGATCTGAACTCGTCACCCTCTCACCAACTCTAGCCTGCTGAGTCAGCCTCACGGTATCCTCATACTTACTACCCTACCGATTCAGCTGTCTCTCAGGAAGCAAAACATTATGTTAGTCACGTCCACCTCCTCACCAACCCCCATTTCCAATACATCCCCAGGTCTTGTTGATTTAGCTCCAGTTCTCAAGTCTTTATTCTCATTTCCACTCACTTAAGCCAATCTCTCTCGGTTTCCTTCTACAGAAGCCTCCAAATTGATCTCCCTATATTCAGTCTAGGATTTGTCCAATTTACTCTGTACACTGAAGCCAGATGATATTATTAGAACACAATTCTTATCAAGTAACTCTTCTAATTAAGACCTTCAGTAACTACCATTGCTATGAGAATGAAGTCCAAACTAACTAAAATGGCCACAAGATCTTTCATGATCTGAGCCTATTGCCTTCTGCTATCTTGTCTAATTATACTGAAATTCTTCCAATAGAGCTTGCTCTCCCTGGCTTCCAAAACATTCTGTATGTTCTCTGCTTAAACATCCAGTCTTGTACTTCCTTTACCCCTAATCCACTGACCTGATTGACCATCATTATTAATGTAGGTAATATTTAGACTTCCCATGTATGCTAAGAGATCTTTCTTCTATTCTCATAGTGCTTTAAACTTTCCTTATTGTATCATTTATCATTATCTTGTGATATAATGCCAATTTATTTGTTTTTGCCATCCATGCTCCATCTGAATGAGACTATAATCTCTGAAAAGGCAGAGATTTTATTTTTGTGATTCAGCAATAAAACTCCAGAAACTAGCATAGCAGTAGAACGTTGTACATACATAGTAAATATTTGTTGTACTAATGGATTGATTCAATGAATATAGTTTATCCATTAATTGAGTCATTTATTCAAAAAACATGTAATATCACTCATATTTTTAAGTGCTTGAAATGCAAAATATAATCATCTGGGGTACCTTGGAATATGTTTCCATAGTAAAGGTAATGCAGTAGAGTCTTTTAATAATAACAAACCTTTATCAAATATATACTGTGTGCCAGTTTTTGTTTCAAGTGTGTTACATGTTTAATCTTTATAACAACATTATGAAATAGGTAATATTATCTCCATATTTCAGATACACAAACTGAGGCAAATGGAGGTTAAATAACTTCTCCAAGTTTAGAAATCAAGTGGTAAATCCAGGATTTGAACTTAAGTAATGAATCATAAGTAGTTAATCTGTGAAATGCCAGTTCTTTTGGGAAATTGTTCACTGGGTTATAGTTGCTTCTGTGTCTATCTTTCTTTCTAGATCATTAGTTCTAGAAATGAAGATACCTTATGAAACTCAAGTAAACAAGGGAGGTGTATTGTGGCTTTCACAATCTCTATGTGGGTATGTGAAAAGGAAGAGAATGGGCTACACACAAAAAGTCTTAATCGATGGACATATGCTGTGAACAGAGCATTGTAAAAGCTCAAAGGAGGTCGTAATTCACTCTGTCCTCAGAAGGTAAGGGCTCAAACAAGCCTTTATAAAAATGTTTATCTTTAGCTGTATTTGGAAGGCTAGAACAACAAAGGCACAGAAGCAAGAGTATGAATGACTTGGAGAAATTATTACAATTCAAGCTAAGTGGAGCATCGACTGCTTGGGGTATTTTTATAAGCTTTGGGTCTCTGTAGTGGCTTAGTTGGTAAGGAATCCATCTGCAATGCCAGAGACCTGGATTCAATCTCCGGGTTGGGAAGATCCCCTGGAGAAGGGACTAGCTACCCACTCCAGTATTCTGGCCTGAAGAATTCCATGGACTGTATAGTCCATGGGATCACAAAGAGTTGGACATAACTGAGCAACTTTCACTTCACTTGAGGCATCAAAGTCAGTTAAAGTTTTGTGCAGAGAATTTCAATATTATTCTGCGGTAGTGACGAGGCATCCAATGAACTCTGACTCCACCTGTTCCCATCTTTGAGACTTAGGTAGTCACTTAAGCTCTTCACCCCAGTTTCCCCATCATAAAATAGGACTAATAACGGTGCCTAGTGTACCAGATTATTGTTGTTGTGATATTTCAATTACTACATATATCTAACATATATAGTAATATATATCTAATTATCATGCATATATATGAACTAGAACAGTGTCTAGCATATAACAAGCACTATGCACATGCTAACTATTATGATGCTGTAACTTTCAAACATTTTCTAAATGAAATCATATGTAGAATCTATATATAGAAAGCAAATTTAAAGAGCTGTTTTGGGACTTCCCTGGTGGTCCAGTGGTTATGAATGCACCTTCGAATGAAGATTGGAGAACTAAGAACCCACATGCTGTAGGACAACTAAGCCTGTGCCCCATGACTACTGAGCTCATGCTCTAGAACCCCATGAGCCACAACTAGAGATAAGCCCACACACCGCAAGGAAGAGCCCATCAGCAACAACAAGAGATCCAGCTTGCTGTAACTCAGATCCAAGGCAGCTAGAAATAATAAATATGTTTTGGAAATAAAATGAAGAGCTGTTCTTTTGAAGGAGTCCCCTCAGTTTGTTGAATTGTCCCCATGGCATATTCTAAGAATCCTACAATTCTAGAAGAGTTTGAAATCCTCCAAAGCAAACCCTGGAAGGAAGCCCCTAACTCTAAGGAAAGAAAGGCTTTCTCAAAAAAAAAAAAAAAGGAAAGAAAGAAAGGCTTTCTCCAGCCTACATCTCATTCTTGAAATCCACATTTTAGTATTTACTAAACAAAATTACAATGATGTCTACAAGGCATCTCAAACACGTCTAAATAGAATTCTTGATTTTATGCTCTTTACCCCCACAATCTACAAAATTCATTTATCTCCGTCTTCTCCTTGTAATGACTGACCCTGCCATTCAGTTGGTTTTGAAACCAGTACCTAGATTTCATCCTATCTCTCACCTCATATTTATTTTGACCTGCCTACAAACTTGCAACCTCATCCCATTGAATGTAGCATAAAATTCATACTGATTAATATGAGCATTCAAAGTTGTATGTGGTTTGATTTGAACCTTGCCTTCTTCAGCATTGTTTCGTATCCCTCACTGTGTCAATCACTCAGTCATGTCTGACTCTTTGCGACCCCACAGACTGAAGTCCACCAACCTTCTCTGTCCATGGGATTTTTCAGGCAATAATACTGGAGTGGGTTGCCATTTTTCCTCTTTCAGGGGATCTTTCCAACCCAGGAATACAGACCACGTTTCCTGTGTCTCCTGCATTGCAGGCATATTCTTTACTTATTGAACCAACAGGGAAGCCCTTGTATCCCTCACTAGTTGCTTTTTTTTCCTGGAACATGACAACCTTCTTCCCTCCTCAGGGCTTTTACACTTGACCTTTTTGTCATCTACGTCAATCACTGTAGTAGGGCTTTCTATTGTTTGCAATGGATGCATTTCTAATATCTGGAACTCCACTGTTGACCTGATATCACAAGAACTATTCTGTCTTATGTATTCATCACTATTCTTTTCAACAACCTGTCATGGTTTATTAATCCACCAGCCACTTCACTTAGCAACTATAAGAGTTTATTTATCCAGAAGAAAGGCAAAGGTCAGATCATCAAGAGGGTTTTGATCCACTAGGGAGCCTATACTTGATCTTGGAGAAAGTAAGTTTTAAAGCAAGAATGTCTTAGTCAGACTTGTGTTTTAGATATATTCCTCTATCACTCATATGGAAGCTAGTTTCATCTCCATTTTACAGATGAGAAGTTTTAGGCTTAGCAGTTCAGTAAATACATAGAGTAATCTTTTATTCGATAAGTAAAAATTATAAGAGGCAGAAGCCAGACTTCAACCCTGATTTTTCTAATTTCAACCTCACAATTATTCCTTTTTTTGAGTGAAAGGAATAAATTATTCTATTTATTGTTTCCTTTAAAATTGTTTACTAAAATGCTTACAGTGCACCTTTCTAGGTCCTGGGATTAAAGAATAAAGAGAATCTAATTGGACCTTTTAGAATTCACACCGCTCTAAGTTTTAGCTTCAGTTTGATTTTCAATAAGCCTAATAAAAATTTACTTCACTCTGCACTGAAGTAATAATTTCTTCCCTTTCTCCATTCTTCTCTGGTGTGAAGGGAATATGGAGGCACAGTGTCCCTCTTTAGCATTTGTATGGAAATTGCCCATGTTTCATTCTGAGAGAAGCTGACCATTTTGTGGCAGCTAAATTGGGTTGGAACACAAATAGGAATTTGACTAACAGCTACACTTGACGTTGTTCCTACATCATGAACAAGTGTTCTAAGGATTCTGGTTACACAAACCATCACAAAGTTTCCAAGAGAAGAGAAACTGGACCAATGAGGCTATGAACCTCACCCAAAAGGAGCATTTGTCCAGAGCACTCAATAGCTTCTTTAATATCAGAAGCCAGGAAAAGAAAACATTTATGCATTCTCAGAGGTTTAAGCATTCTTTCATTGTGTCATCTCTTAATATATTGCATTAACCCCGAGGGTCATAATAACATTCTTGGTTTGAGGACTACTTTAATTATAGGAAAGTTGATCTTATGCAGTGGACAGTTTTGGATCATATAGCAGATGCATAACAAATTTAATGATGGAAAATAATGATTAATAGTGCTAAACACTTAAATAGGACTTTCAGCTTTCTCAAACCACATTCTTTTTAACCTTGTAAGAACCCAGTGGTTAAATGAAGATCAGGTAGATATGTGACAACTAAAGAAAACTAAAGCACAGAGAGCTAAATAATTTGTTTAAAGTATTCATGGCTATATATTTCCTATTAAATTATACTCATGTGTTAGACTGAACAAAAGCACAAACTCAGAACAGACAGATCTAAGTACAGACCTTTTGCATACCACTTCACTTGTACCTTTACTATTAGATATCCTAGTAAGAGATAAAGCATGCATGAGGACTTTTCTGAATACTGTACCTAGATTCATACTTATTATCTTTTAATTTGTATGAAATATTATTTTTGTTTGATCTTGAACGTAGAGGCAAAAATCTTGGGTCAGAAATTTAAAAGTGATATTAAATCAGCTTTCGAGATACGACCTTGAGCTCATGCGAAGATTAAATAGACAACTCACATATCTTCAATCTTTGCTACAGTGATAGAGGTGTCCTAGAGTAAGTGTCTGAGGTCAAGTCTCAACTCATTTTTCCTGTGTACAAACTTGGACAAGTTACATAAGATTTCTATACTTCAGTTTCCACATATACATGAACCAAAAGTCTCTATTGTATCAGATTATGAGAATTAATTGAGAGAATACATGGAGAACACTTAGAAAATTGCCTAGCAATACTTTATTCTCAATAAATGGCATATATTATTATAATGAGACCACCTAATTCCATTTACTGGTAGTTTTCTTTCAATTTTAATTATTTTTATGAAGTTTACTTCTTTCTTTCTTTTTTTTTTTTTTGATGAATTTTTTTTTTTTTTTAATTTTAAACTTTACAGTATTGTATTAGTTTTGCCAAATATCGAAATGAATCCGCCACAGGTATACCCGCGTTCCCCATCCTGAACCCTCCTCCCTCCTCCCTCCCCTACCCTCCCTCTGGGTCGTCCCAGTGCACCAGCCCCAAGCATCCAGTACCGTGCATCGAACCTGGACTGGCGACTCATTTCATACATGATATTATACATGTTTCAATGCTATTCTCCCAAATCTCCCCACCCTCTCCCTCTCCCACAGAGTCCATAAGACTGATCTATACATCGGTGTCTCTTTTGCTGTCACGTACACAGGGTTATTGTTACCATCTTTCTAAATTCCATATATACGCATTAGTATACTGTATTGGTGTTTTTCTTTCTGGCTTACTTCACTCTGTATAATAGGTTCCAGTTTCATCCATCTCATTAGAACTGAAGTTTACTTATTTCTTAAGTGAGGTCACATCATGGCAGCTAATCTTCAGATATTTCGTCTTCTATTGATCTCACTGTCCTTTGCATCATAAACTTAAGACAGTTGACCATAGTAAAGAAGTACAATTCTGTTTTAACAAGTTATCTTCCACTTTAAAATAAATTCCATTTTCTTAAATATTTATGCTTTACTCTGCTGAGAGAATAAACCATACCAAGGCCATAACTGGAAAATATTTATGTGTGTTGAATTTTTCTTGATTCAATTCATTCAATAAACATCCATTGAGCACCTAGTGGTCCCTACACTCAAGAAACTTGCTATTCATTAGGGAAAAAGGCATATAGAGAAATAATTATAGCACACATTCCTCTATTAAAGCTGACTTTGAGGTAAAACCTTACATGCAGGTGGCTTATTTGAGAATATAAGCCAGGAAACAGGCTGAAGGACAGGGGAATTCAACAGGGAAAGAGCAATAAATAAATAACAGAATCATGTATTATAAGGTTGACCACTGCTTTAGGCAATTGTTCAATTTTATGGTACTGTCCAAAGAATCTTATGAAATATGTCTCAGAGCTATCTTCTCAGGAGATGAATTTATCCATTAGCTCCTATATTCCATTGGTCAAGTGTGGCCCTACAAATGTAACTCTCCTGCAGCTTCTAATTGCATACTTAAAGTATACAATTAGAAATGTCCACAGATATCCCATACTCTGGCTTCAGAGAAACCATGGAGCAAAAAGCAAGAGATACATGCCATGAAGCTCAACATGCAGCATAGTCAAGTCTCAACTTCATGAAGTTTGTCAAAATCCGGGTGCTACTACAATGGCTGGTACCAAACATGGGCTCAGAATATATTAAATTGTGCATAAGAGTTGTCTGATACAACCCTCCAATCTGCTCAAGCACTCCATTAAATCCAATATGTCACACAGTCTGCTTCAAGGGTGTGGCCAGCTATAATATCTGTAAAGATTTAGTAAAAGGAGACTAGGTGAAAAGCTGACATCCTTGTTACATCTGGCCCCAAAGCAAGAATTATAATAATAGTGATTATCTCCTTCATCACTATTCTTTTAGACTTTTCTCACTTTTATTGTCAGCACTCCAACTTATCAATATGTCCTTGAGAAAACATTTAGATCATCATCCCTGAGATATCTAAACCTTTAGTTGTCTTTCTCTTATCTAGAATTGAATGCTGTAATTGCCATTTGTTATTAATGCTGGACTTGGAGATAACAAGAAATGTACCCAGAGTTCCAGAAATCACCCTCTCAACCTAAGTTTTGTGGAACAACCTTGGTTCTCCCTTGAAATCAGACTAATAACTGACATCTTTTGGGTCATTTCATTCTTTGCCTACTGTTTCCATGACATGTAGAACCCATGGAATTCTTACTCTGTCCCCTGTTTAAAAGTTTTTTTCCCTGGGAACTGGGACCTCTGATCAAACAGAAGTTAGTGTTATGAAGACAGCACAATTCCACAAGTTGTATCTGAAAGTGATAGTGAGAGGACCTAACCCTACTACCATCTCTTGATTGTTTGACCCCATCTCGTCTACCTATTGAGGATATAGCCCCCATACCCATACAATTGAGTCAATGTAATACCATATCTTAGAGCACAGCACCCCAAGTCAACATTTGGTCAATGTTAGCTCCAAGTTGGTACCTTAGTTGAGCTTTTAACTGCACAGTCCGCCATTGCAATATGCCATCTGTATCAGGATGCTGAGATATGTAAATGGTAAGATGAGTGGAATTCATTGTCATGCACCCACTGTCATACCTCGTTTATCATAAAATAGATCATCTGGCCTGAAACAACCTGTGTAGGGTATCTTGTTGATAGATGACCTATCCTATAAGCTCTCAAATGGTGGTGCTAGCCAAGGCATTAAGAGTAAAGAAGGCAAATCCAAATCCAAATTAGATAGTTTTGTTAGCAATAAATCATTGCAATTTTTAGGGTAGAAGGGATCTAATGTAATCAATTTGTTTTCAAGTAGAAGGTTGGTTGTACCATCTTAGGAGCCCAGTATGGTCTCTTTGCTGGCAGACTGGGCATTCAGCCATGCAATAGCTACATCAGTCTTTAACTAGAGGGAACCTGTGCTTTAGACTCATGCGTAATCCCCATCACTGCCACATTAGCTACCTCTATGACTCCTCTGCAGTGATGAGGAGCCCAAGCATGCAGACTAGCTGAAATTTGTGTTAGTCAGCCTGGTAGTTGATTGCCTTCTCTGTAGTGATGACTGTCTCTAGGAAATAATGTTAATTTGAAGTCCTCAAATTTTGTGCCCATTCCTCTGAGAAATCAACCTTCATGCTGCTTTCTCAGATCTCCTTGTTCTGTGTCTTGCTCTTTCCAAGCTACTGGCCACTAATCAGCATTCTATTTACATCCTTACAAGCTACACAAAGCAAATGTCAAGTGTATAACTTAAAGATTTTTTCATTTGATATATGACCCCACCACTATCTTTCAGAACTTCTGAGTGAGGCTTCCCAGGTGACTCAATTGGTAAAGAATCTGCCTGGAATGAGAAAGACTTGGGCTCGATCCCTGGGTTAAGAAGATCCCCTGAAGGAGTGCATGGCAACCCACTCCAGTATTCTTGATTGGAGAATCCCCATGGACAGAGGAGTCTGGCGGGCTACAGTCCATAGGGCCACAAAAAGTTGGACATGACTGAGCGACTAAGCACACACATAATTCTGAAGCAGTCAAAGTATAGCTAGAATATGTATTTAAGACCATCTATGAACTACTAATAGTTTCCAGTTTCTCCCACTTCTATCATTTGGCCTTTGGAAACCTTCTGTGAGGCATGTTATGAGTTGAGAAAGAAGCATCTCTTCAATAAAGATGGGTGTCATGGAGGTTCAAGATGTCAATTCAAAGAATTTTCTGGTGCCTTCTGTACCTTTCCAGGCCCAATCTCAGATATGTATGATGCATTGCTGCTGTACCCATTCAGTCTTTTAAACCTCATGAGTCTGATACTATCCAGGTCATGATGAACATCTTGGGTTTATAGTAACTTGCATGGTGCCCATGACCTGAAACTTGATCTTTTCTAGCATAACCTTACTCTAGATCCTTAGAGGTAAAAAATTGTCAGTCTCTTACTGGAGCTTGCCAAAGATGCCACATTTCCACCATGGGATATTCTATTCATTATATAATTGCTGCATATTCAGTTCAGTTCAGTTCAGTTCAGTTGCTCAGTCGTGTCCAACTCTTTGCAACCCCATGAATTGCAACGCCAGGCCTCCCTGTCCATCACCAACTCCTGGAGTTCACTCAAACTCATGTCCATCGAATCGGTGATGCCATCCAGCCATCTCATCCTCTGTCGTCCCCTTCTCCTCCTGCCCCAATCCCTCCCAGCATCAGAGTCTTTTCCAATGAGTCAACACTTCACATGAGGTGGCCAAAGTACTGGACTTTCAGCTTTAGCATCATTATTTCCAAAGAAATCCAAGGGCTGATCTCCTTCAGAATGGACTGGTTGGATCTCCTTGCAGTCCAAGGGACTCTCAAGAGTCTTATCCAACACCATAGTTCAAAAGCATCAATTCTTCGGTGCTCAGCCTTCTTCACAGTCCAACTCTCACATCCATACATGACCACAGGAAAAACCATAGCCTTGACTAGATGGACCTTTGTTGGCAAAGTAATGTCTCTGCTTTTGAATATGCTATCTAGGTTGGTCATAACTTTCCTTCCAAGGAGTAAGTGTCTTTTAATTTCATGGCTGCAATCACCATCTGCAGTACTGCATGGCAAAATACTTCAAAACTTAGCAGCTGCAATTATTTTACCTTCCAACTATCATTTATTTTAAATTAACTGTCTTTGCCTCTAAGTAAGTACACTAACTGACTCATATTTCTGGAAGCAATAGTAGCCTTGGTGGTGCTTGGTTCCTCACTCATTTTCACTTATGCTGGATGAGATTTGAAATGTAAAGATGTGGGACAGTCTTATGCACTCTGTAGTAAGTCATTTGCTGCTATGTGACCAACTTTAGCCAAATGGGGTGGGATAGCTCTACTGTTCCTTAGAGGTATGATGTCAAAGTAAAGTTGCTCAGTCATGTCCAACTCTTTGCAACCCCATGGACTGTAGCCTACCACACTTCTCTGTCCACGGGATTTTCCAGCCAAGAATACTGGAGTGGGTTGCCATTTCCTTCTTCAGGGGATCTTCCCAACCCAAGGATTGAACTCAGGTCTCCCACAATGCAAGCAGCACTTTACCCTCTGAGCCACCAGGGAATGATGTGCTCCTCCTTTAATCCAATATGGTAAGTTGAATATTTGTAGTCCTGTGAGATTTTCATCTCTGCAAAAATGGCTGCTAATTGTAGTTCTGATATTAACCCAAATTTATTTTCCATTCAGCTCATTCAGTAGTGTCTAGAGCCAGGGAATCCACCCCCACTAATGGGTGATAACTAATTCTAAGTAACAGATTAACAATGGTTCCCCAGGGAATTGCTTGTACCCATCAATAAAGTGACTCAATTTCCTTACTATATCCTCTGGTCCCCATGTTCTCTTGTCCTACAACATTTCCCACATAAACCATGTGTGTTGTTGTTGTTTGTTTTGTTTTTTGTAATTAGAAGTCAAGTAGCTTTCACTACTCTTCAGGCAATTCTAGAGATAAGCATGCAATTCAGTCTGGCTAAGACTAACCCATGCTATACACCAGAAGTCAGTCAACACTTTTTTTTGTAAGGAGTCAGATAATAAATACTTTAGTCTTTATGAGACATACGGCCTCTATCACAACTACTAAACACAGCATAAAAACAGCAATGGACAACACATAGATGAATGCATGTAACTGTTGTCAATAAAACTTTATGAAACAAATTAGGCAGTGGATCAGCTTTAACTCAAGCTTATAGCAGGATGACTTCTGCTATACTCCATTCCTTCTACTCATATCTGTACCTCCTCTGAAGCCAATAGAGGTGAGCATCTTAGCACTTGCCAGCAGTTATGGTCATCCTAGAAGTTGCCCCCTCTCCACTTACCATCAGTAATTCCATCTGTAATTGCTCCTCACTATAATCCAAGTCTGAGAATCGTCTTTTAAGGACTGCTTCTGCACCAACTCTCTTCCTTTGGACTCCTTGAAAACAGAGGCTGAGACAAAGAAATTGGGCCAAGATATTTAATTTAAGATACAATCCCAGGATACAAGAGTGAAGTAATGAGGAGAGTCAGATAAGGAAGGAGGAGAAGGAAGTATGAGAGCATTATGAAAGTTTCTACTGTGGGAGAGCAGGGTATCTAGACAACATACTAAAAAGCAGAGATAACACTTTGCCAACAAAGGTCCATCTAGTCAAATCTACTGTTTTCCCAGTAGTCCTGTATGGATGTGAGTGTTGGATCATAAAGAAGGCTGAGAGCCAAGAATTGATGCTTTTTAATTGTGCTGCTGGAGAAGACTCTTGAGAATCCCTTGGACAACAAGGGGATCAAACCAATCAATCCTGAAAGAAATCAACCCTGAATACTCATTGGAAATACTGATGCTGAAGCTCCAGTACTTTGGCCACCTGATGTGAAGAGATGAATCACTGGAAAAGACCCTGATGCCGGGAAAGACAAGGCAGGATGACAAGAGGGTGACAAAGGATGAGTTGGTTGGATGGCATCACCATCTCAATGAACAGGAGTTTGAGCAAACTCAGGGAGATACTGAAGGACAGGGAATCCTGGTGTGCTTCAGTCCATGGGGTCACAAAGAGTCAGACACAACTTAGTGACTGAACAAGGAGGATGTCAAGTTCAGTTCAGTTCAGTCACTCAGTCGTGTCCAACTCTTTGCGACTCCATGAACTGCAGCACACCAGGCTTCCCTGTCCATCTCCAACTCCCAGAGTCCACCCAAACCCATGTCCTTTGAGTTGGTGATGCCATCCAACCATCTTATCCTCTGTCATACCCTTCTTCTCCTGCCCTCAATCTTTCCCAGCATCAAGATCTTTTCCAATGTGTCAGATCTTCACATCAGGTGGCCAAAGTATTGAAGTTTCAGCTTCAACATCAGTCCTTCCAATGAACACCCGGACTGATCTCCTTTAGGATGGACTGGTTGGATCTCCTTGCGGTCCAAGGGATTCTCAAGAGTCTTCTCCAACACCACAGCTCAAAAGCATCAATTCTTTGGTGCTCAGCTTTCTTTATAGTCCAACTCTCACATCCATACATGACCACGGGAAAAACCATAGCCTTGGCTAGACAGACCCTTGTTGACAAAGTAATGTCTCTGCTTTTTAATATGCTGTCTAGGTTGGTCATAACTTTCCTTCCAAGAAGTAAGCATCTTTTAATTTCATGGCTGCAATCACCATCTGCAGTGATTTTGGAGCCCAGAAAAATAAAGTCAGCCACTGTTTCCACTGTTTCCCCAACTATTTGCCATGAAGTGATGGGACCAGATGCCATGATCTTAATTTTCTGAATGCCAACTTTTTCACTCTCCTCTTTCACTTTCATCAAGAGGCTCTAGTTCTTCTTCACTTTATGCCATAAGGGTGGTTTCATCTGCATATCTGAGGTTGTTGATATTTCTCCCGACAATCTTGATTCCAGCTTGTGCTTCCTCCAGCCCAGAGTTTCTCATGATGTACTCTGCATTCAAACCTTTTCCTGGAATTGTCATGTAATGGTAAAAAGATTGGGAGGTTGTGATCCTTATACACCAGCTCACATCCCTTATTTGTTGACAAGTATTAACTACACTGAATTTTTGAACTGAGCTTTTTCAGGAACTTAGCAATAACTTAAAGTCTCCTGCAGCATTGGACAAAGCCCTGGAGCAGAAAGTGAAAAGGCATGTGGTACACTTAGGAGTGGGATACTCTCAGTAAAAGTGACTTTTTTCTTGTGCTGAATGCTTATCACAATTATGGCTGAAATCAGAAGTGATCCAGGGTAAGTGACCAGGATATCAGAAGTATAGTCAGATGGCACATCAAGAAGAATTCACACATAGCATCAAGTACTAATCATCTCAGGAGACCTGGGTTCGATCCCTGGGTTGGGAAGATCCCTGGAGAAGGACATTGCAACCCACTTCAGTATACTTGCCTTGGAAAGCCCATGAACAGAGGAGCCTGGTGGGCTACTATACATGGGCTCACAAAGAATTAGACACCACTGAGCGACTAACACTTTCACTTTTTCACTAATCATCTCAATAAATTAGAAGCTTCAGAGTAGCACTGAAGAGGAGTGGAGTGGCATTGCAGGCCAATAAGGTAGAAAAACCACATCATCCTGGGCATGGGAGCCAAAGCTAAGACCAAGTATTTAAACTGGTTTTCACCTCTCATGTCACAATGACAGCCAATTGTATAATACAAGGTTTTCAGCCACTAAAAGTATGAATTCCTACTGAACAACTACACTAAATGTATGACTGCCTGTAAAAGTGAGAAGTGCCTACTATTCTCTCAACTATCTCTGTGAAGCCATTGATGCCATATATGCTCAGGGAAGTCCTATAGCCCAGAGGCACTCTGCTTGGCTAGGGCCAAGCAAGCCAGCCCTGTAAGTCATCACCTACACTGTTTCTCCTGTTTTGTGCTATAGAAACAATAAACTGATCCATAGAAAATATCCTAAGTTCCTGCTTCTATTTTATTTCAATTTTACTCCCAAAGAGCCTCATGATAAATATGAGATGAAATAAAGAGAAAATTAAAGAACTGCTGTTACAACTTTGATAAACACATCTGAGACAAGGTCAAAAACAAAGAAACAAAAATTAAGAATAAGAAACAGTCTGGCAATCTAGTAATTAAAACTCCACCTTCTAATGCAGGGGGTATGGGTTGGATACCTGGTTGGGGAACTAGGATCCCACATGCCTTAACACCAAAAAACCAAAACATAAAATCAGAAGCAACAGTGTACAAACTCATTAAAGACTAGAAATGGTCCACAGCAAAAAAAGAAGAAGAAGAAGAAAAACAAACAAAAAACAATACATAGTGTAATTCTGTGCTAAAAAAATTTAAACCCTATAATACTTAATCAAAATGTCAAAATTTAAGCAAATTGTTCCATAAATTGTTGTGTAGTAATATTTTAAAATATTGTATACTATTCAACTCATTTTAAAAGTATAAGGATATTAAAAATGACCACAGTACAAATGAAGGTGTGAAAAGGCAGAACAGAAAAGTGCATATACAATTACTGAGCCTTTATTTCATTATGAGTAAGGTGGTATATATTTTTCTCACTATAGGCTTGACCTTCTTGTTGAGGAACTTCCAAGAAGACCATGATGAAGTGGAAGGAGATTGTTCACAAGAAAGATCATTTATAAAGACTAAGCCAAGGGTTGTTGCCGGTGGATTCCCAGACAAATATGTCTCTGAGATTAAAGAACTAAAACATTTTGTCCTGGCCACAACCACAAGCCATAAGTAACAAATGAATGAAGCCTTAGTTAGCTCAGGACTAGGCACTTCTGAAATGTCTACCTTACTGATCAGAGTCTTTAGGGTACAGAACAGATGATAATATAAGAGCATGATGACTTGTTGTTCTAAATAATATTGGGAAAACTGGGGCACTCTTGTAAATATAGAAACAGAAGTAATAAAATCTTTCATAACATAGGAATGCAACTAGCAGTGACTAATGTCTTGTGGTTCTTTCTAGGATAATAAAATGTAATGTCTATGAAGTTTGGCCTGAAAATGAATTCAGCTATTTCAGGAACACGGTCTTGGACAATTTGTTGACACCCTGGCAAAAGAAAGATCATTTGGGCAAATCATTAAATTAGTCTTTAGAAAGTAAGAAATCCTGAGTTTGTGAAATAAAGATAGCATCACAGGTCTAAGGGAAATCTAAGCTGGTACAAGTGGAAGAATTGAAATATAAAATGCGTACACAAGGATTTTGAAAAGAGGTTGGACGGAAGTTTTGCAATTGGAAAATCTTTAGTTGGAGAATTGAGCTGAGGCAGCCAGTTTCATTCTGAATTCTTGGAATGATCTAAAATGTCTCCCCTTTAATTTGGCTTTTTCAAGGCCTTTCTTTGGGGATTCAAAGAATTGTCAGTTGCTGAGGGGTAAATTAGAAGCCCTATATCTCTGAAACATATTGGATAGAAGTTCTACTTTATTTTAGTTAGACTTAACATCCCTTTAGTTCAAGAACAACTTTAGATTTTGGTAACATCTTTAGCAATTATTTTATTCCTAGCCTAAGATTGTTTCTTCTCTTGAAAATCATGATGCCATCTTTATTTCACAAACACAAGATTTCGTACTTTCTGAAGACTGATTTAATGATTTGCAAATGATGGTTCTGAAAATCATGGAATCCCTAGGCTCTGTGAGTGAGAAATAACTACAGCAAAACAAAATAGAAAGAAATCTATTTTTTAATGCAAATCACTTGCAATTTTTAAAGTATCAGGATATATATACTCTTAAGGGGATGAAAATTGAAAATCAACTTGTGTTTGTATTAATATTTTTTTTTAAATTGATAATCTCCCAGTGATATTTTGTTCATAATTATTTGATCTGACTGGCTCTGATTTAGTGTATTGGCAATGTCTTTAGAAAGCAACAGGACTCAGGAATGACATGTCTTTGTATTAAACTCAGAACCACCACAGAACCACAAATAGTAATCTAGTCAATGGTTATCTCTTATCTTTCGAAAGTGTAGCTCTTACATTTAGTGTGGGTCTTTTTTGAATTAATTCTTAGTGAAGTGCTGGCAACATTAACTATGAGTCTTCTTGCTTGGAGAAAATGACCTACCAGAAAAAAAGTATGAGCTGTTATTAATATTATATAGAAACACCACAGTTTTATTAAGTCATCTGCTCTCTTGGCAAAGAAAGAAAAACCCAGTTTAACTACTGGCCATCAACACATGGAAGAGTTGCTAAAATAAAACCAAAAGACTTTTGTCATAGCAAGCAACCAAGATTAGCAACTTAGCCCTCTGAGAAAGTTAATGAAACACATTGAAGTGAAGTGAAGTTGCTCAGTCGTGTCCGACTCTTTGTGACCCCATGGACTGTAGACTATTGGGCTCCTCCATCCATGGGATTTTCCAGGCAAGAATACTGGAGTGGGTTTCCATTTCCTTCTCCACAGGAACTTCCCGACCCAGGGATCGAACCTGGGTCTCCCGCATTGTAGGCAGACACTTTACCATCTAAGCCACAAGGGAAGCCAATGAAACACATTACTGGCCATTATATGTTTCAGTGCCCAATGCTCAGACTTCTGGTTTCCAATCTAGAACACTGTCCCTCTTCATTTATTATTTTCCATGATATCTCTAAAATATAACAATAACAGCAACTCAAACACAAAATATCAAAAGTGAGCTATTTCCCCCAAAACATATACATATCATTTTAAATCAAGCAAATTGTATGCATATTTTTTATATATAACATATAAAAAATGTTTTCAAAGCAGAATATAACTCCATTTATTCATTTTAGGCTACAAATTTATTCTATTTGTAAAACAGACTAAAAACTAAACAAATAAGTTTAAAATGAAGTGTTCATAATGTGAAAGTTGTCATGGAGTTTAACACACAAATATCTAAGTGTCACTCTCTGAGATCAAGTACCTCATAATTTAACAGAGCTGTTAACACAATATCTGCCATCTTAGGCAGCATATGTTTAGTGCCACAAAGAGAGAGGAACAAAGAAAGGAGTACTTGAAAATGGCACTGACCAATGAGCAAGATTTCAGTGAACTGCAAGGGCATTCTGGATGGGACATATTCTGAGCCACCATGGAGAAGCAGGAAAGTACACAGCATATTTTGAGACTCCTTGGTTTCCATAGGGGAGTAATAAGAGATAAGCTAGGGACATGTATTGGTTGGTATCCCCTCTTTTTAAAAAGGAAGCAAAGAATCCAATTCAACTACTGGCTACCATAGGAAAAGAAAACGTATAAACAATTGTGATGGATTACATATAAGAACTAGTTCTGGACAAAACTCTGGATGAAATTTTTCTTTGGTTCCCACACTCTTCCCTGTTCAGTGTTCTAAAGCTTTCCTTAACCCTCTTTTCTCAATGTCTGTTGTTTTTATTAGATTTGGGACATTTTAATAAAATTTTTTAAATGTACTTAAATCTTAAGTCGCTGCATGACAAAATTATGAGGGTTCTTAACCCTCTTTAACATATACTTCTAGCTCCTCACTTCATCGATAATTGCAAAATTCTGGTTAACTTCTTCAACTGTTATCTCAGAGATTTTCTCTGTGTAATTTAAGTGTTATTAAGAATGAAACAGAGAATTCAAGCATAAATCAGTAGGTGAATATTAGCAAGGGTATTGATAAGCTTTCCCAGATTCCTAAACTCAGTTATCACATGTAGGGTTAAGGTTTGCTGTGTTACCAAGCACCTTAACCTTTCAGGTAAAATTTTTCTTTCACATCTATGTAAATTCCTAGGAGTAAAATTATAAACATGTAGAAGTAAAAATCCTCATTAAGGAAGAAGTTCTCAAGTACCTGGTAAGAGAGACTGGAATATTTACTACTGGGTGGTTAGACCACATTCATTGTAAACTATACTCCTTTCCATAAAAGCTGGAGCATGAAAACTGACTTATCCAACCTTCCTTACAGCTACAGATGGCCATGTCACATCCTTCTGGCCAAAGACACTGAAGCAGAAATCTGCTGAGAAGCATCTGGGAAACTTTTGCTTCAATAATTAAGGGGACAGAGAGAGTTGGCAATGCCATTTCAGGACTAGAGCGTGAACTTGGTGTCTAGAATAGGAGCAATCTGATCCAGAGAACTTCAAAAATTCTAGATCTAATATTTTTGAGCTGCTGAACAAACACCAGTTACTATATATTTCTTGCTATGGGAGAAAATAAACTATTTTTACTCAAGCCACCATTAGCAGAATTTTTGGTTATTTGCAGCTGAAAGTACTCCTGATAACAAAAGACTTGTGTCAAAATCAATTGGGAATTTTTCTTTAAATATATCTACCTCAGGGTTGGGATAGGAGGGAGTGGGAGTGAGGCACATTAGCAAAAACATAAATATGCATTTCCAGTTACTATTATTCCCTCCTTTAACCCCTCTCCAATGTCTGGATTAATTTTAGATATGGAGAAGAGTCTCAGTTTTCACCAAAATATACAGTAATCAAAATCTCACCTTCTAAGTTATCCAAACCAGCTCAGAAATATCCACTTCACAATGAGGCACATTAATAATCATCATTCACAAGCATTATTTGGAGAGACAAATAATTATTGAGCACTTTTTATGTATATATTTTGCTATTATTTTATATATATTATAATTTTTATATAGCTTTAAGAGATAGCTTTTTTCATCTTTACCAGACTTTCTTGTTCCTTTGCTATTAAAGAGTCTGAGTGGCAAGAAATTGGGTGATTTGTCTTTACTTTTTCTAGAAAGAAGCAGAACCAATATTCAGACTGAGATATACTAATGTTTTTCATTACTATAATGTATCCTTTATAATTTTAAGCCTCTATATGCTTTACTTTTTTTGTATGTATTTGATTACCAACTAGTAGAAGTTTCAGTTCAGTTCAGTTTAGTCGCTCAGTCATGTCCAACTCTTTGTGACCCCATGAAACGCAGCACACCAGGCCTCCCTGTCCATCACCATCTCCCGGAGTTCACTCAAGCTCATGTCCATCGAGTCGGTGATGCCATCCAGCCATCTCATCCTCTGTCGTCCCCTTCTCCTCCTGCCCACAATCCCTCCCAGCATCAGGGTCTTTTCCAGTGAGTCAACTCTTTGCATGAGGTGGCCAAAGTATTGGAGTTTCAGCTTTAGCATCAGGCCTTCCAGTGAACACCCAGGGCTGATCTCCTTTGGGATGGACTGGTTGGATCTCCTTGCAGTCCAAGAGATTCTCAAGAGTCTTCTCCAACACCACACTTCAAAAGCATCAATTCTTCGGCGCTCAGTTTTCTTCACAGTCCAACTCTCACATCCATACATGGACACTGGAAAAACCATAGCCTTGACTAGATGGACCTTTGTTGGCAAAGTAATGTATCTGTTTTTTAATATGCTATCTAGGTTGGTCATAACTTTCCTTCCGAGAAGTAAGCATCTTTTAATTTCATGGCTGCAATCACCATCTGCAGTGATTTTGAAACTGTGTAAATCATAAGTTTTTTTTTAAAGAAAGTGAAGGTGGAATATCATGGAAACTCAGTTTCCAAACTTCTTCTCTTCTTGCTTTAAGTTTCTTACACAAAATAGGTATTCTAGTTGCTTTATGTTCTAATACAAGTGATGCTGCCGTTTAGTTTCTGATATTTCAGTTCACAAACGGTTCATCAATCAATTCAATAAAATTTGGGGGCACACTGTGTGGAAACCTGTCTTTGAGAATGAAATTTGTGATTAATAGGGCTTATTTTAGAGCTTAATTTTGAGATGGGGAAATTGAACTCCAGAGAATTTTGGTGAAGAGCTATAGGTTCTAGAGTTATAACAAGTTTCTTAGCATCTGAGTAATACCATTTTAATTATGCTATAATTATGGATCTTCCACTTGCTGGCTGTGTACTTTTGACTATTTAACCTCTTAAATTATTTTCCCTTTCTATCAAACGGGATGGCAGTAATGATATCTTATGTGAATGTGTTGTAAGAACTATTCCTTATCCCTCTCCGAAAGACCTGTGATTTTGATTCAGGAATCTCACAGCTTTAGAGTGGCCCCTCTCTCAGGAGTATAGCCTTAATAGTCTAAATCAAGCTTAGGAAATCATCCATCACTTTGGCAGTAGTTGACATGGAGGTGAACATAGGATCAACTTCTGGGTATTGAGTCTAGAGAGGAAATTTGTACGGGGAATAAATCTGCCTGTAAAATCTTTGCACAACTGAAGAAGATATCACCAATAAGGTGAAGGAAGAAAATTATAGAACAGTATAACTTCTTAAAATGGATACAAAATTTTTTAACAAAATATTTCACAAGCAAATTCAGTAATATATAACAGGAACAATACATCGTATCTTAATGCAAGGATTGGTTGAATGCAAGATTGGTTGAATCTTTGAAAATCAATCAGTGAAATTCACCATATTAACAAAATAAGAGAGTAAAAGCATGTTATCATTTCAATAGTTGCAGAAAAATTAACTAGTGAGCTCAGCAGCTACTCATGATAAAATTCTTAGTCACTCAGTCATGTCTGACTTTGCAGTCCCATGGACTGTAACCCCCCAGGCTCCCCTGTCCATGGAACTCTTCAGGAAAGAATCCTGGAGTAGGTAGCCATTCCCTTCTCCAGAGAATCTTCCCAATCCAGGGATCAATTCTGGGTCTCCTGCACTGCCGGCAGATTCTTTACTGTCTGAGCCCCCAGGGAAGCCCCAGTTTTGATAAAAGTTTTTAGCAAATAAGTCATAAAATGAAACTTCAACCTAATGAAGGCAGTTGCAAAAACCGTACAACTAACATTATATATATAACTGTAAAATTAATTATTTCCCCTTAAGATCAAGATGTCCACTTCCATCACCACTAATTGAATATTTATCATAATGCAGTTCTAAAATTCAGAGAAGGCACTTGCACCCCACTCCGGTACTCTTGCCTGGAAACTCCCATGGACGGAGGAGCCTGGTAGGCTGCAGTCCATGGGGTCGCTAAGAGTCGGACACGACTGAGCGACTTCCCTTTCACTTTCCACTTTCATGTATTGGAGAAGGAAATGGCAACCCACTCCAGTGTTCTTGCCTTGAGAATCCCAGAGACAGAGGAGCCTGATGGGCTGCTGTCTATGAGGTCGCACAGAGTCGGACACGACTGAAGCGACTTAGCAGCAGCAGCAGTAGCAGCAGTTCTAAAATTATAGTAGGAAAAAAATAAGAGAAAACAGGCATATACATTGGAAAGGAAGAAGCAGAACTGACGCTATTTTCAGATGGCATTACTGGACCTACAGAAAATCCTAAGGAATCTACACAACAATTTCTACAAGTAATAAATGGATTTAGAAAGTAGTAGAATACAATGTTAAAACATAAAAATCTATCTTATTTTTATATACCAAAAGAAAACAATTTAAAATGAAATTAGCATGTTATTTAAAAGTGTCAAATGGTGTAAAGCATTTAGGAATAACTTTAACAAAAGATGTGTAGCTGTTATCCTTGAAAATAATATAATATTGTTTAAAAATTATGAAGATCAAAATAAATGGAGAGCTGTACCATGTTCATAGATGAGAATACTCTAAGATATTAATTCTATTCAAATTAATCTATAGATCTAACATAATCCTAGTCAAAATTCCAGTAGGTTTTTGTAGATACTTAAAAGTTGATTATGAAACACATATGGCACTGCAAATGACCTAGAATATTCAAAGCAAGCCTGAAAAAAAAAGTAAAATTGCAGGATTTACATTATCTGATTTTAGGGTTTACCACAAATTTGCAGTAATAAAAAATTAAAGTCACAATGAAATGGCCAAACTATAGAGAGATCAACAAAATAAAACAGAATGTTCCAAAACAAATCCACAGTTATGTAGACATTCAACTTTTCACAAATGTGACAAAGAAATTTGATGTGGACAAAGTGTGGATTTTTAACAAATAGTGCTGAAACAATTAAATCCATGTGCAGGAAAAAAAAATCTTAACTGCCGTCTACTATCACTCCCAAAATTAATTAGAATTTAAAAGGAAAGCATAGGGGAACATATTTATTGCTTTGGTTTAAGCAATGGTTTCACAAAGAGATCACATATAGCAGTGGCTCAATAATGTTATGATAAATAATTTAGATTTTACTAAAATGTAAGACATGCACAACAAAAGATACCGTTACAAAAATGATTAGGCTAGCCTAGAGGAAATATTCACGAGGCTGGCATTTAGAATATGTAAAAAGACCATTGTTGTAGCTGTTGTTCAGTCGTTGTCATGTCCCCTATGTGATCCCCTAGATTGCAGCACACCAGGCTTCTCTGTCTTTCCTTATCTCACAGAGTTTGCTCAAACTCAGTCCATTGAGTCAGTGATACCATCCAACAATCTCATCCTCTGTAGCCCCCTTCTCCTTCTAAGTCTTTCCCAGCATCAGGGTCTTTTCCAATGAGTCCGCTCTTCATATCAGGTGACCAAAGTATTGGAGCTTCAGCTTCAGCATCTGTTCTTCCAATAAATATTCAGAGCTGATTTAAGAAATCAGAGACCATACAACTTTATAATAAAAAGGACAAGTAATCCAGTTTTTAAAATGGCCAAGATGTTTGAACAGACACTTTAAAAATAATTTATATGAATGATCAATAAGTGCAATTTAAAAGTGTTTGACATTATTAGTCAGGAAAGAAATGTAAATTAAAGTCACAATGAAACAGAGCTACCAGAAATGCTAAATTTAAAAATACTGACAATATTAAGTGTTGGGAAAGACATGGATAAACTGTAGTTTTCTTATATTGTTATATTGTTGTACAATTATTTTGGGGACAAAAAGAGTTCTGAAAGTCTTTTTTAAATAAAACTGAAGATACAGCCATCTGTTACCTCAAAAATTTACTTTCAGGTGTTACCAGTATTATCAAAGACCAATCCATTAAAAAAAAAAAACTTGCATAAGAATATAGTAGTTCTATTCTTGTTAGCCATAAATTGGAAATAGTTCACATGTCCATCAAGAGGAATATATCAACAAAGTGTGACTCATTTTTACAATAGAATGCTGCTCAAAAATAAAAAAGAAATGAACTATTGAAACATGCAATAACAGATGAATCTCAAAAAACAGTAGACTAAACAAAATAAAACTTATGAAAGAATACATACTGCATGACGCCATTCTAATGGAATCAGTCAAAACTCACTATTGTGGGAAAAGATCAGAGCTGTTGTAAATAGAGCAGAGAAAGAAATTAACTGGTAGGAAAGACATGAGAGAAGCTTCTAGGGTGAAGGTAATGTTCTATATCTTAATAGAGGTTTGAGTTACATAGATATGTTATGTGTCAAAACTTTAGTATACATGTAAAATTTGCAAATTTTGTTGTTTACAAATTATATCATGAAACAAAAAATACTGTAAACAAATGCTTAACTTTAAAGATAAGCACATTGAAGTGTTCAGGAAGAAGTATACTTCTGTCTGCTATTTACTTTGAAATGCATCAAAAAACAATTGATAGATGAAGAGAAGAATAAATAGACTGATGAACATGCAGTAAAGATAATGTGATGCCAATTATAGAATCTATGACTGGGGTCAGCATCCAATGTGTCTAATCTGAATATAATCTGGCTTCAGAAAGGTTTGATTAGCTTATTACCAAAATCTCTCCTTAATGGAAAATCTTTCGGGCTATGCAACTCAGGAAATGCATGTTATTGCTCAACCTATCAGAATCTCCATTTGAGTACAGAGCCATTTGTAGTGGTATCTGATGAGAAGCTCTGATCCCTGACAGTGTCCAAGTGAGAGCATTTCCCCAGGACTCTTCTGAAAAACAGGCTTCTGGCTCGTTGCTCAATGCTGGCTAAAGACAGAACCATCTGGAAAGCAGATACAGAGTGATCTCTATTTTTCCAAGATTCACAGGAAGGTGGAACATTTCTGAATGAAACCACGGATGTTATTCATAAAATCTGAGCCACATGAGGTTAAGGCATATTGATTTCCAGGCTAAGGATGAATTGGCCATCTTTGGCCTTTCAGGAAAATGACCACAGATTAAGATGACGAAGAACAGATGCCACTATTTGAGGCTTCAATTAGAAAACCCTAAATGGGCTTAATTGGCAGGACAGCCATAACAACTGCGTCTTGCCGCAGATGGGCGGAAAGATGACAAATGTTTTAATGTGGTGAAGACAAATCCTGGGTCTAGTTGCTTCGAATAAATGATCCAGCCAGTTTGAAAAGGTCTGAAGAAATAAAACTTGCCAATACTTACAAAGTTTCAGAAAGGCCTTATATTTGACTGATTTCACTGTTTAAATTAGGTTTGAGGACAAAAACTATATTTTTTAGAGTTCCTTAATGAGAACGTCCATACCTAGTAAAATGTTAGAGAAAGCATAGACATAGTTCTGCCTCCAGCTTGTCTACAAAGCTTCTGCCTCCCTTTTTCTACATGTTCTTTCTTTTCAGCAGCCCATCTCCTCTACTGCCCAATAGCTTCATCATCCAAAATGCCCCAGACTGTGTGTGTGTGTGTGTGTGTGTGTGTGTGTGTATACACACACTAAGTAGTAAGTGATAACTAACTAATCTTGGACTATTTGCCTTCACAGAAAAATCTCCAAAGTGTAAATCCATGAAATGTATCACTCTGTGCTATGCAATCTCATGGACTTTAGCCTTCCAGGCTCCTGTCCATGGGATTCTCCAGGCAAAAATACTGGAGTGGATTGCAATTTTCTTCTTCAGGGATCTTCTCAACCTAGGGAATCAAACCTGGGTCTCCTGCATTGCAGACGGAATCTTTACCACTGAGCCACCAGGGATAGCTGAGTAATGTTGGACAATTTGCCTTCATAGAAAAATCTCCAGAGCTTAAGTCCATGAAATGTATTACTAATAATTAAAATTCAAGCACCAGTGACAAGATGTAAAAATATTTAAGGCAAAAAACATTCAATACATGGTCATTTATTCATAAGGTAATTATTAACATCCCTTCTTTGAATATTTTTTCTAAGCTATAATGAGAAGTACAAAGAAATGTAAGTTTAGTTGCCTTTGCTCTTAGAGTTTACAATTAAAGGAGTTAAGATATGTACATAAATAACTAAATATTAGATATGGATCAAATGCTTTTAGTCAAAGAACATAATCAAATGATACAGATTGTGTGATATTAAAAGATCATATGCTCCCTAGAAGTTCAGCGAATGCAGAGAGACCTTCTAAATAAGGTTATTGCTCATAGGAGTTTTCAGGGAAGAAGCTGATTAAAGTTGTCCAAGAAGCCTTCAATTTATGAAGCTGGAAATCAGGAAAACAGTACAAGTAGAGAAAATGCCATGAGGCAGGTTGGGAGAATGGGCAAATTGTTCTTCTTCAGTCATCAAGTGGTGTCCAACTTTTGCAAGCCCATGGATGGCAGCATGCCAGGTTCCTCTGTCCTCCACTATCTCCCAGAGTTTGCTCAAATTCATGTTCATTGAGTTGGTGATACTACCTAACTATCTCATCCTCTACTGTCTCCTTCTCCTTTTGCCTTCAATCTTTCTCATATCAGGGTCTTCTCCAATGAGTCAGCTCTTCACATCAGATGACCAAAGTTTTGGAGCCTCAATTTCCTTGAATGCACAGTAGAGATCCAAGTGCCTATCACATCTGTGTATTGGGAAGATTGAGTGACATAAAAATCTATAAAATAGCTGCAGAGAATCCACACAGGCAAACTTTAGGGAGAAATAACTTTCTGAAGTTGATATAATCAATGCTCACATCCCTGAAATAGTAATTTACTCAAACCATCTATTTTCAGGGTTACATGTGTGTTCTGGGTCTGATTATACAGGAGTTCCCTCAGTCCTCAGCCAATGAGGAAATGGCTGATGTGTTTGTACCTCATCTCACCACTTGAAATGCAGTATTAACTCCCACCGGACTGTGAACCACAATGACATTGTCCAGTGTGTGCATAATATGTTTTAGATAAAAATTTAGGGACTTTTTTTTACCTTATGGAGGTGAAAAACTGAAAATATTCTGGTAAAAGAATCTTCCTTGTAACATAATTCAAAGCAATCTTTTCAAAAGACTTATAAATATTAGAGTGTTATTTGCTTCTGCATGGTGCTGTTTATTAGCCCACCAAATACTATTAGCTTCATTTCTTCCTTTTCCTCAATGATACAATATTTTTTAAATCAACTCCTACATGGAAATTAAGCTGAATTTGTTCTTGTCTACATGTGGCTCTCTCCTCATATCAGGTAGTTCAGTCTCTCAGTTGTGTCCAACTCTTTGCAACCCTGTGTACTGCAGCACACCAGGCCTCCCTGTCCATCACCAACTCCTGGAGTTTACTCAAACTCATGTCCATTGAGTCAGTGATGCCATCCAACCACCTCATCCCTCTCCTCCTCCCTTCAATCTTTCCCATCATCAGGGTCTTTTCAAATGAGTCAGCTCTTCGCATCAGGTGGCCAAAGTATTAGAGTTTCAGCTTCAACATCAGTCCTTCCAATGAACATTCAGGACTGATTTCCTTTAGGGTGGACTAGTTGGATCTCCTTGCAGTCCAAGGGACTCTCAAGAGTCTTCTCCAACACCACAGTTCAAAAGCATCAATTCTTCGGTCCTAAAATTCTACCATGGGATATGTTGGCTGCACTAAATTGCCCCTTCCAAACCCACATAGAACAGAACCTGTTGCCTCTCCTGGAACTAAACCCTAGTCTGAACACTCACCAATGATATATTTATACTGTTTTTATATCTATAGTAAACATTCATAAAATTTAAAATTAGAGACACAAGATTTGAAGTTTCCAAAAGCTTCCATGAAGATGTTTCTTTCCTAACGTAGGTGGTAGAAACTGAATCTCAAACTTCCTCTTAATTTCCCTAGATTAATCAGAGGTCTTCATTCCCAATACAACACATGCTGACCAATAACTGAATCTCACCAAATACTCACTTGGTGGTTCTACCACTACCTGCACTCAATACTGTATACGTACCAAGACATAGTTCTGTTTGTTTCCAATCCTTTGTATGCCAGTTAAATTTATTATTATTATTTCACAATTTAATTCATATTACAAAAGCCTATGAAGCATGAGTAATAAAGTTGCTGTTCCTATGAATCTTGAGTAGAAAGACTCAATAAATAGAAATGGCAACAAAAATCCCAATTAATTAGATGGAGACAGAAAAATTGCTTAGAGGGGAAAGTAATAAAAAAAAAAACAACTAGAATTCTGCACCTAGAATGCTTTTACCTTTTAAAGTTTTTGTTTCACAGTAAAAAACAAAAATAGAACCTATACATCGCAACTGACACAACTTGATATAGTTAATGGAAGGGAAGAATATTCAACTTCAAACAGTGTGGTGGTGGTGGTAGTGGTTTAGTCTCTAAGTCGTGTCCGACTCTTGTGACCCCATGGACTGTAGTCTGCCAGGCTCCTCTGTCCATGGGAATTCTCCAGGCAAGAATACTGGAGTGCGTTGCCATTTCCTTCTCCATCAAACAGTGTACCTATACTCGAAGAAAAGATTCTAGATCTACAAAAGGAAAAAATTGTGTATGAAAATCCATTTATAGGTTTTAAGCTAACATAAAATAAATAAGTGTGAACATTTCCAGTTTAACCCACTGTATCAATTAATTACAGTTTTAATATATCTAATTTTTAAAAGCTTCTGTTTAGTTGGAGTATTCTTCACTGAATTTTTGTATGACAAATCAATCTTATCTGTTGTATTCTTTTAGCAAGAAACCAAAATTGTAAGATCTTAAATTTGAAAATGAGCCAAACAGGAATTAAGAGGTTAGCAATTAATTAACAATGAATTTTTTTTTTTTTTTTGAATTGGCTGTCTTCAGTGATTTCCCAAGAATGGGAACTCTCCAGTGTTCTAGGTGCCCTTTCTTCCCTTGGATGGTGGTCTCTCTCCCTTAGTCATCCAAGATTCCTTCATAACTTAGATGACCACACTTCCTGGTTACAGGGGATAGTCCTGGTTTAAGCCTGCTGTCCTGACATAGTTATTAAAAGCACTATAATTCATTTCCAATGGTATCTTCACTTGGATGACAAATTATACAAACTCCACTTGAATATTTTACTTTTTCATCTTCTCTTTCTCCTTTTCTCTCTGTACACTCTGTCTTAAGAAAAAATACACAAACATGTATGTGTGTGTGTACATATATGTGTGTGTGTGTGTGTGTGTGTATATATGTGTGTATCTCCAACTCTTTGCAACCCTATGGGCTGTAGCCCACCAGGCTCCTCTGTCCATGGGCTTCTCCAGGCAAGAATACTGGAGTGGTTTACCATGCCCTCCTCCAGGACATCTTCCTGAACCAGGGATCGAACCCATGTCTCTTATATCTCCGGCATTGGCAGGTAGGTTCTTTGCCACTGGCACTACCTGGGAAGCCCTACACACACACACACACACACACACACATATATAGTTGCTCAGACATTTATTTTTGGCTTAGAGCAATAAATCTTATTCAATGTTAGCAAACAGTGGAACTTATTTGGAAGGAAATATGGATACACCACAAAACTCAACTATCAGATATCATTTTCATTCATCCCAGACTTGGACCTTTAACACAAGACCCCAAGAAATCAAGGCAATTTGCACCTCTCTGTCTCTCTCTATCACTGACTACATGGTCCCTCATCTCACCTTCTCTTTGCATGGCTTTTCATTCTCCTTTTTCCCTGCTGACCAGCCTTTTCTGCTTACTTTCACTGAACCCGAATATGTTCACCTGCCAAACTTTTTATCACCTGCCAGTTCAAGTCCAATTATGATTTGGACATAGTTGAAATTTTCAAAAAAAATGATTGGGTAAGCTAAAGCACTTAGGTTAGTTTCTTGGCATCAGACTTACAATTTTTTAAACTTTCTGTGGGGGTTGTGGGAGAAGGGTTCTACGCAGCTGGAAATATGTGACACAGGTCCTCTGACAAGGAGATATGGGCAGGGGAAAATAAAAGACATTTTTGATGTTTCTCTTCAGTTCTGAAAGTAACTCAATGGCTAAGATCACAAATCAGTCTAACTCTATGCAAATGTACTAATGGCTGGTCATGATCCTAAAGTAACTTAAATATGTTTTTAAAAGATATCAAAAACATGTATAATAAAAATCTCTGGTTATGTTGAAAGCCAGTGATAAAGATGTCTCTAACAAGAGAATCATTTAAGATCCTACCAATAAAAGAGAATGTAGATAAATCATAGCAACTGCTACACTCCTTCTTAGCCTTCAAGTGACCCCTAAAAGCCATCTTTCAAATATTTGTCTATAAGTAGAATAGCCCACCACAAGTTTAGTGAGAAAATAAGGTCACAAATAAGACAAAATATATTTCTCTTACCATAGCCCCAGATTAGTTTCAAACGTGGGGAAAAGGGAGATGTGTAGTTTGGTTTGGGCTTATATTAAAAACAGTTTGGAGACACTGAGTCTCACATTTTAAATCTGAGATTAATTTTCCTAATATATAATTGATATTGTTGAACTTTTTAATGATAACATGGTATAAGTTTTTAACATTTTGCTATCTCGGATATTATTGAGTTGGCCAAAAAATTCTTTTGAATTTTGCTGCAAGATGGATCTAGTAGCTCTTAGTAGTCTTCAACTTCATTTTGTTAGAGTGTATTGTGACAGCCATAATATCAGCATGCATTAAAAAAAATTACCAAAATTATTTTTATGTAGCCATTTTAATATTGAAGATGGAAGAAAAAAGGACTTTCCTGATAGTCCAGTGGTTGGGAATCCACTTGTCAGTGCAGGGGACACAGGTTTGATCCCTTCTTCTCTGAAGAAGTTTCCACATGCCTCAAGGCAACTAAGACCACATGTGACAACTACTGAGCCTGTTCTCTAACTACTGAGCCTGTTCTCTAGAGCCCACGAGTCATAACAAAGACTTCCCCACTCACCACAACCAGGGGAAGTCCATGCACAGCAAAGAGCCAGTGCATGTCAAAAGTAAATAAATATTTTTAAAGATGGGGAAAAGCTACATTTTCCACTTTACTATTTCAAGAAAGGTAAAAACACAACTAAAATTATATATATATATATATATATATATTCATGCAGTGTATGGAGAAAGTGCTGTGATTGATCAAATGTGTCAAAAGTGGTTGGTAAAGTTTCCTGTTGGAGATTTCTCACTGGATGGATACCCTATGCGTAGACCAGTTGTACTTGATAGCAATCAAATCAAGACATTAATTCATTAATTGAGAGTAATCAAAGTTATACCACACAGGAGATAGCCAATATACTTAAAATATCCAAATCAAGCATTGAAAATCATTTGTACCAGATTGCTTATGTTAATTGCTTTGATGTTTGGGTTCCATATAAGTGAAAAAATCTTTAACTGTATTTCTGCGTGCAATTCTCTGCTTAAACATATGAAAACTTTCCATTTTTAAAGCAAATTTTGACAGGCAATGAAAAGCAAATACTGTACAATAACAGGGGAAAGACGAGATCATAGGGCAAGTGAAAGAAAGCACTACCAATAACACCAAAGGCCAGTCTTCAATCAGAGGAGGTAATGTATATATTGTGGGACTGGAAGGGAGTCTTCTATTATGAGCTCCTTCAGGAAAATCCAACAATTAATTCCAGCAAGCACTGCTCCCAATAAGACCAACTGAAGGCAGCACAGAAAGCGTCTGGGATTAGTCAACTGAAAACACATAACATTCGGTCAGAATAATGCAAGACTGCATGCTTCTTTGACCACCAGGCAAAAACTGTCACTGCTTGCTGGGAAGTTCTGCTACATCTCCTGTATTCACCAGACATTATGCCTTCTTATGTCCATTTACTACAGTCTTTCCAAAATGATTTTAGTGACAAAAATTTCAATTCCCTGGAAGACTGTAAAAGGCACCTGAAACAGTTCTTTGCTCAAAAAAAAAAAAACTTTGGGAAGATGGGATTATGAAGTAGCCTGAAAAAAGGCAGAAAGTAGTGAATCAAAGGGCTTCCCTCATAGCTCAGTTGGTAAAGAATCTGCCTGCAATGCAGAGGACCTGGGTTCAATCCCTGGGTCGGGAAAACCCTCTGGAGAAGGAAATGGCAATCCACTCCAGTATTCTTGCCTGGAAAATCCCATGGACAGAGGAGCTTGGTGGGCTAAAGTCCATGGGGCTGCAAGAGTTGGACATGACTTAGTGACTAAACAAAACCAGTGAAGCAAAACGGTGAATATATTGTTCAATAGTTTTTGGTGAAAGTGAAAAATGTATCTTTTATTTTTACTTAAAAACTGAAGGAACATATTAGCCAAACCACATATTTTGTGTTTTATTCAATATTCCCACCAAATGCTTTAAGAAATGAGCAGATACCACTTTACGTAAGTAGCATCAGAAAGAAATAATGGTATAGAAAACCCTGACTTTCCTTTAAGGAGTTTACAATTGAAATGGAGAGATTTAGTTAAAAACTCTTAGCTAAATAAAAAGAAAGAAAGAAAGAAAACTTTTTTTCTCCTCTTTTCAAATATATCATACTCTTTCTTATTAAAATTCAGGCAGCCATGATGGTACTAGGAAAGTAGTGAAACACTGAGATATGGAAACAATGAAAATATCTGATGACTGCTCCTTGGGAAAAATACTGTTTTAATCATGATAATAGTTGTATTCTTAATAAACAAAATTAAAATTTATGAGAAATTTTAGGTTCAGAGAAAAATTGAGAGAGAATTACCAAGTTCCCATATATCCTCTACTCCCACAGATACACAAACTCCTCCACCATTAACTTCCTACCTCACAGTGGTATATTTGTTACATATACCATTACACTACATTGACATACACTACATACATACATACACTACACTGACACATTGCTATCATCTAAAGCTGGCTTCAAATTCAATATTCAAAAAACAAAGATCATGGCCATCCAGTACCATCACTTCATGGCAAATAGAAGGGGAAAAAAGTGGAAGCAGTGACAGATTTTATTTTCTTGGGCCCAAAATCACTGCGGACAGTGACTGAAGCCATGAAATTAAAAAAAAAAAAAAAATGCTTGCTCCTTTGAAGGAAAGCTATGACAAACCTTGACAGCATATTCAAAGGCACAGATACAAGTTTACTGATAAAGGTTCGTATAGTCATGCTATGGTTTTTTTCAGTAGTCACATATGGATGTGAGAGCTGGACCATAAAGAAAGCTGGGCACCAAAGAATTAATGCTTTCAAATTGTGGTGCTAGAGAAAACTCTTGAGAGTCCCTTAGACAGCAAGAAGATCAAATTAGTCAATCCTAAAGGAAATCAAGCCTGAATATTCATTGGGAGGACTGATGCTGAAGCTGAAGGGCCAATACTTTGGCCACTGATGCAAAGAGCCAACTCATTGGAAAAGACGCTGATGTTGGAAACATTGAAAGCAAAAAGAGAAGGCAGGGGTAGAAAATGAGATGGCTAGATGGCATCACCAACTCAACGGATATGAACTTGAGCAAACTCTGGTT
The DNA here is from genome assembly GCF_027580195.1 of Bos mutus. Classification (NCBI taxonomy): domain Eukaryota; kingdom Metazoa; phylum Chordata; class Mammalia; order Artiodactyla; family Bovidae; genus Bos; species Bos mutus. Next base: position 94,268,726 of record NC_091621.1, read on the forward strand.
AATAGTGGAGGACAGAGGAAACTGGCTTGCTGCAGTTCATGAGGTTGCAAAGAGTCAAAGGCAACTTAAATGACTGAACAACAAAAAAGTTCATAGTTTACATTAAGGTTCACTCTTAATATTGTATATTCTATGGGTTTTGATAAGTGTATGATGACATGTATCCATCGTTGTAGTGTCATCATTGTAGTATCATACATAATAATTTCACTCTCAAAAATCCTCTGTACTCTGCCTATTCATCCTGCTCTCTGGCAACCACTGATCTTTTCAGTCTCTACAGTTTTGCCTTTTCCAAAATGCCATGTAGTTGGAATCACACAGTATGTAGACTTTACAGATTTGGCTAATTTTGCTTAGTAATATGTACTTAAGTTTCCTCCTAGTCTTTTATACCTCTATAGCCCATTTCTTATTAGCACTAGATAATATAAGAAGAACCAAAGAGCCTCTTGATGAAAGTGAAAGAGGAGAGTGAAAAAGTTGGCTTAAAGCTCAAAATTCAGAAAATGAAGATCATGGCATCCAGTCCCATCACTTCATGGCAAATAGATGGGGAAACAATTTCTGACTTTATTTTTCTGGGCTCCAAAATCACTGCAGATGATGATTGCAGCCATGAAATTAAAAGACATTTGCTCCTTGGAAGGAAAGTTATGACCAACCTAGAAAGCATATTAAAAAGCAGAGACATTAATTGGTCAACAAAAGTCCATCTAGTCAAGGCTATGGTTTTCTAGTAGTCATGTATGGATGTGAGATTTGGACTATAAAGAAAGCTGAGCACTGAAGAATTGATGCTTTTGAACTGTGATGTTGCAGAAGACTCTTGAGAGTCCCTGGGACTGCAAGGAGATCCAATCAAGTACATCCTAAAGGAGATCAGTCCTGAGTGTTCATTGGAAGGACTGATGTTGAAGCTGAAACTCCAATACTTTGGCCACCTGATGTGAAGAACTGACTCATTTGAAAAGACCCTGATGCTGGGAAATATTGAGGGCAGGAGGAGAAGGGAATGGCAGAGGATGAGATGGTTGGATGGCATCACCGACTCAATGGACATGAGTTTGGGTGAACTCCAGGAGTTGGTGATGGACAGGGAGGCCTGGTGTGCTGCAGTTCATGGGGTCACAAAGAGTTGGACACAACTGAGTGACTGAACTGAGCTGAATATTCCAGTGTCTAATAGTAATATTTAACTATAGTTTATTTATCCATTCAACTACTGAAGGATATCTTAGTTGCTTCCAAGTTTGGGCAATTATGAATTATGAATAAAGCTTCTATAAACATCACTGTGCAGGTTTTTGTGTGGAAGCAGGTTTTCAACTCCTTTGGATAAATACCAAGGAGTGCAATTGCTGAATTGCATGGTAAGCATAGGTTTAGTTTAGTAAGAAAGTGCTTGTCTTCAAAGTGAGTGAATCATTTTGCATTCCCACCAGCAATGAATGAGAATTTCTATTGTTCCTCATCTTTGTTGGTACTTTGTGGTATCAGTATTTGGAATTTTGGTCATTTTAATAGGCATGTAGTGAAAGCTTATTGCTTTACTTTGCTTTTCCCTGGTAACATATGATGTTGAACATCTTTTTATAAGCTTATTTGCTATCTGGGTATGTTCTTTGGTGAGGTGTCAGTTCAGATCTTTTGCCCATTTTTTAAATTGAGTTGTTCAATTTCTTATTACTGAAGTATGAGTTCTTTGTATATTTTGGATAGCAGTCTTCTATCAGATATGTCTTTTGCAAATATTTCTTCCCAGTCTGTGACTTGTCTTCTCATTCCCTTGACATTGTCTTTCACAGAAAAGTTTTTAAATTTTAATAAAGACCTCCTTATTATTTCTTTCATGGTTTTTGTTGTTATATTTAAGAAGTCATTTCTTTATGCAAGGTCATCTAGGTTTTCTCCTATGTGATCTTCTAAGAGTTTTATAATTTTTGCACATTACATTTAGTCCCATGATACATTTTGAGTTAATTTTTGTGAAGGATGCAAGGTCTGTATCTAAAATTTTTTGACAAACATTTAGGTTACACACCATGATTTTTAAAGGTATACAACCTGATGATTTAATATATGTATATATTGTGAAATGATTACCAAAATTCATTTAGCAAATGTATGCATTGTCTCATATAGTTATCTTTCCATTTTGGTAGTGAGAACACTTAAGATCTACTCTTTTAGCAAATTTCAAGTATGCAATAGAGTACAGTTTGGCCCTTAAACTATGTGAGGGTTAAGGTATCACCCCCACAAAGTCGAAAATGCATGTGTAACTTTATAGTTGACCATTTGTACCTATAATTCTGCATCGGTAGATTTAACCAAACTTGGATGTGTAGTACCGTGCATGAGTGCTAAGTCACTTCAGTTTTGTCCGACTCTGTGCAACCCTGTGGACTGCAGCCTGCCAGGCACCTCTGTATCCAGTAGCATGAAATATCTTTCCATTTATTTATGTCTTTTTCAATGTCTTTCTATCAATGTCTTTCAGTTTTCAGCATATAGATTTTTCACCTCCCTGGTTATATTTATCATAAGTATCTTATTCTCTTTAATGCTATTGCAAAATGAAATTTAATTTTCTTTTTTCAATAGCTTGTTGCTAGTGTATAGAATGCAAATAACTTTTGCGTGTTTATTCCGTATCTTGAAACTCCACTGAATTTAACTAGTGTTCTAGCAATTTTTGGTGGTGTTCTTTCTTTCCTTCCTTCTTTCTTTTCTTCTTTCCTTCTTTCTTCCCTTCTTCAGGGTTTTCTATATATAATTACATGTTTTCCACAGACACAATTTAACTTCCTTTCCAATTTGGATGCCTTTTATTTCCTTTCTTGACTAATTTCTCTGACTAATAATTTCTCCAATATTATGCTGAATAGAACTAGTGAAAATAGGCACTCTAGACTTGTTCCTGATCTTAGAGTAAAAGCTTTCAGCTTTTCACATTTGATATGTTATTAGCTGTGACTCGTTATATGCAACATTTATTAATTAAGGTATATTCATTCTGGTTTGATCTCTCTGCAAGGAGATCAAACCAGTTAATCCTAAAGGAAAACAATCCTAAACATTCATTAGAAGGACTGATTCTGAAGCTGAAGCTCCAAACCTTTGGCCACCTGATCTGAAGAGCTGTCTCATTAGAAAAGACTTTGATGCTGGGAAAGACTGAAGGCAGGAGGAGAAGGGGATGACAGAGGACAAGATGTTTGGATGGCATCACCGACTCAATGGACATGAGTTTGAGTAAACTCCGGGAGATGGTTAAGGACAGGGAAGCTTGGCATGCTGCAACCCATGGGGTCACAAAGAGTCAGACATGACTGAGCAACTGAACAACCATTATGTTGAGGTATATTTCTTCTATAATTAAATTTTAATAGTTTTGGATCATGAAAAAAATTGAATTTATCAAATGTTTTTTCTGCTTCTATTAAGAAGCATAAAATATTTGTTGGCATAAAATTGTTCATATTTTATCTTTCTGTGGTATCAGTTGTCTCTTCTTTCACTTTATAAGCCTATATATTTGTATCCTCCTTTTTTTCTTAGTTTACCTAAATATTTGTCAATCTTATCTTTTCATAAAACCAACTCAGTTTCATTAATCTTTCCCATTGTCTTTCTATCCTCTATTTATCTCTGCTCTATTATTTATTATTTCCTTCTTTTGCTAACTTTGAATCTAGTTTGTTTTTCTTTCTCCATGATAACTTTAGATTAAAATAGTATAAAGATAGGTTATTTCTTTGAGGCCTTTCTTTTTTCTTTTTGTAGGCATTTCTAGGTATAAACTTCCCAATGTTTTACAGCATCACATAAGTTTTGGTGTGTTGCATTTATATTTACATTTGTCTCAAAATATTTTTGATTTCCTCTTGGTTCATTGGTTGTTCATAAGTGTGTTATTTGATTTCACATATTTGTTATTTTTCCATTTTCTTCCTATAATTGATTTCTAGTTTTACTATTACACCATGAAAAGACACTTGATATGAATTCAGTATTCTTAAATTTGTTACCACTAGTTTTGTAATTCAGCACGTAAACTGGATTACTCTGGAAAATATTTCACAAACCCTTAAGGAGAATGTGTCTTCTGCTACTGTTGGATGGAATGTTCTATGTATGTCTGTTAGATAAACTTGGTCTACAGTTATTTAAGTCTGCTGTTGCTGCTGCTGCTAAGTCGCTTCAGTCGTGTCCGACTCTGTGCAACCCCGTAGATGGCAGCCCACCAGGCTCCCCCGTCCCTGGGATTCTCCAGGCAAGAACACTGGAGTGGGTTGCCATTTCCTCCTCCAATGCATGAAAGTGAAAAGTGAAAGTGAAGTCACTCAGTCGTGTCTGACTCTTAGTGACCCCATGGACTACAGCTCACCAGGCTCCTCCGTCCATGGGATTTTCCAGGCAAGAGTACTGAAGTGGGGTGCCATTGCCTTCTTCTGTTCAAGTCTACTGTTGTCTATTTCTCTCTTTTTTTTCTTCATATTTTCTCTATTTAGGTGCTCCAGTGTTGGATGCATATATTTTTTACAACAGTTATATATTCTCTTTTCATATAATTTTATTTATTTATTTTTAGCTGTGCTGGGTCTTTATTGTTACACAAGCTTTTCTCTAGTTGTGATGAGCATGGGCTACACTTCATTGCAGTGTTGGGGTTCTCACTGCAGTGGTTTCTCTTGTTTCAGATCATGGATATTAGGGCATGCAGGCCGGTCGTTGTGGCACATTGGTTCAGTAGGTGCAGATCCCAGGCTTTAGAGCGCAGGCTCAGTTAGTCATGGTTTATGGCCTTAGTTGCTCCACGGCAAGTGGGATCTTCCTGGACCAGGGATCAAACCTATGTCACCTACATTGGCAGGTGGATTTTTAACATTGAGCCACCAGGGAAGCCCCTACAATGGTTATATATTCTTGATGAATTGACTTATCTATCATTATGTAATGACCTTCTTTGTGTCTTGCAATGGATTTTGACTGAAAGTCTCCTTGTCTGATATAAGTATACTCATCCATGTGCTCTTTTGATTATTAAGTGGGATATATTTTTCCACCACTTCACTTTTAGTGTATTTAAATCCGTAAAGCCAAAGTCTCTTGTAGACAATGTATAGTAGGATCTTGTTTTTTATTCATCCAACCACATTGTCCCTAAGTAGAGAATTTAATTCACATACATTTAAAGTGATAACTGATAAGTAAAAATTTACAGTTGCCATCTTTTTTTTTTGTTTGTTTCCTGTCTGTTCTGTAGTTTCTCTGTTCCTATCTTTCTCTCTTGCAATATACCTTTGTAGCTGGTTGGCTTTTTTTGTGTGCAGTATACTTTGATTCCTTGCTCTTTATCTTTTGTATATCTACTAGTGGTTTCTTCTTTGTAGTTATTGTTAAGTTTTATAAAACATCTTATAATTGTCTATTTTAGGCAACTTAACCTTACTCTTATACCAAAACTCTGCACTTATACTTCTTCCCCACTCCCACACTTAATGCAATTGATGCATACTTTCTATCTTTTTAAACTGAGTCTCTATTAACAAGTTATTTTAACCATAATTGTTTTTAATATTTTTGTTTTTTAACTTTTATACTAGAAATAAAAGTGATTTATAAACTACCATTATAGCATTAGAGTATTATGAATTTGTCTATTTACCTTTATCAGTGCTTTTTATACTTCCATATATTTTTGTGTTGTTATTAATACTTAGCATCCTTTCATTTCAACTTGAAGATCTCTTTTTAGCATTTCTTTTAAGTCCATTTCTTATAAATTTTCATTTGTCTAAAACAGATTTACCTTTCTTGTACGTGAATGTCCAGTTGTTCCAGCACCGTTCGTTGAAATGACTATCTTTGCTCCATTGTATCGATTTTGCTGCGTTGTCAGTTAAGTGTATTTATGTGAGTCTATTTCTGGCCTCTTTAGTCTATTCCATTGATATGTTTGTCTGTTCTTTCATCAATACCATGCTGTCTTTATTACTGTAGTTTCATGGTCTTAAAATTGGATAATGTTAGTCCTCCAGCTGTATTCTTCTCCACTATTAGTTTAACTATTGTGGGTCTTTTATTTCTCCATATACTCTTTGGAATTAGTTTTTTTCCTTTAATATCCACAAATACTTTGCTATTTTTTTAATTGAAATTGCATTGCATCTGTAGATCAATTGGAAAGAACTGACATCTTGACAATACTTAATCTTCCTAATTATGAACATGAAATATCTCTCCACTTACTTAGTTCTTCCTTTATCTTTCATTGAAATTTTATGCTTTTTTCTTTTGTAGATCTTGCACATATTTTATTAAGTTTATGTTTAAGTATTTTTTCTTGGGGGGTAATGTGCTTTTAATATCAAATTCTACTTGTTCATTGCTGGTAGAATATTTTTAAATATTTTCATTTATGGCATTTAATAAATTCATTAATACTTGGGCTACAGCTTCAGAAAACACAAGAGACTGCCTTCAACTTAGGTGAAAGTATGTCTAGCAAATACAGCCTTATATTACAGATTTACTTGCAGAGACTGTAAGTTTTCAAAGCTCTAAAGATGAATCTATAATGCATTTTGACATAAACTATGATACCTGTCAGTGATCATAATGGCCACAATGAGTAAAACATCGATCACTAGCTGACAAACTTGGAAATGATTAAAAGGTATTTCAAACTACAATGAAATTGTTTCATACCATAAATGGATCTGAGAAAGACTGAAGTAGATTATAGTTTTACAGAATTCAGGGCAAGTGATATCTAACCTGTTACATATAATATAAATGTGTTTACACATATGCTTTTTTACCCTCCTTACAAGCATCCAAAATAATTTCTATTAATTATAATGCCTTAAAAAGCTTACAAACATGAAATTTTAATTTTTCAAAGTGCAGAATATTCCATTCCTATGGGTAAGCCAGCTTACTTCTCTGACTGTTCTCTCCTCGACAAGACTACTAGTTAGCAGAGAGTAGCAGAGTCTTTAAAAAGCTATCCAGCATTCCCAGTTCAAATTATTCTGACCAATTTCAAAATCTACTTGACCAAGCAAACTATATTTTAAGGGAAAAAAATTGAAAAACAAAAAATTTCAATAGTTTATGATGCTGTATGAGCAATTAATACTATTTACACATTATAAGTGCGAAGTTTTCTATAGTCAGTGATAGTAAGGGGGTAAGCAAAAGAGTGATCTAATCCCCACAATTTTGGGGCGGGGGGAGAGAGGGAATGTTAGTTCTGGAAGATACGTAGGTCTTCATAGAACCATTCAACTTCAGCTTCTTCAGCATTACTGGTCAAAGCACAGACTTGGATTACCGTGATATTGAATGGTTTGCCTTGAAAACGAACAGAGATCATTCTGTTGTTTTTGAGATTGCATCTAGGTACTGCATTTCTGACTCTTTTGTTGACTATGATGCCTACTCCATTTCTCCTAAGGGATTCTTGTCCACAGGACTAGATACAATGGTCATCTGAATTAAATTCACCCATTCCAGTTCATTTTAGTTCATTCATTTCTAAAATGTCGACGTTCACTCTTGCCATCTCCTGTTTGACCACTTCCGATTTGCCTTGATTCATGGACCTAACATTCCAGGTTCCTATGCTATAGTCCTATGCAGCATCGGACTTTACTTCTATCACCAGTCACATTCACAACTGGGCATTGTTTTTGCTTTGGCTCCATTTCTTCATTCTTTCTGGAGTTATTTCTCTGCTCCTCTCCAGTAGCATTTTGGGCACCTACCAACCTGGGGAGTTCACCTTTCAGTGTTCTATCTTTTTGCCTTTTCAGCTGTTCATGGGGCTCTCAAGGCAAGAATACTGAAGTGGTTTGCCATTCCGTTCTCCAGTGGACCACATTTTATCAGAATTCTCCACCATGACCCGTCTATCTTGGGTGGCCCTATATGGCATGGCTCATGGTTTCACTGAGTTAGACAAGGCTGTGGTCCATGTGATCAGATTGGTTAGTTTTCTGTGATTGTGGTTTTCAGTCTGTCTACCCTCTGATGGAAAAGGATAAGAGGCTTATGGAAGCTTCCTGATGGGAGAGACTGACTGAGGGGGAAACCAGGTCTTGTTCTGATGGGTTGGTCTGTGCTCAATAAATCTTTAATCCAATTTTCTGTTGATGGGTGGAGCTGTGTTCCCTCCCTGTTATTTCAGTTCAGTTCAGTAGTGTCTGACTCTTTGCGACCCCATGAATTGCAGCACACCAGGCCTCCCTGTCCACCCCCAACTCCCGGAGTTCACTCAAACTGTTATTTACCTGGAGCCAAACTATGGTGGAAGTAATGAAGATAATGGCGATCTCCTTCAAAAGGTTCCATGCAGGCACTGATACAGAGTCCTCAGCCCTGCAGCAGGCCACCTCTGACCCACGCCTCTGCCAGAGATTCCTGGACACTCACGGGCAAGTCTGGGTCAGTCTTTTGTGGGGTCACTGCTCTTTTTCCTGGGTCCTGGTGTGCACAAGTTTCTGCTTGTGCCCTCCAAGAGTCTTATTCCCCAGTCCTGTGTAGGTCCTGGCAGCTCTATGGTAGGATTAATGGCAATCTCCTCCAAGAGGGCTTATGCCATACCCACTTCTGCTGCACCCAGCCATACCCAGATCTGCTGCACTCAGAGCCCCTGCCCCTGTGGCAGTCCACTGCTGATCCATACCTACACAGGAGACACTCAAACACAGCTCTGTCTCAGTCTCTGTGGGGTCTCTGCGTCCTGGTGCACACAAGGACCAGTAATGCTGAAGAAGCTGAAGTTGAACGGTTCTATGGAGATCTAAAAGACCTTCTAGAACTAACACCCAAAAAAGATGTCCTTTTCATTATAGGGGACTGGAATGCAAAAGTAGGAAGTCAAGAAATACCTGGAGTAACAGGCAAATTTGGCCTTGGAGACCAGGATGCAGCAAGGCAAAGGCTAATAGAGTTATGTCAGGAGAACACACTGGTCATGGCAAACACTCTCTTCTACCAACACAAGAGAAGACTCTACACATGGATATCACCAGATGGTCAATACCAAAATCAGATTGATTATATTCTTTGCAGCCAAAGATGGAGAAGCTCTATACAATTAGCAAAAACAAGACTGGGAGCTGACTGTGGCTCAGGTCATGAACTCCTTATTGCCAAATTCAGACTTAAGTTGAAGAAAGTGGGGGAAATCACTAAACCATTCAGGTATGACCTAATCAAATACCTTACGATTATACAGTAGAAGTGAGAAATAGATTCAAGGGATTAGATCTGATAGACAGAGTGCCTGATAAACTATGAAAGGAGATTTCTGACATTGTACAGGAGGAAGGGATCAAGATCATCCCCAAGAAGAAGAAATGGAAAAGGGCAAAATAGTTGTCTGAGGAGGCCTTATAAATAGCTGTGAAAAGAAGACAACTGAAAGGTAAAGGGGAAAAGGAAAGATATACCCATCTGAATGCAGAGTTCCAAAGAATAGCCAGGAGAGATAAGAAAGCCTTCCTCAGTGATCAATGCAAAGAAATAGAGGAAAACAATAGAATGGGAAAGACTAGAGATCTTTTGAAGAAATTAGAGATACCAAGGGAACATTTCATGCAAAGATGGGCACAATAAAGGGCAGAAATGGTGTGGACCTAACAGAAGCAGAAGATATTAAGAAGAGGTGGCAAGAATACACAGAAGAACTGCACAAAAAAGATCTTCATGAACCAGATAATCATAATGGTGTGATCACTCATCTAGAGCCAGACATCCTGGAATGTGAAGTCAAGTGGGCCTTAGGAAGCATCACTCCGAACAAAGCTGCTGCTGCTGCTGCTAAGTCACTTCAGTCATGTCCAACTCTGTGCGACCCCATAGACGGCAGCCCACCAGGCTTCCCCGTCCCTGGGATTCTCCAGGCAAGAACACTGGAGTGGGTTGCCATTTCCTTCTTCAATGCATGAAAGTGAAAAGTGAAAGTGAAGTCTCTCAGTCATGTTCAACTCTAGCAACCTCATGGACTGCAGCTCACCAGGCTCCTCCATCCATGGGATTTTCCAAGCAAGAGTACTTAACAAAGCTAGAGGAGGTGATTGAATTCAAGTTGAGCTATTTCAAATCCTAAAAGATGATGCTGTGAAAGTGTTGCATTCAATATGCCAGCAAATTTGGAATATTCAGCAGTGGCCTTAGGACTGGAAAAGGTCAGTTTTTATTCCAATCCCAAAGAAAGGTAATGTCAAAGAAGGCTCAAACTACCACACAATTGCACTCATCTTACACACTAGTAAAGTAATGTTCAAAATTCTCCAAGCCCGGCTTCAACAGTACATGAACTGTGAACTTTCAGATGTTCTAGTTTGATTTAGAAAAGATAGAAGAACCAGAGGTCAAATTGTCAACATCTGTCGGATCACCAAAAAAGCAAGAGACTTCCAGAAAAGAAATCTACTTCTGCTTTGTTGACTATGCCAAAGCCTTTGACTGTGTGGATTGCAACAAACTGTGGAAAATTCTTAAAGAGTTGAGAATACCAGACCACCTGACTTGCCTGTTGAGAAACCTGTATGCAAGTCAAGAAGCAACAGTTAGAACTGGACATGGAACAACAGACTGGCTCCAAACTGGGAAAGGAGTACGTCAAGGCTGTATATTGTCACCCTGCTTATTTAACTTATATGAAGAATACATCATGAGAAACACTGGGCTGAATGAAGCACAAACTGGAATCAAGATACAAAGGATAAATATCATTAACCTCAGATATGCATATTATACCACTCTTATGGCAGAAACAAAGAAGAACTAAAGAGCCTCTTGATGAAAGTAAAAGAGGAGAGTGAAAAAGTTGGCTTAAAACTCAACATTCGAAAACTAAGACCATGGCATCCAGTATCATCACTTCATGGCCAATAGATGGGGAAACAGTAGAAACAGTGACAGACTTTATTTTGAGGGGCTCCAAAATCACTGCTGATGGTGACTGCAGCCATGAAACTAAAAGATGCTTGCTCCTTGGAAGGAAAGTTATGACCAACATAGACAGCATATTCAAAAGCAGAGACATTGTTTTGCCAACAAAGGTCTGTCTAGTCAAAGCTATGGTTTTTCCAGTAGTCATAATGGATGTGAGAGTTGAACTGTAAAGAAAGCTGAGTGCCTAAGAATTGCTACTTTTGAACTGCGGTGTTGGAGAATACTCTTGAGTGTCCCTTGGACTGCAAGGAGATCCAACCAGTCCATCCTAAAGGAAATCAGTCCTGAATATTCCTTGGAAGAACTGATGCTGAAGCTTAAAGTCCAAAACTTTGGCCACCTGATGTGAAAAACTGACTCATTGGAAAAGACCCTGATGCTGGGAAGGATTGAAGGCGGGAGGAGAAGGGGACAACAGAGGATGAGATGGTTGGATGGAATCATCGTCTCAATGGACATGAGTTTGAGTAAACTCCGGGAGTTGGAGATGGACAGGGAGGCCTGGCGTGCTGCAGTTCATGGGGTCGCAAAGAGTCGGACACGACTGAGCGACTGAACTGAACTGAAAATATAATTAAAAGATGATTAAATTAAATGAACAGTTAGGTGTAAGATGTTAGAAAGATTAGCCCTTCTGTTTATGTTCTCAGAGATTACGTAGTGTCACTCCTGTGGGCCTTTGTAGAAGCAGATCCCTTGAAAATGCCCTCCAAGCACGATAATTATCCTTCAAAATCATTTTAAGGTTAAACGCCCTTCTAATGGTTTCCTGGAATGCCCTCCCCAACCCTGTTAGTCAATTACTTTATTATCTCAATTATTGATACTTACATTACCTTATTTAACATTAGATAGAGCTCTTACCTTATTTAACATTAGATAGTAGCCACTTCTCTTGTGACTACTTCTACGAGGCATGGACCCGCTTTGTGCACCTGCAAACTTACTTCATGCCTTTGCTCTGTGCCTTTTGCTTCTGGTTCTGGGTTTTTTTGTTTGTTTGTTCTTTAGACACAAGGCATGGGTTACCTTTGGGTATCCACTCAGTACTCATGCATATCAACTCATAGAGGTTAAACATATGTGACTATCATTTGACCAACTGGGTACAAGCACCAAAGAATACATTCTTGCCAGTTTAAGCCCTGGAAAGCCAGTTTTCTAAAGGCTCCTCAGGTGGATCTATAAGACTGAACACTAGTCATTCATAGAAGAGCTAAATTGATAATGCATGCCCACTCTACATTGCCTTCATACCTTCCCTGTTAACTCCCCTTATTTCTCACTATTGCTTCCTTTGATCACTCCCCAATTAAACTACCTGCATGAAGCCATTTTCTCAATAGGAAATTGTAAAAATCCAATAAGGACTGAACTATGATCTCAGATATTTAAGGAATGGAGATTTGTGATGCCATGCCCACACAACTCATATCTAGCAGAAGGTAAGGGAAATAGTGAAAGAAAATTTTATGATGATAATCTTTGGCCTGATAACCAGATAGAGTCAAGAACTGTAACAAGTGTTCATATTTTGTGCTAGTCAATTATTTTTCTCCCCTTTTCTTGATACTGAGTAAAAATGAGAGGTGTGGTAGTGTTGAACATTATGATTATGACTGAATGACATCATTTGATTTTGTCTCCTCGGTGTTTGGGATGATAATTTTTTCATCTAAAAAGGGCAAAATGGATGCTACATGGCAGAACCAGGGAATGCACCAGCCTCTGACCATTTCTTCACTCATATGCAGTCTTCACCCCCTATCTTTCTTACGTCAAGGAAACTTACCCTTATAAATCTCACCGCTGAAAGCTCCCCTCATGACTGGCTTTTAGTAACACTTGGCCAAGGGGAGAAACCAGCAGATGACTGGAAGGTAGAGAAGAGAAATAGTGTGGCATTTATTCCCTGGCACTTGGCACCATTATCTCTGGTGGCAGCTGTGTCCCTCTCAGTCATAGCTCCCGCCAGGCTCTGGTCAATATTATTTCCTCCTCACCTCTTAAGGAATATGGCTTCTTCTTGTTGCCCATCTGGATGCCACACCGTGCCTTGTTTGTCCTGTCCAGTCTGCCTGCCTACTAAAGTCTTTTGTTTGAGACATCTGAATTAATTCTGGTTATTGCCAGTCCCCCGGGTGAACATACACTAACTTCCTCACATATGCACACACACAAACACCACACACAGCACATTCAGTGCAAATGCATGCTTGACAAGTTGCTTCAGTCATGTCTGATTCTTTTGGACCCAATGGATTATAGTCCACCAGGCTCCTCTGTCCATGGGATTCTCCCGGCAAGCATACTGGAGTGGCTTGCCATGCCCTCCTCCAGGGGATCTTCCCAACCCAGAGACTGAACCCACGTCTGCTGCATTGAAAGCAGATTCTTTATTACTGATCCACCAGGGAAGCTCCTCAATGCAAATGACTCATCTATGAAGAATGGTAATGAAATATTTCATAAGAGTAAAAGGGGAAATGATAATGAGGAACCAGTGAGCCAGGCCTAGAACCTTTTGCTGCAGTGCTATAGAGTTTGCACCTGGACACAGACACACTTCTCCTCAATTTACAAAATATAAAGAAACTATATGGGACTAAAAATAACTGTGTGCATGCATATTGGGGGCAAATTCTGGACGAAAAAAAAAAAAAAAAAAATCTAACTGCCATTTCTTAACCCTGGGAGCAAAAACTGGGTTCCAGAGCAAATCCAGGGTACTGCACATGTCCCCCTGCACTGAAGACCACAAAGAAGTGAGCAAAACACCTAAGTTTCCCCTCCAGCCTGACCCTGGACATGCTCTTATCCTCACCTCAGGTAAGAAACGAGCTCACCCCACCTCAGGGAGCCAGCAAGAGAATCTATTACTTGTTTTTTCCTCCCTCCTGTAGACAGTGCAGGAGCACAAATAAAGCCTTGCCTGAATTTCTTGCCTAGCCTTTAGTCAATTTCTATTGATTGGGGAAGGCCAAGAACCCTGGTCGGTATCACTGAGACAATGTATTTAAATAAAAACAGCTAACCACGTGAAATCATGCTATCTACTTCATTAACAGAATTTTTATAGTGACTTCAAACACATTTTATTATTATTTATTCTTTTACTTCTTTCCCTTTGAGGCCTTCTTTGTAGAGACAGTAAAAATTATACTGTGGCCATAATGTGATGTAAGCTATTAATAGAAAATGTTGGAAGTAAAGACAATATGTACAAGCTGGATTTAGAAAGGCAGAGGAACCAGTGATCAAATTGTCAACATTCATGGGATCATAGAGAAAGCAAGGGAATTGCAAAAAAAAGCTACTTCTGCTTCATTGACTACACTAAAGTCTTTGACTGTGTGGATCACAACAAACTGGAAAATTCTTACAGAGATGGGAGTACCAGACCATCTTAGCTGTCTCTTGAGAAACCTGTATGTGGGTCAAGAAGCTGTTAGAACCAGACATGGAACAACCGACTAGTTCCAAATTGGGAAAGGAGTACGATAAGGCTGTATATCATTTCTCTGTTTTATTTAACTTATATGTAGAGTACATCATGTGAAATGCCAGGCTAGATGAATTACAAACTAGAATAAAGATTGCCAGGAGAAAAGAAGCATCAACAACCTCAGATATGCAGATGATACCACTCTAATGTAAGAACATGAAGAAGAACTAAAAAGCCTCCAGATGAGGATAAAAGAGGAGAGTGAAAAAGCTGACTTGAAACTCAACATTTAAAAAGCTAAAATCATGGCATCTGGTCCCATCACTTCCTGGAAAATGGAGGGGGAAAAGTGGAAGTGGTGACAGGTTTTATTTTCTCAGACTTCAAATTCACTACAGATAGTGACTGCAGCCATGAAATTAAAAGCCACTTGCTCCTTGGAAGAAAAGCTATGACCAACCTAGACAGCATATTAAAAAGCAGAGACATCACTTTGCCAACAAAGATCTGTGTAGTCAAAGCTAAGCTTTTTCCGTTAGTCATGCATGGATGGGAGAGTTGGACCATAAAGAAGGATGAGTGCTAAAGAATTGATGCTTTTGAATTGTGGTGCTGGAGAAGACTCTTGAGAGTCCTTTGGGTGTCAAGAAGGTCAAACCAGTCACTCCTAAAGGAGATCAACCCTGAATATTCATTGGAAGGACTGAAGCTCCAATACTTTGGCCATCTGATGCCAAGAGATGACTCTTTGGAAAAGACCCTGATGCTAGAAAAGATTGAAGGCAAAAGGAGAAGGGGTCTTCAGAGGATATAATAGTTAGATAGCATCACCGACCTAATGGATGTGAGTCTGAGAAAACTCTGGGAGATAGTGAAGGACAGGGAAGCCTGGTGTGCTGTAGTCTGTGGAGTTGCAAATAGTCAGAAATGCCTTAGCAACTGAAAAACAACAACAAAAGGACAATAAGCCCCTGGATAATTCTGATTAGACTGAAAGACAGTCACTCTCAAGTACAATTCTTTCTCCCCCAACTTCTCTCCTTCCTGTAAGTCCTTAAATGACACTCTATTCTCACACCATCTGTCCTGCCTGCCGTGTCCCTCGTGTGACTTTTCCCCCATCTCTTTATATTAGGGTACCACCCTCCCAGATCACATGATGTCTACACAACGGCAGGACACATGAACACAACAGCTAATTTGAGAAAACTGAAATATCAATTTGTAAATCATTTAAAGATGATTATGTCATGACATATTACAGCAAAGGAGAGGGGACAACCATGTCTTCATGTGCCAACTTCAATGTCATTATTCATTTCCAAGATCAAATACATGATTATAATATTAATATAACTTGGTAAAGGCACAGGTTCACAAGCCACCTCTTCATCTCATTTTTATTCCTGATAGCAACATATTCTTTTTGAAATATCAAGAGAAATCTTGGAAAGATCTTTTCACCATTGTTCACATGACCTCAATCTGCAAAGTAGGTAAAGACATCCCCTTTTCTTGCTCCAGTTCCATGGTTCAATGACTGATTGCAAATTGAGCTTAATATTCTAGAATAAATCTATGTGGACAACTGTCATTTATCTTATGATATGTAAAATAAACCCACAAATTGACACTCTCACCCCTACATTGAACTGAAAGCTACTTAGGCAGTGAAAAGGATTCTCATGAACAGGAAGACAGTTCATGGGTTGACAATGCAGAGGTCCTGGTGGAAGCATCCTGTGTCCAGTGCCAGAGGGTTAAAACAAGTCAAAATATCCTGTACACAGTGGACATGGCTGCAGCTTCTCTGAACCAGTTTTGTGACATGATTTGGGGTATTTTTCCAAATCACATAACCACTAAGTGTGGTCCTCTATTTCTTCTAGAAATTTATAAATTATCCAATATCTTTTGATTAATTTTCTTTTTTTAAATTATTTTGGACTTCAAGTAAAACAAAAAGTAATTCAATTATAATCTTACACTGTCATCCTATAACACCATTCTCCTGTTTTATGACATTGTTGCATTTCTTTGATTCTTTCATTCTCCCCACTACTATCACTAAATTAATCTACTCTACTGTCCTTGATATATGTACAGGGATAATATATTAAAAAGTTATATCATTGTTTGGGGCATTATATGTTTTTTAATTTACATTAGTTAAGCTGAGTGTCATTTTGTTGGATTTTTTAATTAATTATCTCTGATTACCATGAAGTCCATCTATGTTTTTGTATAAACTTGTAATTCATGGCCTCAGCTATACCATAATACATAATAGTCTTCTTTGATTTTATTTATCCTTTCTCCTATAATGGAAAGTTAGGTTACCTCCAATTTCCCACTGCCATAAACAGTACTTCAAAAAGCATCCTCATGCATATCTCTTCATGGACAGATGTATTTGCTTTCCTGAATTTTATGCTATAACAAGATTAAGGGATCATAGTAAATTAGGAAATATGCTTTTAAGATTGTATCAGTCTTTGGTCTCATCTGTGCATATAGCTTCCTGTTTCTCTATGTTCTTACCAGCACTTGATATCATTCTACTTTATTACTTTTTATAATCTAGTTGTAAAGCTCTGCTAATTTCCCTGGTTATAAATTGTTATATTTGTTAGCCATTTAAGTTTCTTTGGGGAATAGTTTGTTTACATCCTGTGCCCATTTTTCTTCTGGATTCTTTTCCTTATTCATATTTATAAGAAGTATGCCAATTTTCAATTTAATTCAGTTCAGTTCAGTCATTCAGTCGTGTCCGACTCTGTGACCCCATGGACTGCAGCATGCCAGGCTCCCGTCTAAAAATGTCTAAAATGCCAGTTTTGAACATTGTAATTATCCTGTCCAAATCCAAATACGACATCCATCCTTCACCAAAATAGAATATGTTTCTGCTTAAATTACCCAGCCAAAATATGTTTCTGTTGTTTACATATAAGAATTCTTATTAAAACTGAGTCAGAATGATATCTTCAAATTCTTTGATGATCAAAATATACTATTTCCAAGAATCCTTATTCTGATTGATGAACAACATAAGGTTTATGTGGTCTTATGTACAATATTCTCTACCTTTCCTTATGTTTCCTATAAGAAAAATCCATAAGTCCCTTCTAAATATTTCACATCCTCTACAAAAGTGATTCAAAATAAGCAGCACATTATACAGGACCCTTTCTATTTCTCTATATTCTGATGGTTTCACATTTATTCTAGGTAACTGAAATTTACATAAATTATTTCCTTGACTACTATTATTGATTGAAGACGAAAATAATCAACTAATATTATCCTTAGGGGGCATATTGGTGGACTAAGAGTTTGAGACCATTATTTAAGTAAAAAAAAATATGATTTTAAAGTGTATTATTTCTCCAGAGCCATCTATAATAAGAGTAACTATCACAGGTCTTAGAAATGTAAATGTTCACAGAACAATGGTAAATCAGTCAGAAGGCTGGTAATAAAGAGGCACATTGTCTATAGATCATTTTAAAGCAGTCATAAATTGGATTAATTTGGTCTTGTTGTCATCATATTCTACTAATTGTAATCAAGGGCAATGATGGAATGTCTTTGCCTATCAGAAAAAGACAACTCACAGAATCCATCTCTTTGATCAGTACTGTGACACAGGGTTTTAGAACATCTATTAAATATATTCTAACAGTAGCGTCCTTATGTCAACATCAGCATGAGCAAATGAGAAATTCTCTTTAATCATAAACTTCATTTTGGGGAAGGGTGAAGGGGAAGATCTATTCACTTTGCCAGAGACAAACTAAAGCTTCAGAAAAGGGCAAGGAGAACAGAATTCATAGTGTGACGTTCATTTTGTCTCATTTATTAGAACATCTACATGTATGCATTTAAGCATGAAAATATATGTATATGTATATGTAGGGCTTCCCTCATAGCTCAGTCAGTAAAGAAACTGCCTGCAGTGCAGGAGACCTGGGTTTGATTCCTGGGTCAGGAAGATCCCCTGAAGAAGGAAATGACAGCCCACTCCAGTATTCTTGCCTGGAGAATCCCATGGACAGAGGAGCCTGGCAAGCTACAATCTGGTTGTAAAGCTCTGTTTATTTCCCTGGTTATAAATTGTTTACTTTCTATATTTGTTAGCCTTTTGAAGTTTCTTTTGGGAATAGTTTATTCATATCCTGTGCCCATTTTTATTTTGGGTTCATGAGCATGAAAAAAAAATATATATGTATATATACACATATGTATATGTAATTTTCATCAAGTATGAATCAGTCTACAAAGTCAGGTGTTCATTCATGTATCAAAAAGTGTTGTAACACCTGCCATTCCTTGAACACTATTATGTTCTGGAGGCTTAGAAAATGGATACAGGAAGGTTGGGGCTGGTGCACTGGGATGACCCAGAGGGATGGTATGGGGAGGGAGCTGGGAGTGGGGTTCAGGATGGGGAACATGTGTACACGCATGGTGGATGCATGTTGATGTATGGCAAAACCAATACAATATTGTACAGTAAAAAATAATAATAAAAAGAAAGAAAGAAAGAAAGAATATACAATAGAGAAGTGTGACAAACAGATACTCCCACTTCTTTATTGAGCTTCTTAAATCTGACATAAACACTCCCATCTAGCAGAGATATCGATTTCCAATGACAAAACAGCATATAGTGAGGAAGGAAATGTTTTCTTTTATTGCCTAAAAACTACTACCTGACGATCTTCCCTGTCAACATCAAGGTTCCTTACCAAGCAGAGCAGAGTTCAGGTCTGTGCTCATCCACCTGAGGGCCTCTCAGAAAAACAGAGGAACCACATTATCTTTCCACAGCTGCTTCCTTGCTAAACCCAAGAGGGACTTCAGTTTCAGTATTCTTGTAAGGATTCAGATCAGTTTTTTCCATTTTTTATGGGAGGAGGAGAAGTCAGAGGAAATTGTCACAAGTGAAAAGACAAAGGTGAATTCTTCCGGTTACACACAGAGATACACATGATTTGTACTGAGGGAAGAACAGAGGGACAGAGAATATTTCTGGTACAGTAGGCTCATGTCCTATTCGTGGTAACTGAGACAACATTACAAGAACATTTATCACTTAAAAGATTCATTCTTGATACATTCATTCAATAAAGTCTTGATCCCAACCAATGTTCTTGGCCTTTCCCAGTTACTAGAAATTGATAAAAGGCCTGCCAAGAAATTCAGACGAAGTTGTACTGGGGCTCCTGTGGCCGCAGGAGGCGGGCAAAACAAGTACGTTTCCCTTGTTTGTTCTCTGGTTGGAAATTGGTGAGTTGGTTGCTTATGTGGAGTGAGGGGTTAGGCTGGAGGGGTAGCTTAGGTGTTTGGCCTCTTTGGTGGTGGTGTGTGCAGGGGGCATGTGCAGTACCCTGCTTTTGTTCCCAACACCGTTTTTGCTCCCACAGTTGGTGGGGGTTGGTCTTTTTGCACCTTCTTGTCCAAAATTTGCCCCAACTGAACATACACGCAGTAATTTTTAATCCCTTATAGTTTCTCTGTACTTTGTTGCTTTAGAAGATGTTTGTCCAGGTGCAAGCATTGAAGCACTGCAGCAAAGGGTCCCAGCCTGGTTCAGTATTACCATTATAATATGTAAAGAATGAAAAGTAGCTTAACTGAACACTGAAGATTGGCTATTGATTTTTCCCCCCAAACCAGAAAAACTCTCATAGCATGATTCAGTTGAGATAATCAAAGGATATGGTTTTGAAGTGCTCAAAAAAAAAAAAAAAAGATGCAAAATAAGAAAATCATGAGAGCTATTGATGACAATTAGTTAAACCATACAAAGGTGATCTTTGTTAGCACTTCAGTGCTTCATGTCCCCAGGACTGAAAAGCTCTGCAGAAAGATGCCCTTGTGATTAAAAGTGACACTGATTGGGACACTCAGAAAGATTTTTCTCCAAATTCTTCCATGTTATGACCCTTTCAAATTGTGAGATAACTTGGACAATTCTGGACCATACAGGATCCAACATGAGTGTTGTGTTATATTTAATATTATTACTATTCTACTCTTTCAGACGGCTTTAAGTGATTTAAGTTACATTCACCGAAATAGCATGCAAATAGCAAAGTAGTGTCAACCACCAATGATTACCCAAAGTATTGATAAAAGTCAGAACCATTAAAGAAAAATAGCAGAGAATGAGAAGGAGTGTGTCCCCGTTCTGTCAGGGGCAGTGATTGCCATTGCTTTGTTTATTTGCTAAGTCATGTCAAACTCTTTTGTGACCCCATGGACTGTAGCCTGCCAGGCTCTTCTGCCCATGGGATTTCCCAAACAAGAATACTGGAATGGGTTGCCATTTCCTTATCCAGGGGATCTTCCCAACCCAGGGATTGAATCCACATCTCCTGCATCAGCAGGCAGATTTTTTAACACTGAGCAGCCAAGGATTGCCATACTTATAAGTAAAAACCAGTGGCAAGTGACCATTTTAATTGATTGGACACCAAGAGGTGACATGATCCAATGCCTTTCCACCATATTAAAAGAACAATAATTTATTCATTAAAAAATATTTTGTTGTAGATTTGAAGCACACCCATAATCAGTAAGAAGTAGAGGACTGCCAGGAACAGGAAATTCTATATACATATTGGAAATAAAGTTGAATAGTTCTTCAGTAATATCTCTTCTGTGATCCATTTTAAACAGAATGTCATGAGTGACATCAAGATTTCAGGAAAGGTGAATAAACCATCAGAGAATGTAAATCTTTTAGGAGACCTGTGATGGTTAATTTTATATGTCAATCTAACTGAGTCATGAGGTGTCCAGATATTTGGTCAAACCTTATTCTGGATGTGTCTCTGAGAGTGTGCTGAATGAGGTTAACATTTAAGCTGGTTGACTGAGAATAGTAGATTGCTCTTTCTAATGTAGGTGTGTGTGTTGCTAAATTGCTTTCAGTCGTGTCCAACTCTTTGCAACCCTATGAACTGTAGCCCACCAGGCTTCTCTGTCCATGGGATTCTCCAGGCAAGAATACTCGAGTGGGTTCCCACTTCCTTCTCCAGGGGATCTTCCCAACCCAGGAATCAAACCCATATCTCTTACATCTCCTGTATTAGCAAAGCAATTCTTCACCACCAGCACCACTTGGGACACACTACTGTGGCTGGGCCTCATCCAATCTGAGGCATGAATGGAACCAAAAGGCTAAAGGCAATTTCTCCTGCCTGACTGGCTTTGAATTGGAGTATCAACTCTTTCCTGCCTTCAGACTTGAAGTAAAACATCAGTTCTTCCTGGGTCTCAAGCCTCCCAGCCTTTGTACTAGAAGTGAACCATCTGCTTTCCTGGCTCTCAGGCTCTTAGACGAGGACTGGAACTCACCGTAAGTGCCCCTCCATCTCTAGCTTGCCAACCCACCGTGAAGATCTTGAGACACCTGCCTCTATAAGTGCATGTTATGTTCCTCATAATAAATGAATGCATACATACATAAGTAAACAAACACACACACACTCACATGCATGTACACATATCCTACTAATTCTGTTTCTCTGAGAATCCTGACTAATGCAGTGCCCGAAGTTGTCTTTCTTCAAGAAATAAAATTCATGTATTAACTTTACCCTTCCCACTTTCCTTCCATTCTTTCTCCAAACAAGAATATATATATGTATTTACATTTATCTCCAAAGCATTCATTGATTAGTTGATTAGATTTCTGATGAGTGCTTTATCTTTTATGAAGTATCTGTATGCACTTGGGGATACTTCTGGGTTTTCTATTCTATTTCATTAATCTATGTGTATATGCACACCACTCTCTTTTTTAAATTTGTAGGTTTTAAATTGTATCACCACTCTGTTTTAATAATTGAGATTTTATGAGTTTTAATGTAAGGTGTCTCCCCTCTCCCTTTTATTTTTTTTAAATTAATTTATTTTTAATTGGAGGACAGTTGCTTTACAATATTGTGTTGGTTTCTGCCTTACATGTCCCCTCCCTCTTAAATCTCCCTCCCATCTCCCATCCATCTCACCCCTCTAGGTTGCCACTGCTGCTGCTGCTAAGTTGCTTCAGTCATGTCCGACTCTGTGCGACCCCATAGATGGCAGCCCACTGGGCTCCCCTGTCCCTGGGATTCTCCAGGCAAGAACACTGGAGGGGGTTGCCATTTCCTCCTCCAATGCATGGAAGTGAAAAGTGAAAGTGAAGTTGCTCAGTCATGTCTGACTCTTCACGACCCCATGGACTGCAGCCTACCAGGCTCCTCCGTCCATAGGATTTTCCAGGCAAGAGTACTGGAGTTGGGTGCCATTGCCTTCTCCGTAGGTTGCCACAGAGTTTACCAATTTGAGCTAAATATAGCAAATTCCTATGTCATACAGCAATTCCCACTGGCTATCTATTTTACATATGGTAATGCATGTGTTTCCATGCTACTCTCTGAATTTGTCCCACCCTCCCCTTCCTGCACTGTGTCCACAAGTCTGTGCTCTATGCTGGAGATGCCATTGCTGCCCTGTAAATAGATTCATCAGTACCATCTTTCTAGATTCCAAAGACATGCATTAATATACAATATTTGTTTTTCTCGTACTTCACTCTGTATAATAAGCTCTAGATTCTTCCACCTCATCAGAACACCTCATTCCACCACATTAGAGTCAAATACATTCCTTTTTATGGCTGAGTAATACTCCATTGTATACATGTACCATAGCTTCTCCATCCATTCACCTGTGATGGACATCTAGGCTGCTCCCATGTCCTAGCTAGTCCCTCTCCCTTTTATTGTTTCTTTTCCAACTGATTTGTTGCTGTTATTTTCTAAATTGATGTATAATTTATATAGCATGACATACATAGCTCTTATATGCTTAACCTAATGAATCTTAAAGGTTTTATACAGTCATGCCTATGTCAACATACAATGTTGTTTTGATTTATTTATTTTGTTTTGTTTTGGGAAGTGATATCCCTCTGTTGTTGAATTTTCCTATCCAGCCACAAAGTATTTCTTTCCGTGTGACCGAGTCACTTTTTGTGTCATTATATGGAAGCTCACCCACTGAACAGCTGCCTATTTGATGGTATAAGATAAACTTCCATTATGTTGTCAGTAAAAATCTGAAGCTTATTGACTACAGCAGTTAGTCTATACTAACCAATACAGTTAGACTTCATGTCAGGAGTGGGTTGTACTTTGCTGTCTTATTGAGCCTGAGTTATATTTGGTTACAAGTTCCTGACATAGTGAAGGCTGTTAACATTCATATGTGCTCATTAGCTTCAGTGCATTTCCACAAGGCACCACTAGGTGTCATCTACTAATAATTTTCACTGAGCTGCTGATGTACAGACTGAAACTTGTTTTTCCCTATTTCCTTCAGCTGTGCTGGCTGAACTCATAAAAATTTAGACCAAGACTCCACCCTCCTGCTGTCATTACTAAAACACAGACAGATTCACTGGAAAACTTAGAACTGTTTGTTGTTTATTTCTAAAAACATTGTTAAAAAGATCATTCTTAGGAGCACAAGTGTAGCCTTTATCTTTTTACAAAGATTAACCCAGCACCAGAGACTGGTTGGACTTGCCTGGTGGCTCAGATGGTAAGGCATCTGCCTACAATGCGGGAGACCCTGGTTCAGTCCCTGGGTCAGGAAGACCTCCTGGAGAAGGAAATGGCAACCCACTCCAATACTCCTGCCTAGAAAATCCCATGGATGGAGGAGCCTGGTAGACTACAGTCCATGGGATCGCAAAGAGTCAGACATGACTGAGCGACTTCACTCACTCACTCAGAGACTGGGTAATGATTCATCTGAGAGCTGGTTAAGGACAGATTTGGAAGAGAAAGTTTATTCTCCATACCGCCCTCACCACCCATCCCTGTTCTCTAGCACCATAACACAGCAGTAAAAAAGGTCTGAACAACATCAAGGTCAGCCTTAAAGAAGATAAGTAATTACCAACTGGAGACCTCTTCTAAAGGAATGGCTGAAGTCACATATCCTGACTTTACATACATGCTTGGAGCAAGACATTGGAATTGGTTGAAAATCATCTTAAATGGCTATTGGATAAGCCACCTCATTCCACCTGGCTTCAATATTCCTAAGAGAATAAGTCTGAAGACAAGGAGACCAGATTGAAGGTTGTTGAGGTAGAATAGAGAAGAATGAATGGTATCTAGAACTCAGATAGTGGTCATGGGAACCAAGAAAGGGAGATGGATTTGAGAGGTATAAAAGGAATAAAACACAAAACTGGGCAGCCATTTCATGTTTCAGGTGAAAGAGAGGGAGATGTCTAGAAAACATCCACAGTTCCAGAGTCAAAGCAACTAGGTATGATGATGCCTCTTCCTGAGGTAGGAAAAACTAAAAATGGAAATAATTGTGGTACAAGGAATATATTTTCATTTTTTAACGTGCTAATTTTGATATTTCTGAGGGATGTTCAACTGAAAATATCAAATAGTTTAAAATCACTCTGAGAATGAATTTTGGTTAAAGAAGAGAGAGTAGCAACATTTTAACTCTTTTCCACTCCCTCACACCCCACCAAAAACAAACAAAAAAGATAGAGGGAAAGTAATCTATCTTCAATGAAACATAGAAAAGAATACAACCACAAGCCGCGTTTAAGAGGCATATCAGCCAAATACTTGACTTCCCTGGTGGCTCAGACAGTAAAGCATCTGTCTACAATGCGGGAGACCCAGGTTCGATCCCTGGGTCGGGAAGATCCCCTGGAGAAGGAAATGGCAATCCACTCCAGTACTATTGCCTGGAAAATCCCATGGACAGAGGAGCCTGGTAGGCTACAGTCCATGGGATCACAAAGAGTTAGACACGACTGAGCTACTTCACTTTCAGACTAAAAGGAGAAGACAACTCAGAAAGCCAAGCCCTGCTTCCTAGTGTCTAGGTCAGGATAACCAATTTCATGTCACCAACACCCTAAAAGTTCCTTTGATTAGAATATTGAGCTCTATGAGTACAAAGAATGTTAAAAAATGAAAAAAGAAACAACAAATCCAAAATGTAGTCACTTGTGTTAAACACCACAACAGCAAAACTAAGACTTAGTACCTAACCTTTCAGCCTCCTCCAGAGTGGAATTTTAAACCAGTCTGCCAGGAATTTCCTGATCAACACTAGTTAATAAGACCCCTGTCTTCCCTGATTTAAGGAAAAGTGACTTTGCCTAAAACATTTTTTCCTTTGCTAATAACCTGCTTGTCACACCTTGTTTCTGCCTATAAAAACCTCCCATTTTGTACAGCTCCTCAGAGCTCCTTTCTGATTGCTAGAAGGAATGCTACCTGAGCCATGAATCATTAAATAAAGTCAGTTAGATCTTCAAATTTACTCAGTTGAATTTTGTTTTTAATGGGAGTCCATAAGAAAGGAAGTATGTCTTTAAAGAGACCCAGGAGGACATCTCAGAATGCAGGGACGCGCAGTAGGACAGATCATGCTGACCCACCAAGTGGATGCTGTGAGGAGTGAAAGTGAAAGTCACTCAGTCATGTCCGATTGTTTGCAACCCCATGGGGGGTAGCCCACCAGGCTCCTCTGTCCAAGGAATTCTCCAGGCAAGAACACTTGAGTGGGTTGCTGTTTCCTTCTCCTGGGAATCTTCCAGATCCAGGAATCGAACCTGGGTCTCTTGCACTGCAGGCAGATTCTTTACCATCTGAGCCACCAGTGAGGAGTGAGGGAAAGGTAAATGTGGGGAAGAGAAGGGCGTCTGGGTGTGTGAGAGAGAAGAAAACAGAAGGGAAGGGGAAAGATGGAAGGGGGGAAATTCCCAACGTACTGTTATAACCAAGGGAGACCTCTGGAGGTGAAGTGGGGTGGAAGAGGGAAAGGAAGCCTTTATAGCCTCACTGCAACAGAGCTTGTGACTTAAAAGATGTTGCTGGAATCCTCAACCACTCCTAACTGCAATTTTTGTTATTTTAATTAATTAATTAATTATAGCAAGTGACTAGCTTCCATTTGAAGATAGGTAAGAAGTCAGCATGTGCTGGTACACAAAACTTTGCCAAAGAGAGAGGGAAAGAGAGACACAGAGAGAGAAAGGGAGAGGGAACAGATAAGCAAAAGACAAAAAGCATACTCCACCCAAAGAAAATAGAGGAATTTCCCAATAAACTAAATGAAGAATAGTTCTCCATGTGGTACAGAAACACTATGATTGCTATTTAGAAAAGACAACGTGAATGAGATAGTATTTGTCACAGATATTTGCTGCTTTTGCGTCCTGACATCTACTTCCCTGTCTTTTAATAAAAGTATCGTGCAACTAGCAACTAGCCCTCAGGCAACCAAGGTGCTTTGAAAGAAAATGACTCCTTCCTCATCTCTAGAGGGTACCATTTCAGCCATAGTGATCGGTTCAGGAACAGACCTGTGACATAAATTGGTCAACTCATAATGAAACCATTATTTACGTGCAGTATTTGAATTTGCTTAAAAAAAAAAAACAAAAAAAAGCCTTTTATTGCTTTATCTCCATTAGAATAAAAAAATGAAGGTCTGAAAGTTGCCTATAGCCATGTTATAACCACAAGGGGAGCTCTTGCCTAAGGATGGAACCAATACCAATAAATTCGTCTTGGGAAGTTGAGAAAAAGAGGGAGAGAGGGAAAGAAAGAAAATAGGTCCTGAACACAGAGTTTTAGTCCTGATTAAACTCATTCCCTGGTCTTTTCAAGATCTAACCTTTTGTTGTTGTTGTTGTTGTTATAAGCCATTTGAGTCAGTATTTATTGCCTGTTTAGGAACATTCCTAGTTGAAGCACAAGAGATCAAGAAATAGCCAGTAATATAAATAGACAGCATTTATTGATTGCTTGTTTTGTGCCAGGCATGATACTAAGCTCTTTATGGGGACTATCTTAATTAAACATCAGAGCAGGCCTACATAATAAGTACTATTATTATGTCCACTTTATAAATGAGATAACTGAGTGACCCAAATGAAATAAATAATGTGATTTTCCAAAGTCACAGCTAGTGAAAAATTGAGCAATAATTTACACTAAGTAAATCTAATTCCAAAGCTATACTTAAACTTAAAAGTAGATGGAGTTCCTTCTGAAAAAGATCTTTTACACAGTGTAAGAATATAAATTGTGCTTAATCACTCAGTCATGTCTGACTATTTGCCACCCTTTGGACTGTAGCCCGCCAAGCTCCTCTGACCATGGGGTTTTTCAGGTAAGAATATTGGAATGGATTGCCATTTCCTCCCTCAGGGTATTTTCCTGACCCAGGGATGGAACCCACATCTCCTGCATTGCAGATGGATTCTTTACCGCTGAGCCATCCAAGGAAGCCCAAGAACACAAATTAAGTAGATATAAATAAAGTGGAGCATGTAAGCTATGTAAGTCATTTTCTGTTCCATTTGTTTGTTTTGCCTCTTCTTGCATGGTGCCAATTTGGAAGTTGAATCTCTTTATCATCTTTCATATTTATCATCTTTTTTATTAAAATGTTTATATTCATGTTTCTTCCAATTAATTATGTGAGATTTTTTTCAATTTTCTTTAAAGTGTTTCAGTAATATTTATTAGGCTTATAAAATTTTGGTTGCTCTATAATATTTTATGTTTGCTTCTTCCTTTTCTTTCTTTTAATCTCTTATTCTTATTTACAGATGACATGATCACCCATGTACAAAAATGCTGAGGAATCTGAGAAAAAGCTGCTAGCAGTAGTAAGTGAGTTTACTAAAGTCAATGATACAAAGTTGATATACATAAATCAATTGTGTTTCTATATACTAAAAATCAACATTAGGAAATTGAAATTTAAAAGCAATATTATTTGTAACATTATCAAACACTATAAAAATAGATATAAATTAAAGAAAATACAGTTGAGCCTTGAACATGTATTTGAACTACATGGATCCATTTATATACAGACTATAAATAAATATTGCAGTACTATGTGATCCGTGGTTGATTGAATCCATGGAGGCAGAACTGAGGATATGAAGGGCCAACTGCTAAGTTATACATGGGTTTTCTACTGTGGGGATAGGGTGCAGCATCCCTTAATCCCCCCTGTTCAATCATCAACTGTATGTGTAAGACTTGAATACTGAAGACTGGCATTGCTGACAGGAATTAAAGAAGCCTTTAAAAATGTAAGGATATGCTATACACATGGATTAGAAGTTTTAATAGCGTAAAGAAATCAGTTCTTCCTAAATTAGTCTGCATATGTAACAGAATTCCAAACAAAATTTCCAAGGGCTTTTTGGTAGAAATAATCCAACAAAATTAGAAAATTTACATTAACTAACTTCAGTATTTGCTATCAAGCTACAATAAATAACACAGTGAAATCTTGCCATATAGATGTAAAGCATGTAACACAACAGAGTCCACAGATGAAACCAACATACATAACAAATGGGTTTTCAACAGAAGTATAAAGGTATTCAATGAGGAAAACGATAATCTTTTCGGCAGATTAAAAAGGATTGGTACACCCGTATAACCAAATGAATCTCAACCTAACCTTGTACCAAATTCAAAAGCAATTTGAGTTAGATCATGCAACTTACATGGGCTTCCCCAGTAGCTCAGCAGTAAAGAATCAACCTGTAAAGCAGGAGATGAGGGTTCAATCCCTGGACTGTGAAGATCTCCTGGAGGAGGGCACAGCAAACCACTCCAGTATTCTTGCCTGGAGAATCCCATGGACAGAGAAGCCTGGCAAGCTATAGTCCATAGGGTTGCAAAGAGTCAGATAGGACTGAAGCAACTGAGCACAAATGCTCACAACTCATGTGAGAGCTAGTACTATAAAACTTCTGCAAAGAAACACAGGGAAAAAAATTCTTTGTGAACTTAGGCTAGATCATCAATCTTGGAATGGATTTCTTAAATATATCACACACACATACACACACACATAAAAGAAAAAAATGATAAAATGTACTTTATTTAAATTAAAAACCATGCTCTTCAACTATTGCAAAAATGATGAGACAGTCCCAGATTGAGAGAAAATAATGCAATGCTGTCATCCAAAATTGGACTAGTATACAAAAATATAAAGAACACATCACTCAATAACAAAAAGACAATAATAAAGATAAAAGACTCAATTTTTGATAGGCAAATATTTAAACAGATACTTCATCAAAGACATGAAGATGTAGCAAACAAATGTCTATTTAAAAAAATCGGCATCATTTTTTTGGAAATTAGAACCACAATGAGATATCATTAAAATGTCAAAAACTAAATAGACTGACAACACCAAGTGTTGACAAGAATGTGGAGCAACTACTCACACATTGCTGATGGAAATGCAAAATGATAGTGACACTTTAAAACATAGTCTAGAAGCTTTTATAGTGTATATGTGAAACTCCAATAAAACACAGAAATTTATACCTAAGTATTTACCAGGAGGGAAAAAATGGACATGTCCACAAAATATAAGTGGCACATGGAGAACAAAAACTGTAAACAGTCCAAATGTCAATCAACCAGTAAATGGATAAGCAAAGTAGGGTATATTCATAAAATGAAACCCCACCATAAAAAGAAATGTACTAATATATGCACAACAACATGGATCATTCTCAAAAGCCTTATCCTAAGTGACAGAAGCCAGACATAAAAGACTGCACACTATATGATTCCACTTATACATGAAATGGTGAGAAGATAAATCTAGAGTGACTGAAAATAGGTCAGTGATGGCCAGGGTCCTAGAATGAGGGGAAAAGATTTACTACAAACGAGCATGGGAAAAATTTGGAGGACAATAGAAACGTTTTATACATCATAATTAGTTGTAGTTGTTATTACACAGTTGTGCATATTTGTTAAAATTCATCAAATTTCATGTTAAAAATCACAGGATTTTATTGCAAATCATAACTAAAAAGGTTAATTTTTTTTATTGAAAAGGCTCTCATCTGTATATCAAAAACATCAGACATGTAAAGATGCTGATTATTTTAAATGACTATTGTAATCTTCAGACAAACAAAAGAAATATTTTGTTTAAAAAAGGGTCATATGAAAGTGGAGATCTAGATGGTGTTTTAGGAGGACACTGAGCTCAGCTCCTCCGATGAACACATCAAAAATACAGCTACACATGGAGCAATTCTCACTGAAAACAACGTGGACCAGCAGAAAGGCTCTTCTACAACCAAGGCGGGCTTCTCTGGTGGCTCAGCAGTAAAGAATTCACCTGCCAAAGCAAGAGACACAGGTTTGATCCCTGAGTCAGGAAGATCCCCTGGAGAAAGATATAGCAACCCACTCCAGTATTCTTGCCTGGAAAATCCCGTGGACAAAGGAGCCTGGTGGGCTCCAGTCCATAGGGTCAGATACCTGAGCATGCACACACAACCAAGGCTGTAAAGGCAGGAAAGAAAGAGAAGTGATCTTGTCAGGATCTGCACCCTAGAAGGGGACACAGAAGAGCAGGGGGATTTCACAGGCTCTGTGATCTTCCCAGGAGAGTGAAGAATTTGAAACTTATATTGGTCACCCTGGCCCTGGAGTCTGACACCAGGAAGATTATTTCCCTTTGAAAACCAGTAGGACTTACTGGAGGAAACCAAGGTTTTGCTCTTAAAGAGTGAATACACACACCTGTTTACTCCTGGTCACAGCGTGGATTGAAAACTGCTTGGGGCTTTGGCCAGGAACATCCAGTTTGCACACCAGCCCACACTAGACACTAGCTCCAGCCCTCACTGAGCTAGTGCTGCTCTCTCCTGGGGCACAGGCTGCTGTTGCCAAATAGAGTGCTCACACTTAGAAAAATGCACCTAGCTCAGTCCTGACCCTGCCTCTGCCAAGGGTAGAGGAAGGCATTGCCAACATGTATGTCCCTGCCCACATACGAAAGGAGTGAAATCAGCTGTAAAGACAGGGACTGACATTGCCAGCAGGAGCTAACAAAGTTATTAGTAAGTCACCAGTTCCTCTTGGCCTGACCAAGCCTCTAACCAGTGTACCCGCAACAGGGAAAAAGTGAGACCAGAACAGAAATGTAGCCCCAAGCTGTCAGGCCTCCATCACTACCTTAGCCAAAGCAAAGATAGCCATTACAAACACAGGAGTAAACTGATTCCTTCAAGGCATCTGCTGGAACAGATCTGGGCCTTGATCCCAGCCCTGACTGTTACTAAGCACAGGAGAAAACCTAGGTCATACCTGGTTCTGACTCTAGCTCCTCCATCTCTAATCCTACCTCCCACCACGGTGGAGACTGCCAGCATATCTCGGGGGAAGGCATGACCCTGGATCACTTCAGATCCACCTCTCCTACCAAAGCCCCTAGACACTTGAAGACCACACACCGATGCTCCCAGACAAAGACAAGATAGGTAACTGCTTCAACTAATTTAATAGAGACAAAGGTGAACAGAATGAGAAGACTGAGGAACATGTTTCAAACAGAACAATAAGGAAAAAACTCCTAAAAAACCTAGTGAAACAGAGATAAAGAATTTACCAGCTAAAAGTTCAAACCATTAGTAATACATATGCCAACTGAAACTGGGGAAAATATATATGAATACAGTGAGAATTCTTTTAAATGACTAGAAAATATTAAAAAAGAAACATTCAAAGCTGAAGAATATAATAACTGAAATGAAAAATATGTTAGAACTAAAAGAAGAGTAGGTAATAGAGAAAAATATGCAAGCAATCCAGAAGGTAAAATAATGGAAATCAACTAATCAGAACAGTAAAAGGAAAAAAGAATTTGAAAAATGAGGATAGTTAAAGGGACCTATATGACAACATCAAACATACAAACATTTACTTTAAGGGTTCCAGAAGGAAAGAGAAAGAAAGGGGTTGAAGACTTATTTAACAAAAGTATGACTGAAAAATCCTCAAAGCTGAAGAAAGAAGCAGAATTCTAGGTACAGGAAGCACAGAGAGTCCCAAATAAGATGAACCCAAAGAGAACCATATTAAGACACTTATAAAACTGCAAAAGTTAAAGAGAGAATTTTAAAGTTAGAAAAACAAAGAGTCACATACAAGGGAACCCACATAAGGCTATCAGTTGATTTCTCTGAAGAAATTTTACAAATTTTACATGCCGGAAAAGAATGGCATAATGGCATAATGTATTTAAAATGCTGAAAGGGAAATACCTACAACCTTGTAAATTCTACCAGCATGGTTAGCCTTTAGAAATGAAGATGAGATAAAGAGATTCTCAGACAAAAATAAATAAATAAATACAATGACTTTTAAGAAGTGTTCAAAAATCTTCTTTAAGTGAAAAAGAAAAAGGCTAAATGTAAGAACTTATAGGAAAGGAAAAATCCCACTAGTAACGGCAAATATATAGTAGAGGCTGAGGATCTACCACTTGAATAGCTAGTATGAAAGTTAAAAAACAAAACCGTAAAGCCAGCTATGACTGTAAGAAACAGTTAAGGGCTAGACACAAAGACATAAAATATAACATCAAAAACACAAAATACGAGGGATGGGAGTAAAAGTGTAGATCGTGTTTGTTGCAGAATTATTCGCAACAAATAAGATATGGGAATGACTCAATTCTCCATCAACAGATGGATAAAATGTGATACTCACACACACAAAATAAGATATTATTCAACTTTTACCACTTGCAACAATATAGATGGATGACCCTGGAAGATATTGATATAAGTGTCTTTCAACACAGGAAGAAAAGTATTACATAATCTCATTTATGTGGAAACTTTTTAAAAAATGGAAAGTCAAATTTAAGTAGCACAGAGTAGAATAGGGTTTACCAGAGGCTCCACCTCTGAATGGAGTTGGGAGTAAAGGGAAGACACTATTATTTAAATTTTCAGTCAAGATGAAGAGTTTTCTGAGGCACAATATACACCATGTTATTGATATTGTTATGGTTAATGATAATGTTATTACATACTTGAAATACACTAGAATAGACCTCAAGAGTTCTCACCACAAGAAAAGGTAATTAATTGTATAACTATGCGAATTGGATTCATTATGATAATCATTCAATGTACACATATGTAAAAATAATACATTGTTTACCTTCAGTTCAGTTCACTCGCTCAGTCATGTCCGACTCTTTGCGACTCCATGAATCGCAGCAAGCCAGGACTCCTTGTCCATCACCAACTCCTGGAGTTTACTCAAACTCATTTGCATTGAGTCGGTGATTCCATCCAGCCGTCTCATCCTCTGCCGTCCCCTTCTCCTTCTGCCCCCAATCCCTCCCAGCATCAGAGTCTTTTCCAATGAGTCAACTCTTAGCGTGAGGTGGCCAAAGTACTGGAGTTTCAGCTTCAGCATCAGTCCTTCCAATGAACCACACAGGACTGGTCTCCATTAGCATGGACTGGTTGGATCTCTTTGCAGTCCAAGCTACTCTCAAGAGTTTTCTCAAACACCACAGTTCAAAAGCATCAATTCTTTGGCATTCAGTTTTCTTCACAGTCCAACTCTCACATCCATACATGACCACTGGAAAAACCATAGCCTTGACCAGACGGACCTTTGTTGGCAAAGTAATGTCTCTGCTTTTCAATATGCTATCTAGGTTGGTCTTCTGCACATCAAAGGAAACTATTAGCAAGGTGAAAAGACAGCCTTCAGAATGGGAGAAAATAATAGCAAATGAAGCAGCCGACAAACAACTAATCTCAAAAATATACAAGCAACTCCTACAGCTCAACTCCAGAAAAATAAACGACCCAATCAAAAAATGGGCCAAAGAACTAAATAGACATTTCTCCAAAGAAGACATACAGATGGCTAACAAACACATGAAAAGATGCTCAACATCACTCATTATCAGAGAAATGCAAATCAAAACCACTATGAGGTACCATTTCACACCAGTCAGAATGGCTGCGATCCAAAAGTCTACAAATAATAAATGCTGGAGAGGGTGTGGAGAAAAGGGAACCCTCTTACACTGTTGGTGGGAATGCAAACTAGTACAGCCACTATGGAGAACAGTGTGGAGATTCCTTAAAAAACTGGAAATAGAACTGCCTTATGATCCAGCAATCCCACTGCTGGGCATACACACTGAGGAAACCAGAAGGGAAAGAGACACGTGTACCCCAATGTTCATCGCAGCACTGTTTATAATAGCCAGGACATGGAAGCAACCTAGATGCCCATCAGCAGATGAATGGATAAGAAAGCTGTGGTACATATACACAATGGAGTATTACTCAGCCATTAAAAAGAATACATTTGAATCAGTTCTAATGAGGTGGATGAAACTGGAGCCTATTATACAGAGTGAAGTAAGCCAGAAGGAAAAACATAAATACAGTATACTAACGCATATATATGGAATTTAGAAAGATGGTAACAATAACCCGGTGTATGAGACAGCAAAAGAGACACTAATGTATAGAACAGTCTTATGGACTCTGTGGGAGAGGGAGAGGGTGGGAAGATTTGGGAGAATAGCATTGAAAAAAAAAAAAAAAAAACTTTCCTTCCAAGAAGTAAGCCTCTTTTAATTTCATGGCTGCAGTCACCATCTGCAGTGATTTTGGAGCCCAAAAAATAAAGTCTGACACTGTTTCAATTGTTTCCCCATCTATTTCCCATGAAGTGATGGGACCAGATGCCATGATCTTAGTTTTCTGAATGTTGAGCTTTAAGCTACTTCCTTCACTCTTTTCTTTCACTTTCATCAAGAGGCTCTTTATAGTTCCTCTTCACTTTCTGCCATAAGGGTGGTGTCATCTGCATAATGAGGTTATTGACATTTCTCCTGGTAATCTTGATTCCAGCTTGTACTTCTTCCAGCCCAGCATTTCTCATGATGTACTCTGCATATAAGTTAAATAAGCAGGGTGACACTATTCAGCCTTGATGTACTACTTCTTTCCTGATTCAGAACCAGTCTGTTGTTCCATGTCCAGTTCTAACTGTTGCTTCCTGACCTGCATATAGGTTTCTCAAGAGGCAGGTCAGGTGGTCTGGTATTCCCATCTCTTTCAGAATTTTCCACAGTTTATTGTGATCCACAGTCAAAGGCTTTGGCGTAGTCAATAAAGCAGAAATAGATGTTTTTTCTGGAACTCCCTTGCTTTTTTGATGATCCAGCAGATGTTGGCAATTTGATCTCTGGTTCCTCTGCCTTTTCTAAAACCAGCTTGAACATCAGGAAGTTCACGGTTCATGTATTGCTGAAGCCTGGCTTGGAGAATTTTGAGCTTAACTTTGCTAGCATGTGAGATGAATGCAATTGTGTGGTAGTATGAGCATTCTTTGGCATTGCCTTTCTTTGGGATTGGAATGAAAACTGACCTTTTCCAGTCCTGTGGCCACTGCTGAGTTTTCCAAATTTGCTGGCATATTGAGTGCAGCACTTTCACAGCATCACTCAGGATTTGAAATAGCTCAACTGGAATTCCATCATCTCCACTAGCTTTGTTCATAGTGATGCTTTCTAAGGCCCACTGGACTTCACATTCCAGGATGTCTGGCTGTAGATGAGTAATCACACCATTGATTATCTGGGTCATGAAGATCTTTTTTGTAAAGTTCTTCTGTGTATTTTTGCCACTTCTTCTTAATATTTTCTGCTTCTGTTAGGTCCATACCATTTCTGTCCTTTATCAAGCCCATCTTTGCATGAAATGTTCCCTTGGTATCTTTAATTTTCTTGAAAAGATCTCTAGTCTTTCCCATTCTGTTATTTTCCTCTATTTCTTTGCATTCATCGCTGAGGAGGGCTTTCTTATAAACATACATAATTTTTATTTGTCAATCATGTCTTGATAAAGCTGGAGAAAAATCAGTGAAAGGCTCATGAATCAACTTATTTCATAATAGAATTTGTTGCCACAAGAAGGAAAATTCACATGGTGGTCAAGAATAATATTAGTGTGCAAAATTACAGTGAGTAAAATTCTTGGAGAAGATACAATGTGAGAAATTGAAAAGGTTCAATTCTCCAATAGTATGAGTCAACTTTTTGATAACCTGTCAAATGAATCTCAAGAGATCTTCTGTAATAGACTAAAGAACAACAGCTTCATTATCCAATTTGATATCAACAGACTTAACCAATAAAAGTCATTATATATAACATTTGTAAAAATTACATATGCTGGTGAAATTCAAGAAATTATATCTGCTGCAATAGCTGCCCTGAACAATCAAAGCCCTAAATATATTTAATTTTTTGTCATCATACCTAGCTAAGAAATATTCTGCTGGTATTTGACAATTATGTTCATTAAAGGTTTCACCTCTTGTGAAAAATGGGGAAATGTGGGCTTTGCCTCATTTCTTTTTTTCATTGAGGGATTCTAGTGTCAAATATTCTTTGAAATGAAATGGAAAATTATCTGGAAGATACTAAATGGTTAGACTCATTAAAGAAAGACCAGTTTCCTTGAGGAAAAAAACAGTATGAAAATCTAAACTAAGAACACATAAAAATCTGCCACACACAGAAATCATTGGCTTAAATTATGAAGTGCTCCTAATAAGTTGTTTGAGTTGAAAGATGCATTTCAGAAGCAATTTCTGGAAGCTAGTAGTATAGATTTTGCAGCATGCCTGCTAGATGGGGAATAGCTCCAGAAACAAGGCTCACTGGAAAATATTTTTATCATGACAACCAGTTGAACAAGTCCCTGCAAAGCCTGGAGAAAATGTGACACAATTTTTGGACTTAAAAAAATATCAGTCTTTGAGAAAATCATGTTGCAAAATGAAATCTTTAAATATTTCCATACCTGCTTGGACTTGAAAGTAAGAAAAGATATCAAGTTTCAAGTATTGTTGAAAAGCATCCAGAACAACTGAAGATTAGAAGAGAATGAAATTTTCAACTCTTTTCTCTGAATCTTCTGTTCAGCCTGAAAATGTGACTGTGGCAGAATTAAAAATACCTTTATGAACTACACTTAATACGAAGTTTATCAATCTGCTCCTGGACATAGTCTGGGTTTTTGTGTACAAAGAGTATCACACAAACCATAGGAAAGCACTGTATGCTTTGCTACAATTTTTAGTTTCTTAACATGTATGATCAAACATTTTTTTGTTCCATTAAGAATTGAATAAAAATAGAAATTTCATTTCAGTTAAAAATGAAATGTGTGTGCATACTTATCTCAAGTGTAACCAAGAACTGAGTGCTTGTGTAGTAAAAATCAAGGTTAGTTTTCACAATAAACAGGTGAATTTCATTCTTCACTTTTAATGTCAAAAATAGTACCTTTATGTATACATATTTCTATAAAAACGGCTACCAGGTAGCTTCCATGGTTATTCCCTGGCTACCAGGTTCTTCCCAGGCTCAGCTAGTAAAGAATCTGGCTGTAATGAAGGAGACCACAATTCGATTCCTGGTTCAGGAACAACCTCTGGAGAAGGGATAGGATACCCACTCCAGTATTCTTGGACTTCCCTGATAACTGAGATGATAAAGAAACTGCCTGCAATACAGGAGACCTAGGTTCCATCCCTGAGTTGGGAAGATCCTCTGGAGAAGGGAGTGACTATACACTCCAGTATTCTGGCCTGGAGAATTCCATGGTACAGTCCACGGGGTTGCAAAGAGTTAGACATAACTGAGCAACTTTCACTTTCACTACTTCAGTTCAGTTCAGTTCAGTCGCTCACTCATGTCCAACTCTTTGCTACCCCATGAATTGCAGCACACCAGGCCTCCCTGTCCATCACCAACTCCAGGAGTTCACTCAAACTCACATCCATTGAGTCGGTGATGCCATCCAGCCATCTCATTCTCTGTCGTCCCCTTCTCCTTCTGCTCCCAATCCTTCCCAGCATCAGGGTCTTTTCCAATGAGTCAACTCTTCTCATGAGGCAGCCAAAGTACTAGAGTTTCAGCTTTAGCATCATTCCTTCCAAAGAAATCCCAGGGCTGATCTCCTTCAGAATGGACTGGTTGGATCTCCTTGTAGTCCAAGGGACTCTCAAGAGTCATCTACAACACCATGGTTCAAAAGCATCTATTCTTTGGTGCTCAGCTTTCTTTACAGTCCAACTCTCACATCCATACATGACCACTGGAAAAACCATAGCCTTGACTAGACGGACCTTTGTTGGCAAAGTAATGTCTCTGCTTTTCAATATGCTATCTAGGTTAGTCATAACTTTCCTTCCAAGGAGTAAGCGTCTTTTAATTTCATGGCTGCAGTCACCATCTGCAGTGATTTTGGAGCCCAAAAAAATAAAGTCTGACACTGTTTCCACTGTTTCCCCATCTATTTGCCATGAAGTGATGGGACCAGATGCCATGATCTTCATTTTCTGAATGCTGAGCTTTAAGCCAACTTTTTCACTCTCCTCTTTCACTTTCATCAAGAGGCTCTTTAGTTCCTCTTCACTTTCTACCATAAGGGTGGTGTCATCTGCATATCTGAGGTTATTGATATTGTTCCCGGCAATCTTGATTCCAGTTTGTGCTTCTTCCAGTCCAGCGTTTCTCATGATGTACTCTGCATATAGGTTAAATAAGCAGGGTGTTCACTACTTAGAAACTTACAAATAGCTGAGAAAAGAAGATAAGCGAAAGCAGAG
Organism: Bos mutus; assembly: GCF_027580195.1. Taxonomy (NCBI): domain Eukaryota; kingdom Metazoa; phylum Chordata; class Mammalia; order Artiodactyla; family Bovidae; genus Bos; species Bos mutus. The sequence continues at coordinate 94,307,711 of NC_091621.1, forward strand.
GTGAAAAGGAAAGATATACCCATCTGAATTCAGAGTTCCATAGAATAGTAGGAGAGATAAGAAATCTTCCTAAGTGAACAATGCAAAGAAAGAGAGGAAACCAACACAATGGGGAAGACTAGAGATCTCTTCAAGAAAATTAGAGATACCAAGGGAATATTTCATGCAATAATGGGCACAATAAAGGACAGAAATGGTATGGACCTAACAGAAGCAGAAGATATTAAGAAAAGGTGGCAGGAATACACTATACAAAAAGATCTTCAAGACCCAGATAACTGCGATGATGTGATCACTCACCTTGAGCCAGACATCCTGGAGTGTGACCTCAAATGGGCCTTAGGAAGCATCACTACAAAGAAATCTACTGCAGGTGATGGAATTCCAACTAAGCTATTTCAAGTCCTAAATGATGATGCTGTGAAAGTGCTGCACTCAATATGCCAACAAATTTGGAAAACTCATCAGTGGCCACAGGACTGTAAAAGTCAGTATTCATTCCAATCCAAAAGAAAGGCAATGCCAAAGAATGATCAAACTACCACACAATTGCACTCATTCCACATGCTAGCAAAGTTATGCTCAAAATCCTCCAGCTAGGCTTCAACAGTACGTGAACAGAGAACTTCCAGATGTACAACTGGATTTTGAAAAGGCAGAGGAGTCAGAGATCAAGTTGCTGACATCCATTAGACCATAGAAAAAGTTAGAGAATTCCATAGAAATATCTCCTTCTGCTTCATTGACTATGCTAAATCCTTAGACTGTGTGGATCACAAGAAACTGTGGAAAATTCAAGAGATGGGAATACCAGACCACCTGACCTGCCTCCTGAGAAACCTGTATGTAGGTCAAGAAGCAACAGTTAGAACTGGACATGGAACAACAGACTGGTTCCAAATAGGGAAAGGAGTACGTCAAGGTTGTATATTGTCACCCTGTTTATTTAACTTATATGCAGAGTACATCAAGAGAAATGCTGGGCTGGATGAAGCACAAGCTGGAATCAAGATTGCTGGGAGAAATATCAATAATCTCAGATATGCAGTTGATACCACCCTTATGGCAGAAAGTGAAGAGGAACTAAAAGCCTCTTGATGAAAGTGAAAGAGGAGAGTGAAAATACTGACTTAAAACTCAACATTCAAAAAAAGAAGATCATGGCATCTGGTCCCATCACTTCATGGCAAATAGATGGGGAAACAATGGAAACAGTGACTGAGTTTTTTCTCTTGGGCTCCAACATTACTATGGACAGTAACTGCAGCCATAAAATTAAAAGATGCTTGCTCCAAGAAGGAAAGCTATGACAAACCTAGACAGCATGTTAAAAAGCAGAGACATTACTTTGCCAACAAAGGCCCATCTAGTCAAAGCTGTGATTTTTCCAATATCCCTTCAGTCATGTATGGATGTGAGAGTTAGACCCCAGAGAAGGATGAGTGTCAATGGATTGATGCTTTCAAACTTTGGTGTTTGAGAAGACTCTTGAGAGTTCCTTGGACTGTAGGGAGATCAAACCAGTCAATCCTAAAGGAGGTCAATCCTGAATATTCACTGGAAGGACTGATGCTGAAGCTGCAGCTCCAATACTTTGGCCACCTGATGCGAAGAGCCAACTCACTAGAAAAGACCCTGATGCTGGGAACGATTGAGGGCAGGATAAGAATGGTGTGGATAAGAACAGAGGATGAGATGGTTGGATGGCATCACTGACTCAATGGACATGAGTTTGAGCAAACTCCAGGAGGCTTGAAGGACAGGGAAACATGGTGTGCTGCAGTTATGAGGTCACAAATAGTCGGACATGACTGAGCAACTGAACTGATTTCTATTAAAAAGATCAAAAGTACTAGTATAATAATTTTGAAACACCTAGGTTTATGTGCTTGATCATGTAGGAAACTGTCTTTCAGTGTAAAAATAGTATAAAATTGTGTCTTGAGATACTTTCACTCACATAGGTTTGGCTTATGGCTCTAGTAGTTTTACTGTTTGACATTGTCAATAAATTTTAATGCTGTATATGTGTGTCTGTTAGTCACTCAGTCGCATCCGACTCATTACGACCCCATGGACTGTAGCCCACCAGGCTCCTTTGTCCATGGGATTCTGCAGGCAAGAATACTGAAGTGGGTTGCCATTTCCTTATCCAATGCTGTAAATAGCATTAGTCAAAATAAATTAGTAACCATTGTTTAAAAGAAATCTAGCAAAACCATCTTTATAAAATTGAAATTTTAGTTTGGCTTAAGGCAGTAACTTACCACAGAATTATTAGGTTTTCCTTGTGAATTTTTACATTTATAAAAAATTTAAAAAAAAGAAAGATTAATCATGGGAAATGTAAGCAAGGCTTTGTTACCTAGTTATTTTTCAAGAATGTTTGGCTAAAATGTCATTTTTTGTTTTAAATACAAAAAAAAAAAAAAAATACTTTTACGTATACCGTCTATTACATATAGCAGATGGGGTTTGCCAGGTGGCTCAGTATGGTAAAGAATCCTCCTCCCGATGCAGGAGACACAGATTCAATCCCTGGGATGGGAAGATCCCCTGGAGAAGGGAATGGCTATACACGCCAGTATTCTTGCCTGGAGAATCCCATGGACAAAGGAGCCTGGTGGGCTACAGTCCATGGGGCCACAAAGAGTCAGACATGACTTAGTGACTAAACAACAACAACATATGCCAGATACCATACCTTATTAGTATGTTGCATGCTAAAAATGTTTTATAAGGCTTACCCTACTTGGGTAGGTAAAAAAAATCAAGAAGAAAAAAATGACGTTTTCACTATCTATATTACTGACATGCATTAAAGCTGATGTTCTTTGTGCAGAGGGGGAAGTCACACCAAAAGAGTAAACTAAATCTTCAGCCAGAAGAAAGAGATCATGAGAAAAATAACATTCTTTACTCAATAGAGCATTAACAATTATAATTGACTTCTTATATCTACAACTTACTAATCACGTTAATGTACCATGAACTGTACCTACAGTTTTTATGCAGGTGTTCCTGAGATCTGATCGTTACTGCAAGGATTTCTCAAAGGCAAAAAAGATTAAGAAAGACTTCCCTAACACAGAAACATCTGTTCGACACTGCGTGGAATGCTTGCTCAAGGCAGTTCATGATTTCAACATTGAATTGTTTTGTAGACATCATTTTTATTTTCAAACTAGTTTTTTTGATGGGTGTTTCTGTGGGAGAAAAAGGACCAAGATAAAATCAATATGAAACAAGAAATGAGAGTGAAAGTACTCAGTTTCATTCCAAGATCTGAGAAGTTGTGCCATGCCTAAGAAGTGCACATATGCTATGAGAAAATAATTGAGTTACTGAAGAAGGAAATACAATTATTTTTCCTTAAAAAAACAAAACAAACAAACAAAAAGACTTCAATAGAATTACCCACTGGGAAGTCTCAGAGTATTCATAAATTTTCCGGAATGGAATGCAACATTTTTAATAATTATTAGTCTATGTTAATTTCTATAAAATTTATATTTTTTCTACTGTGAACATAATAGTTCCTTTCATTGTGTTCTCTAATTGGTTATTATATTTCATAAGCAAGTTATGTTTTTGTGTGTAAGTTTTTAAATCCAGATTCCCCACAAAGCTATTATCTTTTGCTATTAACTTCAGTTGCTTACTATGGATGTTCTAGACCTAAAACAATTTAATCTGCAAACAATGTTAATAAATAATGGCAATGATAGTAAGGTAGTAAGTATGTGTTATGTAAAGTTGTCCAACATTCTAATATTCTCTTCCTATTAGCATCCCACCTTGATTTGGAGAACACTCCAAGTATATGCAGTATTGCAATGTTGGTGGGAGAAGTCCTCCCACCAACTTAGAGCAAGGTGACTGACCCTCTCCAGGGTTTTGCATCTTGAGCCAGTCACTTGACAGTGTGTGCACTGTTAGAGATGATAATCACAGTGACCAAGCCAGCCTTTGTAGATGAATTGCACTAGGACTACTTCTGACCAGATACCTGCCGGGTGTCTCTGCTTCCGCACCTTTGGGGCTTTGTCTAATCCTGTTGTTTCTAAGTCTGGTCCTCCAGCCTGTCAACAAATCTGTAAGCCTCCTAAGAATTTTCTAACCAACTTCCTTTTTGCTAAAATTAAGTAGAGTTTTAACTAAAGTAATTTTCATTCTTAATTATTCCTTGGTTTTAATAAGGCTATTTGTAATGTGAGAACTCGGTTGCTCAGTAGGGTCTAACTCTTTGTGACCTCACGGACTATAGCCTGCCAGACTCCACTGTCCATGGGATTATCCCAGCAAGAATACTGAAGTGGGTTGCCATTTCTTCCTCCAGGCTATGTGAATTACACATAGTAATTCAATCTTAAATATTATTTTATTTTATTTATTATTATTATTATTTTTAGTTAGTTCATTGTTTTTCTTTTCTTTTTTTTTATTTTATTTTTAAACTTTACAATATTGTATTGGTTTTGCCAAATATCGAAATGAATACGCCACAGGTATTCATGTGTTCCCCAACCTGAACCCTCCTCCCTCCTCCCTCCCCATACCATCCCTCTGGGTCGTCCCAGTGCACCAGCCCCAAGCATGCATTATTGTGCATCGAACCTGGACTGGCAACTTGTTTCATATATGATATTATATGTATTTCAATGCCATTATCCCAAATCATCCCACCCTCTCCCTCTCCCACAGAGTCCAAAAGACTGTTCTATACATCAGTGTCTCTTTTGCTGTCTCGTATACAGGGTTATTGTTATTATTTTAGTTATTGACCTATAGCAAATATTCTTTTTTAGATTAAGGAAATTAACTTTAAATTCTGATTAATTTTTTAAAAGTTTTTAAACAAAGAATGGAGTTTCAATTTTGTCATACTTTTTAAGCATCTACCAAAAAGATGGTTTTGTGAGTTGACCTACAAATGTGACATATCATAGTAATGATTTTCTTACATTGAACCATTTCTAGAATAATGGTGGACTATTCCTTTACTTTATCTTCATTTGCTGTGTATTTAACACTATACATTTACACTCATAAATAAGATATCCCATTGTGGGCCATCTTTGTTAGTTTTTGGTACCAGATTTATATTCAGTTTAATTGGTTCATATTTTCATCTTTTTCTGTAATATAGATTATATGACACATATATTCTTTAAGAGTTGAAGTTAATAATGAAGCCATAAAGCCCTCAAGCAATTATTGAAGATAAACCTTTCACCATAGACTAAATAGTCAAAGATCTTACAAGATTGATGTTTTTTTATAAGATTTAATTATATTTTATATAAGGTCTAATTTAATTATAAGTAGAAAATTCTTACTATTTTCTAAAACTAAAAATGTAAGCATGCTTAAGCAATATAATTAAATTCTTCTGATTCTAGATACAAAACATATGTTTCATATTTAGATCATAAGCAAACAGTCCAATCTCTATGTCTACCCCAGTTATCCCAGTTAAAGGTTAGAAATCTAAAAGAACTTTCTTTTTTCATGTATTAAGATTATAAATCTCCATAAGAACCTTCTACCGAGTTCGTGGTACTGTGAGTATAAAATTGAAAGCTAGTTTATTTGTTGCATAAAAAATACAATTATTTGTACCGCTTCTGCTTTCAGTCAGTTCAGTTACTCAGTTGTGTCCGACTCTTTGCTACCCCATGGAGTGCAGAACGCCAGGCCTCCCTGTCCAGCTCCAACTCCTGGAGTTTACCCAAACTCATGTCCATGGAGTCAGTGAAGCCATCCAACCATCTCATCCTCTGTCATCCCCTTCTCCTCCCACCTTCAATCTTTCCCAGCATCAGGGTCTTTTCAAATGAGTCAGTTCTTTGCATCAGGTGGCCAAAGTATTGGAGTTTCAACTTCAGCATCAGTCCTTCCGATGAACACTCAGGACTGATCTCCTTTAGGATTGACTGGTTTGATCTCCTTGCAGTGCAAGGAACTCTCAAGAGTCTTCTCCAATACCACAGTTCAAAAGCATCAATTCTTCAGTGCTCTGCTTTCTTAATACTCCAGCTCTCACATCTATACATGACTATTGGAAAAGCCATAGCTTTGACTAGATGGACCTTTATTGGCAAAGTAATATCTCTGCTTTTTAATATGCTGTCTAGGTTGATCACTCCAGTCTAGGTTGATCACTCCAGTATTCCTGCCTGGAGAATCCCAGGGACGGAGGAGCCTGGTGGGCTGCTGTCTATGGGGTCACACAGAGTCAGACAAAACTGAAGCGACTTAGCAGCAGCAGCAGGTCGATCATAACTTTTCTTTCTTCCAAGGAGCAAGAGTCTTTTAATTTCTTGGCTGCAGTCACCATCTGCAGTGATTTTGGAGCCCAAAAACATAAAGTCTGTCACTATTTCCACTGTTTCCCCATCTATTTCCCATGAAGTGATGGGACCAGATGCCATGACCTTAGTTTTCTGAATGTTGAGTTTTAAGCCAGCTTTTTCACCCTCCTCTTTCACTTTTATCAAGAAGCTCTTTAGTTCTTTACTTTCTGCCATAAGGGTGGTGTCATCTGCATATCTGAGGTTATTGACATTTCTCCCAGATATCTTAATTACAGTTTGTGCTTCATCCAGCCCAGCATTTCTCATGATATACTCTGCATATAAGTTATATAAGCAGGTAACAATATACAGCCTTGACATACTCCTTTCCTATTTGGAACCAGTCTGTTGTTCCATGTCCAGTTCTAACTGTTGCTTCTTGACCTGCATACAGATTTCTCAAGAGGCAGGTCATGTGGTCTGGTATTCCCATCTCTTTAAGAATTGTCCACAGTTTGTTATAATCCACACAGTCAAAGGCTTTGGCATAGTCAATAGAGCAGAAGTAGATGCTTTTCTGGAACTCTCTTGCTTTTTAAATGATCCAACGGACGTTAGTAATTTGATCTCTGGTTCCTCTACCTTTTCTAAATCCATCTTGAACATCTGGAAGTTCATGGTTCACATACTTTTGAAGCCTGGCTTGGAGAATTTTGAGAACTACTTTACTAGTGTGTGAGATGACTGCTTCTGCTTTGGATATATATAAATTATGAGGAAGCAAGGGGTAAGATTTCATTTGGATTCTCTGTGGTCCTTTTTCAGAACTTTCTATTTTAATCTACTTTTATCAGGCTTCTATTTGAAATCAAGATTCAGCCTTTCAGCTGGGAACTATGGGGCATCACTTTTATTTTTTAAAGAATTTTATAAATTCCCATTTGCCTGTATTCAGTTCACATTCCCTTTAGGCAAAGCTATTTGCAGTCAAGGATTATAGTTACTTTCCTGAAGCTGGAAGATTGCTGATTTCCATTCTTCATTTAATAATAAATGGTAAAGCTATACAAAGAATAAAGATCGTTTTAATAGTGCCTTATCATGAATGCTACATGACTATTTTGTTGACAGAATTAATAATTGAGAATAATTGTTTGACTGTACTATGGAATATTTTTTAAAGCAAAGAGATATTCAACAATTCCACTTTTGTGTATATACCAAAAAAAATTGAAAGTAAGGGCTTGAATACCAAATGTTCATAGCAGTATTATGCACAGTCACAAAAGGTGAAAATAATCAAAAAATCTATTAGCAAAAGAATGGATAAACAAAATGTGGTATGTACATTCTCTGGAATATTGTTCAGTCTTAGAAAATGAAATTCTGGTTCAATAACAGCATGGAGAATGAGAAGATAAGCCACAAACAGGGAAAATATTTTTGAAAAACACATATCTGATAAAAAAAGAAACTGGTGTCCAAAATGTACAAACAACAGTTAAAACTCAACGGTAAAAAAAAAAAAAAAAAAAAATAAATAAATAAAAAATAAGATAAATATCTGGACACCTCACCAAAGAAAAACACAAATGGCAAATAAGTGTATGAAGACTGTTCAACCTCATATGTCATTACGGCATTAAAATTGATACTACTACAAACCTATTAAAACTGCCACCATCCAAAACACTTTTTTTGTTTTTGTGGCACTTTAATTATATTTCCAAAATCCGTTCAAAGCAGTACCTAGTTTAATGTTTGAAAATCCACAGGCACTAGAATCTTGGGAGGGTCATTTCTAGAGTTCTGCCTGCCCACAGCCTACCTTCTGGTCCCCAAAGATTCATGTTCCTTCCCAAAGCAAAATACATTTAGCCTGTTCCTTTGTATCTAATCACGAGAAATGCTGGGCTGGAAGAAGCACAAGCTGAAATCAAGATGCTGGGAAATATATCAATAACCTCAGATATGCAGATGACACCACTCTTATGGCAGAAAGTGAAGAGAAACTAAAAAGCCTCTTGATGAAAGTGAAAGAGGAGAGTGAAAAAGTTGGCTTAAAGCTCAACTAAGATCATGGCATCTGGTCCCATCACTTCAAGGGAAATAGATGGGGAAATAGTGGAAACAGTGGCTGACTTTATTTTGGGGGGCTCCAAAATCACTGCAGATGGTGATTGCAGCCATAAAATTAAAAGATGCTTACTCCTTGGAAGGAAAGTTATGACCAACCTAGATAGCATATTCAAAAGCAGAGACATTACTTTGCCAACAAAAGTCCATCTAGTCAAGGCTATGGTTTTTCCAGTGGTCATGTATGGATGTGAGAGTTGGACTGTAAAGAAAGCTGAGCACCGAAGAATTGATGCTTTTGAAGTGTGGTGTTGGAGAATACTCTTGAGAGTCCCTTGGACTACAAGGAGATCCAACCAGTCCATTCTAAAGATCGGTCCTGGGTGTACTTTGGAAGGAATGATGCTAAAGCTGAAACTCTAGTACTTTGGCCACCTCATGTAAAGAGTTGACTCATTGGAAAAGACTGATGCTGGGAGGGATTGGGGGCAGGAGGAGAAGGGGACAGCAGAGGATGAGATGGCTGGATGGCATCACCGACTCGATGGATGTGAGTTTGAGTGAACTCTGGGAGTTGGTGATGGACAGGGAGGCCTGGCATGCTGCAATTCATGGGGTCACAAAAAGTTGGACACGACTGAGCGACTAAACTGAACTGATTGTATCCAAAAGTTTGATTTCTCTATAGCATCATTTTTTTGGTAAGTTTCCATGTCACTCTCTCCATACATCTCACCCTCTCCTCCCCTTTCCCCATGTCCATAAGCCTGTTCTCTATGCCTGTTTCTCCATTGCTGCCCTACAAATAAATTCTTCAGTACCATCTTTCTAGAATCTGTATATATGTGTTAGTATACAATATTTATCTTTCTATTTCTGACTTACTTCACTTTTTATAATAGGCTCTAGGTTCATCCAGTTCATTAGAACTGACTCAAATGTGTTCATGTTTATAACTGAGTAGTATTCCATTGTATATATGTACCACAGCTTCTTTATCCATTCATCTGTTGATGGACATCTAGGTTGCTTCTATGTTCTAGCTATTGTAAATAGTGCTACAATGGGATACTTGTGTCTTTTTCAGTTTTGGATTCCTCAGTGTATAAGCCTAGGAGTAGGATTGCTGGGTCATATGGTGGTTTTATTCCTAGTTTTTTAAGGAATCTCCATACCATCTTCCATATGGCTGTATCAATGTACATTCCCACCAGCAGTGCAGAGGGTTACCTTTTCTCCATATCCTCTCTAGCATTTATTGTCTGTAGATTTTTGATGTTGGCCATTCTGACCGTCGTGATGTGGTATCTCATTGTAGTTTTGATTTGCATTTCTCTAGTAGTGAGCAATGTAGAGCATCTTTTCATGTGTTTGTTAGCCAACTGTATGTCTTCTTTGGAGAAATGTCTGTATAGGTCTTTTTTCCACTTTTTGATTGGGTTGTTTGTTTTTCTAATATTGAGTCATATGAGCTGCTTGTATATTTTGGAAATTAATCCTTTGTCAGCTGTTTCATTTGCTACTATTTTCTCCCATTCTGAGAGTTGTCTTTTCACTTTCCTTATAGTTTTCTTTGCTGTGCAAAAGTTTTTAAGTTTAATAAGGTCCCACTTGTTTATATTTGTTTTTATTTCCATTACTCTAGGAGGTGGGTCATAGAGGATCTTGCTTTGATTTATGTCATTGAGTGTTCTGCCTATGTTTTCCTCTAAGAGTTTTATAGTTTCTGGTCTTGCATTTAGGTTTTTAATCCATTTTGAGTTTACTCCTGTGTATGGTGTTAGGAAGTGTTCTAATTTCATTCTTTTACACGTAGCTGTCTAGTTTTCCTAGCACCACTTATTGAAGAGGCTGTCTTTGCTCCATTGTATGTTCTTTCCCTCCTTTGTCAAAAATAAGGCACCCATAGGTGCATGGGTTTATTTCTGGGCTTTCATCTTGTTCCATTGGCCTATATTTCTGTTTTTGTGCCAGTGCCATATTGTCTTGATAACCGTAGCTTTGTAATACAGTCTGAAGTCAAGAAGGTGGATTCCTCCAGCTCCATTCTCCTTTCTCAAGACTGCTTCGGCTCTGGAGCCTATTGTATTTCCATATGCATTGTGAAATTTTTTGTTCTAGTTCTGTGAAAAAATGCCATTGGTAATTTGATAGGGATTGCATTGAATCTGTAGATTGCATTTGATATTATAGTCATTTTCACAATATTGATTCTTTCTACCCAGGAACATAGAATATCTCTCCAACTGTTTATGTCATCTTTCATCAGTGTCTTATAATTTTCTATATACAGTTCTTTTGTCCCCTTGGGTAAGTTTATTCCTAGATATTTTATTCTTTTTGTTGCAATGGTGATTGGGATTGACTCCTTAATTTCTCTTTCTGATTTTTCATTGCTAGTATACAGGAATGCAAGTGATTTATGTGTATTGATTTTATATCTTGCAACTTTGCCAAATTCACTGATTAGCTCTAGTAATTTTCTGATAGTATCTTTAGAGTTTTCTGTGTATAGGATCATGTCGTCTGCAAACAGTGAGAGCTTTACTTCTTTTCTGATATGGATTCTTTCTATTTCTTCTCTGATTGCTGTAGCTAGGACTTCCAAAACTACGTTGAGTAGTAGTGGTGAAAGTGGATACCCTTGTCTTGTTCCTGATCTTAGGAGAAATGTTTTCAGCTTTTCACCATTGAGAATAATGTTTGCTGCGGGCTTATCATATATGGCCTTTACTATGTTGAGGTAGGTTCCTTCTATCCCCATTTTTTGAAGAGTTTTAATCATAAATGGGTGCTGAATTTTTGTCAAAGCCTTCTTTTGCATCCACTAAAATTATCATATGGATTTTATCTTTCAATTTAACATGGTGTATCACATTGATTGATTTGCTTATATTGAAGAATCCTTGCATCCCTGGAATAAACCCATCTTGATCATGGTACAAGAACTTATTAATGTGTTGTTGAATCCTGTTTGCTAAAATTTTGTAAAGGATTTTTGCATCTATGTTCATCAGTGATGTTGGCCTGTAGTTTTCTTTTTGTGTTGTCTTTGTCTGGTTTTGGTATCAGGGTGATGGTGGCCTTATAGAATGAGTTTGGAATTGTCCCTTCCTCTGCAATTTTTTGAAACAGTTTCAGAAGCATAGGCATTAGCTCTTCTCTAAATGTTTGATAGAATTCACCTGTGAAGCCATCTGGTCCTGGGCTTTGTTTGTTGGGAGATTTTTTGTAACAGATTTGACTTCAGTTCTTGTCCTTGGGTTGTTCATAATTTCTATTTCTTCCTGGTTCAGTCTTGGAAGATTAAACTTCCAAAGTAGAGGATTTGTACTCCAACTTTCTTTTGCTTTCCTTTGCATGGAATATATTTTCCATCCTCTCACTTTCAGTCTATATGTGTCTTTAGGTCTGAAGTGGGTTTCTTGTAGACAGCATATATATGGGTCTTGTTTTTGATTCCATTCAGCCAGTCTGTGTCTTTTGGCTGGAGCATTTAATCCATTTACATTTAAAGGAATTATTGATATATGTGTTCCTATTGCCATTTTCTTAATTGCTTGGGGCTTTTTTAATGTAGATCTTTTTCCTTCTCTTATATTTCCTGACTATATAAGCCCCTTTAACATTTGTTGTAAAGCTAATTTGGTGGTACTGAATTCTCTTAACATTTGCTTGTCTGAAAAGCTGTTGATTTCTCCATCAATTTTGATTGAGATCCTTGCCGGGTAGAGAAATACTGGTTGTAGATTTTTCCCTTTCAGTACTTTAAATATATCCTACCCTTCCCTTCTGGCCTGCAGAGTTTTGGCTGAAAAATCAGCTGTTAAATGTACAGGGTTTCCCTTGTATGTTACTTGTTGCTTTTACCTTACTGCTTTTATTATTCTTTCTTTGTGTTTAATCTTTGATAGTTTGATTAGTATGTGTTTTGGCACATTTCTCCTAGGATTTATAATGTATGGGACTCTTTGCACTTCTTGTACTTGATTGACTATTTCCTTTACCATATTGGGGAAATTTTCAACTATAATCTCTTCAAAAATGTTCTCATACCCTTTTTTTTGTCTTCTTCTGGAATCTCTACAATTTAAATTTTGGTGAATTTAATATTGTCCCAGAGGTCTCTGAAACTATCCTCACTTCTTTTCATTCTTTTTACTTTATTCTGCTCTTCAGCAATTATTTCCACCATTTTATCTTCCAGCTCACTGATTCATTCTTCTGCTTCAGACATTCTGCTACTGATTCCTTCTAGAGTATTTTTAACTTCAGTAACTGTGTTGTTTGTTTCTGTGTTTATTCTTTAATTCTGCTAAGTCTTTGTTAATTTTCTTGCATTTTCTCCATTCTGTTTTCAAGATTTTTGATCATCTTTACTATCATTATTCTGAATTCTTTTTCAGGTAGTTTGCCTATTTCCTCTTCAATTATTTGGACTTCTGTGTTTCTAGTTTTTTTCCTTCATTTGTGCAGTATTTCTCTGCCTTTTCATAATTTTTTTAAAGCTTATTGTGTTGAGGTCTCCTTTTCCCAGGCTTCAAGGTTGAATTCTTTCTTCCTTTTGGTTTTTGCCCTCCTAAGGTTGGTCCAGTGGTTTGTGTAAGCTTCATATAGGGTGAGATTTGTGCTGAGTTTTGTTTTGTTTTTCTTCTGATGGACAGGGCTGAGTGAGGTAGTAATCCTATCTGCTGATGATTGGGTTTGTACTTTTGTCTTATTTGTTGTTTGGGTGAGGCATTCTGCACAGGGTGCTACTGGTGTTTGGGTGGTGCTGGGTCTTGTATTCAAGTGGTTTCCTTTGTAGAAGTTCTCACTATTTGATACTCTTTAAGATTAGGAGTTCTCTGGTAGTCTAGGGTCTTGGAGTCAGTGCTCCCACTCCAAAGGCTCAGGGCTTGATCTATTTTGCAGACATTTCCTCCACATAGCCTATGGGATATTCACAGAAGATTGGGGAAATTCAAGAGAATTTCTTCTTGTGGTGGTGGAGTGGAAAACCAGCTACTGTGGAAATTTGCAGAGAAGGGTTTCTCTGTCGTCCCTTCAGATAACAAACCTTAATTAGGCCCAGTACTTCAGTTATAAGAGAGTGTGTAGGATATGTGAAATCTACAGCTATGGAGATGCAGAGACCCAGTTCAGCCCAAGACTAAAGTTAACTCAGAACAAAGAATGCCCCCACCTCCCCAAAACACTTTTAACTGGTGAGGATATAGAGAAATTGGAACTCTCATTCATTGCTGATTGGAGTGCAAAATGGCACAGCCATTTTAGAAAACAAATTGATAGTTTCTTACAAAATTAAACATATACTTACTTTGCAATCTAGCAATCATGCTCCTTGGTATTTACCCAAATGAGCTGCAAGCCTAAACACACAAAAAAAACCCTAAATACACATAAGCCTAAATACACACACAAAGGAATATTTACAGAAGCTTTATTTTTATTTGCCAAAATTTGGAAGCAATCACTATGTTCTGCAGTATTAGGACAGTAGAATATTATTTGGCACCAGCAAAGAAACCAGCTATCAAGGCATAAAAAGACATGAACGAGTGAATGAGGCATGGACTGTAGCCTATCAGGCTCATCTGTCCATGGGATTTTCCAGGCAAGAGTGCTGGAGTGGATTGCCATTTCCTTCTCCAGGGGATCTTCCCAACCCAGGGATCAAATCTGGGTCTCCCGCCTTGCAGGCAGATGCTTTATCGTCTGAGCCAAAAGACATGGAGGAACCCCAAAATCAGATTCATAAGTGAAAAACCGTTACATACTATCTAATTCCAACTATACATAAAAAGTCAAAATTATGTAGACACTAAAAAATTCTGTGATTGGCAGAAGTCAGGGGAAGGAAGGGATGAATAAGCAGAGCAAATAGTATTTTTATGGCCATGAAACTACTCTGTTGGATATTATAATGATGGATATATATCATTCAGTTCAGTTCAGTTGTCTCTCATCTGTGTTCGACTCTTTGTGACCCCATGAATTGCAGCACGCTAGGCCTCCCTGTCTATCACCAACTCCCGGAGTTTACCCAAACTCATGTCCATTGAGTCAGTGATACAATCCGGCCATCTTATCCTCTGTCATCCCCTTCTCCTCCTGCCTCCAATGCCTCCCAGCATCAAGGTCTTTTCTGATGAGTCAACTCTTCGCATGAGGTGGCTAAAGTATTGGAGTCTCAGCTTCAGCATCAGTCCTTCCAATGAACACCCAGGACTGACCTCCTTTAGGATGGATTGGTTGGACCTCCTTGAAATCCAAGGGACTCTCAAGAGTCTTCTCCAACACCACAGTTCAAAAGCATCAATTCTTTGGTGCTCAGCTTTCTTCACAGTCCAACTCTCACATCCATACATGACCACTGGAAAAACCATAGCCTTGACTAGATGGAACTTTGTTGGCAAAGTAATGTCTCTGCTTTTGAATATGCTATCTAGGTTGGTCATAACTTTCTTTCCAAGAAGTAATCATCTTTTAATTTCATGGCTGCAATCACCATCTGCAGTGGTTTTGGAGCCCCCAAAAATAAAGTCTGACACTGTTCCCACGGTTTCCCCATCTATTTCCCATGAAGTGATGGGAACAGATGCCATGATCTTAGTTTTCTGGATGTTGAGCTTTAAGCCAACTTTTTCACTCTCCTCTTTCACTTTCATCAAGAGGCTTTTGAGTTCCTCTTCACTTTCTGCCATAAGGGTGGTGTCATCCGCATATCCAAAGTTATTGATATTTCTCCCAGCAATCTTGATTCCAGCTTGCGCTTCCTCCAGCCCAGCGTTTCTCATGATATACTCTGCATATAAGTTAAATAAGCAGGGTGACAATATACAGCCTTGACGTACTCCTTTCCCTATTTGGAACCAGTCTGTTGTTCCATGTCCAGTTCTAACTGTTGCTTCCTGACCTGCATATAGGTTTCTACTTTGACAAAACACATAGAATGCACAGCAAGAGTGAACCTTGGAGTAATGATGATAATGATATGGTGATAATGATGTGTCAATGTAAGTTCATCAGTTGTAACAAATATACCACTCTTGTGTGGGATGTTGGCAGTAGGATAGGCTGAGAGGAGGAGCACAGGAGGAATATGAGAATCAGTACTTTGTCCTAACTTCTTCTGTGAACATAAACTACCCTAAAAATAGAGTCTATCAAGAAAGAAAGAAAAAAACAACAGAAAAATACTTTGACGCATGCTACAACATATGAACCTCAAAAACGTTATGCTCTGTGAAATAAGCCAGACAAAAAGAACAAATAATGTATGATTCCACTTATAAGAAGTACCTAGAACAAATAAATTCATAGAGACAGAAAATGCAGTAGTGATTACCAGGGATCAGGGGAAATAAGAAATTGTTATTCAATGTGTACAGAGTTTCAAAGAGCCAACTCATTGGAAAACACCCTGATGGAAATACTGAAAGCAGAAGGAGAAGTGGACAAGAGGATGAGATCGTTGGATGACAACACCGACTCAACTGACATGAGTTTGAACAAACTCCAAGAGATGGAGAAGAACAGGGAAGCCTGGCATATTTCAGTCCATGGAGTTGCAAAGAGTCAGACATGAGGGACTGAACAACAACAGAGTTTCAGTTTAAGAGGATATAAAAATTCTGGAGGTGGACAGTAGTGGTGATTATGCAACAATGTGAAACTTCTCAGTAACAATGACATGCACATTTAAAATTGTATATATATATTATCAAAATTTTTAAAAGCAAAGAAAGGAAAATCTTTGTTTATATATATTTTTAGAGTATTTTTAATTTCAGTAATTGTGTTGTTTGTCTCTGTATGTTTATTCTTTAATTCTGCTAAGTCTTTGTTAATTTATTCTTGCATTTTCTCCATTCTGTTTTCAAGGTTTTTGATCATCTTTACTATCATTATTCTGAATTCTTTTTCAGGTAGTTTGCCTATTTCCTCTTCAATTATTTGCACTTCTGTGTTTCTAGTTTTTTCCTTCATTTGTGCAGTATTTCTCTGCTTTTTCATTTTTTTTTAAAACTTATTGTGTTTGAGGTCTCCTTTTCCCAGGCTTCAAGGTTGAATTCTTTCTTCCTTTTGGTTCTGCCCTCCTAAGGTTGGTCCAGTGGTTTGTGTAAGCTTCATATGAAAGTGAAGTCACTCAGTCGTGTCCGACTCTGTGACCCCAGGCTCCTCTGTCCATGGGATTCTCCAGGCAAGAATACTGTAGTGGGTTGCCATATCCTTCTCCAGGGTATCTTCCCAACCCAGGGATCAAACCCTGGTCTCCTGCGTTGCAGACAGACGCTTTACCCCCTCTGAGCCACCAGGGAAGCTGTGCTGAGTTTTGTTTTGTCTTGTTTTTCTTCTGACAGACAGGGTTGAGTGAGATGGTAATCCTATCTGCTGATAATTGGGTTTGTACTTTTGTCTTATTTGTTGTTTGTGTGAGGCATTCTGCACAGGGTGCTACTGGTGTTTGGGTGGTGCTTCAGACATTCTGCTACTGATTCCTTCTAGATTTAGCTGAGTTTCCAATATGGGCTTCCCTGGGTGGCTCAGATGGTAAAGAATCAGCCTGCAATGCAAGAGACCCAGGTTTGATCCATGGGTCAGGGAGATCCCCTGGAGAAGGGAATGGCAACTTACTCCAGTATTTTTTCCTGAAGAATTCCAGATCCTGGTGGGCTACTGTCCATTGGGTCACAAAGAATCAGACATGATTTGACTCTTTGTTTCGAATTATGTTTCCAATGAAGTTAACTCACAACCAAGTTGAACAATTTACTGAATGATCCTTGTCCAAGAGTATTATGGTTGCATCTGACTTAAGATTTGGCAAATAATTGGACTTTCTCTTTTTTTCAGTCTTTATTTGTTCTAAGTGAGGTACGATACAGTGGGCCTCTGGGCCAGACACCTGGTATTTGTCAAGTGGAGTAAAATTCAAACTTTGTTCTCACTCAGACAATCCAGATTTAGTGGTAAAAGCTGAGTTCTGCCAAAACAATGAAATAAGGTGCCCTGTTGGCACATGCACAGGAAGGTTTCTTGAGGATCGAAAAGGGAGGGGGCAACATCCCATAATCTGTGGACACCCACCCATAGGCTTCTGTGGTGGGATCAGTTCAGTTCAGTCACTCAGTCATGTCCGACTCTTTTCGAGCCCATGGACTGCATCACGCCAGGCTTCCCTGTCGTGGAGCTTACTGAAACCCATGTCCATTGAGTTGGTGATGCCATCCAATCATCTTCTCATCCTCTGTTGTCCCCTTCTCCTCCTACCCTCAATCTTTCCCAGCATCAGGGTCTTTTCAAATGAGTCAGTTCTTCGCATCAGGGGCCAAAGTATTGGAGTTTGAGCTTCAGCATCAGTCCTTCCAATGAATATTTGAAGGGATCGGAAAGGGAGGGTGCCCCATCCCATAATCTGTGGACACGCATCCATAGGCCTCTGTGGTGGAATACACCTTAGAAAAAAGTTGCACGTGCATACATCTTGGGGAGGTTCCATGGACCATCAGGAAGAAAGAAACAAGATAACTGGCCAAAGGTAAACAAAGACCTGAAAGGACTGTCATATATAAGTGAGTTACAAACCTCTTTACTGTGCTCGTCCTCATTCAGAATGCCCGCACTCCTCTCTGGCTATTTGTCTCTGCCTAGTTTCTGCTCCTCCTCATCCAAGATGCCCACATTTCTTTCTGGGTGTGTATTTCTTCCCCACTTCTGAGTGGATAACAAAATGTTTTCCTGTATATGCTCTCCCCTACATTGTGCTGCATATCTAATAATAAATTTTTTTATATTTTTTCCCCTCCTTTGAAACATTCTTGCTTTCAAACAGGGGCTAAAGCCAGGGCCACTTTGACTCTAACCCCTAGCCCCTGGTGGTCTAGTGGCGAGCACTCTTCATTTTCATCCAGGTTACCCAGGTTGAGTTCCTAGGAAGGGAACTAAAATTTCTCTCCAGGACTACTCACTGCTCTCCCTCTGAGATCAAAAGGCCTAAGATTCTACATGAAATGTTTTCTATCACTGGACAACCCACAACTCTCTTAACATGCTTCACAGGTTTAAAGTTGGAAAATTCAAAAGACATCATATTATATGACAGAATATATGTTGCTCCTGGGATAATTGGGTCCATAATAATATTTATAAGACTAGGGATAAGATTATACTAACTTCTGTACAATATCATGTGATCAGCTTTTCCTCAAACTAGAACTTCTTTCCTTGTTCTGACACATTAAAAATTAACCCATCCTCCAGTAATAGAAAGGAGTTGGAGCACCCTAATGTATTAGCCAGGCCTTTTTAGATTCTAAAGTGCTGAACCATTAGTGAATAAAGTGTTATACAAATTTTGCCTTGTCTTCAGATTTAAAAAGAACCCGTGTTTCCATACTTTCTTCATAGGTGAAGAAACCAGTGCATACAGAACTAGCTGAAGTCACATTTAGATATTTTCCCTAAAAGCTGATGTATCTTTCCCTCCACTTCTGTATAGCCTAAGTGTAGAAATATAGCATTCAAAAGTGATTTTAAGTACATTCAAGATATTAGTGATAGAGAATGGTGATAAATAAATAATGTATTATTTAACAGTATTTTTAACAGTATTTTTTATGTACTTATTTTATGACAGGCACTGGAGTAAACATTTTAGAAATGCCACATTTACTCCAGGGATTACACACCAAGATGGTGACATGGTAGACTCCTGAATTTCCCTTCTCCCGTGAATGCACCAAAGGTACACATGTATATGAAGCAATTCCATATGAGAGAATTTCAGAAACTAGATGTTGCTCATACACATCAGGTGACTAAGAAAATTCCCATATCAAAATGAACAGGAAAGACTGAGACACACTTTCACCATAAATCCAGCACCCGCATAGCACTGTACAATGGAAAGGTATTGCCTAACTTCCAGCTTATACCTGACATGGGTAGGGTTTGGACCACACATCTTACATCTTAATGCCCAACTTTTAAGGCTCCTACTCAAAGGATGTGGACCCAAAACATCTGGCTCTGAAGACTAGCATGTCTTTATATAAAATGTAAAGGAGTCAATTTATAAAGACATGAATATAAAGACTTGAATGTAAGACCTGAAATCATAAAACTCCCAGAAAAAACAGGTAGTGAGATCCTTGACATTGGTTTTACTGATGACTTTCTGGGTGTGACTTCAAAAGCAAGGCAACAAAAGCAAAAACAAACAAGTAAGACAACATCAAACTAAAAAGTATCTGCACAACAAAGGGGGTCATATGCAAAATGACAAGAAAACTACTAAATGGAAGAAACTATTTGCAAATTATATAAATATATGATAAAAGGCTAATATCCTAAATATATAAATAACTAATACAGTTCAAAACAAAAAAAAAATTAACCCAATTTAAAAAGTGGACAAAGGATCTAAATAGATATATTTCCAAAGAAGATATGTAGATGGTCAACAGGTACATGAAAAGATATCCAATGTCACCAATCATCCCAGAAATGCAAATCAAATCTACAATGAGATATCACCTCATTCCTGTCAGAATGGCTATTATCAAAACGATAGGCAATAGCAAGTGCTGGAGAGAATGTGGAGAAAAGGGAACCCTTGTGCATTGCCGGTGGGAATGGTAATTGGTACAGCTACTATGGAAATCATTATGGACATTCCTCAAAAAATCAAAACAAGAACTACCATATGATCCAGCAATTCCACTTCTGGGTGTCCGTCTGAAAGAAATGAAAACACTAACTCAAAAAGATATATATACCCCTAAGTTTATTGCATCATTGTTTACAACAACCAAGATATGGGAATAGCCTAAATGTCCATTAACAAATTTAGAGCAGATGCAGGATAAAGAAGATGTGGCATAGGTATATACAAAGGAATATTATTAAGCTATTAAAAAGAATAAAATCTTGACATTTGCAACAACATGGCTGGACCTTGAGGGCATTATGCTGAATGAAATAAGTTAGATATGCATGTATGTGTGCACGTGTGAGTGTTCAGTGATGTCCAAGTCTTTGCTACTCCACTGACTATAGCCCACCAGGCTCCTCTGTCCATGGGATATTCCAGGCACAAATACTGAAGTGGGTTGCCATTTCCTTCTCCAGGGGATCTTCCCAACCCAGGTATCAAACCCACATCATCTATGTCTTCTGCAATCCGGGCAGATTCTTTACCACTAAACCATCTGGGAAGCCCAATAAGTCAGACAGAGAAAAATAAATACTGTAAAATCTCACCTGCATCTGGAATCAAGGAAGGAAGGAAAGGAAAAAGAAAAAAATATCATAAATACAGAGAACAGATTGGTGTTTGCCAGAGATGTAGGGTGGGAAGTGGATGAGATGGGTTAATGGATTCAAAAATTGCAAACTTCAGGTATTCAGGGGATCAAAATGGCAGAGTACAAAGGTTCTGAACTCAATTTCCTTCATGAAGACATCAAAACTACAACTTACATAGAGCAACTGTCCCTGAGAATGATATGAAAACTAGCAGAATGGCTCTTCTCCAACCAACATGATAAATAAAGAATCATATGGAGACTGGTAAGAGGGGAAGAGAAGTAATCTAGTCAAGTCCTATATCCCTGGTGAGTAACCCAGAAGAAAAGGGGTATATCACAGGCTCAGGCATCCTTCCTGAGGAGCAAGGAGTTCTAGCCCAGCATGGGTCACCATAGCCCTGATGTTCAGCACTGAGAAAACAAACTCTCTTGGCTGGTTTGAAAACCAGTGGGCTTAATGTTGCAAGTCCCAGCACAGAGACAGTGGATTTGACAGTGGCCTGGGCTCTAAAATGAGAATAGGAATATGTTCCAAATTAAAAAACAAGATAAAGTCCTAGAAATAAACCCTAATGAAGTGGAAATAAGTAACTTACGAATAAAGAATTCAAAGCAATAGTCATAAAAATGCTCAATGAGCTCAGGAAAAGAATACAAGAACACTGTGAGAACTTTGACAAAGAACTAGAAAAGATTAAAAAAATAAGTAATCAGAACTGAAGAGATGATAACTAATATTAAAAGTACACTAGAAGGAATTTAGAACATATTAGGTTATACAGAAGAATGCATAAGCAACTGGTAAGAGAATTGTGGAAATATCTCAATTAAAACAGCAAAAGAAAAAAAATGGTTTAATGAAGATAGCTTAAGGGACATCAAGGAAAATATCCTGCATAATAAAATTCACATTCTAGGGGAAGAGAAAGAGAAGAAAGAGAAAAGGGGTAAGAAAATATATTGATTAAATTATGACTGAAAATTTCCCTAACCTGAAGAAAGAAGCAGATATTCAGGTAGAGCAAACAAGGAATTCCAAACAGGATGAGACTCACCCTAAGACATATTATAATTAAAATGACAAAGTTAGAATTTTACAGTCAGCAAGAAAAAAACAGAGTCATATACAAGAGAACTCCCCACCCATCGAGACATCAGATGATTTTTCAGCAGAAATTTTGTAAGCCAGAAGGAAGTGACATGATATATATAGAATGCTAAAAGGAAAAGATAGCAATGAAGAATACTCTACCCAGAAAGTTTATCATTCAGAACTGAAGGAGAGAGAAAGTTTTTCCCAGATAAGCAAAAACTTAAAAAGTTCAGCACCACTAAACTAGACTTACAAAAAATGTTAAATGATTTTTTAAGTTAAAAAACAAGAAATAAGAAAATATATAAAGAAAAAAAATCTCTGATAACAGTAAATATATAGTAAAGGCAGTGGATCAAAAACGCAAAAAGCTAGTGTGAAGATTAAGCAAAAAATTATAAAATCAGCTTTAACTTCAATCAACAGTTACAATAAAGGCATAAAATATCAAAGCATAAAATAGGAGGGGAGGAGTAAAAAGTGTAGAGTTTTTTTTAATGTGTTTGACCTTAAGTGACTATATATCCTCATGGTAACCACAAATGGTGGCTCAGATGGTAAAGAATCTGCCTGCAGTGTAGGAGATCTGGGTTTTATCTCTGGGTCTGGAAGATCCCTGGGGAAGGGAATGGCTATACACACCAGTATTCTTGCCTGGAGAATTCCATGGACAGAGGAGCCTGGTGCACTACAGTCCATGTGGTCACAAAGAATCGGACATGACTGAGCAACTTTCACTTTCACAACCACATATCAACACCTACAATAGATACACACACACATACATATAAAGAGAAAGGAACCCAAATATAATGTCAAGGAAAATCATCACGCCACAAAGATCAGACTAAGAAATGAAGAAAAGAACAAATAAGAACTCCAAAAATAACCAGAAAACAAGTAACAAAACTGGAATAAGTACATACCTATCAATAATCACTTTCAATGTCAATGGTCTAAATACTCTGACTAAAAGAAAAAGCATAGCTGAATGGATACAAATATAAGACCCATATATATACTCCTACAAGAGACTTACTTCAGAGCTAAAGACACACACAGACTGAAAATGAGGGGATGAAAAAAGATAATTCATGCAAATTGAAATGACAAGAAAACTAGGATACCAATATTCATATCAGACAAAATAAACTTTAAAATAAAGTCTACAACAAAAAACAAAGAAGCATTATATAATGATAAAGGGATCAATTTGAGAAGTAGATATAAGTTGTAAATATATATGTACCTAATATAGGAGAACCAAACATACATAACAAAAATTAACAGACATAAAGGGAGAGATTTACCATAAAGTAATAACAGTAGGGAACTTTAATTATCTATGTGTGTTCATGAATAGATCATCCAGGCAGTAAGTATATCAATATGGAAACAGTATCCTTAAATAGCACATTAGATCAGATGAACTTAATAGATGACTACAGAATATTCCATCCAAAAGCAGCAGAATACATTCTTTTCAGGTGCACATAAAACTGCCTTCAGGACAGATCACATGCTAGATCACAAAGTAAGTCTCAATAATTTCAGGAAGACTAAAATTATATAAAGTATCTTTTCTGACCACAACCACATAAAACTAGAATTACAAGAAAAAAAAAATAAAGACACAAATATAGAACCAAACAACATACCACCAAAAAAAGAGAGAGAGAGAGAGATGATTTTTTGAAAAGATGAGAAAAAATGAAAAATATTCAGCTAGACTCATCAAGAAAAAAAGAAAAAGGTCCAAATAAATAAAATAAGAAATTAAAGAGTAAAAGTTATAACCAATATAATAGAAATACAATCGTAATTTGCATAGTTATGTGCCAACAAACAGGACAACCTAGATGAAATGGATAAATTCCTAAAATACAGTCTTTCAAGACAGAATCAGGGAAAAAAGTAGGAAATCTGAACAGATCACTTACTAGCATTGAAATTAAACTCCCCCAAAACAAAATTCCAGGGCCAGGTGTTTTCACATGGGAATTCTACCAAACATTTAAAAAGAGTTAATACCTGTCTTTCTCATAACTATTTGAAAAATAGAAGAGGAGGTAATACTAATCCTACGAGACCAGTATTACCTGGATAACAAAACCAGAAAAAGATACTATAAAAAAAAAAAAAAAAACAAAATTATAGGCCAATATCACTGATGAACATAGATGTAAAAATATTTAATAAAATATTAGCAAACTGAACTCAACAATACATAAAAGGAATTATACAACATGATCAAGTGGAATTTATTAAGGTACAAGGCTGGTTCAATATCCATAAACCCATTAATGTTATACATCACATTATCAAAGCAAAGGGTAAAAATCAAATGATCATCTCAATAGATGAGAAAAAGCATTTGACAAAATTCAACATCCATGAATAAAACTCTCAAAAAAGTTGGTATGGAGGGAACAAAACTCAAATTAATAAAGGCATTTTGTGACAAACCTACAGCTAATGTTATACTCAATGATGAAAAGTTAAAAGTTATTCCTCTAAAATAAGGCACAAGACAGGGATGTCCATTCTTATTGCTTCAATTTGACATAGAATTAGAATTCCTAGGTAGAGCAATTAGACAAGATAAGTAAATAAATAGCAACCAGATTAGAAGGGGAAAAGTCAAACTACCACTATGTATAGACAACATGATACTATATAGAGAAAACCCTAGGTTTTCCACCAGAAACTACTAGAACTAATAAATGAGTTCAGTAAAGTCATAGAATAAAAAATCAACTTACAAAATTCTGTTGCATTACTATACAATAATGATGAAACATCACAAATAGAAATTTTTAAAAATCTCTTTTAAAATTGAATCAAAAAGAATAAAACATTGAGGAATAAATATAATCAAAGAGGTGAAAGATCTGTACTCTGAAACTTGTGAGGCATTGATGAAGGAAGTTGAATAAAATAAAATAAATGGAAAGATAACCTGTGTTCAAAAATTAGAAGAATTAATATTGTTAAAATGTCCATACTATCCAAAGAAATCTGATGTAATCCCTATCAAATACCCATGACATTTCTCATAAAACTAGAAAAAATAATCTTAAATTTGTATGGAAACACAAAACCCCCAAATAGCCATAAAAAATATTGGGGTGGGGGGAAGCAAAAATTATCTCACTTTCTGACTTAAGACTATATTGCAAAAGTATAGTAATCAAAACAGTATGGTACAAACACAAAAACAGACATATGGATCAATGGATCAATGGAACAGAATAGAGAATCCAGAAAATAAACAAAGGCATATATGATCCATTAACCTACAACAAAAAAAAAGAGGCAAGAATATACAATAGGCAAAAGGCAGGTTCTTTAAGAGTAATGTTGGGAAAACTGAATAGCATCATGTAAACAAATGAAACTAGAACATCTTCTCACAGCATTTTAAAAACAAACTCAAAGATTTAGGTATGAGGCCTGAAACTGTAAAACTCCCAAAATTAAATCTAGGTAGTATGATCTTTAATACTGAGTCTTAAGAATATTGTTTTTATCTGTACCCTCAGGCAAGAAACAAAAGCAAAAATAAACTAATGGGACTTAATAAATCTTAAAATATTTTGTATGAGAAGGGAACCAACAACAAAATGAAAAGGCAACTTTCTGAACAGGAAAAGATATTTGCAAACATGTCTGTATAAGGAGTTAATATCCAAAATATATAAAGAATTCTCATAACTCAATACCAGACAAAACAAAATAAAAACAAGCAATTTTTTATTAAATTAAAAAGTGGGCAGAGGACCTGAATAAGCATTTTCCAAAGAAAACATACATATGGCCAATAAGCACAGGAAAAGATACTCAACATTACTAATCATTAGCGGAATGAAAATCAAAATCACAAAATATCACTGGACATCTGTAAGGATGGCTACTATCAAAAAGTCAAATGATGACAACTGTTGGGAAAGCTGTAGAGAAAATGGAACCCTTTTGTACTATTGGTAGAAATATAAATTGCTACAGTCACTATTGAAAACAGTATGAAGTTGTCTTAAGAAGTTAAAAATAGGACTAGCATATGATTCAGCAATTCCATTCCTGGATATATATCTGAAGGAAATAAAACCACTATCTTAAAGACATATCTTCACTCCTATGTTCAGTGTAGCATTATTCACAGTAGCCAAGATACGGGCAATGACATATGTGTAAGCTGACAGATGAAAAGTAAAAGAAACTGTGGTATATGTGTATAACGGAATATGATTCAGCCTTGGAAATTCTGTTTTTTGTCACAACATGAATGAACTAGGGAGAAGGTAATGGCAACCCACTCCAGTACTCTTGTCTGGAAACTCCCATGGACAGAAGAGCCTGGTAGGCTACAATCCATGGTATCACTAAGAGTCGAACATGACTGAGTGACTTCACTTTCACTTTTCACTTTCATGCATTGGAGAAAGAAATGGCAACCCGTTCCAGTGTTCTTGCCTGGAGAATCCCAGGGACGGGAGCCTGGTGGGCTGCCGTCTATGGGGTCACACAGAGTCAGACACGACTGAAGTGACTTAGCAGCAGCAGCAGCAGAATGAACCTAGACACCATTTTGAAGTGAAATAAGGCAAACACAGAAAGACAAGTACTCCTATGATATCACATGTATGTGGAATAAAAGAAAGGCAAATTTATAGACACAGGAGAATGATTGTTGCCAGGAGGTGTGGGACACACAGAGACTAGTCAAGGGGTATGAACTTTCCATTGTAAGATGTATAAAGTCTTAGAATATAATGTATAATGTGGTGACTCTAGTTTATAATACTATATTATATAACTGAAATTTGCTAAGAGAATAAAACTGAAGTATTCCCATCAAAAAAAAGTTGAATATGTGGTGATAAATGTGTTAATTAACTCAATGGTAGGAATCCTTTCACAATGTATATGTATATTAAATCATCACATTGTACACTTTGTATTAACATTTTACTTGTCAATAATATCTCAGTAAAGCTGTGGGGGGATGGGGGAGAGCACATTTACTTCTCACAATGATCCTCTTAGGTAAATACAGCTATAGATTTTCTCTGAGTGAAAGAACCTGAAGCTTAAAGGATATTAAGCAGTTTGCCTGAGATCAGTAGCCAGTGGCAGAGTGGGGATTAGACACAAGGTCTAATTTCAAAGCTCATGCCCTGAATCATTACAGAATTTGTAAACATTTCCATATGGTCCATATTACAACATTGAAAGTTCATGTATATATGAATTTTTTTTTAAGTTAAAAGGTATAGATCAGTCTTATGGACTCTGTGGGAGAGGGAGAGGGTGGGGAGATTTGGGAGAATGGCATTGAAACATGTATAATACCATGTATGAAACGAGTCACCAGTCCAGGATCGATGCACGATACTGGATGCTTGGGGCTGGTGCACTGGGATGACCCAGAGGGATGGTATGGGGAGGGAGGAGGGAGGAGGGTTCAGGATGGGGAACATAGGTATACCTGTGGTGGATTCATTTTGATATTTGGCAAAACTAATACAATATTGTAAAGTTTAAAAATAAAATAAAATTTTAAAAAAAAGCTAATATAAAAAAAAAGATATGATAATGAACAACAACAAAATGCGTGATTTTCTCTAGTCTTAAACTTTACATGTCCTTTTCATGGTTCAGCATTAGTTCAGTCTGATGCCTAAAATTCTCTTCTATCCTGCCTAGCTCCCCCTAACTTGGTGAGAAGTAGAGTATCTATGTATATACAAATTTATCTTTTAAGCAAACACAGAAATGATAGAAGAAGCAGAATTAAAGGCTCTGACTTCACCACCACAAACTCCAGGAGCTCAGTGAACTAAAGCTTGGAATTATATGAGGTCACTAAATATGTGTGCCTAGCTAGTCTTATCAGAGAAGGCAACGGCACCCCACTCCAGTACTCTTGCCTGGAAAATCCCATGGACGGAGGAGCCTGGTAGGCTGCAGTCCATGGGGTCGTGAAGAGTCTAACACGACTGAACAACTTCACTTTCACTTTTCACTTTCCTGCATTGGAGAAGGAAATGGCAACCCCCTCCAGTATTCTTGCCTGGAGAATCCCAGGGACGGGGGAACCTGGTGGGCTGCCATCTATGGGGTTACACAGAGTCGGAAACAACTGACGTGACTTAGCAGCAGCAGCTATTCTTATTCCTGACCTGTGGACCAAGGTGATATCTACAAATCTTATTTAATATTTTCTCCCATAAACATCTCAGAATCCTTAAGGATGACATTGTAAAATGTCTAGACACCAAAAATCTTTATTTAGGCTGTGCCAGTGAATAAAATGTCACATGGAAATCTGGGCAATTCCTAGATATGTATTTAAAATTTTTTTAAATCTGATTTATTTAAATTAATGGACTTTATCTTTTTAGATGATTTAGGTTTGAAGAAAAAATTGAGCAAAAAATAAGAACTCGCATTTACTTCTCATCTCCCTCTAACTTAGAACTGACTGTATCTGTAACAACTTGCATAGTATAGTACATTTGTTACAATTGATGAGCCAATACTGATACAAGCATACTTTGTTTTACTGTGCTTCACTCTACTATGCTTCATATATACTGATTTTTATAGTGAAAGTGAAAGTCGCTCAGTGGTGTCCAGCTCTTTGTGACCCCATGGACCGCAGCCCACCAGGCTCCTCTGTCCATGGAATTCTCCAGGCCAGAATACTAGAGTGGGGAGCTCTTCCCTTCTCCAGGGGATCTTCCCAACTCAGGGATGGAAGCCAGGTCTCCCACATTACAGGCAGATTCTTTACTCTCTGAGCCTCCAGGGAAGGTTTATGACAACCCTGCATTAAGCAAGTTTGTTGATGCCATTTTCCCATCAGCATTGTCTCACTTTGTGTCTCTGTGTTGCATTTTGGTAATTCTCATAGCATTCCCAATTTTTTAGTTATTATTTCTTGTCACAATGGTCTGTAAACAGTGATCTTTTATGTTACTATTGCAACTGTTTGTGGAGGCCATAAATTGCATCTGCATGAGATAGTGACCTTAATCAATAAATGCTGTATGTGTTCGATTGCTCCATTGACCAAGCATTCTCTGTCCTTCTCCCTCTCCTCGGGCCTCCTTATTTCCTGAGACACAACAATATTGAAATTAGGCCAGTTAATAACCCTGCAATGACCTCTAAATGTTAAAGTGAAAGAAAGAATCACATGTCTCTCTCTCACTTTAAATCAAAAGCTAGAAATGATTAAGCTCAGTGAGGAAGGCATGTCAAAAGCCAAGACAGACCAAAAACTAGGTCTCTTGCACAAAACAGTTAGCCAACTTATAAATGCAATAGGAAATTTCTTAAAGGAGATCAAACATGCTACTCCAGCAAACACACAAATCATAAGAAACAGCCTTACTGCTGATATGCAGAAAGTTGTAGCAGTCTGTGTAGACGATTGGACAAGCTACCCCATTCCCTTAAGCCAAGGCCTGACCCAGAGCATGGTCCTAACTCTTTAATTCTAATTTAAAGCTGGAAGCTAGGAGAGTTTGATTCATAAGGCTTTCAAAAAGAAAATATCCCCATTAACACAAAAGTGCAAGATGAAACAACACCTGCTGATGTAGAAGTGGCAGCAAGTTATCCATAAGATCTATTCAGATAATTACTGAAAGTGATTACATTAAATCACAAATTTTCAGTGTAGGTGAAACAACCTTCTATTGGAAGAAAATGCCATCTAGGACTTTCATAGCTAGAGAGGAGAAATCAGTGCCTGGCTTCAAAGCTTTGAAGGACAAACTGACTATCTTGTTAGAGGCTAAAGCAGTTGGTGACTTTAAGTTAAAACCAGTGCTCATTTACCATTCTGAAAATCCTAGGGCACTTTACAATTATGCTAAATCTACCTGTTTGTGCTCTATAACTGCTAAGTCACTACAGTTGTGTCCGACTCTGTGCGGCCCCATAGACGGAAGCCCGCCAGGTTCCCCCATCCCTGGGATTCTCCAGGCAAGAACACTGGAGTGGGTTGCCATTTCCTTCTCCAATGCAGTAAAGAGAAAAGTGAAAGGAAAGTTGCTCAGTCGTGTCCGACTCTTAGTGACCCCATGGACTGCAGCCCACCAGGCTCTTCCGTCCATGGGATTTTCCAGGCAAGAGTACTGGAGTTGGGTGCCATTGCCTTCTCTGTGTGCTCTATAAAGGGAGCCTCAAAACCTGGATGACAGCACATCTATTTACAACAAGGATTACTGAAGATTTTAAAGCCACTGTTGAGACCCACTACTTGGGAAAAAAAGATTCTTTTCAAAATAGTTCTGGTCAATGACAATGCACCTGGTCACATAAGAACTCTGATGGAGATGTAAGATGAGATTCATGCCATTTTCATGCCTGCTACTGCAACATCTCCACTTTCACTTTCATCAAGAGGCTTTTTAGTTCCTCTTCACTTTCTGCCATAAGGGTGGTGTCATCTGCATATCTGAGGTTATTGATATTTCTCCTGGCAATCTTGATTCCAGCTTGTGCTTCATCCAGCCCAGCATTTCTCTTGATGTACTCTGCATATAAGTTAAGTAAACAGGGTGACAATATACAGCCTTGATGTA
Organism: Bos mutus; assembly: GCF_027580195.1. Classification (NCBI taxonomy): domain Eukaryota; kingdom Metazoa; phylum Chordata; class Mammalia; order Artiodactyla; family Bovidae; genus Bos; species Bos mutus. The sequence continues at coordinate 94,338,087 of NC_091621.1, forward strand.
CTCCTTTCCCAATTTTGAACCAGTTCATTGTTCCATGTCCAGTTCTAACTGTTGCTTCTTGACCTGCATACAGGTTTCTCAGGAGGCAGGTCAGGTGGTCTGGTATTCCCATCTCTTGAATTTTCCACAGTTTCCTGTGATCCACACAGTCAAAGGCTTTGGCATAGTCAATAAAGCAGAAATAGATGTTTTTCTGGAACTCTCTTGCTTTTTCAATGATCCAGTGGATGTTGGCAATTTGACATGACTGAATTGAACTGAATGCAACATCTATTCTAAAGCTCATGGATCAAGGAATAGTTTTGGCTTTTAAGTCTTATTCTTTAAGGAATACATTTCATAAAGCTAAATCTTCAGTAGACAGTTATTCCTCTAAAGGGTCCTTCTGTAACAGATTTACCATGAAGAACACTTGTGATTTATAGTAAGAGTCAAAATACCAACATCCACAGGAGTTTAGAAGAAACTGATTCCAAACTTCATGGACAACTTTGAAGAATTTCATGACTTCAGTGGAGGAAGTCACTGCAGACATGATGAAAATATTGAGAGAACTAGAATTAGAAGTGGTGCCTAAAGGTGTGACTGAATTACTACAATCTCATGATAAAACTTTAATTGATGAGGGGTGGCCTCTTATGAATGAGCAAAGAAAGTGGTTTCTTGAGATGGAATCTACTCCTGGTAAAGACACTGTGAAGATTGTTGAAATGACAACAAAGAATCAAGAATATCACATAAACTGAGTTAATAAAGCAGAGGTAGGGTTTGGGAGGCTTGTCTCCAAATTTGGAAGAAGTTCTAGTGTGGGTAAAATACTATCAAATAGCATTGCAAGCTGCAGAGAAATTATTTGTGAAAGGAATAATCAATCAATGTGGAAAATTTCACTGTTGTCTAATTTCGAGAAGTCCCCACCAACCACCCTGCCTTTGCCATCCATCACCCTGATCCATCAGCAGCCATCAACGTTGAGCTAAGACCTTCTATCAGCAAAAAGATTGATTTACTAAAGGTTCAGGTGATGGTTAGTATTTTTTAGCAATAAAGTACTTCTAATTAAGGTGTGAACATTGGCTTTGTTTCTTGATTTTTTTTACACATAATGCTATTGCACACTTAATAGATTATGATATACTGTAGACACAACTTTTTAGATAAACTGGAAAACCAAAAAATTTGTGTGACACTTTTTTTTTATTTGCTTTATTGTGGTGGTCAAGAACGGAATCCACAAAATCTCTGCAGTATGCCTATACATTATTATTAACTAAAGCTCATAGTTTACATTGGGTTTCACTCTTAGTGTTGTGCATTCTGTGGGTCTGACAAATGTATAATGGCATGTGTCCACCATTATAGCCTCCTAGAATTTCACTGCCCAGAGTACCCTTTGTGCTCTGATGACCTTCCGATGACCCTCTGTGCTCCACCTAGTCAAACCTCCTTCTCCCTTTATCCTCTGACAACCATTGAACTTTTCCCTGTCTCCAATGATTTGCCTTTGCTGGAATGTCATGTAGTTGGTATATAGTTTGGAAACTTCAGATTGGCTTCTTTTTCTTTATATCTTTTTATGACTTGATAGCACATTTCTTTTTACAACTAAATAATATTCTGCTGTATGTTTATAGCAGTTTGTATATATATTCACCTAGTGAAGGACACCTTAATTGTACTAGTTTTGGTAGCTGTGAATGAAGCTGCTATAAATATCCTTAGGCAGGTTTTTGTGTGAGTAACTTGCCTGAGGTCACATAGTGGTGGGCCAGACCTGGCCACATGGTTCCGGAGTCCATGTCCTACAGAGTCTCCCTGCAATGTTTTCTTAGGAGTATAATGAAACTGAAACTCAGTGATTTTTTCATAAGGTCTCCAGATGATTCCAGGTCTCCAACTGGTTTCTTGATTTCAGACTCGATCTTAAAATTATCCCACACATAGCTACCACTGCAGTTTAACAAAAATGAAACCTACTCAAGTTATTTTCTGCCTAAAAACTTCTTCATCTTCCTGTAAAAGAAGAGCTAGGTCCCTTAGCACAACATCCAAGAGACTTTATGTGAGCAGGTCTCTGCTTCATAACTTCTGTACGCCTTCCCACAATGACATTGCAGCAACAGGTAAGAGTCCATGGTTTCTTACACACACTCCTTAATCTCTAATTAGTTTCTGAAACACATGACTATATGGGCAGTTCTTACACCAAAGTCTCATTCCATCAAGGAAACACCTATCAACCCATAGCCAAGAATCCTTTCCATACCAGACACTCCTCTTAACTCCACACACTTCACTAGGGATGTGCCCTCCTCTACACTTGTCAAATCTCCCTTAGAATTTTGTTTATGGATTCTGTATTAGAGTCATAATACAGGGGTCAACCTTTGCCTTTAAACTACAGGTTTTTTGAAGGCAGAATAGGCCTCATTCCCTTCTTTTCATATATCAGTTCAGTTCAGTTCAGTTCAGTTGCTCAGTCGTGTCTGACTCTTTGCAATCCCATGAATCGCAGCACACCAGGCCTCCCTGTCCATCACCAACTCCCGGAGTTCACTCAGACTCAAGTCCATCGAGTCAGTGATGCCATCTAGCCATCTCATCCTCTGGTGTCCCCTTCTCCTCCTGCCCCCAATCCCTCCCAGCATCAGAGTCTTTTCATATATAAACATCGTATAATTAAAAAATTTGATCAACACTGGGAAATGAAAGAGTGATCTAGTGGTTAGCCCTGGTCCCTAAATAATTCTCCATTACCATTTATCAGTTCAGGTACTTTTGAATGGAGTCATCAGTACTAAAAACAACACAGGAGTGGAAAAAGGGAGGCACAGGAGCTCTGCTTGGTACCTGAACCTAGTCTGAGGCTGCAGCTCCTGGGAGCTCACCAAGCCTCTTGACCAGTTTGTGGTAAATGGGACAGAGCCTGAAAGGAGTGGCATGGAGTATAATAAAGCTGAGTATTCTGTCTCAAAATAGGACCAGAGACTAGGAAACATGTAGATCAAAAGATGCTGTCAGTGTTAGTGAAATTTCCCAGTTGCGTCATGGCTTCTTTAGAAAAGTTTTAACTGAAATATCCGTGTTTTATTTCACATCGTGCCCTTGCACATAACTGCCAAGACATAAACCTTAACACAACAAACTTCCTGTTTTTATTCAAAAGCAGTCTAGTGAAGAACACAGTTGCCATGTTTTATAAGATAGAGTTATTTTTCTCCCTCCAATTCTTTTCAGCATGCAGTGAGATTTAATGCCACTCTCTCCCTTTTTGAAAACCTAACAATGCTCGTTTATGTCTTGGTTATAACAAGTCACTTGCTTTAATGTGTCAGTTTTCTCAGAAGGCTGCCTATAATAGAACTGTCTTGATAACTTCAAAATAAAGCCTAAGAAATCAATTTTAAAAGGTAAAACCCTGCTATTGCAAGTTCTTTGTAGGTGTGTGTGCCAAATCAGGCTATTGACATTAAACTAGCTGACTTTAATTTCAATTCATTCACTCAACAAGCAAGTATTGAGTCCTACATTTATAATATTACCTTAAAATAGATTGAAAGGCTTGTCAAAGAACTTGCTAAATAATCTCCTTAGCTTGTTGACATGAATAACTCCTGATTTATGTTGAATGAAAAGAGTTCTTGGTATTGAAGTGTTTACTCATCTTCATTTTTATCAACCAGGGAAAAAAATTAACCCTCTAGAGAGGAAAAAAAAGAATCACAAAATATAGTATAATGCTGCTAGAAAGGGAAATAAACATCAGACTAGCTCAACCTTCCTCAAGATACTGAAATCTGAAACCCAAGTTTTCCCTGAACTCATGCCAAAACTCTCATAGCAAGAGAAGGCTGGGCTGTTTAGTAAGCATTTTCATTACTTTGTTACAGTGAAGTCTCAAATGTAAAATGCATCATAGTTAAACATCAGTGTAAGTCCCAGTCGTATCCAACTCTTTGCCACCCCACAGACTGCAGCCCACCAGGCTCCTCTGTCCTAGGAATTCTCCAAGCTAGAATACTGGAGTGGGTAGCCATTCCCTTCTCCAGGGGATCTCCCCAACCCAGGGATCAAACTCAGGTCTCCTGTATTGCAGGCAAATTCTTTACCATCTGAGCTACCAGGGAAGTCCAAGCATCAGTTGAAGAAGGTATTTAAAAGCCTTATTTTTAAATAAATTGATTCTAAATTAATTACTCTTTTAGATTACCCATGTTTCTCATCTTCTGTGAAATAAGAAAAGTTGTTACACCATTTTCCAAGAGAGCAAGTATGTCAAAGCCATGGATACAGAGATGCAGTTTTGTTCACAGTGACACACACATACACAATTTCAGGTTAAGGTACTACTACTCTTCTCTACTGCCATCAATTCTGAATACTTTTCCTAAATGCAATTTACTCCAATTAATATCTTAGTCATTTCAGCTGTAAAGTAGGGACAATACTAGTGCCTACCTCCTGGGTTAGTTGTGTGAAATGGATGAACATATATATATATATCAGTTCAGTCGCTCAGTCGTGTCCGACTCTTTGCAACCCCATGAATCGCAGCACGCCAGGCCTCCCTGTCCATCACCAACTCCCGGAGTTCACTCAGACTCACGTCCATTGAGTCAGTGATGCCATCCAGCCATCTCATCCTCTGTCATCCCCTTCTCCTTCTGCCCCCAATCCTTTCCAGCATCAGAGTCTTTATATACATATATAAAGCACTTACAATGATGTAGCACACAGCTGGTGTTTTTTAAGGGTTAGATATTATTATTCATTCAAAAGCTGTGATATATTTAGTAGTTAGACAAGTCATCTAATTTATGTTCACAATTCAGATAGCATCAAAGTATGGGCTATAAGAAACGAAACCAACCTCACCAGTAACAAATAGGAGTATGAGGAGTACAGAGAAGACTCACCTCCATAAAAAGATGATTATGTAAGGTTAGAGTTGTCTAGGTTTGGTTTTAAATGTGCTTGAGGAGCAGGCTTAGCTAGTTTTGAAAGTGGCAGAAAGCTATTTGTGTTGCTTTACAAATGAAGATGTGTACTATCAAGAGGGTACTAAAGACATAAATGGCCTAGATTCAATTAGGCTAGTCAGAGGCCTACAGAAGAATTGGAAGCTGGGGAATAGACCAAGAGCTGATGGACTACAGAACAAGGAAAGGAGGAGACAGTGGAAAGAATTAGCTGGGCAGAGATGTACAGAGGTGGTATCATAGGAAGGAAATTTAAAAATATCAAAAATGAGGGGAAAAAAATATAGGTGACAGAAAACTGAGAGGTGGCAGAAGGGCAAATCTATGGACAAGTGAGGACATGGAGACTGAGCGAGTGCTCTGTACTCATGTGGTCTAAGAGCAGGCTGAGAGCAGGGCCTATGACCTTAGAAGCACAGGAAGGGCAGAGCAGGAGGAGCTACTTAAAGCTTAATATCTGAGCCACCCCTGTATCCCCAGTGGGCTCAATGAGTGCTTTTCAACATGATGAAATTGCCTGAACTATATGAAACTTTAACACATTAAATTCTGTCAATACTGCCTGTTTCATACCACAGTACTCACAAAGAATAAAATGTGGCTGTGCATCAAAGTTTTCCCTAGTGGCTCAGACAGTAAAGAGTATGCCTGCAGTGTGGAGGACCTGGGTTCGAACCCTGGATCGGAAAGATCCCCTGGAGAAGGGAATGGCAACCCATTCCAGTATTCTTGCCTGGAGAAGCTTATGGACAGAGGACCCTGGCAGGCCCCAATCCATGGGATTGCATCAAAATCCTTGTTGCATCTTATTTAACGGAATCTGGCAGAAAGAGAGCCTAGCAGTGTGCCCAGGACAGAAAGGGGCTGCTGTCTGCTATTATGCAAGTGGAAGTCAAGCTGGATGGCACAGGTGAGAAGTAGAAGCAAGGTGTCCTGGTGATGGGGTGAGGAGTACTGGGACAGCAACGCCAAACTTAGCAACAGAGAGATGTTGAGACAGGCATGGAGTACATGTTCACAGAATTTATCTCAGGGTGGTGGGGTTAATTTGAGGGTTTCCTTTGCAAAATGTATTTTCCAAATTTTTCAAACATAAATACTTGATTTTGATGATTAAAAAGACAGCTTTCCAAAAGCAAAGGAAAAGAAAAACAAAGTAAAAGCTGCTGAGGATGGTGCTCCCTAGGCAAACCTGTATTTTCTGCTCACACATTGTAGTTCCTGCACCCATGCGCCTTCAAAGTACCCTCCACCATCTGACAACTTGCTTTAGGGGCTTGGCATCTCAGGTTGAGGAAGACTGCCCCCACCTGGCAGCGATACCATCTTACTCTTACAATTAGCTCCATTATGGTGCAAACTTTTCTGGGGTATAATTTTGAGGACACAGACCTTGAGATGTGTCTGCAAGCCCTCATCATCAGTAGAAACTTTAAGCTCTGAATAGATACACCGAGTAAAATTGTTTTATAGGAAATATATGTGATCTTGAGCCAGAGAGTTTGGAAGCTGGCTCCATCATTTATTAGCTGTATGTTAGTTAATCACTTTGTGTTTTATTTCCAAAATTACTGAAAAGGGGTAAGAATCTTACCCTATACATTATAAGGATTAGACATGAAATTTTAAAGTGTCTAGTGTATGACAGATATAAGGTGTTCAACAACAACAGAAAATAGCTGTTATTATTGTTAAACCAGGGAGGTGATATAACATGGCTGATTATGCACTTAAAGAGTATACCATTTAGGCAGACAGGTATACAGATTGATTATAATGATTATACAGAGTGTAGAAAGTGTGCTGATAGAACTATGTTCTACAAACCTGGAGGTGGGTGCACAACTTAGATTGGGAGAGGACAGGTTTCCTAAGTGAAGTGTGCTTGTGCTGAATCTTGATGAGAAGTAGCATCTACCACAGGGCCAGGCTTAAGGTGGAACAGAGAGGCACCAGTCTCAAGCACAAAATTTAAAAGGCGAGGGGGCAAAATACTCAATAATCAATAGAAGTAATATTTTAATGCAGTACTTTAAAAGCTGAATTAGCAAACTGTAGCCCTCAGGTTGACTGCTTGTTTGTATTGGAGCAGAGGCTGCCCTTTAGGTGAGGTAAGGCAGGGGCATAGAAATGCAGGATCAATTTCTGTCTTTATTTCAAGTGTGAATTTTTTTGTTTATTGTAGATTTTTTAAATTATTTTTTAACATATTATTTGTCTTGATCACTGCACTTACTGGCACCTCCTTAGATTTTCTGCTTCAGAGGAGTGCCTTACCCTGTGATGAGAAGATAACAGAGACGGAAAAGTTAGGGGATACATTCCAAAAGGGAAAGAAGCCTTGTGAAGACCCTGGGGGCAGGCAAGGAATGCTATCCTCACAGCAAAGGAGAAGACGGCTCCGCGGGGCTGGAACAAAGAGAGCAGGAGGGAGAAGGGCAGGTGAAGGGTCAGAGAAGCTGGACAAGGCAGATCTTGAAGAACTGTTAAGTACAAGCTTAAAATAACTAAAATTCTAGTGAAGTATCAACCATTTTCACTAGCAGATTGATGGGATAACATTTTTGTTTGAGGGAAAACAACTGTTGGAGAGCCAAGACCAAAGAATTTAAGAGGCTATTTTAGTTACAGGTAAAATGATGGTGACATGAACAACGGAGCAGACAGTGTGGGAGAGCAGAAGGGCCCAGGTTCACAGACATCTAGAAGGAGGGAACCTTGAATAAGCATTGACAATAACTATCCTAAAAGGTTCTCTCCCCTCTCTGCTAGAAAGATGGCAATGCCATTCACCCAGATAATTCATACAGGAGGAAGAGTAAGTCTGGGGGAAGATGATGATGGGGTTGGTGTGGACACAGGAATTCAGGGTTCAGGTAAGAGGTATAAATGGAAATAACATCACAGGATGGTTACAATCACCAGGAGAGTTTCCAAAACTCCACTGGAATGATAGACACTATGTGACCAGGCACCAAACTCAGTCCTTTTTCTTGGAAAAGTCAGCTGGGCAATGTGAGGCTGTGGAGACCTGCCTTGTGCAGGAGTCTATGAACCTCTAATGCTCAGAGTTCCCCTCAGAGAAAAACACTCATCCGTGTGTCTTTGTAAAGTTGCCAAGCCTGTCCCTCTAGTCATTACTGAAGGAACCAGGAGTTGGTGCCCAAGGGAAGTCAACTACCAGAGAGGTGCTTTGGTCCCAAATCCACTCTTAAGGTCCCTTTGTATGGGAAGTTGATAAAATGCCCTTAGTGTAATCTACCAGAAGTAAGTGTATCCAAAAAAAAGCAGCAGGGATTAATGGATGCCTGTTCTGAGGAAACAATAAAATGACCAAAGCAGGTGGGGAACTGTTTAGCAATGAGCTGTTGATACTTCTCCCTGATACTGGCTGTCTGCATTGTCTGGCCCAGGAATCCCTGGGACTCATCCTAAACCAACAGTGGCCAAGATGGGTTTTGGTGCATGGGGTCACAAAGAGTTGGACATGACTGAGTGATTGAACTTTTTTGGGGTAATCCCCATAAGCCCCTGACATGTCGTTAACATGTGTAGGTTTTTTCCATGTAACCTAAAAAACTATAGGTGAAGTAAGGCCCCTTTCTCTTGGGAGAGCCAGAAGACCAAAGTCTGAGGGCAAGATTGTGACAGAAACCAGAAGCTCATAGCTAAGAAGGTTAGGACATAGGCAAATTCCAGGAACAAAACTGAGTCACGAGCCAGCACAGGAATCAGATCCTGCAGACTGGCAATGGGGAACCTAAGGAGGAGCCCCAAGAAAACTCATTCAACAGTGACCTGGCCAAGTCAGTTCTCTGCACCTTGTTTTTCTAATCTGCAAAATGGAGTTAATCTTGGTATTTCTACATGGGGTTGTGATGAGGATTAAATGAATTAAAGGTGTAATGTCCTTATAGCCAGGAATAAAGTTAACATTATGTAAATGGCTGTCAAAAATACACTATTTGCTTTTATAAGAATTGACTTGTATCGGCCTTTTTCTCCCTTCTTAGACATTGTGTAGCTTCTGACACACATCACAACTAAAGTTAACCAATTGCCAAATGTACACTAAGGTCCTGGGTCAAGAAGATCCCCGGAGGAAGGCACGGCAACCCATTCCAGTATTCGTGCCTGGAGAATCCCCTGGACAGACGAGCGTGGCTGGTTTCAGTCCATGAGGTCACAAAGAGTTAGACACGACTGAAGCGACTTACCACAGCACAGACACACACCAAGGCCAACAAACTGCTTGATTCAGATTAGGGTTAAACTTTCTCAATCTGGTTTATTTAACAGCTGTATACAGGACTGCCAGGAATATTAACACATTCTGCAGTGAATCTGAGGAAATGAGCGCTTGTGTCTACACTGGATATTTAGTTTTTAAGGTTACTTGTAGGGGGAAAAATATCACCCTACTCTGATGTAGTTCCTAATAAGGCCACCAATCAACAGTAAAATAATGTCTTTCAAAGTGAAGAAACAACAGTTAACAAAGTCAATTGCTGTGAATGTCCTTTATTTACAGAGTCTCATTTTCCTGTTTGATAATAAGCATCTACTTTAATTTTTTTTTCTATAAGATATGCTTTTTCTGATTCTGAAGTAATTCTTCTAATTGATATATATGCAATTCATTTTATACAATTTTCAATTGGCTAGAAAGAAAAGAAAGGGAAATTTTCCTTGAGAAGCTACTATGGTTTATGTACTATGCTCTTCACTGTTACACATTTTTCTCATTAACTTCTCTTTGCACACTTATAAAGTTAGCAATATCATCCTCACTTAAAATGAGATTAAAGAAAGAATCTAGAATTGTTTACTTCTCTTATAATATTGAATCCAGAAATGAAGTTGCTCAGTCATGTCCGACTTTTAGCGACCCCATGGACTACAGCCCACCAGGCCCTCCGTCCATGGGATTTTCCAGGCAAGAGTACTGGAGTGGGGTGTCATTGCCTTCTCCGTTAACAGCGGCTGCTGCTGCTGCTGCTAAGTCGCTTCAGTCATGTCCGACTCTGTGCGACCCCATGGACTGCAGCCTACCAGGCTTCTCCGTCCATGGGATTCTCCAGGCAAGAACACCAGAGTGGGTTGCCATTTCCTTCTCCAATGCATGAAAGTGGAAAGTGAAAGTCAAGTCGCTCAGTCGTGTCTGACTCTTAGCGATCCCATGGATTGCAGCCTACCAGGCTCCTCCATCCATGGGATTTTCCGGGCAACAGTACTGGAGTGGGGTGCCATTGCCTTCTCCATTGAATCCAGAAGATCATATTAAATTGTAAACACTTTTTTGTTCACATTTTCATAAGTGATGAATTCCACATTAACACTGAAAGAAGATAATATAGTGCTTTGTTTTGCATTTTATTTGTTTATCTATTTTGCCTCTCTTCACAACTTGAGGAATTTTTAGTTCCTTGACCAGGGGCCCTTGACAGTGAGAACTCAGAGTGCTAACCACTAGACTGCCAGGGAATTCCCAAGGCTCTAGCCTTTTAAGAACTGCTCACAGGGAGTATTCACTCTGCTTCCCTCTGGTAAATGCTTGATGTGTGACATCTTCTCTTCCCTCTAGACATCCCAAATCTTCCAAGAATGAGAGTACAGGACTGCCAAAGAGCAAAATTTAATACTGTGCTTTAACTTGACTTAATTCTAACAATTTGGAGCCTATTGATGCTTTTGAACTGTGGTGTTGGAGAAGACTCTTGAGAGTCCCTTGGACTGCAAGGAGATCCAACCAGTCCATTCTGAAGGAGATCAGCCCTGGGATTTCTTTGGAAGCAATGATGCTAAAGCTGAAACTCCAGTATTTTGGCCACCTCATGTGAAGAGTTGATTCATTGGAAAAACTCTGATGCTGGGAGGGATTGGGGGCAGGAGGAGAAGGCGACGACAGAGGATGAGATGGCTGGATGGCATCACTGACTCAATGGACGTGAGTCTCAGTGAACTCCAGGAGTTGGTGATGGACAGGGAGGCCTGGCGTGCTGCGATTCATGGGGTCGCGAAGAGTCGGACACAACTGAGTGACTGATCTGATCTGATCTGATCTGAACCTAAGGTTTAATGGATTTCTCAAAACGGCTTAGTGATAAGGAATCTGCCTACAATACAGGAGACTCAGGTTCAATTCCTGGGTTGGGAAGATCCCCTGGAGGAGGAAATGGCAATCCACTCCAGTTTTCTTTACCTGGAAAATTCCATGGACAGAGGAGCCCGGCAGACTACAGTCTATAGAGTCACAAAGAGCTGGACATGACTAAGCAATCGAGCACACACACACACTGTCTTTATGGGAGATGTACCTTCTTATTTGAAAACACTCAGAGCTTCTTATTTAAAAACGCAGACTACACTACTTTCTGTCTTAGCCCGACATCTCACTGTAGCAACAAAAAGAGAAAAAGGAAAAGTTATCCAATTTTTAAGCTTCTCCTTTAATCTCCTTCCAGATTTAATTGAGTGGTATCCTGTTTTTTTTTAAGGATCTAAGTGTATCAGCTGAGAAGAATTTCTCCTTTACTCAGTAAAAGAAGAGCTTCAAATCTACTTTATTTAACAAAGGAAAAATGGCAACCAGAAATATCATCAAAATTATTATCCTCTCAACTCATCTTCCTTCTATATTTATTCTTTGGTTTAGCTTTCAAAAAGCACTAACAAAATACAAAAGTAGCCACTGCTGAAAATTACCAACTGATAAATTACATTTATAGTTAAGGGATTTTTTAATTGTTGTTTATTTTGTTTTGTTTTTAAATAAAAGTCCATGAAGTCTACTTGAGCAAAATAACAATAAATAACTTTATGGGAAGACTGGGGTATTTATTATAATCCAAGAAAGAGTGAAAATGCTTGGAAAGGATAGGATCTTAGGAAGTTCTGGGGAACCAGTAGCAGAAATTCATGGGTTTTCTAGAATGCTGTCTAGAGTTACTGAGCTTCCAGAAACTTTCAGAGTCTGTGTCTTTTGGGTCAATAATTCCAAATTCCTGGAAAGGAAAATCTGATTGACCTCACTACAGTCAGGTAATCACCCTTGGATTAGCCCTCCAGAGGTTTCCACATCTCTCTCTCTCTCTCTCATAAACACACACACACACACACACACACGTATGCAAGAATGTTTCTGTCATGGGAGACAGTGGCAACGTGATACACCATCCTGAACATCCAGTTTCATGATTAATACCAATTATGTCCTAGGAAATGCTGTCTCTCTTGCCATGTATCCTCAAAACACAGTGTAACTGCATCTGAATGCCAGGAAGGTTTGAGGTTGTGCCATTGTTAGTGTCAGAGAGGGGCGCTACTTTGGAGTATGAAGAGGGTTTGAGTGGCACAGGCACAAAGCAACAAAGGAAAAGGCTAAATAAAAAAAGAAGCAAAATAATTAACATTGAATCCTGCCCCTCAGATACCGTGAATATAATAAATTCCTGCATGATAAAGTGCTTTTTCTTAGTGGTGCTGAAAGTCAAGTGTCTTGTTTCTCTTTGTGTTCCAGTCTGACTCCAGATTAGTGATTCCAAATTTGCAACAGTTGCTTTTCACGGCTCAAGACCATTTTGCCATAGTAAACAATTCATATTAGTCTTTAACTTGTATATACCTAGATCTCAATGTGATACTATGCAACATGCTACCAGTTTTATTTATTTTTGAATTGGAAACTAGAGGAATCTTGAGCACTAGAATTGAAAATACTGATAATTTTATTTATATAAAAGTTCTTAATATGATGCATTAAATTTTTTTCAAAGCAATTTCATTTTTATTTAAAACTTTGATAGTCAATGATTTAACTTGTAGTTTGACTTTTTGTTAAATGTAGATGCTTTAGTAAACAGTATTAAAAATACTTTCTTATTTTCAAACTTTGCATTTAATTCTCATTAAAAAATAAATGAAAACTTTATCCCTTTTAAATATAATTTCATTTTATTAATTGAACTGTGGTGTTGGAGAAGACTCTTGAGAGTCCCTTGGACTGCAAGGAGATCCAACCAGTCCATTCTGAAGGAGATCAGCCCTGGGATTTCTTTGGAAGGAATGATGCTAAAGCTGAAACTCCAGTACTTTGGCCACCTCATGCGAAGAGTTGACTCATTGGAAAAGACTCTGATGCTGGGAGGGATTGGGGGCAGGAGGAGAAGGGGACGACAGAGGATGAGATGGCTGGATGGCATCACTGACTCGATGGACGTGAGTCTTGGTGAACTCCGGGAGTTTGTGATGGACAGGGAGGCCTGGCGTGCTGCAATTCATGGGGTCGCAAAGAGTCAGTCATGACTGAGTGACTGATCTGATCTGATCTGATCTGAATCTAAAATTGAATACAATTTATACTATTGTCTTGGTATTCACCCGGCTTATTTAATTTATGTGGAGAGTACATCATGAGAAATGCTGCGCTGGAAGAAGCACAAGCTGGAATCAAGATTGCCGGGAGAAATATCAATAACCTCAGATATGCAGATGACACCACCCTTATGGTAGAAAGTGAAGAGGAACTAAAACGCCTCTTGATGAAAGTGAAAGAGGAGAGTGAAAAAGTTGGCTTAAAGCTCAACATTCAGAAAACGAAGATCATGGCATCTGGTCCCATCATTTCATGGGAAATAGATGGGGAAACAGTGGAAACAGTGTCAGACTTTATTTTTGGGGGCTCCAAAATCACTGCATATGGTGACTACAGTCATGAAATTAAAAGATGCTTACTCCTTGGAAGGAAAGTTATGACCAAGCTAGATAGCATATTCAAAAGCAGAGACATTACTTTGCCAACAAAGGTCTGTCTAGTCAAGGCTATGGTTTTTCCAGTGGTCATGTATGAATGTGAGAATTGGACTGTGAAGAAAGCTGAGTGCTGAAGAATCAATGCTTTTGAACTGTGGTGTTGGAGAAGACTCTTGAGAGTCCCTTGGACTGCAAGGAGATCCAACCAGTCCATCCTAAAGGAGATCAGTCCTGGATGTTCATTGGAAGGACTGATGCTGAGGCTGAAGCTCCAGTACTTCAGCTACCTCATGTGAAGAGTTGACTCACTGGAAAGACCCTGATGCTGGGAGGGATTGGGGGCAGGAGGAGAAGGGGATGACAGAGGATGAGGTGGCTGGATGACATCACCAACTTGATGTACATGAGTTTAGGCGAACTCCCAGAGTTGGTGATGGACAGGGAGGCCTGGCATGCTGCAGTTCATGGGGTCGCAAAGAGTCGGACATGACTGAGTGACTGAACTGACTGACTGACTGAGTTGGTATTAATATAATTTGTGATTTCTTTAAATTCAGGCAAGAAACATCATTTCTGGGAATAAATGATAAAGAATTTTTGAATTATGTGCATCTTTATTTTTTTATTCACCTTAGCATTGTCAGTCCATCAAATGTGCATTCATGTATATGTAATAATTATATTGAGTCATCCTGTTACTTTGGCAAATTTTAGTTATATAAAAGTCCTGGATTTACAGATTTGTCATTATTTTGTTATTTGAAGGTATATTTGTCGAGATAGAAGGTTAGAAGATATATATCAGTGCATTAGCTTGATTTGCGATTTAAATGTCTAGACAATGAAAGGTAGTCAATATTCAGTCAAACTCCACTTGACTCTTGCAACAGCCTTCTTTAATATTAGAAGCAGAGCTACATGTATCATTTTCTCTTTATAACTTCTCCCTTCTCATTCATTTTTTCCCTCTGTTACTCTCTGACTCTTTAATTACAGAACTGGCCATAAGCTTTGCTAGCAGATCCAGACAAACCATGAGAACAAAATAAAACCCTACAGAACAATGATGCAATATTTGGAGAGATCTGTCCTACTAGTAAGAGTTATACTTGTGTACAGCGTTATCACATGGAAGCATCATGCACAGATACAAAGAGGCATGTACATAATTATTTGTTCTTTGGGGTGTAGTCATTCTCACATTCTTTTGTCCCATGACATGTAAGGCAAATTCCTTCAGTGGCCCCATAACCATCTGACTAGCTACTATTACAAGGTCCTTCTCTGAGAATTTAAAGCATCTCATCACTGAACTTTTTACTCTTCACAGGCTTACCTTTTCCAGAATGTTGTATACTTGAAATCGTAGAGAATGTAGTTTTTCAGATTTTTTTTTCAGGTAGTAATATTTATTTTTGATTCATCTGCATTCTTTTTACTGGCCTAATGCCAAAGCCTTTAACTGTTTGGATCAAAATAAACTGTGGAAAATTCTGAAAGATATGGGATTACCAGACCACCAGACCTGCCTCTTGAGAAACCTGTATGCAGGTCAGGAGGCAACAGTTAGAACTGGACATGGAACAACAGACTGGTTCCAAATAGGAAAAGAAGTACGTCAAGGCTGTATATTGTCACCCTGTTTATTTAACTTATATGCAGAGTACATCATGAGAAACGCTGGGCTGGAGGAAGCACAAGCTGGAATCAAGATTGCTAGGAGAAATATCAATAACCTCAGATGTGCAGATGACACCACCCTTATGGCAGAAAGTGAAGAAGAACTAAAGAGCCTCTTGATGAGAGTGAAAGAGGAGAGTTAAAAAGTTGGCTTAAAGCTCAACATTCAGAAAACGAAGATCATGGCATCTGGTCCCATCACTTCATGGCAAATAGATGGGGAAATAGTGGAAACAGTGGCTGACTTTATTTTTCTGGGCTCCAAAATCACTGCAGATGGTGACTGCAGCCATGAAATTAAAAGACACTTATTCCTTGGAAGGAAAGTTATGACCAACCCAGACAGCATATTAAAAAACAGAGACATTACTTTGCCAACAAAGGTCTGTCTAGTCAAGGCTATGGTTTTTCCAGTGGTCATATATGGATGTGAGAGTTGGACTATAAAGAAGGCTGAGCACAGAAGAATTGATGCTTTTGAACTGTGGTGTTGCAAAAGACTCTTGAGAATCCCTTGGACTGCAAGGAGATCCAACCAGTCCATCCTAAAGGAGATCAGTCCTGGGTTTTCATTGGAGGGACTGATGTTGAAGCTGAAACTCCCATACTTTGGCCACCTGATGTGAAGAGCTGACTCATTTGAAAAGACCCTGATGCTGGGAAAGAGGGCAGGAGGAGAAGGGGATGACAGAGGATGAGATGGTTGAATGGCATCACCAACTCGATGGACATGGGTTTCAGTGGACTCCAGGAGTTAGCGATGGACAGAGAGGCCTGGCGTGTTGCAGTTCATGGGGTCGCAAAGAGTAGGACACGACTGAGTGACTGAACTGAACTGACTGAATATCTCATTTATTTTTATCACTAATTAATATTCAGGGCAACCCAGGTATCGTTAGTGTTAAAGAACCTGCTTGGCAATGCAGGAGACATAAGAGACTCTGGTTCGATCCCTGGGTCAGGAAGATCCCCTGAAGGAGGAAATGGCAACCCACTCCAGTATCTTTGTCTGGACACTCCCATGAACAGAGAAGCCTAGCAGGCTACAGTCCATGGGATCACAAAGAGTTGGACATGACTGAAGCAATTTAGCATGCAAATAATATTCATTGTATGGTAGGATGTGCAAGTTTATCTTTTCACCAATTGAAGAACATTTTGATTAACTCCAGGTTTTGGCAATTATGACTAAAGCTGCTATAAACACCCACGTTCAGGTTTTATGTGGATATCAGTTTTCAGCTCCCTGGTTAAATATTGAGGAACATGATTCCTGGATTGCATGGTAAACATGTATTTAGCTTTCTTAGAAATTGCCAAACTGTCTTCCAAAGTGGATGTGCCATGTCCTCAGCAATAATGAGAGCTTCTGTTGCTCCACATTTTACCAGTATTTGGTGTAGTTAGCATTCTGAATTTTGGCCATTCTAATTGGCATGTCATGGTATCTCACTGTTTAACTTCAAAATTCTCTAATGACATACGATGTTAAACATCTTTTCATATGTTTACTTACTATTGATATTTGGATATATGCTTTGGTGAGATGTCTGTTTGGGTCTTTTGCTCATTTTTTAATTAGGTTGTTCATTTTGTTACTGTTTAGTTCTTTGTACATTTTGGATAACAGTCTTATATCAGATGCGTCTTTCATAAATATTTCTCCCAGTCTGTGTATTACCTTCTCATTTTCTTGACATTGTCTTCTGCAGGGTAGAAGCTCCAGTTTAATGAAGTCCATCTTACCAATTATTTCTTTAATGAATTGTGCCTTTGGTGTTGTACCTAAAAGTCATTGCCAAACCTAAGGTCATCTAGGTTTTTCTCCTACTTGTCTTCTAGAAGTGTCATAGTTTTGAGTTTTACATTAAGGTCCATAATCCATTTTGAGTTAGTTTCTGTGAAGTGAATGGTATCTTTGTCTGGATTGCTTTTTAAATGTCCAGTTATTCCAGCAACATTTGGTAAAAAGATTATCTTGGTGCCATTGTATTTCCTCTGCTCCTTTGTCAAAAATCAGTTGATTATGTTTATGTGGGTCTCTTTCTGGGCTCTCCATGCTGCTCCATTGATCTATCTGGTCAATATCACACTGTCTTGATGACTGTGGCATCATAGTCAATTTTGAAGTTGAATAATATCAATCCTCCAACTTTATTCTTATTAATATTAAGTTACTTATTCTTAGTTTTTTGTCTCTTCATATACTCCTTGGAATCAGTTTGTTGATACCCACATAAATACCTTGTTGAGATTTTGATTGATATTGCATTGAATGTACAATCAAGTTGGATAAGACAGACATCTTGACAATATTGAATTATCATAATCATGGATACAGAATATTTTTCTAGTTAGTTATTTTTCAGTATCTTTCATCAGAGTTTTGTAGTTTTCCTTATATAGATTTATACATATTTTATTAAATTTATACCTACCTATGTATTTAATTTGAGGAGGATGCTAATATAAATGGTTAAGTGTTTTTTAGCTTCAAATTCCATTTGTTCATTGCTGGTATATAGGAAAGGGATTGACTTTTGTATATTAATCTTGTATACTGCAACTTTGCTATAGTTATTTATTAATTCCAGGAGGTTTTTGATTATTCTTTTGGATTTTCTACCTAGACAATCATTTATTCTGTGAAAACAGTTTTATTTCTTTTTAGTCTGTTTACATTTTATTTCCTTTTATTGTATTCTTCCCTGGAGAATCCCATGGAATAAAGGAGCCTGGTGGGCTACAATCCATGGGGTCACAAAGAATCGAACACAACTGAAGTGATTTAGCACACAAGCACGCACATGATGAACTACAATAATTGATTTTTGTATGTTGAACCAGACTTTCATACCTGGGATAAATCCTACTTGGCTGTGGTGTATAATTCTTTTTATACATTGTTGTATTAAACTCATTAATACTTTGTTGGGGATTTTTGCATCCACATTCATGAGAGATATTGGTCTGTGGATTTGTTTTCTTTTTCTAATATGTTTGCCTGCTTTTTATTATTATTAGAGTATTAGAGTAACGCTGGTCTCAGAATGATTAAGGAAGTGTTTTCTCTACTTTTATCTTCTGGAAGATCTAAAGAATTGGTGCACTTTCTCCCTTAAATATTTGGAATTCTACCAACTAGTGAACACATCTAACTGGTGATTTCTGTTTTGGAAGGTCATTAACTATTGATTTGATATCTTTACTAGTTACAGGTATATTAAGGTTGATTATTTCTTCTTTTGCTAGTTTTGACTAATATTGCCTTTCAAAGAATTGGTCCATAGGAATAAATTATATTATTAAATTTGTGTGCATAGAGCTGTTTATAATATCCCTTTATTTTTGTTTTTATATCCAAGAGATCTATTGTGATGTCCCTTTCTTAATTTCCAATATTAGTAATTTGTGTTGTCTCTCTTTTTTCTTAGCCTGGCTATTCTTTCAATTTTATTAATCTTTCCAATTTTTGTGATTTTTCCTACTGATTTCCTGTTTGCAATTTCATTGATTTCTGCTTTAATTGCTATTATTCCCTTTCTTCCACTTAATTAAATTTAATGTACTCTCTTTTTCTAGTTTCCTAGTGTAGAAGCCTAGATAACTGATTTTAGAGCTTTCTTATATTCTAAAAATATATATTTAATGCTTTAAAAATTTCCCTAAGCTCTACTTTTGCTGCATCCCACAAATTTTAAGTTGTATTTTCACTTAGATAAAATCTTCTCTGCTCTATGTGTTATTTAGATGTGGGTTGTCTAACTTCCAAGTATTTGGTCATTTCTCAGCTATTTCTGTTATTGATTTCTAATTAATTCAACTGCTGTATGAGAACAGAAATTGTATGCTTTCTATTCTTTTAAATTTGTTAGAATGTGCTTTATGGACAAGTTTGCTTCCCAAACGCTCTTGGTTTTACATGTACACTTAAGAAGAATACATATTCTACCATTGTTGGATGTAGATAATTACATTCAGTTGATTGATTGTGTTGTTGAATCATCTACTTCCTTACTGATCTTTTGCCTGCTGTATCTATCCATTTCTGATAGAGGGATGTTAAAATCTCCAACTGTAACAACATACTGATCTATTTCTCCTTGAAGTACTATCAAGTTTTGCCTCATGTGTTTTGATATCCTCTTGTTACTATGTCTTCTTAGGGGGTGACCCCCCTAGGGGTTAAAGATAATTATGTCTTCTTCGGTTATTCTTCTCTTTACCTTTAACTTCATTAATGTTCCATCTTTATCCCTAATAACTTCCTTTGCTCTAAAGTCTGATCTGTCTGCAATTAACATAGATAATTCTGCTTTCTTTTGTTTAGTATTAGCATTGTATATCTTTCTCCATCCCTTTCCTTTTCATCTCTCAGTACAGTTCAGTTGAGTGGCTCAGTCATATCTGACTCTTTGGGACCCCATGGACTACAGCACACCAGGCTTTCCTTTCCATCACCAACTCCTGGAGCTTGCTCAAATTCATGTCCATTGAGTGAGTGATACCATCCAACCATTTCATCCTCTGTCGTCCCCTTCTCCTCTTGCCTTCAATCTTTCCCAGCATCAGGGTCTTTTCCAATGTTGAATTATTGGAGTTACAGCTTCAGCATCAGTCCTTCCATGAATGTTCAGGACTGATTTCCTTTAGGATGGACTGGTTGGATCTCCTTGCCATTCAAGGGATTCTCAAGAGTCTTCTCCAACACCACAGTTCAAAGCATCAATTCTTTGGTGCTCAGCTTTCTTTATAGTCTAACTCTCATATCCATACATGACCACTGGAAAACCATAGCTTTGACAGGATGGACCTTTGTTGGTAAAGTAACGTCTCTGCTTTTTAACATGCAGTCGAGGTTGGTCATAGCTGTCCTTCCAAGGAGCAAGCGTCTTTTCATTTTCATGGCTGCAGTCACCATCTGCAGTGATTTTGGAGCCCAAGAAAATAAAGTCTGACACTGTTTCCACTGTTTCCCATGTATTTGCCATGAAGTGATGGGACCAGATGCCATGATCTTAGTTTTATGAATATTGAGTTTTAAGCTAACTTTTTCACTCTCCTCTTTCACTTTCATTAAGAGGCTCTTTAGTTCTTCACTTTCTGCCATAAGAGTGGTGTCATCTGTGTATCTGAGGTTATTGACATATGTCCCAGCAATCTTGATTCCAGCTTGCGCTTCATCCAGCCGGCATTTCACATGATGTACTCTGCATATAAGTTAAATAAGCAGAGTAACAATATACAGCCTTGACATACTCCTTTCCCAATTTGAAACCAGTCTTTTGTTCCACGTCCAATTCTAACTGTTGCTTCTTGACTTCCATACAGATTTCTCAGGAGGCAGGTAAGGTGGTCTGGTATTTCTATCTCTTGAAGAATTTTCCACACTTTGTTGTGATCCACATAGTCAACGGCTTTGGCATAGTCAATAAAGCAGACTTAGATGTTTTTCTGGAACTCTCATGCTTTTTTGATGATCTCTGGATCCTCTTGCCTTTTCTACGTCCAGCTTGAACATCTGGAAGCTCACAATTCATGTACTGTTGAAGCCTGGCTTAGAGAATTTTGAGCATTACTTTGCTAGCATGTGAGATGAGTGCAATGGTGTGGTAGTATGAGCATTCTTTGGCATTGCCTTTCTTTGGGATTGGAATGAAAATTGACCTTTTCCAGTCCTGTGGCCAATGTTGAGTTTTTCAAATTTGCTAGCATATTCAGTGCAGCACTTTCACAGGATCATCTTTTAGGATTTGAAATAGCTCAGCTGGAATTCCATCACCTCCACTAGCTTTGCTCGTAGTGATGCTTCCTAAGGCCCACTTGACTTCATATTCCAGGATGTCTGGCTCTAGGTGAGTGATCACACCATCGTGGTTATCTGGGTCATCAAGATCTTTTTGGTATAGTTCTTCTTTGTATTCTTGCCATCCCTTCTCAATATCTTCTGCTTCTCTTAGGTTCATACCATTTCTGTCCTTTATTGTGCCCATCTTTGTATGAAATATTCCCTTAGTATCTCTAATTTTTTTTTTAAGAGATTTCTAGTCTTTCCCATTCTATTGTTTTCCTCTATTTCTTTGCATTGGTCACTGAGGAAGACTTTCTTCTCTCTCCTTGTTATTCTTTAGAGCTCTGCATTCAAATGCATATATCTTTCCTTTTCTCCTTTGCATTTTGCTTCTCTTCTTTTCACAGCTATTTGTAAGGCCTCCTCAGACAACTATTTTGCCTTTTCCCATCTCTTTTTCTTGGGGATGGTCTTGATCACTGCCTCCTGTACAATGTCACGAACCTCATTCCATAGTTCTTCAGGCACTCTGTCTATCAGATCTAATCCCTTGAATCTATTTGTCACTTCCACTGTATAATCATAAGAGATTTGATTTAGGTCATACCTGAATGGTCTGGTGGTTTTCCCTACTTTCTTCAATTTAAGTCTGAGTTTGGCAATAAGGAGTTCATGATCTGAGCCACAGTCAGCTCCCGATCTTACTTTTGTTGACTGTGTACAGCTTCTCCATCTTTGGCTGCAAAGAATAAAATCAATCTGATTTCTGTATTGACCATCTGGTGATGTCCATGTGTAGAGTCATCTCTTGTGTTGTCGGAAGAAAGTGTTTGCTATGATCAGTGCATTCTCTTGGCAAAACTGTGTTAGCCTTTGCCTTGCTTCATTTTGTACTCTAAGGCCAAATTTGCCTGTTACTCTAGGTATCTCTTGATTTCCTACTTTTGCATTTCATCTCTATGTGTCTCTATATTTAAATTATCTAAATCCTGTAGACAACACACAGTTGGGTCTTGGGTATTTTTGATCCATTCTCACAATCTTTTCATTACATATTTATACCATGGACATTTAAGAGGACTACTGATATGGCTGTATAAATATCTCCCATATTTGTGATTGGTTTTTATTTATTTATTTATTTTTTTGCCCTTATTCTTTGTTCTCATTTATGTGTTTTGCACTTTTTCTGTTTTTTGTGGTTTTAATTAAGCATTTTATATGGGTCTTCTATATATTTTACTTCTAATTTTTTATTCACTGGTACTCTTCTTTTCTCTACAAAGATCCAAACTTCTGACCTGTTTCATTTTCTTTCTCTCTGAAGAACTTCTTTTAATATTTTTTGCTAGGTAGTTCTAATGGCAACAAATTTCCTCAAATTTTATTAATCTGAGAAAGTCTTGTTTTCCTCTTTCACTTTTGAAATATAATTTTATATGGCACAGAATTCTAGGTTGATGGTCTTTTTTTCTCTCAACAGCAAACATTTCATTTCATGCTATTCTTTGAGTATTTTCTGACGAGAAGTTGGGTGAACTTAAGAATTCTTATTTTTGTTTCTCTATAGATAAGGTGTTTTTTTCCTCTGACTTTCTTCAAGATTTTTTTTTTTCTTTACCTTTGATTTTCTAACGTTTGAATATGAAAACCATTGGTATACATCTGTAGATTGGTGGGTTTTTTTGGTTTTTTATTTGGTTTGTTTTTTATTTTTATTTGTTTTTGCATTTATCCTGCCTAGTTTTTCTGAGATTTCTGGATCTGTGTTGTGGTATCTAAAACTGATTTGGGTTAATTCTTAATAATTATTGCTTCAAATATGCTCTGTTTCTCTCTTTCTTTTCCTTCTGGTATTCTCATTATGCACATATATTTTGTAGTTGTCCCATAGTCTTTGGATATTCTTCTTGCCTTTTTCTTCTTTTTTCTTTTACTTTTCAGCTTTGGACATTTCTATTGTCATACCCTCAAGTTCAGAGATTCTTTCCTCAGTGATATCTAGTCTATCAATGAGCCCAAAAGGCATTCTTCATTTCTGCTACAATATTTTCCATCTCTTGCATTTACTTTTTATTCTTTCAGATCAGCTTTCAACAACCACCACCACAACAAATATTACAAGGTATACTAGAGGTAAAAAACACAGTGTGAAGACACTGAACAAGTATCAAAATCAGTCAGATATGGCAGGAATGTTGGAATTATAAGACCAAGAATTTCTTTAAAACTATCATTAAGATGCTGAAGACTTTAGTGGAAAGACCAGATAATATGCAAGAGAGATGCAAGCATCTCTCTGTTATGTTATCCATCTGTTCTTGCATATTATCTGGTCTTTCCACTAAAGTCTTCAGCATCTTAATGATAGTTTTAAAGAAATTCTTGGTCTTATAATTCCAACATTCCTGCCATATCTGACTGATTTTGATACTTGTTCAGTGTCTTCACACTGTGTTTTTTACCTCTAGTATACCTTGTAATATTTGTTGTGGTGGTGGTTGTTGAAAGCTGATCTGAGTGCTGGGTAAAAGTAATCACAATAAATAGGCATTTAGTAATGTAATGGTTACATGTGAAGAAGGGAAGCATTGTACAGTCCTATGGTTATGTCTCAATCTTTTGGTAAGTCTGTGCCCCTGGGCTGTGAACTTTACAGATTCTTCTCAGTTTTTCCCACCTTAGATGGAATGAGACAGGGGAGGGGGCTGGAGTCAGGTATTTCCCTTTCTGCAGTTATGTTGGGTTCTGATAAAATCCCCACAGTTTAGGCTCTAGCAAAATAATTTCTCCTAATGGCAACCTTGTTAAGAAGAGCAGAATATTCTGGCTTTTAAAAAGTGGTTCTTTTTCCCCTCCCACTGTGGAAATACCAGGGGATTTTTCACTTGGAAACTTGGGAGAGGCTAGAAGTAAAACTCAAAAAAGCATGTCCCTCTCCTGTCTGATTACTGTGTCTCCCTGGTGACTGTAACTCTCAGAGTTGTCCACACTGAGCCTCCAACAATTCATCTACTACAGTTCAGGCATTCCTACTGGCACTGATAACTTGAAGGTTTCTGCTTTGGATCAGTTTCTGTTTCTGTCAGTTGTGATTTTCTGTACCCCCTCATTTGTTTCTCCAGTTTTGGTGGCAGCAGTTGGCCCTGTGACTTCATTTCTCTGCCAAATCTAAAAAGAATTAATTTTTACTTTGTTCAGTTTTTTCTTTGTTGGAATGGTGTGGTTACTCATAGCATTTTAAAAATTAAACGTTTTAATATAATTTAAATAAATACATAGATATGAGCATATGATGTCTTAATTTTTCTTTTTCTTTTTCCATCTTTGCCTAGTACTCCTCTCTCATATTTCCCCTTCATGCATTAGTGCTTCTCCTTCACCAACCAAGGTAACATGTTAATAACCTAAGATGAGATGGCTGGATGGCATCACTGGCTCGATGGACGTAAGTTTGAGTGAACTCTGGGAGCTGGTGATGGACAGGGAGGCCTGGCGTGCTGCAATTCATGGGGTTGCAAAGAGTCAGACACGACTGAGCAACTGAACTGAACTGAACTGAACTGATGTATCCTCTGAAGGATACATGTATCCTCTTTTCCCTAGCTTTCATAGACCTATAAATCTATACATGTACATATACATATACATATTCAGTTATTTGACATTGATTTAATATGAATAAAATCACATTATACATGTTTTCAGCATATTACTTTCTTCATACACTAAACCTCTTGGAAATTTGTGCAATTCAGCTGGCATAGCTTGAATTTATTCTTTTTAATGTCTTCATAATAGTCAGTAGAGAAGATATGCTTTTAGTTAATTCAGCTATAACCCTATTGTGCTCTACAACAGTTCTCCAAAGAACTCTCAATGGCATCATTCTCAAAAAACTCTGAATGT
Source organism: Bos mutus (assembly GCF_027580195.1). Taxonomy (NCBI): domain Eukaryota; kingdom Metazoa; phylum Chordata; class Mammalia; order Artiodactyla; family Bovidae; genus Bos; species Bos mutus. The sequence goes on from NC_091621.1 coordinate 94,363,197, forward strand.
TATGACTCAGGGTTTGAGAAAGCACTTGAATAGGCCTATATTTAGAATCAGAATATATGAGTTTAGTCTCCACCTGTTACACTTTCACAATGGTCAATAAAGGAGTTACATAACTTTTAAGGACCTATATATCTCCATAAGGGAAAAGAAGACAAGAAAAAAATCTGTAAAAATCCATATGAGATTAAAGCCCAGATTGACATTATGATTTCTGCCTTCTTAATCCTGAACAAAAAACCTGTTATCTATGTTAGAATGAGTGCCCTATGGGACTTTGATAACTATAAATAGGTATTGTTTTAAAACACTAAGGTTACAATAATTGGTTATGCAGCAACAGAAAACTAATTAAGTGACTTTATTCAAGACATAAGTCGAGTCTTCCATACTCTAAAAAAGTGGGCCCAAAGGATGAGCTTTCTAGTTGTAGAACACTATATTTTTATGATTTGACTGTACATCAAAATCAAACCTCTATTTCCATGATACTCTTGATTAACAGAACCATGGTTTGTTTGTTTCAGCAGCATTTAGCAATGACACCACTTTGGGAACACTTGGGTAAATTTACAGTCTCCAACTTTAAGGTGTCGTTAGAATGATCAGACATATTATTTTAGATCTGTCATGTTTTATAACTATTTTGCATATGAAATTAAAAACCTCCAGGCAGATTAACAGAAAAACATTTATTTTATGGGGTTGAATAAAATGGTAAGTCATTAAGCAGTAGTTAGGGAGAGAAGGCTGAAAACTTCTTCAGTCTTCTGAAAGACTGAAAGTCTTCTTCAGAAGACTGAAAACTGGACTTGTTATTAAAATAACTGAAGCTAGTTATTTTAATAGTCTATTTCTCAACATTGACCATGAGCAGCCACGGTTTTAAGATACAACCCTGGAAACTACTCTCTAACCAAATCAGCATGGAGCCGAATTGTCTTGACAAGAGTTGTGTGTATAGCATGTGTGAGGATGCAGAACCATAGGACCCATTTCATAAAATCAAAATCCTTTGCAGTTTTATCAGCACTTGTGCCTATTGGAGAGCAAGATGATAAAATATTTAGCAAGTCTTCTGTCCATGACTTCAAAAGTGGATGAGAATTTTAAGAATTCTAGTAAAATACTCATTTGAAATGCCTTGAATCATAGATATCTCTTTCAAGAAAAAAACAAAAAAGTAAATAAGCAGGTTTCCACCCCAAATTGCCTGAATTGATTTTCTAGAGCTGTAGTAATAAATTACTGGGTAGCTTAAGCAACAAAGTTTTATACTGTCACAGCTCTGGAGGATGGAAGTCTGATTACAAGGTGAGAGCCCTGCTCCTTGTGGAGGTTCTAGGGGAGAATCCTTCCTTGTCTTCTGGCTTCTGGAAGCTGTCTGCATTCCTTGGCTTTCTATCCTTGCCCCCCACATTACTCCAGTTTCTGTCTTATCTTCAAATCACTTTATCCAACATGTGGCTCATGTGGTAAAGAATCTGCCAGCAATGCAGGAGACCCAGGTTCAATCCCTGAATCAGGAAGATACCCCAGAGAAGGGAATGGCTACCCACTCCAGTATTCTTGCCTGGAGGATCTCATGAAAAGAAGAGTCTAGTGGGCTACTGTCCTTGGGGTCGCAAAAAGTCAGACGTGACTGAGCAACTAAGCATGCTATCACTCTATATGTTTCAAATGTCCCTCTGCCTTTTGTTTATAAAGGCAATTTCCATTGGATTTAGGGCGCATCTGGACAATCCAGTAAGACCTTTTCTGAAGCCTTTTAATTTCATTGCATATGCAAAGACTCTTTCGTCCAAGCAGGTAACAGTCATAGGTTTCAGATATCTGCACCAGGACATATATTTTAGGAGCCACAATTTAACCTACTATGTAATAGGGAAGAATCTTTGTATTCTGTTACAAGTTATTCACTAAAAAGATGTTGCCTATAAACTTAAATTATACATAATAGCTCCTCTCTGGAAACCCTGACTCTCAGGTAATGAGCACTAAGCTAAAATAACTTTGCTTAGCTCACAGGAAACATCCTTACCAGGCCCACTTTTGAATTACTGCGGGAAGGAAAAAACACATCCCCTTTTGAAGCTGACTGGAGCCAGGAAATGTTTGACTTTACTCTCTCCTCATTTAGTATAAAAGAGGCCTGAATTCTAACTCACACAAGTTGGCTCTTTGGAACATGAGTCCACCATATTCTTGGTCTGCCAGCTTTCTGAATAAAGTTGCTATTACCTTCCCTACCAATTCACTTTTTTGATTTATTGGCCTGTTGCAGGGTAAGTAGTATGTGCTTGGAGGAAATAATGACTACATGGTCTCTTCTTGCTGTTATATGCTTGTGGGTTGATTTATGTCTTTCTCCACATTTCTGCCAAATTCATGTTTCAGAGTCCTAACCCTCAGTACCTCAGAATGTGACTTTATTTGGAAATTTGTTGTTGTTCAGTCATGTCAGACTCTTTGCAACCCCATGGTCTGCAGCATGCCAGGCTTCTCTCTCCTTTACCATCGCCCAGAGCTTGCTGAAACTCATGTTCATTGAGTCAGTGATGCCATCCAACCATCTCGTCCTCTGGTGTCCCCTTCTCCTCCTGCCTTCAATCTTTCCCAGCATCAGGGTCTTTTATAATGAGTCAGATCTTCACATTAGGTGGCCAAAGTATTGGTGCTTAAGCTTCAGCATCAGTCCTTGTAATGAATATTCAGGACTGATTTTCTTTAGGATAGACTGATTTGATCTCCTTGCAGTCCAAGGAACTCTCAAGAATTTTCTCCAGTACCACAGCTGAAAAGAATCAATTCTTTGCATTCAGCCTTCTTTATGTTCCAACTCTCACATCCATACATGACTACTGGAAAAACCATAGATTTGACTAGAGGGACCTTTGTCAGCAAAGTGATGTCTCCTCTTTTTAATATGCTGTCTAGGTTGGTCATAGCTTTTCTTCTAAGGAGCAAGTGTCTTTTAATTCCGTGGCTGCAGTCACCATCTGCAGTGATTTTGGAGCTGAAGGAAATAAAGTCTGTCACTGTTTCCATTATTTCCCCATCTATTTGCCATGAAGTCATGGGACTGGAAGCCATGATCTTTGTTTTTTGAATGCTGAGTTTTAAGTCAGTGTTTTCACTCTCCTGTTTCACCTTCATGAAATGGCTCTTTAGTTCCTCTTTGCTTTTTTCCATAAAGGTAGTGTCATCTGCATAGCTGAGGTTATTGTCATTTCTTCTGGTAATCTTGATTCCAGCTTGTGCGTCATCCAGCCAGGCATTTCGCCTGATGGGAATAGTGTTGTTGCAAATGTAATCAATTTAGATGAGGCCATTAGGATGAGCCCTAGTCCAATATGACTGGTGTCTTTATAGAAAAAGAAAATTTGGACACAGAAATATACATGCACATAGAGAATACAGTGTGAAGATGGAGGTAATGATCAGGGTTATACTTCTGGAAGTCAAGAAAAGCCAGAAAAATTGTCAGCAAAAAACTGGAAGCTAGGTGGGTAGCGCGAAACTGATTCTCCCCCACAGCTTTCAGAAAAAGAATCCTGTCAACACTTTGATCTTGAACTTCCAGACTCCAGAACTGTGACATAATTTCTGTTTAATTCACCCCTCCATGTACTTTGTTAAGGCAGTCCCAGCAAATGAATACATTATCCATAAAGAAAATAATTTTAAATAGTGAAAGTAAAATTATGGTTTAGTAACCTATACTAATGTCAAGTACGGATGTGAGAGTTGGGCCATAAGGAAGGTTAAGTACCAAAGAATTGATGCTTTTGAACTGTGGTGTTGGAGAAGACTCTTGAGAGTCCCTTGGACAGCAAGGAGATCAAACCAGTCAATCCTAAAGGAAATCAACCCTGAATACTCATTGGAAGAACTGATGCTGAAGCTCCACTACTTTGGCCACCTGATGTGAAAAGCCAACTTATTAGAAAAGACCCTGATGCTGGGAAAGACTGAAGGCAGATAGAGGATAAGATGGTTGGATGGCATCACTGATTCAATGGACATCAAGCTGGGCAAACTCCAGGAGATGATGATCGGGACATGGACGCCTGGAGTGCTGCAGTTCATGGGGTCACAAAGAGTTGGACGCGACTTGGTAACTAAACAATAACAACTTAATGTTTTGTCAACACTCCATTGAAAGTATGTTATTTTACTTCTACTTTATAAATAATGCTATAATAAACATGTAACTTTGTCCATATGTCATTTTCCTTTTTGTGATTTTTTTTTTTTTTTTTTTGGTTATGTTCTAAAGAATGAGAATCCTATTTCAAAAGATTCAGAACAATAAAAAAAGTTTGAAGGACTCGCCTTGGAAACTTCTTGGAAATTGTTTTTCAGAGTTGTAACAGTTTACCTTTATCTGCTATGTGATGAATGATTTCAACATCTCTCACCACCATTTGACAGTGTCATTTCAAGTGCTGTCATACCAGCTGTTTTGGCAACACATTTAGAGGTATTTTTCCAGTGGGGTGGGTAACAAAGTATATTTATGTGGTCCTAACTTTTTCTGTCTCCTTGCTTTCAGGCAATCACCAGAGAAAATTAGTCCCAGGGTCTTTAGACTACATTTTGCTTAATACATTTAATTGTAGAGAGTCCAACAGAACAGAATTCAAAATGAGTGTGATCTTTTTTAAGAATGCAAAAAGTGGTTCATATTAACTTCAACAGACAACTTATAGGACAATATTCCTTTTTTGGCTTTTCTTATTATCTTCCAAATTGTCCAAGAAATGAGCTTGGGCGTTGACTGCTTTTTTTGAGCACGTCCTGGGTTAGAACTGTGACAAGCCCACTCGTGCCTGTCTGTCCCCTTAAAAGTCTTTCCTGATGAAGGCTCCAGTTTTTCCTTTCAAAATGTATCAGAGACCAAACCAAATCTCCCGCCGCCCTCTCCCCCAAGCTACCAGGCTTATGAACAAAACCTCTCTCATTCTCTTTTCTTAATCTTAAGAAGTGCTGCAGAGCAAAGCTGACCGGCTGCGTTTTTGCAGCCCCATCTCTGATCCTCTCTAGTCTCCTATCCACCTACCTACTCCCACCTGACGCAGACAGAGCCTGCTTTTTGCCCTCCGCACCCCGAGCAAGAGTGAACCGTGCCTCCGTCCAGCACAAGGGGCTCCGTGAATCCAGCCCCTCCTGGATTTTTAAAAGGACACCGCGCCGGTCGGTCATTGCCAGGCGCCTCCGCAGAGTTTGGAGCCGATAAGAGAACATCCCTCCCACTGGGCGTGCAGTACGGACAAGCTGAGTACAATCGGATTTTTGGCTGCCTCTTCCGCTAGGGTGGCTGGGGGAAAGGTGCGTCCTCCAAGTGTTCACAATAGAACCTCTGACCCTCCGTCTCCTGTCTCCGTCTCTCCCTTCCTGCTCTCTGTCTCTCCTCCTCCCCTTTCTCCCACCTCCCCCCCACCCCCTTTCTCTCAAGATGTGGGAGCTCCCCTTCTTTTCCAGACCAGAGAGGGGCGCCTTTCCTGCTCCCTCTCCCCCCTCACCCACCGATTTAAAAAAAAAAATGAGGGAAAAAAATCCTACCCGGGAGTAATAGCGAGCGGATCTGCTCGGCGCTGAATGAATGGAAGCTGCCGGGCGGGCCTGCGCGCACTGCCGCTCTGCCCACCATGAGGTCGCCCGGCGGCCTGTAGGGCCCTCGCCAGCCCCTCGCCCTCCTCCCGCCCCGGGTAGAAGCAGCCGCCGGCTCCGCGCCCGACGCCCAGGCCGCGGTGGCCGCGGGGAAGGTCGGAGGGAGGGTGGTTTCCTCCCGCCCCACACCCAGTCTCCGAGCCGGATATATAGAGTGTCACGTTTGGGAGCCAAAAGACGAGAGCAGCTTCGTTGAGACTGGAGCACTTCCCGGAGCCCCAGGGAAGGACTGGGATTTCGAGGTCCACTAGTTGAGCACCCCTCGCCTGGAGGAGCAGGTACTCGGGGTCGCAGTTCGGCCGCGCGAGCGCCCACGCCTCTGCCGGCGAGAGCCGGCCGGCGTGGCCCGCAGGCAGGGCGCGGCGGGGTCGAAAGCGAGGGCGGGGCGGCCTCGAGGCCCCGAGGAAGGGTGGGCGCAGGGACAGGCGGGAGAAGTGGGATTTCCGCGGCTCTGCCCTGGAGCTGCCCTCGCAGTCCGCAGTCAACCGCCAGCGGGTTAGCGCGCTGGGCGCCGGCATCACTAGCCGAGGTGGGGCGCGCGGGGGCGGGAAGGGCGCGCGACGGGAAGGGCACGGTTGGGTTAACGCTGGAGTCCCGCCGTGGCCGCGGGCCCATGGGGCAAGAGGCACCGACCAGGTCTCGCAAAGGCCTCCTCGGCCCTCCGGGCTGTTCCTGGAGAGCGCAGGCCACGTGGGGCGTGGCGGCTGCCCTCTCTGCGCGCTAGACAAGTCGGGGCGCGCTTCCCGACTCCGAGCCCTACCCTGGGCTGTGGCCGCATGAATCATCCTACTCGGGCCTCGCTGCTTACCGACCCCTAGACTGCAATGGGCCTGGGCGGCGTCTTACACCATCAGGTGTGTTCCACCTCTTCTTGCTGGGCCTGGGCGTCTTGGAGAGAGCAGGTAAGCGGGTACCAGAAGATTACCACAGGTGCGGATGGGCTTGAGGGAAGCTGCTCACTCACTCTTGGCGTGTACGATAACCCGCGGGGCAATTCCGTGCAATTAAAGGACTAAATGACCATCTTCCTCCTAGAAACCCTAGAAAAACATCCCACCTACCAGCTTCCTACTCTTTCACCTCTTGGGATGGGTAGAATTATGAACACTTATTCTTCCATGGATGGGCTACTAAGTGTGAGCAAAAAAGATTCTTTCTGGACCTGCCAGAGCTTTGGCGGTTGGTTGAATTATGTATTGCCCCATTGTGACATGAACAGGGACGAGAGTGGGGACAGCAGAGTGACCACAATCTCAAGTGAATCGTGTTTTCCTACTTGTTAGAGGTTGCATCAAGAAATGTTTGACACGCTGTGCAAATGAAAATTTGAGAATTACCCTGAGGTTTCAATTACCCATCTCTCTGTATCCCTATTCATATGAGTTGGAGATTTGGCTGAGATGCATATTTAATGGAAAAGGACAAAGAGACTAAATACAGTTTTAAGTCAGCCACTCAAACGGAAGGAGCAGGTCTTAAAGCAAAATCCATTTTAAGGGCTATTTGTATGTGAATCTTCTAGGAGATGGGATCGGTTTTTAGCAGCCAGACTCAAGACTCACAGCATTTCCTCTGTTGTATTTCTCAGGGTACAGGTCTTTAGAGTACTCTTTTCCCTTTTCTGAGAGCATCTTCTACACCTGTTCTGTTAACAAATTCCTACCTCACTCCTATTTCTGAGTTATAGTTATCTATAAAATTGATGTAAATCAGCATGAGCTGGTAAATCTTACAGTGAGACATTTCTCCTTAAAAGAGGGAGTGTGACATCTAATTGCAGAAGAGGGAGAAGCTTCTGTTAAGGTGGTGAAAATAAATAAAATACCTCATATCAGGGTCATGTTTGGGTATCACTTTGGGGTTTGTGAAGAAAGTCATCTTGAACGTCTCAACATCACCTTGAATGTCTCATCATTTGCTTTACTATCATCTGAAAATGCAATCAGATGTTACTTCTTTCTGGCAACATCTGGGCAGCCCTAAGAACTCTTTGTGTTAATACTTGTGTGCCTATGAAAACATACGCATGAACAAACACAACCTCTGAAGGAACATTGGTGTACACTGACACCAGCATGCCGCCTCTGCCAGTCTCTTGTGACATTGTGTTTGGTCTCTTTGAGAACATTCATTACTCTTGAAGAGGAATTCTTAATGCTTTATTTTATTTTCTTAACAGAGCACTTAAGGATCTGATAAAAGCTACAAAATATGAAAAATAAACTTATGCGTATTAGCATAGAATTTTATCTATAATTTCAGGAGCTCACAGCCTCTTGGATACCCAGTCACCCAGATGATAGAGGTCCAGAGACCTCAGGCTAGGCCAGCTCACAAGGTCCAGTACCCAGAAGGGCCCCATACTTGGTTTAATGTTCTGCTGTCACTGTCAGCTGTCTTAGTAATTTTTAAAGAGGAGCTTCAAATTTTCATCTTATACTGCTGCTGCTGCTGCTAAGTCACTTCAGTCGTGTCCGACTCTGTGGGACCCCATAGACGGCAGCCCACCAGGCTCCCCCGTCCCTGGGATTCTCCAGGCAAGAACACTGGAGTGGGTTGCCATTTCCTTCTCCGTTGATTGAAAGTGAAAGTGAAGTCAGTCATGTCCGATCCTCAGCGACCCCGTGGACTGCAGCCTTCCAGGCTCCTCTGTCCATGGGATTTTCCAGGCAAGTACTGGAGTGGGGTGTCATTGCCTTCTCCCATCTTATACTAGACCCTGCAAATTCTGTAGCCAGTGCTGAGCCCAGGTTCATAAGCCTATTCGGTTACTTCCTGAATAACAGCACTGTCTCAGCAGTCCTACGTGGCCGGTAAATTCTCTGATACAATCTGAAAGTTAGCTGCCGCATGCTTCTGCCACTAAGTCCTTCTACACCCAGTTTTCTCGTTGATAAACTAAACATAACAGACAACATCTACTACTGTATTCATCTTAACAGGTTGTTGTAAAAACATACAGGTAAAAAGAGCTAATAATTGTTAAACTGTCTGCTTACCTTGAACAGTTGTATACTAATAAAGATGGTATTATTACACATTTACTTTTCTACTCCATGTTTCAGAAGTAGTTTGAGGAAATCTGGTTAAGTATATCAAAAGGGTTGCAGAACTTTTATAACCATTATATTTTGGTGGAAGAAGAAAATAAAAAATAGCTATGGTTTTTCGTATTTTAAGTATTCCTTAAAAATCATTATTTGAGCAAGATTGGAATTGGCAACTAAAAGTACAGAATACCTTTCTGGATCCCAAAGATACTTATAGAATTAAATTGATATTTGGGGGAAGTTCATCCAAAATTGAACAATGAACAACTGAGTCATTGATTGAAATTATTTGAGAAGGTAATCCTTTCTGCCTCATTTAATGTTTGCTGCTGCTGCTAAGTCACTTCAGTCATGTCTGACTCTGTGTGATCCCACAGACAGCAGCCACCAGGCTCCCCCATCCCTGGGATTCTCCAGGCAAGAACACTGGAGTGGGTTGCCATTTCCTTCTCCAATGCATGAAAGTGGAAAGTGAAAGGGAAGTCGCTCAGTGGTGTCCAACTCTTAGCGACCCCATGGACCGCACGCAGCCTACCAAGCTCCTCCATCCATGGGATTTTCCAGGCAAAGTACTGGAGTGGGGTGCCATTGCCTTAGATACTCGTATTTTCAAAACCTTGAGCAAAGCACTCTTTTTAAATGTTCTGGGAGATACCTGGCAATGTAAAGTACACCTAGTCACTTGACAGGTTATCTTCACTTCCTGTTCCACTGCGGGAGGAACTGAGAACCCTTGGACAAGTCCTCTGTCCTCGCATTCCTCTCTTAGTCACTTCCCTCTGACCTCAGAACTTATCCTTACCACAGCTTTCATTCCCAGCATGGTGGCAACACACTGGTTGAGGAAGAAATAGACTGAAAGGAAATGGGTCCTTTCTGCAAGAAAGGAAATGGCAACACACAGGGTTGAGAAAGAAAATAAACTGAAAGGAAATGGGTCAGACTTCCATATTAAAGTCTTAAAGTTGAGGCGTTAAAAGAAGGTGGATGGGGACTCTTTCATTCAGCTACTCTGTGCAGAGGCATGCTGTGAACTTTAGAGTGTTAAGTAACAAGTCCTGTCCTCCATAGATTTATGACATCATTGGCAAGACCGCATATGTAAATATAAGTTGTTAATTAACACACCTGATAAGTTGTTACAAGTCAGTATGAGATTAGGCACCAAATGAACGGTACAGAAAATAAATACAATAAGTTCCTAAGAAGAGAGTAAAGTAAACCAAATGGTTGGTGAAGCTTGAGTTACATGAGTTGGTCCTTAAAGTTCCCCTTCTAATAGAGATAAATGAATGAGGCTTTTGGCTGATAAGTGTGCAAAAAATGGAAATCTGAAAGGGTGTAAAGTTTCACATAAGAAAAAGGCAGGAGATAAAAAGAACTTTCCACTGGATAATTTTAATCATGTAATATGTAATTATTAAGCCCATTCTGTGACCAGACACAAAAGACAATTTTCTTGCATTTAGTATGGAATAAAACAGATTTGTAAGATCTTTTGGATCTTACAGACATTAAAAAATAAATACATAATAACACATTGTTAGAAGTAGTATGGAGAAGAACAAGGGGCTGTGAAAAAAATGGGCTGATTCAGATTTGGTGCTCTGTGAAGGTCTCTGAAAAGGAAAGATTTAAATTGATATTTGAAGGAGGCACAGGGATTCACTTGGCAAAAAAAAGAAAAAGAAAAAAGGAGGGAAAAGCCATTTAGGTAGAGGAAATAGCAAGTAGGTAATCTGTAAAGAGAAGAAAAGCTTGGAAGTGTTCAAGGGATAAAAAGAAGGCACGTGTGTTGGAAAAGGGAGTTTCTGAGAGGCTGGACATGAGTGTGTGTGTGTGTGTGTGTGTGTTGTGGAGGGTGGGTAGGCAGCAGCCTGGTCATGCAGACCGTCACAGATCTTGATAAAGATTGTGAATTTTATTTTAATGAGAAGCCTTTGAAGACTTTGAAGCCAGAGGGTAATTTACATTTTAAGGATACCTTTGTAGCTGAAATAAGGAGAATGGACTAGCAGGATCAAGAATGAAAAGTAGAATACAGTTAGGACACAGCCAGCGACTGTGCTGATAGGGGAAATGGAGAAAAGTGTGCACACTTGAAGTGCATTTCACAAGTCGAATTGATAGACCTTGGTGAAAGACTGACGATGAGAGGTGGCAGAGGAAAGAAGTGTGAGAAGAAATTCCTTCAGTAGATACTGCTGAGTTTTTATAACTCAAAACTATTGTCCTTGATGCATAGAATTTAGAGTTTTCACAGAAGAACTGAAAAGTGACGTGGAAACTGATAACACTGCCTGGTACCTCTGAAAAATATGCCAGGATGTTGGAAATGGGGTGAGAGAGAAGAAAATAATATGCTTTTCATATTATCCTTTGTAATATTGAGATTATTTATAAAATGTGCACACACTTTATAATTTTGTAAGAGGTTACCACCACAACAAATATGACTCTTGCTTTTCTGACTTGAACACATGTATAGCATATGGGATAGTCTAAAATGACAAAAACCCGGATAGAAAGGCCTGATCCTTGTGAAAGTGATTGCTCTATAGCATAGCGTACTCCCTTGCTTAGAAGCTTTCCATTCTTCCACCTTTTCTGTATCAGTGTTTCCCAGAAATGTAGTCTATGGATCACTAGTTTCTTGGGATGTTAATAATAGTCAAGTAAAGAAAAAGAAAAGCTTCCTGATCATGTAAGTGTAAGGAACAATTTAACCCAATTAAGCAGTTTTATTGCAGGAGTCCTTGGAGCCTTTAATACACTAATAATGCACTTTAAGAATCATCAAGAAAGAAGAGGTATTTTATGCCACATTTCCTAAACTTATTTGACCTTGAAATGCTTTTTTTGGCAGAACATCTGACAGAGTCAGCATTAGCCTAACACGCTTTGGGAAATGCTGCCCTATATTAATAGATTAAAGCTCTTAACATCCACAGCTTTCTATTAACCATCAACTTCTCTTATCTCTTTCATGCAACTTAGTTGGAAGAAAGCAGAAGACCAGAATTGAATTGACTCTGTTAATAAGCTCAAAATTGATGATGAAAACAATTCCACTGTATGAATCAGTTATAAAATGATATTCACAAGCAAGATCTGCAGTGTGACTAAAAACAATTTAAAAAAATTAACTTCTACTTTCCTGGCAAGGCTATGCAGGACCTCTTGAGGGTACATTCTGTCAAGTTTAGATGTACCCATGAGGAAGCTGATGCATAAACAGTGGGGAAGGGCCTCTCGTGTCCCATGGTAGTTCTGAGCCTTAGTTGATGTTTGTAGTATATCCCCAACAGGGTACAGTGTGAACACATAGGATGTCTGCGGGAACTGATTTTGCAGTGAATCTCGTTCATCTTTGTTCCTGCTTCCCAGTGTATTTGCATGGTGGTGGGCTGAAGGCAGAAGTGCAATTTATGACCCAAGAACAACCAACAGAGCAGAACAGAAGAAACAAGTTCACACAGCTATGGACTCTGGCCAGGGCTTCATCCACTCAGTGCTCTAGCCAAGGGGTCTACAAACAGTGACTCGAGGGCCAATTTCGGCTCCTGCCTATTTTACTCTATCTATTGAACTAAGAATTGTGTTTGTTTTTTAAAATGGTTTTTAGAAAAGCAAGAATAATGTTCCATGGCACATGAAAGATTTCATAAGTTCACATGTTAGTAGTCATAAGTAAAGTTTTATTGGAAATCAGCCAGTGCCATGCACTAATTCATCCTATTATCCTATTGCAGATGCTTTGGTGCTCCACATAATAAGTAGTTGTGATCTGCAAAGCCTAATATATTTACCATCTGACCCTTACATAAAATATTTGTCATCCCCTACTCTAGGCTATTAACTCATTGGCTGTAAAAATTTTAATAGACTTCTTTTATATATTAGGGGGTAGTCAGTTCAGGCTGCTATAATAAAGCACCGTAGAATGGGTTGCTTATAAATAACAACAAAAACCTGTATTTCTTACAGTTACGGAGGCCAGTGGTCCAATATGAAGGCACCAGCAGATGTGATGTCTGGTGAGGACCACTTCCTGGTTCACAAATGTCCTTCTTTCCATTGGAACTTCACATTGTGGAACTTCACAAGGGAGTTCTTAGGAGTCTCTTTTATAAGGGCACTAGTCTCATTCACCCGGAGAAGGCAATGGCACCCCACTCCAGTACTCTTGCCTGGAGAATCCCAGGGACAGGGGAGCCTGGTGGGCTGCTGTCTATGGGATCGCACAGAGTTGGACGTGACTGAAGTGACTTAGCAGCAGCAGCAGTCTCATTCTCCAGAGTTCTCATTTCATGACCTAATGACTTCCCAGAGACCCACCTTCAAATACCATAAGGTTAGAGAGTAGATTTCAACATATACATTTTCGAGGATTCAAACATTTCAGTCTATGTCAAAGCTGGAAATACAGATAGGTAAATTGATAGACTAGAAGCTCCTCAAACATTGTCATTGGAGTCATAACAATGTCATTTATTGTGGATGACTAGTATAGCTAGTCATTGGAAATGGCCCTGATTCTGGGAAAGATTGAGGCAAAAGAAGAGGGCAGCAGAGGTGGAGATGGTTAGATAGCATTACTAACTCAGTGGACATGAATTTGAGCAAACTCCTGGACATGTGAAGGACAGGGAAGCCTGGCGTGCTGCAGTTCATGGGGTCACAAAGAGTCAGACACCTTAATGACTGAACAACAACAGTATAGTTAGTGTTACCTGCCAATGGAAAGAGCAGAAGATAGTTTTGAGGTGATAGCTTTTGAAAGTTACTCAGACATTTAAACTCATGTAAAGGATGGGCTGTCAGATAAACATACCCAGGGTCCAAGAAGTTTAGGGGGTAATTAACCCTGATATTACTTAGTTGTTGAAGTCTGCTGCTGCTGAGCATGGGTTTCTGGTGAGTAGTCACCTTTGATTTTTATTTCAGTTAAGCAAATTTGTATTTTATTAATGCATCCTTTTTGTGAAGAGTGATGGTTTAAGGGTGACAGTCTTAAGTTTGGGATGACAACTATACCTTTCATTATCCCTGCTGCTGCTAAGTCGCTTCAGTTGTGTCCGACTCTGTGCAACCCCAGAGACAGCAGCCCACCAGGCTCCCCTGTCCCTGGGATTCTCCAGGCAAAAACACTGGAGTGGGTTGCCATTGCCTTCTCCAATGCATGAAAGTGAAAAGTAAAAGTGAAGTCGCTCAGTCGTGTCCAACTCTTAGTGACCCCATGGACTGCAGCCCACCAGGCTCCTCCGTCCATGAGATTTGCCAGGCAAGAGTACTGGAGTGGGTTGCCATTGCCTTCTCCATTCATTATCCCTACCCCACACGTATTGAGTAAGGATTTTTGGTACAAGACTCCCCAGGTACCTTCGTACATAACCAGCACAGCACAGGTACAAATGTGAGAACAGCTGGTCCAGTTGCTTCTGTGGGACTTAGAAGATGGAGATGGAGGCTTGTACTTAGGTCTGTCACTGTGGTCACAGAGTCTATCCAGAGGTCAGTATTCTGGGGGAATCAATCAAATAGGATGAAATACAGGGCTTCTTGCCAGCCACATTCATCAGGGTACTTTGCATGACTAATTCAGAGACCTGGCTTTAAAAAAAGGATGCTTTCAGGTGAGATCTTCATTCAACAGCCAATTTTTCCACTTAACACTGTATCAAAGCAAAAATAACATATATTTTAATATATATTATATATTATAATACATATTTCTTTGTGGAACCGACAATGTGATTAAGTAGACAGTGAAAAAAATCATCTTACTTTAATCAACAGACACTAGGAATAGCATATATCTATTGTCTTAGTCATGGTTTATTTTAAAACTCCTAGATAATTCTGTATCCTTTACCCCTGAAGTCCAGCAAAAGCCCTTTCTAGCAGCAGCTGGCAATGCATCTCCTCTGGCTTTTGGACATGCTTTCTAATGCATTTTAGCTTCCAAAGCTCCTCCAGAGATGGCCCCCAATTGTTGAAGCACACACTTGAGGGAAGGATGAGAAGCTCTGCCTTGTGAATCTGTGTAGAAAAGGCCAAACTCTGACCTCTCCTTCCACTTACCCACCCATCCACCTCAGGGGAGATGCTGGGTCAATAACATTCACTGGTGAATAACAGGATGACCACAGGAGGCAAGAATAATATTTTCTGAGCCAAGAAATGAGAAAAAAAGTCATTGTGAAAATGCTCCACATTTTAGATCATTTCAGAAAAATGGTGCTTTATTTATCACAGGTCAGTGAGAGGACACATTCCACAAAAGTCAGTGCAAGTTCCCAGTATTTTTGAAGGCAAGATAGTTGGAAATTAGGAAGGCCATTAAACTATGTGTCTGGTCCCAATATATTTAAAACCACTAAAGCATTTCAAATAGAATTAGATTCTCCAATATTGTTAAGAAACTGGAATAATCTGCCCAGAAGAATTTGATAACCTGAATAAAAGAAGCTCTGTATAACAATTCACTATGTGTGCATGTATTAAAGTTTTGTTTTCAAGAAAGAACATTTAATACTAAATAATGTGTTGGTAATAGCATAATTTTATCCAATAATAAAATCATTTTAGAGATAGATAATACTCATTTAATAAAAATGGAACTATTTGTCTAAAAATTAAGAGAAATTGTCCAGTTAATTCCACGTGAAACATAAATGTAAATAAGATACCCTGATAAATATTAATGAAATCAACTTTATGTCAGTCTGTGTATTTTTAGTTCTATTATGCTATAACTGTTGTCTCTTTCTGAATTGACTAGCTTCCATTGTGTTTTACTTACACAAGACCTTCAGGACATATCTGTTCTGAAGATAACTGTGTCTTCTGAAGGATGGACTCTTACTCTTTCACCAAAATGCTTTGAGAACATTAGATCTACTTATAAAACTTCTCCAAGCTGCAGGAGAGTCTGAAAGAGTTATTTGTTCTTGAACTGAGCAGTTTCCTTCTTTCTCAGTAACCTGGACTTGTCAAACCTCTTTCCTTACTAGAATTTTGACATTACTTCTTTCTTTTCTTCTTACTATTTTGGTCCAGTCCCACCTGAAGCAGTGGTTATGCAAGTACACTGAGTGCACTGCTGATCACAGGATTGCACTTTAGATAAATTTAGGTCTCAGTTTCTTTTAGGACAGTGAAACTTTCTCAAATTAGCCTTCCCCTGAACTCTTAGACATTCTATATGCTAGCACATGTGCCATCTAATCTACCATACATAATGGTGAGCAAACAGCTTTGCCTTAACTAACTCTATTCATATTCTAAGTTGTAGAATGTTCAAGTACCGTATCAATATTTGATCTAAATTTGTCATTTTATAATAAGGAACAAGCCAGTCCCAAAGACCTGAAGTGACTTGTCACATATCTATTTAATGAATAAGTGTAGAATATTATCCAGATCTTATGACTGCAAATTCCATGATAATTCTATTTATTCATTCATTCAGTTTACTGAGCATCTACCATGTGTCAGATTGGGTATTAGGCTCTGCAAATATAGTGGTAAACAAGTTATAGTACCTGCCATTAAGTTTTAGTGCCCTCTATTCATTGAACATTTTTTAGCCAGTTAAAACTTTGGAGTTTGTGAAATCTTTCAGCAGACCCTCAGTGTAAAAATATAAGATACTCATATATTTTTATTTCCTGTTCTTTCCCCTCCTAACAAGCTTCAGCAAATGATTTAGCTTCCCATGACCCTGAGCAGTTAACACCAAGAAGAAAGTGATGGGAAATGGAATTAAAATGAATTAAAGTCCACAGGGAAGATAATGAAAATTCTCCCTAAGGAATAGTGTTCTCCTGTATCCACTATAAGTCCTGAGGATTGACTAGCCTGTGTCACTTTCCTCTTAGTCACTCACTCTTTCCCCAAACTGCCATGGATGGAGATCAGTCTTCATGCTTCCTCCTTTCCTTTCTGCCTTTTAAGATAGATAACACAATCTCTTTGTGTTTTAAGTAGTTAACTGCTAATCATAGTGGGAAAAAGAAATGGAAGAGCAGAAACAACCAATGTGAGCAAGTTATAGTTTCAGGATGATACCTTTGAGTCTTGGTGTAGGGCCAGTAGTTAGGCACTGACTTCCTGTGTGATGACACGTGGACACCCCAGTATCTTCAGCCATCCAACTTTATTTCTATAAGTGAGATCAAAAACCAATCCTCTGTTTGAAAAAATCCTCACCTGTACTCTTAAGTACTTCCCTCATAGTTCAGTTGGTAAAGAATCTGCCTGTGGTGCAGGAGACCTGAGTTCTATTCCTGGGTCAGGAAGATCCCCTGGAGAAGGAAATGGCAACCCACTCCAGTATTCTTGCCTGGAGAATCCCATGGACAGAGGAGCTGGCAGGCTACAGACCATGGGGGTCACAAGATTTGGACACAACTTAGCAACTAAACCATCATCACCATACTCTTAAATCTAGATGAAGGTATTTGTCTGATGGGACATTTATAATTTTCAACAGATTTTCACAGGGGTCATAATCAAAGCAAGATGAGGAACCACTGCCTTAGGAACAATCAAATGACCATTTTACCTCCTTGAAGACCTCCAGACTCAGGAAAGATCCCTTCTGAGGATTTCTCACAAGGACCTTAGAGCTGTTCTGGATGGTTAGGTTTTCTAGATCCATTTTCAATGTGTCACATAATCCAGAGTGTTCCATTGTTCCAAAACAGAAAAAGGGATCATGTCACCCCTTGCCTAAAGCCTCTGCTTCTCAACCTGAGATGCTAGTTGAAGTAGGTGTGGGTGGTAGGCCTCCCTAATGCAGAAGCACTTTGAGCATCACCCGTCCTTCCTGCATCTCAGATATCTGGAGACTCGAAAAAGTGAGGTGTTGAAAGGTTGGTTCCTTCCCAAGACTATGAGAGAAGCAATTATTTTAAGCCTCTTCTCAGTTTGTAGATGCCATCTTCTCTCTGTATCTTCATATCCCCTTCTCTCAGGTATGTCTGTGTGTCCAAACTTCCTTTTTTTACTAGGATACCAGTCATATTGGATTAGGAACCCATTCTACTTCAGTACGGTTTCATCCTAATAAGTTACCTCTATGATAATCCTATTTCTAAATTATGTCACATTCTGAGATACTACAGTTGAGGATTTTAATGTTTGAGTTTTAGAGGACACAATTCAACCCATAACACCCAGGAAACTAGTACTTGATTCTTCTTTACCACAGTGGAATGTGGTGATGAAACTATCTACAAGGCACTTCAGTGTTACTCAAACAAAACAAAAACTCCACAAAAAGCAAAGAAGAGCAAACAACATGAAACCAAAACCAAAACCAAAAACAGAAAAAGAAGAACACTCCCAAACTGTACATTTTAGATACGGATTAATAATGAACATGCTGCTGCTGCTGCTGTTAAGTCACTTCCAGTCGTGTCTGACTCTGTGCGACCCTATAGATGGCAGCCCACCAGGCTTCCCCGTCCCTGGGATTCTCCAGGCAAGAACACTGGAGTGGGTTGCCATTTCCTTCTCCAATGCATTAAGTGAAAAGTGAAAGTGAAGTCGCTCAGTCGTGTCCAACTCTTCATGACCCCCTGGACTGCAGCCTACCAGGCTCCTCCATCCATGGGATTTTCCAGACAAGAGTACTGGAGTGGGGTGCCATCGCCTTCTCTGAATAATGAACATAGGTAATAACTATTTTCTTCTTTCTTCTCATGTGTTTTTAATTTTTTTATGAGGTACAACTTACATGTGAAAGAGTGAATGTGTCATAAATATAGCAAATAGCTCTCAGATTTCAGGTTCCAGATTATAAAGAAAAACACTACCAGCTTTCCACACACTGCCATCCTGTCATCACCTATTGCCCCCCAAAGTATCCGTTATACTGACCTCTAAGTCATTGATTGGTGGGTGATGGTGGTTTAGGCACTAAGTTGTGTCCAATTCTTGTGACTCCATGGACTGTGGCCTGCCAGGCTCCTCTGTCCATATCCACAGAATACTGAAGTGGTTGCCATTTCCTTCCCAGGGGATCTTCCTGATCCAGGGACCGAATCCACCTCTCCTGCTTTGCAGGTGGATTCTTTACCAACTGGGTCAACCAGGGAAGCCCAAGTCATTGATTAGCAAGGTTCAAAGATAGATTAGTTTTGCTAGGTTTTGGAGTTTTATATATAAGTAAAATACAGTGTGCATTATTTTATGTCCCGCTTATTCACTCAGTGTTATGTTTTTAAGATTCTTTCAGGGCTTTGTGTATTCATTCACATTGCTATCTATTATTCCGAATGCGAATATACCACATTTAATTTATCTTCTGTTGATGAAAAGTTGGGTAGTTTCCACTATAGAGTTCTTGGGAATAGTGCTACTAGGAACTTTATTATGAATGTCTTTTGCTGAATACATGTACAAGTTGCAGATGGGAATACCTCCATATGGAATTGATTTATGTAGAGAGCTTTAATAAAAACTGCCAAAGGGTTTTCCAAAGTGGTTTTACAGTGTATACTCCCAGAAGCAGTAGTCAAGAGGTTCTACTTGTTCCATTTGTCAATACAAATTGACATTTCTTCGTGTGTCCTTTGCCTGTTTTTTTCATTTTATCCATTTCAGTGCGAGAGTAGTTGTATGACACAGTACTTTTACTTATATTTTTCTGGTGACTGACGGTGGAGCACCATTTTGTATATTGGCCATTTGGATATCTTTTCTTGAGATATGCCCAAGTTTTTGTTCATTTGTTTACCAGGTTTATTATTTATTGGGTAATTTTTTCATGATTTGTGCATATACTTTATCTATCTTGGGTGCAATTCCTTTATTAGATGTATGTAATTTGAATAACTTCTTCCAATCTGTCACTTGCCTTTTTATACTCTCATTAAAGCTTTACTGAGCAAGGCTTTGCCCACTGGAGCAAAACCCAGTTTTCACCACCCAGTCCCTCCCATCAGGAAGCTTACAGAAGCTTCTTAGCCTCATCCACTAGAGAGCAGATTGAAGAAGCAAGAAGAACCACAATCCCACAGCTAGAACAAAAACCACATTAGAGAAAGTTAATCAGAATGAAAAAGCAGAGAGTTATGTCCCAGATGAAGGGACAATATAAAACCCAGAAAAACAATGAAATGGAGTGGTGATAGGCACCTTTCAGAAAAAAGAACTCAGAATAATGATAGTGAAGATGATCCAGGATGTCAGAAACAGAATGGGGAAGATGCAAGAAATGTTTACCAAAGACCTAGAAGAAATAAAGAACAAACAAACAGAGATGAACAATATACTAGAAGGAATCAATAGCAGAATAACTGAGGCAGAAGAATGGATAAGTGACCTGGAGGACAGAATGGTGGAAATCACTGCCACAGAACAGAATATAGGAAAAAAAAATAATAAAAGACAGCCTAAGAGACCTCTGGGACAACATTAAATGCACCAACATTCATATAATAGGGTTCCCAGAAGGAGAAGAGAGAACCTGAGAAAATATTTGAAAGCATAATAGCTGAAAACTTCCCTAACATGGAAAGGAAATTGTTGTCAACCAAGTCTAGGAAGTTCAGAGAGTCCCAGGGAGGATAAACCCAAGGAGGAACACACTAAGACACATAGTAATCAAACTGACAATAATTAAAGACAAAGATTAATATTAAAAGCAACAAGAGAAAAATGACAGATAATATATAAGGGAACTCCCATGAGGTTATCAGCTGATTTCTCAACAGAAACTCTACAAGCCAGAAGGGAATGGCATGATATATTTAAAGTGAGGAGAGGAAAGAACCTACAACCAAGAATACTCTACCAGCAACACTCTCATCCAGATTTGATAGAGATATCAAAAGCTTTCCAGACAAGCAAACGTTAAAGAGAATTCAGTGCCACCAAACCAGCTTTACAGCAAATGCTAAAGGAACTTCTCTAGGCAGGAAACACAAGAGAAGGAAAAGATCCATACAAAATAAGCCCAAAAGAATTAAAGTGGTAATAGAATCATACATATTGATAATTACATTAAATGTAAATGGATTCAATGCACCAACTGGCTGGGCAGGGAAAACATGTATATGTATGCATTTCCACTTATTGCATCACTCAGCTTAACCCCCCAAATTGTATGTAAGTGTTTCATATTGTTAGGTTAATAATGTTCCCATTATGGCTTTATTTTTTGTCTGGCTACTGATTGTGAAAACTGATAAACATCTTTTACTATTGTGATCATGTAACTATTATTCTCTTAATACTATTGTATCATGAATGGTCAATGGAAAAATAATAGAATTCTATATCTCCAAAATTACAATTTAATAGGAAACTTGCAATCACTTTTTAAAATCCAGATGCATATCAGAATTATCTTGAAATTTTTTGAAAAATACAAATGCCTAGGTATTGCTATTTTTTTCTCCAGAGCTCCAGATATGTTTCTAATGAGCAGCCATGTTTAAAAACAACTGGACTATATGATGATCTTTCACTTTTGTGTAGTTTGTTTCACTTTTTCTATTTTATATTCAGTGCCCTCATTTCATTTGGTGTATGTTTTCCAATTTAATCATCTCTGTTTTTTTTATGTCCTTTCTCAAGCCTTTATCAAGCATAGTAGAAAAGCTTTTGTGTGTGTGTGCGTGTGTGTATGTATACATATAGTATGTATAATATATATATTTTAGAAATCTTATGAATTTTTGCCTAAGAAATTTATGACATTTTGATTCTACTTGTTTGACTTAGTATGGATAGAATGCTAGATTTCTTATTTTTTTAAAAATAGATATTCAACAAGTAGCAAAAATTTACTGTATAGCACCAGGAACTATAGTCCATATCTTGCAATAATCAATAATGCAAAATAATCTGAAAAATAGTATATGTGTGTATGTATAACTGAATCACCTTGCTGTGCACCTGAAATATTGTAAGTCGACTATACTTCAATAAAATGTATACATTAAGAAAAAACAAGTCAAAGTATAAAATTTAAAACAAATTTGGGCCCTAGATATAGTGACTATGGATGAAGAAAATTGCTGTCTTTATAGCCTCATGAGTTCATTACCAAACATGTGGAACAACAATCAAAAGGCTTATCTTTGGTTTTTAAGGAAGATAAACAAAGGGTTTACGAGCCTCCATGGAACCTATACACTAATGTCTCACTAGTTTCCCCGGTTCGCTTCTATATGGAAGATAGATGAAGTAAGGAGAATTCAAAGATAGAGAGATTTAGTTGGCCTGTCATTCTTTCATGAATTCAATCAACATTTTTAAGTTGTTTGCAAACAGTAGACAAAACAGACAAATAAATAGCCAATTCCACATAAGCTGATGTTTCCTGGAGGCTCAGAGAGTTTGGCAGATAAAGGACTTTCAACAGAGTGAGGCAACAGTTGGGAACTGTTTCCCAAAAGAAGTCAGTCTGTGCTTTGGACAGGACAAAAGGCATATGGTTGGGTGAAGGGGGAATGGCCTCTGCCACTAGTCTACAAATTATGTGAACTAGGGTAAATCGCTTTAATTTTTCTGTGCCTTGGTTTCCTACTTGTAAAATGAGGTTTATAATAGTAAGTATTGTTAAATTGTTGTGCTGACTCATGAGTTAATACAGGTAAACCATTTAGAAGAGTGATTGGCCCAATGAGTTGAGCTATTGTCATGTGGGAGAGTTAGAGAGTTACATGGGTCCTGCAGAGAGACAAAGAGGACCCTAACTTTTCTGGCATGAGGGACCAGTTTTGTGGAAGACAATTTTTCCACAGACTGGGGATATGGGATGGCTTCAGGATGATTTATGCACATTACATTCATTGTGCCCTTTAACTCTATTATTATTGAGGTGTGCTCAGTCACTCAGTCATTTCCAACTCTTTGCAACACCTTGGACTGTAGCCTTCTAGGCTCCTCTCTCCATGGGATTTTGCAGGCAATAACATTGGAGTGAGTTGCCATTTCCTTCTCCAGGGGATCTTCCTGACCAAGGGATTGAACGTGCATCTCTTGCACCTCCTGTATCGCAGGCAGATTCTTTACCACTGAGCCATCAGGGAAGCCAACTCATTTCTTGTGGCTTTAATTGTATTATTACATTGTGATATATAACGAAATAATTATACAACTCACCATAATGCAAAAGCAGATCATCAGGCACTCAATTCTCATAAGAAGCATGCAACCTAGACTCCTTACATGTGTAGTTCACAGTAGGGTTTGTGCTCCTATCAGAATGTTCTGACAGGAGGTGGACCTCAGGCAGTAATGTGTGTGATGGGCAGAAGTTGTAAGTACAGATGGAGCTTTTCTTGCTTGCCTTCCCCTCACCTCTGCTGTGCAGCCCAGTTCCTAACAGACCATGGACGGTTACCAGTCCATGACTGGGGGACCCCTGATTTATAACATATGAGTCCAATGTGAGAAGAGAGGGGAGAGAAGAGCAGACCAGGGCTCAGGAGTCTAAACTATTGTCCTGATTCTACCCCCTGCTCACTCAGTTAGAAAATGACTGGATTATCTCCAAAGTTCCTCCCAGCTCTCAAGCCCTAGGGTTCTGTGGCTCCTGTTGAGGTAGGCTTAATAAATATCATTTGGGTTCTGGTTTGTTGTTGTCATTCAGTTGTTCAGTCATGTCTGACTCTTTGCGACCCCATGGACTACAGAATGCCAGGCTTCCCTGTCCTCCACTACCTTCCAGAGTCTGCTCAAACTCACATCCCTTGAGTCAGTGATGCCATCCAACCATCTCATCCTCTGTCACCCCCTTCTCCACCTGCCCTCAGTTTTGCCCAGCATCGGGGTCTTTTCCAATGAGTCAACTCTACACATCAGGTGGGCAAAGTATTAGAGCTTTAGCTTAAGCACCAGTACTTCCAATGAATATTCAGGGTTGATTTCCTTTAGGATTGACTGGTTTGATCTCCTTGATGTTCAAGCGACTCACAAGAGTCTTTTCCAGCACCACAGTTCAAAAGCATCAATTCTTTGGCACTCTGCCTTCTTTATGGTCTAGCTCTTATATCTGTACATGACCACTGGAAAACCATAACGTTGACTATATGGGCCTTTGTTGACAACGTGATCTCTTCTTTTTTTATACTGTCTAGGTTTGTCATAGCTTTTCGTCCAAGGAGCCAGTGTCTTTTCACTTCATGGCTGCAGTCACCAGTGGTAAAGAAATTTTAAAAAGAAAGAAAATTCTATTATGAGATTTCCAGTTGAGTGACTAGGTGAGCACTGATTCATTTCAAAAGAAATTGCAAGGCATGAAGAGACTGGTATATGGAGACTGGGGGTGATGTAGCACAGATTCATGGATAGAATTTTTAGGTTGAAAGAAACTATTTCTATCATTTTAATTCAGGGTGGTGGAGAGGCAGTGCGTTTCAGTGGCTCACAATGATTATAGAAACAGAGGCTCAGTGATCAGGGCCCAGGCTTAACTCTTTCTGGAAGGTTACTTACGTGCTCTGTTTCTTCGTCTGTAAAATGCAAATAAAATGCAGGCTGAACTGGGCACAATGGCCATTTGTAGGTCACGATGGTTGACTGTTGGCAATTTCACATGCTTCAACCTAGTAATAGACACTAGTAAAGAATCCGCCTGCCAATGAAGGAGACGTATGAGGTTCAGTTTTAACTCCTGGATCAGGAAGATCCCCTGGAGTAGGAAATGGCAACCCACTCCAGTATTCTTGCCTGGGAAATCCCATGGACAGAGGAGCCTGGCAGGCCACAATCCATCGAGCCACCAAGAGTCAGACATGACTGAGTGACTGAGCACTCATACACACTGAGAAATAAAAATCTAACAATCTAAAGGCAGCAGTTAATGCATGATAAGTTGCCATAGAAATAGTTTCCTCATTATTAAACCTCATTTAATTAAATTAAACCTCATTATTTACTTGTTTGGCATTTATTGCACCAGGTTTTATTTGGTAAGAACAATAGGCATTGCATAATGCCTCTATTTAAGCCTCTTTCCCTTCCTTAGATATAGGCCTTGGTTAAGCAATTAGTCTGTCAAAGTACCACTGTATTCACTTTCAGGATGGCTACCACTACCAGCTTGCTTGTTTCTAGTGCTTTCATCTAGACAGGCATGTAACTACTCCAAAGGGAATTTTAACATCAGAGTTCCTGGGTTGAAACTTTGTAGCTTTGTCTACCTCTTTTCCTCAAACCACCCACTCCCTCCCCATCCCCGCCATTGGCATCCTCAGGCATAGTTTCTACCTCCCTCAGAGTGTAATTCCACACATCATCTGAGGACCCTCAACATTACAGTCACCAGACTGGTCCTTAGGGAGGTGAAAGGAGCAGGGGTTTCTAAGAGTGCTGGAAGCCCAAAGGAGGAGCTAACTGAGGAATACTAGAGACTTAACAAAAACAAAACATTTTCTATTTGAAAAGCAAGAAGAAAATATGTCCTGAGTAAAAGCAGTATACCAGTTACAGTTCCTTACAAAACTGTTTACTGATCATTGCCTGGCATCATTTGTATATTAACTATGATTCATGGGGTTGGATTGAAGTAAGTCCTGCTGTGTGATTTGTCTTCTTTCTTTCTGGTGTGTTTTGAAGAACTCTTCATGTCGGTAAATTTACCAAGCATTTTCTCTTTGTCCTAGACTTTTATGTCTTGTTTAAAGACATCCTTTCCTGTCTGTTTTGCTTTTTAAGTAATCAGTTTGTAAACTTCTTCCTCAGTGAGACTGTGATTTCAGACTCAAGGTTTAGTCAGTTCAGTTCAGTTGCTAAGTCATGTCCAACAATTCTTAGGGGCTCAGCTTTCTTCACAGTCCAACCCTCACATCCATACATGACTATTGGAAAAACCGTAGCTTTGACTAGATGGACCTTTGTTGGCAAAGTAATGTCTCTGCTTTTTAATATGCTGTCTAGGTTGGTTATAACTTTCCTTCCAAGGAGCAAGCATTTTTTAAGTTCACGGCTGCAGTCACCATCTGCAGTGATTTTGGAGCCCCAAAAATAAAGTCTGCCACTGTTTCCACTGTTTCCCCTTCTATTTGCCATGAAGTGATGGGACTGGATGCCATGATCCTTGTTTTTTGAATGCTGAGTTTTAAGATAACTTTTTCACTCTCCTCTTTTATTTTCATCAAAAGGCTCTTTAGTTCCTCTTCACTTTCTTCCATAGTGTGGTGTTATCTGCATATCTGAGGTTATTGATATTTCTCCTGGTTCCAGCTTGTACTTCATCCAACCTGGCATTTCACATGATGTACTCTGCATATAAGTTGATTAAGCAATATGACAATGTACAGCCTTGACGGACTCCTTTCCCAGTATGGAACCAGTCTGTTGTTCCATGTCCAGTTTTAACTGTTGCTTCCTGATCTGCAGACAGATTTCTCAGGAGGCAGGTAAGGTGGTCTGATATTCCCATCTCTTGAAGAATTTTCCACACTTTGTTGTGATCCAAATAGTCAAAGGCTTTGGCATAGTCAATAAAGCAGAAATAGATGTTTTTCTGGAACTCTCTTGCTTTTTGATGATCCAACAGATGTTGGCAATTTGATCTCTGGTTCCTTTTCCTTTTCTAAGTCCAACTTGAACATCTGAAAGTTCAGTTCACGTACTGTTGAAGCCTTGCTTGGAGAATTTTGAGCATTTCTTTGCTAGTGTGTGAGATGAGTGCAGTTGTGCGATAGTTTGAGCATTCTTTGGCATTGCCTTTTCTTTGGGATTGGAATGAAAACTGACCTTTTCCAGTCCTGTGGCCACTGCTGAGTTTTCCAAATTTGTTAGCATATTCAGTGTAGCATTTTCGCAGCATCATCTTTTAGGATTTGAAATAGCTCAGCTGGAATTCCATTACCTCCACTAGCTTTGTTTGTAGTGATGCTTCCTAAGGCCCACTTGACTTTTGCTTTGCAAAATGGCTGGTTTTAGGTGAGTGATCACACTATTGTGATTATCTGGGTCATGAAGATCTTTTTTGTATAGTTCTTCTGTGTATTCTTTCCACCTCTTCTTAATATCTTCTGCTTCTGTTAGATCCACACTGATTCTGTCCATTATTGTGCCCATCTTACATGAAATGTTCACTTGGCATCTATAATTTTCTTGAAGAGATCTCAAGTCTTTCCCATTCTATTCTTTTCCTCTATTTCTTTGCATTGATCACTGAGGAAGGCTTTCTTTTCTCCTTGCTATTCTTTGGAACTCTGCATTCAGATGGGTATATCTTTCCTTTTCTCCTTTGCCTTTTGCTTCTCTTCTTTTTTCAGCTATTTGTAAGGCCTCCTCGGACAACCATTTTGCCTTTTTGCATTTCTTTTTCTTGGGGATCTTCTTAATCACTGCCTCCTATACAATGTCATGGATCTCCATCCATAGTTCTTCAGGCACTCTGTCTATCAAATCTGACTCAAGGTTACAATTAGTCTGTTTCCTCCTATTGGTGTCAATGCAATGATACAGTTCACACAAAGGAAGGGAATACTCCAAGAGTGAATTGCATGCTAGTAAATCATGGCTGATTAAAATCACTCTTATTTTACTGAGTGTTTAACAAGTTAAGGTACTATGCAATACACTTTATAAAACCCATATCCAATCAATCATGGAGGTTACACATTTTGCAGATAAGGAAACTAATATCTACAAAGTTTAAAATAGTCATTAGGCAAGCATTAACTCAAAAATACAGTTATTGTTGGAGCATAATCATTTAAGAGAGCCAATTCCAACTCAAAAGTCTATTTTGAGAGTGAGTAAAAAGAAACCTTTGGTATTGAAACACTCAGGGTTTAGATATAGTAGATATTTGTGTTGAGAGTAGCATCCTACTTTCCTGAAAATCAGTGAAAAATTATTCTATATTCATTTTTGATGAACAGTGTCTAAGGCACAGAATTGTGGGTTTTTATTCAGTACCAAGAGACAGTTTGGAAAATAATTGTATCAACAGGTAAATATACGAAGTCTCAGAAAGGAAATTAGCTGTTGAAGATAGAATCACCTTGCAAATTCAATACATTTGAGCCTTTAAAGTTCTAATATACTTGTATGTGGTGGCTAAGAAAAAACAGGGAACAGAGAGGCATCGGCTATGCATGCATCCTAGATGTTATTATATAGGGAAAGCAGGAAGCAAATGAACACCTGGTAAAGAATTTTTTTTTCTTTTCTCATTTCCTTTGGGAGTTAGAAAACTTCACTTTCTTTTATTTAAAAAAACAAAAAACTTGGCCTTTGCCAAATCACTTGCTGTCTCTTCAGTTTTCACATCCAGGGATGATTGTATCTACTGTTTACCTCCCAGGGTTGTGGTGAGAAAATACTGAACTGTGCATATTAAATGTTTGAAGAACTGTTAAGATAAAGTGCAAGATATTACAAGAGTTGCTAAAATGTTAATAGTAAGTAGTATTGATAGCATACAAGACATAAATTTGTATGCATGTGGATAGATTCCAATATCCATGTCTATATATAATTTTGTACACAAATAGTAATAATAACACCCTTAATTTAAATGACATTTTATACCCCATGAAGGATTTTTCCACTGTTTCACGTCAGCCTCCCATGTGAGTTGGGCCAAGTGTCATCCTACCTTTCCATGTTGCTCATGCAGGTCTTTGTTTTCTCCCCAAAGGCAAACCTCTCCTCTTGTGCAATTTCTGCAACTTCTGCCAGTCCTTGTTGCCATTACTTTTCACCTCCAGATCATTCTTCAATATCTGTCAGACACGCAGCTCACAAATGTCCATTCCTTTAAAACTTCTGTCAACTTTCATATAAAACACTAAATAAAGCACCTTGTTTTTAGAAACCTACTTCCAAGTCTAACCTTTGGGCTTGCATGTTGCTCCAGACTGCTGTATCTGAAACCTCTAAATCTAAAAATTCACACTGGGACAGTGACATTCTTTATTCCAGCTCTCTCATTTTCTTTCTCCCACCAGAGCTACTGTTCCAATTTGGCAAGACTGCCAGTCATTTGCCTCCTTTCTGCCCATCTCCCTCCCCCTCCCCCCCGCCCCACGCACACGCACACGCACACACACATACACTTTCTCCTACTCATCATGAGCTTCCTCCTGGTTTTACTTCCTTCTCTGAGCACCAGGTCCACTACTTTACCCATCTGCCAGCTGCTGACCTTTTCCATTTGTTTTCCCCAAGTCCATTGTTTATACCCCCAAATCTGCATGTTGCCAACAATCTATTTTTCCTGCTCCAACTGCAGGCACTCAGGTGTTGCTGGAGAAAACCAAGTAAGTATTTGTATGAAGTGGGATAGTATAAATCTAACCTCTGCTTGACACTCTGCAACTTCAGCTTCTTCACTGGTTTCTGGTCTGTTTTCTTTCTCACCTAGAGCAATGGTTATGAATATTTATCCCTTTCCAGGAACACTTTCCCTTAGCTCTTTAATTGGCAAAATATGATCTTGCCTATACTCCTTAGAGGAAAAAATAAGTAACCCAAGATCTCACTCAGGTTCTGTTCCGACCTGCATTTATCTACCTCCCCTCTCCCATACCTCTTTTCCTCCTTTTCAGAGGATGAAGTGACCTTGCTATGTTCAGTGTTGATCACTCTATCTTTTCTACTAATTTTATGTCCTCTCAGCTTCTCTAAAACCTCACTTACATTTATTTTCATTCTCTCTCTTTTCTATCTAATTCTTCTCAGATTCTGCATATGCTCAAACATCCCCTGTCACCAATAAATGAACTTTCCCCACTCTCCCTTATTTGTATGTTCTTCTATTCTTCTGTTGCTACCTTGTCACTTACATTACTTTTCTTTCTTTTCCTACTCACTTTCTCCCAGAGGTAATTTACACTTCCTGTTCTGATTAAGTGAACTGTCCGGAGTTGTCATATAAATACTATGATCAAAGCCAGTTCATGCATTATTCTGACACAATTTGATGCTTTATTTAGTCACTTTTTTCTTCTATGTTGACATTTTACCTTACTCAATAAAGATGCCTTCTTTGGATGAGTATGTGAATGTAACTTGCTTCTTTTACCAATGACTGGGAATGGTATCTGGGGACCATTTGTAAGACCTCATGTAGGAAATAAGAACTTTAAAGATAGTGATGGGAATTATGGGGAAATAAAGATCCCTCATTATCAGTTACTGATATGATTCTTAGAGAAATGGTGCATCAAAAATAAAAAATGTAGTCAAAATAAATGTGCATATCCTCATCAATGAATTATAAATAGGTTTTGCACTCAAAGTTCCAGAAAATACCGGAGGGTGAGTTTGTGCTAATGTGTCACTTAAAAGTAAACACAGATGTCAGGGGAAGTCTCTTCTATATGGTTTATCCTGGCTTGAAACCAGAGACCAGTTGGCAGTTGTTGAACTTTGGTTCTTTCTCCATAAAAGAAGAGAGTGTGTAATTAGATGAGCCTGCCTCGGTTGACAGAAATTACTAAGATTTATGATGCTCTGAGGGACTATAGGGAACCTTTTACTGTTAGAAGGTGTCAAGTTACCCCGATGATGTTCCTGGTCAACTCTGGGAGTAGGGAATGGTATGTTTGCTGATGGATGAGGACCTTTAGGGATACTAAATTAGTGCATGTCTAGATGCTACAGAAGCTGATTCCTGAAGACCAAGCTCAGAAAGAAATGAATAGAAAGTAATTCAATAATAATAACATAGTATTCCTCTTAGTATGCTATGCTAAGTCACTTCAGTCGTGTCTGACTCTGTGCGACCCCATAGACGGCAGCCCACCAGGCTCCCCCGTCCCTGGGATTCTCCAGGCAAGAACACTGGAGTGGGTTGCCATTTCCTTCTCCAATGCATGAAAGTGAAAAGTGAAAGTGAAGTCCCTCAGTCATGTCCGACTCAGAGCGACCCCATGGACTGCTGCCCACCAGGCTCCTCCATCCATGGGATTTTCCAGGCAAGAGTACTGGAGTGGGGTGCCATTCAAGGCAATGGCACCCCACTCCAGTACTCTTGCCTTCTGCTTTATTGACTATGCCAAAGCCTTTGACTGTGTGGATCACAATAAATGGTGGAAAATTCTGAAAGAGATGGGAATACCAGACCACCTGATCTGCCTCTTGAGAAATTTGTATGCAGGTCAGGAAGCAAGAGTTAGAACTGGACATGGAACAACAGACTGGTTCCAAATAGGAAAAGGAGTACGTCAAGGCTATATATTGTCACCCTGTTTATTTAACTTATATGCAGAGTACATCATGAGAAACGCTGGGCTGGAAGAAGCACAAGCTGGAATCAAGATTGCTGGGAGAAATATCAATAACCTCAGATATGCAGATGACATCACCCTTATGGCAGAAAGTGAAGAGGAACTCAAAAGCCTCTTGATGAAGGTGAAAGTGGAGAGTGAAAAGGTTGGCTTAAAGCTCAACATTCAGAAAACGAAGATCATGGCATCCGGTCCCATCACTTCATGGGAAATAGATGAGGAAACAGTGGAAACAGTGTCAGACTTTATTTTTCTGGGCTCCAAAATCACTGCAGATGGTGACTGCAGCCATGAAATTAAAAGATGCTTATTCCTTGGAAGGAAAGTTACAACCAACCTAGATAGTATATTCAAAAGCAGAGACATTACTTTGCCAACAAAGGTTCATCTAGTCAAGGCTATGGTTTTTCCTGTGGTCATGTATGGATGTGAGAGTTGGACTGTGAAGAAGGCTAAGGGCCAAAGTATTGATGCTTTTGAAGTGTGGTGTTGGAGAAGACTCTTGAGAGCCCCTTGGACTGCAAGGAGATCCAACCAGTCCATTCTAAAGGAGATCAGCCCTGGGATTTCTTTGGAAGGAATGATGCTAAAGCTTAAACTCCAGCACTTTGGCCACCTCATGCGAAGAGTTAACTCATTGGAAAAGACTCTGATGCTGGGAGGGATTGGGGGCAAGAGGAGAAGGGGACGACAGAGGATGAGATGGCTGGATGGCATCACTGACTCGATGCACATGAGTGTGAGTGAACTCTGGGAGTTTGTGGTGGACAGGGAGGCCTGGCGTGCTGTGATTCATGGGGTCGCAGAGAGTCGGACACGACTGAGCGACTGATCTGATCTGATCTGATGTTATATATAGTATTCTTCCAATACTTTGGCTACCTGATACAAAGAGCCGACTCATTGAAAAGGACCCTGATGCTGGGAAAGATTGAAGGCAAAAGGAAAAGAGGGCAGCAGAGGATGAGATGGTCAGATATTATCACTGACTCAAGGGACATGAATCTAAGCAAAGTCCAGGAGACAGTGAAGGACAGGGAAGTGTGTTGTGCTGCAGTGCACTGGATTGCAAAGAATTGGACACGACTTAGCAACTGAACAACACAATTCCTCTTATAAAAATGGTGGAGTAAAAAATTGAAAACTAAAACAAAATACCAAAATTAATATGATGAGTAAAAACTAGATGACTTCAGTTTGTGAAATTTAAAGGATAGTAAATTTAAATATTATACTCCTTTAGTTTTATAAAATTATGTACATGTTGCTTAAGTTTTCAAAAGCACTAACTGTAGGCCATTTTTATGATCTTCATTATCAAATTTAATTTTAAGCTCCCCAGATTGTTCTTTCCCCATATGAAAATTTTGGGAAAATAGTAACATAGTATTCCTTGGAAATGTTGGAAAATGTTGGAAATGTTTAAATGTTGGAAAATGTTTACCAACTTTGTTAAAGTGAAGATTTAATTCCTAATAGATTGTGGTGGTGGTTTAGCCTCTAAGTGTGTCTGACTCTTGTGACCCCATGGACTATACCTCACCAGGCTCCTCTGTCCATGGGATTTCCCAGGCAAGAGTGCTGGAATGGGTTGCCATTTCCTTCTCCAGAGAGTCTTTCCCACTCAGGGATTGAAACCACGTCTCCTGCATTGCAAGTTGCCTTCTGCACTGCAGGTGGATTCTTTACCACTGAACCACCAGGGCTGTTTATTTTTCAATAATTGCAAAAGTGGTAAATGACAATTGCTAATAAATCAAGGTGTGCATTTTTTTCCCCCTAAGCCTGTTTGCTAACTTGTGTGCATCATCTCATTGGGGCCATTGGCCTGAGGCTAAACACTCTGATATACCAGTTATCAGAATTCTAGCTGTGTTTGGTAAGAACAGCAAAAACAGACATTTAATTTGCCAATGGCGAAGACAACATTTTGAATATTCTTATTTAGTTTACATTACTTTCTTTTACCTAGAAAAGAAAAGGTAATTTCAGGAAAAAAAATTAGTGAAAATGAAATATAGATAAAGCAATTCAAAGATCATCTAGAGGAAAATGAAATAAGAACTATAGCTAAAACTATCACAACGTTAACAATTGTTATAATTGAACAGAAAATCTGAAATATATAATCACAAAACTGAGGAAATGATGCTACAGATGTTATGTATATAAAATACAGATGTTTGGCCCTTGCCCTCAATTATAAATGGTCATATGTAATCGTTTAGGCTCTTTTGATTCTGCCTGAATCACTCTGTGTTCACTTGGGCTTTTACCTATGTCAATGCACAAAAAATGGCAAAAGGGAAGTTTTACATAACTCAATCAAATACTTTTTCAGAGAAAAAGTAATAGTTTTGGTTGTGGAAGGGGCAGAAACTGTACGTTAAATTATTCTTTAACCGATGACTAGTGAATTGTGTTTAACCATGCTGCACTCCTATCATTCATCAACTTACTTAAGCAAGACAAACCTACACACAGGGCTTACTTCATAAAATGAAGCAATGGTGAACCTTACTGAGAGCCAATGTGCGGTCAATGAAACTAACCCAAGCTCAAAGCCTGAGGACGTTTATGTCTGGTGTAACAGTGAATGAAGTCAGAGCATTTAGATATAAAGTTTGACTGCCTTCATTGGGCACTCAGACCTTCAGATACTTGAGGCAAATTTCATCAGTCTTATTTTAGCCCTTCTTTTTTTTGAGGGGGGTGCATTGAGTTCACGGTAACAATACAGGTAGAGATGAGTTGCATAAATTTCAAGGAATCCGCAGAGCAAATAACAGAGCTAGTTGGGGATGTGGTCTAGATTAGACATTCCTAAGGGAGGTCCTTTTCTGCTTCTGTTTATGCTTTTACAAGAGTGTCTTATTGTACAAAGCCTTCTGTGGAGAAACATGGATGGGAAAATGATGCCACTGAGACCTAAACCAGGGATCCTCTTAACTTCATGGTGGCATCTTTTCAGACACAAACTGGGATAGAATCAATTGTTTCTGTGACTCACATAGGAAGGGCCATTCTAGGGTTTTCTCCTACAGTTGGATAAATAGCAAAGTATTTGAAAATGATAAAAATGGAGATTGGGTTGAATAAAGCATTGAAATGGCATTACTGTGTCACAATAGCTGACATAGCATCAAATTCACACACTTGTAAATCTCAGTTCAGTTCAGTTGCTCAGTCGTGTCCGACTCGTAGATCTCAGTGCTGGACAAAACCTCAACTGGGCACTTGCTCTGGACTTTGGAAGGTATAATTATGCTCACTTTGTAGCTCTGTTGCAGAATTTCCCCCAGATTATGTGTAATAATTAATTTTATTGTTAAATAGCAATTTTAATGTAAGTCACAAAAATTCAACAACCATATTTCTGTCCAGGAAACCATTTGCCTTTATGAATAAGAACCATGCAAGAAGAAGTAAGGAAAATTGAGTTTTTCTATACTGCTGATGCAAAGGGGCTGTGTGGCAGTCCAAGAACAGTGGTTAATCTGCATGTTGCCTCTAGAATTTCAAGTGCTGTCCATTACATCAATGAGACACATTGCTCATGGCTTGCAACTTGGAGGCTAAAGTAATGTTTTTTATCTGGTGATCAGTATAAAATTAATGACCCTCAGAAATAGTGAGGGTCTAAGTCTGTCTTAATAATTATAACAATAAAAATAACTATAAAAAGAATTCTCAATAACATTAATTTCCAATTCTGTCACTCTTTTTTTTTGTTCTTAAAATGTACCAGGATTCTCCTCCTCCTCTCCCTTCTCTCCTCTCTTCCTTCTTCCTTTTCTTCCTTTCCTCTTCTCTTTCTTTCTATTTAAAAAAAAAATTAGGGACTGTGTTGTTCAGTCATGTCCGACTCTTCATGACCCCAGGGACTGCAACATGCCAGGTTTTGCTCCCTCATCATCTCCCTGAGTTTGCCCAAGTTGATGTCCATTGCATCGGTGATGCCATCCACTCTGTTGCCCTTTTCTCCTCGGGCTGTCAATCTTTCTCATCATCAGGGTTTTTTCCAATGAGTTGGCTATTCGCATCAGGTGGCCAAAGTATTAGAACTTCAGCTTCAGCATTAGTATTCATGCTTCCAGTGAATATTCAGTGTTGGTTTCCTTTGAGATTGACTCATTTGATCTCCTTGCCGTCTAAGGGACCTTCAAGATTCTTCTCCAGCACCACAGTTCGAAAGCATCAATTCTTTGGTGCTCTGCCTTCTTTATGGTACAGCTCTCACACCCGTACATAACTACTGGAAAGACCATAGCTTCGACTATACAGACCTTTGTTGGCAAAGTAATGTCTTTGCTTTAACACACTGTTCAGGTTTGTCATAACTTGCATCATCTTCTAATTTCAAGGCTACAGGCATCATCTGCAGTGACTGTAGACCCCAAGAAGAGGGTCTTGTCACTGCTTCCACATTTCCCCTTCTATTTACCATGAAGTGGTGGGACCAGATGCCATGGTGTTAGTTTTTTTAATATTGACTTTTAAGCCAACTTTTTTACTCTCCTCCTTCACCCTCATCAAGAAGTTCTTTAGTTCTTTGCTTTCTGTCATTAGAGTGGTAGGGGCTGTACATATCACCAAATGCACATATTCAGAAATATATTCACCTCTGGTTATTTTGCTAGGGATACCATAATAAAACAGGTGGTTTAAATGACAGAAATTTAATTTCTCATAGTTCTGGAGCTCAGAAATCCATGATCAGGGTGCCGGCAGGTTTGGTTTCCTCTGAGGCCTCTCTCCTTGGCTTGCAGAGGTGGCCTCCTCACTGCGTCCTCACATTGTCTTTGTTCTGCATGTGTGCACTTGCACACACACACCCCCCCCCACACACACACACAGGTGTGCACAAACACCCCCAGTATTTAAATTTCCTTTTCTTACAGGGACATCAGAGTAAATTAAGACCCACCCTAAAGAACCCAATTTTAATTTAGTCACCTAGTAAAAGATGTCTCCAAATACAGTTACATCTGAGGTGCTGGGGGTTAGAGTTTTAACATAGGAATTTGGCAAAGGGGGAAGACACAATTCAGTCCATGACAATATCTTAACTGTATTGCATCTGAAACCTGATGCCAAAATTCAGGTTGTAGCTGAGATATATAATGAGAAAAGGAAATGGGAAGGAAACCAACATTGATTTTTTTATATTTCTCTTGTGTGTGGAGCACTGGGCTAGGTAGTTCAGAGGCTAATGCCTCTATAGCCACCTGCTGCATACTCACCCTGTGCCAGGATCTTTATGTTCATTCTTTTCAGCCCTCACAATGAAGCTTCAAGCCAGACATGATCTCCACTTAACAGAAGACAGAACTGAAGTGATTGGTGCTTTTCTGAGCTGAGATTCACACCAAGGCATATCAGACTAAGAATCCCTTGCTCACTCTTCATGACACCAGAGTGACACCTGTATACACTAGATCCCTGAGAGGCAACCCATGGCCATTCAAACTTGTATGATCCAATTTCAGAAACATTTTCCTGTTTTGAGTGGGAAAACTGAGGGCTAAGGAGAACCAAACCTCTCCTGGCCCCTCTGACTCCTCTATGTTGGTGATCTGTCATCCTAAGCAAGTAGTCCATTGTCAACTACAATTGCCTCAGTCAGACATGGAGTTTTGCAGCCGGGAGCATTGCTGATGGGAATGAAATGGGTTCTTTCCCACATAAAATTTAAAACTTTGCTATGGCTACTGCCAAGAACAGAAAAGTGGGTGATAAAAATATCATGCCTTTCAAAGTAGGTGGGCTAAGGAATGTTAATATTAAAGATGTTGCTGTTTATCTCATATTTCAATGGAAAATTTTCTTTAAGAGGAATTTGGGGACAATTCAATACTTTACAAGA
The DNA here is from genome assembly GCF_027580195.1 of Bos mutus. Taxonomy (NCBI): domain Eukaryota; kingdom Metazoa; phylum Chordata; class Mammalia; order Artiodactyla; family Bovidae; genus Bos; species Bos mutus. Next base: position 94,400,000 of record NC_091621.1, read on the forward strand.
TCAGTCAAGAAAAGCTTCTGAAGAATCAAACAACAAAAACTGCCTTCAAAAGGTCAGCATTACTGGTGAAAATGTAATAGGTACAGCTAACCCAAAGGCAGATGCACTGCTGGTGAAGAGGATGTGAATGTGAAGCTGAAATATCACTTTTCTCAATCAAAGAAAAGAGCTGTCACTTCCAAATACAGGAAATGTTATTCATTGAACCCTAAGTGTTTTGCAGAGTAATAATGAATAATTAGGGCTTCCTCAGTGGCTCAATGGTAAAGAATCTGCCTGCAATGCAGGAGCTGCAGAAGACATGGGTTTGATCCCTAGATTGGGAAGATCCCCTGGTAGAGGGCATGGCAACTCATTCCAGTACTGTGCCTTGAGAATCCTATGAACAAAGGAGCCTGGCGGGCTACAGTCCATAGGGTTGCCAAGAGCTGGACATGACTGAAGTGACTTGAATACAATGAATAACAATTGTATTAAGAAGGCATCTCTGTGAGAGCCCAGGACCACCAGTTATAGACTAGCTCATAAAGATAGTCAAACCTATTCAGAGTGCTCCTGAGTTTTTCTTTCAAGATGGGTTTCAGTGCCCTCATGCTGCTCTGGGTCAGGTCTGCCAAACTACCCTCTTCCAATGAAGTCTTCGACGTCACATCCTTGGTCTTGAGGAAATTCCTCCATCTTGCTTTGTCTAGTCACTCCTGGTCCTACTGAATTAGTTTCTTAAATTGGAGAGATGCCATAACCAACTGATATGTGGCCACTTCTAGAGCATATATATACAGTTTAACCCCAAATTTCATTGTCTTTTAAGTGTTTTAGATCCCGTGGAGGACTTCTAGGAGAGAGATACGTGGCCTGGAGAATCTTTCCTCTCTTCAAACTGAATGTCTTTTCCTAAGCTTACATATTCTATTCAGTGTATCTATCTATCTATCATTATCTATCTGTAAAAACCACTCACAAAATACAAAAGGCTGGAAATCTCTGGATTTCTTGAGAGAGCATTTGGCTCTCTCATATCTTAATCCTTCTGTGTGCAGGTAAAACATCCACTTGTGATATATCTTCTCTCTGCCTTATTGGTGTCAGAGTGGGAAGACAGCTCCTTTTGCTCTTTTCTAAGCATATATGTTTTTACATCATCAAAGCCTATTTATTACCCTTAAATGTTCATTAATTCTTATGTACTTATCTATAAAATATGTAATTGCATATTTTTACTTGCCTCAATGAGCAGTGTTTATCTTGCCAGTGCTTAACATTTTTCAACTATATCAAGTAAGAGTTGGCAAACTTAGAGGGGGATATAGGAGACGTAAAAGATGCAGGTTCCATCCCTGAGTTGGGAAGACCCCCTGGAGAAGGAAATGGCAACCCACTCCAGTATTCTTGCCTGGAGAATCCCATGGCCTGAGGGGCTTGGCGGGCTACATTCCAGGGAATTGCAAAGAGTCAGACATGACTGAAGTGACTGAGCATGCATACAGAGGGATATAGAGTCTTTTTTATTAGTTTTTCTGAAATTCATTCACAAAATTACCCATTAAAGATTGATTTTTCTATAGCTAACAGTAATCAAAATTTAGTTGAAATGTGCCTTTTGGAGTATAGTACATTTTTATATTTCTCCAGAAGCTAATTAGCAGAACACTCAATTAGCATTTTATGTTAACCACTAGCAATCTAACTTATTTTTTATTTATCAAGCACAAACATGTATCATTCATGCATTAAGTGACTGTTAACTGCAAATATCAACACAAATTTGGAACTTTATCAAGGTGATGGTTGTGTACCATTCTGAGTGTATTAAATGCCACTGAACTGTTCACATTAAAAATGGTTTACTTTATGTTAAGTGAACCTCATCTCAAAAAAAAAAAAAAAATCAACACAAAGATATAAAAATCTCCAAGAAGCTCACCTCTCTCCTTTATAGAAGAACCTTATATAACTCCACTGGGATAAGTATCTATCCAGGCCACAGAAATCAATTTGAACCTGCAGTTCTGAGAAAGATTAGATCAGGCTTTAAATAAAGAAGTTGTAGGCAAGTTAAGTTGTCACTGAATTCTTAAATACCACTCAAGTGTCTAAGAACTGTACTTCTTCCAAAATATTTGTTCTCATCATGACAAACTGTGCAGCCTGGTTCCTGAGATCCATTATAAAAGTTGAGCTATCATCCTTGTTCTTAAAAGTCACTGGAGAGGAAATTTTTTTTTAACTTTTGGTGGCATTTTCTATTATTTTGCTCTGACTTTCAAAGTTTGTATGGCTCAGTTAAATCTCTCTTTCTGCTTTTAATACCCATTTCTTCTTTTTTAATAGGAATATTATTCTCTTTCAATAGGAATAGATAATAGCTGAACTGGGTCCAGTAGATACCACTTCAGAAACTTCAATATTGTTACTGATCTTCATTTTCCAAGTTTCACAAGCTTTTCCTCAAAGATTTGAAAACAAATGCTAAACTATCTCTATTTTCACCTCTTGTCTCTTTTCAATATTTCCATTTCATGTATCATTTCATAGGCTTCTAAACAAGATAAAATTTTTACCCAGATGTATGATGGAAAATTAATTTCTTCTTCTAACATATTCTCTGGACACATAATAATATCATCAAATGCCACTAGTGAAATGAATTAAAATGTGTGTTCACATCTGTATCTCATTTGTTCTGTCAGCCATATTTTTTTTATTTAAAACAATGACACTGATAATGTGTCATTATGCTATATTCTGCATTAGAATTCAGTCTGAATTCAAAATCTTTAGCTATTACTGATGGCTCTTGTCTCTCTGAAATGTTTTATGTGTTTTACGAGTGTTTGCTATTAAAGTTCACTTTGTATACTTCCTTTCAGTGCTTCCAACTCTTTTTGAATTCTAAAGCTATTTCCAAAATATTTATCCACCTGAGTCCAACCTGGAAAGGCCAATCTTCCAATGTCTTATTCAGATGGAAATGGGATGTATTTTCTATGTGTGGCTGTGAGCAATACTGGAACATAGCATAACAGGTGGATAAGGGGCAAAAACAGAAAGATGATGAGGACAGTCCAGGTGATTCACAGGTCAGAGCCCCTAGCTAGGGATCTTGAGTTGACAAGAAGACCATATGAGAACCATGAGTACAGAGTGTGAACCTCTAGTACAAATACTCCAGCTTATTAACTCCTTAGGAGAAAGCTTCTCAAGCATGATGTATTCATTTGCTATTGCTGCAATAACAAATTATCACAAACTGGGTGGCTTAAATGATAGACCTTTATTTTCTCATAGTCTGGAGGGTAAAAGTCCAAGGTCAATGTGTTGGCAGGTCTGGTTTCTTCAGAGGCCCCCTCTCCTTGGCTTGGTTGCATTCTTGTTGTGTCTTCAAATGATCTTTCTTTTGTGTGCACATCCCTGATGTCTCTTTGTGTGTCCAGATTCCTTCTTCTCACAAGGACATGACTGATTGAATTAGAGCCCACTCAAACATGTTTATTTTAGCTTAATCACCTCTGTTAAGGCCCTATCTCCTAATGCTTCAAATATCTCCACTTCCAGGGTTTGCTGAGAAACGGAGGCCTCTTTTCATAAGTGTGTGCATGCTCAGTCATGTCTGACGCTATGAGACTCCATGGACTGTAGCTTTCCAGGTTCGTCTGTCCATGGGATTCTGCAGGCAAGAATACTGGAGTGGGTTGCCATACCCTCCTTCAGGGGATCTTCCCGACCCAAGGAATGAACCCACGATTTCTGAGTTTCCTGAACTGGCAGGTGGATTCTTTACCACCTAACTGTCTGGGAATATAGTGACTTAATTTCATTCCTTACTGGGTGCTTTTCACATCCCTGTTCCTCAAGTGTTCCCTGCACATGCCCAAACTTCTACTCAAATCTTTTTCTCAGGATTAACTTCTGTGGAATGCCAGACTAGGTCAGATACAAAGCAAAGTATGTTACAGTTTTGTAGAGTGACACAAAAACCATCAGCCCACAATCGAATTACCTGAAGTCAAGTTGTGTCTTCAAATCCTGATCATTCCACCATCAGGTTTTCAATCTCCTTAAACCTCAATTTACTCTTCAGTAAAATGGAGATGATAATGTCTACTTTTAAGGATTCTTTCAATTTCTAAATTAGAAAATGAATATGATACCATAAAGTTATTTTAAAATATTGCCATAGTATTAATAGCATATATCTTCTGTTCTCAAAGGATTTGTTTAATTTGGACAGTCAAATTTAAATCTATGAATTTTTATACTGCATATGGCAGTGTATGGTTAAGATCAAATGAATGACCATCATAGTCATTGCTGAAAATGTTAAATAACACCAGATTCAAACTCAATCCAGAAATTTATCCTGACCTCTGAATCCATTTGCTTCACTGATATCTAGTATTCATTTGCTATGGGAGAGAAAGGTTATATAAGAAACGTCCTGCCATCACAGCTTCTGATCCTATTTGGAGCACAAGACATGTATACAAATGAAATAAAAAATAGCAGGAGTTAAGTGCTACAATATTAGATGAATAAACCTCATACAAACTTAGAAAATTATACAGGGTAAACACTAAAAATAGTTGTGTGTTCATCCCTCAAGTGGGCTGTCACTAAACACTGCATTCATATGTTAACAAAAAGAAATTTTCATAAAACTAAAACAAACAAACAAAAAAGGAGTTTTATAAAAATCACACTGCAGACATAAAAATTTAGTACTGAAAAAGACCCTGTGAACAATTTCCTAGCCCACTGGCTTTTAATCATCCTAAGGGCAAGACCATCCCAAAGAAAAAGAAATGCAAAAAGGCAAAATGGTTGTCAGAGGAGGCCTTACAAATAGCTGAGAAAAGAAGAGAAGCAAAAGGCAAAGGAGAAAAGGAAAGATATACCCATTTGAATGCAGAGTTACAAAGAATAGCATGGAGAGAAAAGAAAGCCTTTCCCAGTGATCAGTGCAAAGAAATAGAGGAAAACAGTAGAATGGGAAAGACTTGAGATCTCGTCAAGAAAGTTAGAGATACCAAGGGAACACACCATGCAAAGATGAGCACAATAAAGGACAGAAACGGTATGGACCTAACAGAAGCAGAAGATATTAAGAAGAGGTGGCAACAATACACAGAAAAACTATACAAAAAAAGATCTTCATGACCCAAATAAACATGATAGTGTGATCACTCACTTAGAACCAAACATCCTGGAATGTGAAGTCTAATGGGCCTTAGCAAGCATCACAACAAACAAAGCTAGTGGAGGTGATAGAATTCCAGTTGAGCTATTTCAAATCCTAAAAGATGATGCTGTGAAAGTGCCTCACTCATTATGCCAGCGAATTTGGAAACTCAGCAGTGGCCACAGGACTGGGAAAGGTCAGTTTTCATTCCAATCCCAAAGAAAGGCAATGCCAAAGAATGTTCAAACTACTGCATAATTGCATTCAATCACATGCTAGCAAAGTTAATGCTCAAAATTCTCCAAGTGAGGCTTCAACAGTATGTGAACTGACAACTTCCAGATGTTCAAGCTGGATTTAGAAAAGGCAGAGGGACCAGAGATCAAATTGCCAAAATCCGCTGGATCATTGAAAAAGCAAGAGTTCCAAAAAAACATCTACTTCTACTTTATTGAGTATGCCAAAGCCTTTGGCTGTTTGGATCACAACAAGATGTGGAAAATTCTACAAGAGATAGGAATATCAGACCACCTGACCTGCCACCTGAGAAATCTGTATGCAGGTCAAGAAGGAACAGTTAGAACTGGACATGGAACAATGGACTGATTCCAAATTGGGAAAGGAGTACATCAAGGCTGTACATTGTCATCTTGCTTGTTTAACTTATATGCAAAGAATATTACGTGAAATGCAGGGCTGGATGAAGCACAAGTTGGAATCAAGATTGCTAGGAGAAATATCAATAACCTCAGCTATGCAGATGACACCACCTTTATGGCAGAAGGTGAAGAGGAACTAGAGTGTCTTGATAAAAGTGAAGGAGAAGACTGAAAAAGCTGGCTTAAAACTTAACATTCAAAATAACTAAGATCATGGCATCTGGTTCCATCACTTCATGGCAAATAGATGGGGAAACAATGGAAACAGTGACAGACTTTATTTTCTTGGGCTCCAAAATCACTGCAGATGGTGACTGCAGCCATGAAATTACAAGATGCTTGCTCCTTGGAATAAAATCTATAACCAACCTAGACAGCATATTGAAAAACAGAGACATAAAAGCAGATGTAAATGTCCATCTAGTCAAAGCTATGGTTTTTCCAGTAGTCGTGTATAGATGTGAGAGTTGGACCGTAAAGAAAGCTGAGTACAGAAGAATTGATGCTTTTGAACTGTGGTGTTGGAGAAGACTGTTGAGTCCCTTGGAGGAGATCTAATCAGTCAATCCTAAAGGAAATTAGTCCTGAATATTAATTGGAAGGACTGATGTTGAAGCTGAAGCTCCAATATTTTCTGGCTACCTGATGGGAAGAACTGACTCATTTGTAAAGACCCTGATTCTGGGAAAGATTGAAGGCAGAAGGAGAAGGGGATGACAGAGGATGAGATGGTTAGATGGCATCACTGACTCGATGGACATGAGTTTGCGCAAGCTCCAGGAGTTGGTGATGGACAGGGAAGACTGGTGTGCTGCAGTCCATGGGGTCACAGAGTTGGACATGACTGAGTGACCAAACTGAACTAAGGGCATTTGAAACCACGAGAAGGATGCCTTGGGCTGTTATGACTAGAGTTGGGGAAGCATGAGTGGGTGGAGCCTAGAAGTGCTAGACTACCCTGCAGTAGAGGGTAGCCCAGTAGCCCAAAAAGGAACTCCTCTACCCCATCCTACCCACCCTTCTCCCAGTCTACTCACCCTCTGTTACATAGGATAAAGTGATGCTCACACAGGACAAAAGATTCTCCATACTGGGTTTAGTGTTCATATTTCAGGGCTATATGGTAGAACAACATTTGAACCACAGATGCAAACTATGTGTACTTTTAATTTTGCTAATAGTCCATTTAAATATTTTAAAACTGGTGAAATTAATTTTGTAATGTATTTTATTCAACCTAGAATATATAAGATATAAGACATTATCATTTCAATATGTACTTAAAATGTAATTATTAATGAGATATGGTTTTTATACTAAATCTTCAAAATCTGTTATATATTTACACTTAACAACTTGTCTCAACTCAGACTAACCACATTTCAAATGCATAATAGTCACCAGGAGCTAGTGGCTTCCATATTGCAGCTCCTGGAGAGTCTGTGTTTTTCTAAACCATTTTTGCCTTTCTTACAATATACATGTCATAAGCAACCGAGTGAAAGACCTCAATTGACTCCATCTACCATTCTTGTCACTATGTCATAGAAAGAAATAAGATTTGTCTGACTAAATGTGTTTTTCAGAAAGCTAAAGCCATGTTGGTTGTTATTTTGTACCTCCTGATCATCTAAGGAGTTGGAAATTGATTTCTGTATGAGTCACCTGAGTAATTTTTTTTCTTAATATTTGAAGGTAAATCAACTGTTTTATAATTCCAGGCTTAATTTTTTTTCTGAAAAATATGCAATCATTTTGCCATTTGCCATAATTGCTTCCATTATTCAGAATATTACCTGAACATGAATTTCCAGCCTTCCTGCCAGAGTGTTTTATAGCTTGATTGTTCTTAGGGCTCTGTTTTTCTTTTTAAATAGTAGTTTGTCTAAATTCCTCTTACTGAAACTTCCACAAATATTCACACATTTCCTCCAGCTAATAAAACTATTTATTTCTTGCCCATTTTTTTTACAAGATCAGTTTTGCATGTCACAGTACTTTGGCCACCTCATGCGCAGAGTTGACTCATTGGAAAAGACTCTGAAGCTGGGAGGGATTGGGGGCAGGAGGAGAAGGGAACAACAGAGGATGAGATGGCTGGATGGCATCACTGACTCGATGGACGTGAGTCTGAGTGAACTCCGGGAGTTGGTGATGGACACGGAGGCCTGGTGTGCTGCGATTCATGGAGTCGCAAAGAGTTGGACAAGACTGAGCAATTGAACTGAACTGAACTGAAGTTCCTTCTAGCATTTTTTCATGCTATATTGAATATAACTATTTTGTCCATTCTTCCTCTCACTTCTCTAAAACTTAGCTATTAAATGATAAAAATTTTTGCCTGGGGTATTATATACTTATTTTTCATAAAAATTCTATTTCTACTTGACTTTCAATAAAGATATCCCTGAAGTAAAAAATATAAATATAGTTTTTACTATTTGGATTTCAAGTATAAGACATTTGAACATTAAACGTTTAAATCCAGCAAGCCATAGATTTTATATCAATGGTTAGATTATGAAAAAGAGGCACTCTTATCAACTTTTCTCAAAATTCTTAAGGAATGATATACCCACATTTTAGTTGGAATTTGGTAACTTTATTATCAGAAAGTGGACAAAATAAATGGTCATTTCTAGTCTATACATTTTGTGTTTGTGTGTGTGTGTGTGTGTGTGTGTGTATGTGTCAACTTCTCCTCAGCCAAAATACAGAGAGTTGTATATTTCAGGCAATGGAATTTTTTCCATTATTTTATTTAATTATTGTTGATTTACAATTTCATATTAATTTTTGCTGTACAGCAACATGATTTAGTTATACATAAACACGCATTCTTTTTCATATTCTTTTCCATTATGGTCTATCAGAAGATATTGAATATAGTTCCCTGTGCTATCCAGTAGGACCTTGTTGTTTATCCAGACAACGGATCTTTACATCTGCTTTTATTTAAGTTTTTTGGCTGAATTTTCTATAGAAGTCCGTGTTATAAGCATTTTAAGTATAAGTATTCCCTTCTCTTGGTTTCCCAGGTGATGCTAGTGGTACAGAACTCAGCTGCCAATGCAGGAGACATAGAGATGCAGGTTTGATCCCTGGATTGGGAAGATCCCCTGGAGGAGGGCATGGCAACCCACTTCAGTATTCTTGCCTATAGAACCCCATGGACAGGGGAGTCTGGCCAGCTATAGTACACAGGGTTGCAAAGAGATGGACAGGACTGAAGCAGTTAGCACGCACACATGCATTCCCTTCTTCAGGGATCAAACCCTGGTCTGCTGCATTGCAGGCAGATTCTTAACCATCTGAGCCACGAGGGAAGCCCAAAGTATTTTAGGCTTTGCCAACTCAATGGTATCTGTCATAACCACTCCATGTGCCTGTCACTGTAGTGTGAAGTCAGCCATAGATGATATGTAAAAGTACAGGCTTGACTGTACTTCAATAAAACTTTACAAAAATAGACATCAAGGTGTATTTGGCCTGCATGCATGCCAGGTCACTTCAGTCATGGCTGACTCTGTGACACTATGGACTGTAGCACTCCAGGCTCTTCTGTCCATGGGATTCTCCAGGCAAGGATACTGGAGTGAGTTTCCATGTCCTCCTCCAGGGGATCTTGTTGGCCCTTGTTCTAGATATTCTAGAATCACTCACTTTTCTCTGACTGTATAAACTAGCCATTCAATCTCCCATCCTGATTCTGGCATGATGTTGAGTTGTTACACTGAGCTTTGAATACAATGAAGACAATTTCAGACATCACTAATTCTCATCTGACTATGAAACTGTATTTGATGTCTTTATTTTCCTGCTATGTGTATAATAAAAAATCATTTATACACCCCTGCTTTTAAAATTTATCCGGTGTTTACATTGTTGTTTTATTTTGCTAGTTTCCATAAAAATGCATCCCTCAGCTTTGGTTGAGGCTTACTGGTTTTAGCCCTTAAGTTTTAGTTATTTCCCACTTTGAGTTCTCTTACTATATGGTGTGTGTGTGTGTGTGTGTGTGTGTGTGCGCGCGCGTGCGTGTGTGCACGCGCATTTGTGCGCTCGCTCAGTATCTCAGTCATGTCCAAATCTTTGTGACCCCCATGGACTGTAGCCAGCCAGGTTCATCTGTCCATGGAAATTTTCCTGGCAAGAATACTGGAGTGGATTGACATTTCCTAATCCAGGGGCTCTTGCTGACCAGTGGATCAAACCTGCGTCTCTGGCATGTCCTGCATTGGCCAGAGGGTTCTTTACACTGTGCTACCTAGGAAGCGCCTTGCTGCGTGGTGAACACTCTTAAGTTTTCTGATGTATTGTTGTTTTTGCTTAGTCACTAAGTCGTGTCTGACTCTTTTGCAGTCTCGTAGACTGTAGCCCACCAGTCTCTTTTGTCTATAGGATTTTCCAGGAAAGAATACTAGAGTGGATGCCATTTCCTTCTCCAGGGAGCTTCCTGACCCTGGAGTCGAACCCACATCTCCTCCATTGCAGGCGGATTCTTTACTGCTGAGCCACCAGTGAAGCCTTTCTGACTTATGCTATAGCATAAAAACAGCCTTCCAAGGATGGTTTATCATAAATATTTCTCCATAAAAATATAGGGATGAATTTATAATACCCCTGGCTGAAATGGACAATAATTTCAGGATGAATGTGGCTGAAACCATCACCACTGAAAAATGAGGCCAAGCTTTTTTGAAGAGCTTTCAATAGTAGAACTTAAATGTGATGCTTCTGAAATCTTAATGTGAATAAACACTCCAAAACAAATGCAACATAATAGCCAAAAGTTTTCAAAGACAGAAAGGCCTACAGCCACTGAAGAAATGTTTCCTCTGGTTGTGGATACTCTGGGTTGCTACACGTGTTAAGTGGCTAAGTTACAATTGCTATGGGAACTGAAACTTGACCTTTGATATATTTACATATTTACCCCTAACATTGTATTAACAAGCTTTTGAATTTACCCTGTGTTTGTAAGTGGCTTTGTTTTAGGCTTCAAGGAGATTAACTTGAAAAGATCCTTTAGGATGTTGAAAGCAGAAAGCTTGATTGCTTTCAGTCTCATTCACTGCTAGCATCAGAGTTTACTTCTGTAGAATCAGTGTGTTAATGATGCTTTTTGAGGATAGGCAATGAATTCCCTTATAGAGAGTGCTCCTTGCTTAGTTATTTGTGTTGGTTGATTAAAACTTTGTCTTCACAGCCTCTAAGCAGGTAGATTTTCTGTGGTTTGTCAAGAGAAGCAAAGAAGAAGAGAAGAGAAGCAAGAGAAGAAAAGCAGTAGTTCAGTGAGTAGCCGTAAGTGAGAAATAACCATCATTGATTCTTTCACCTTCTTCATTACATCAAATTCAAATATGGGTGCATCAACACACTACTGTAATTCCTACTACTGTTTCATCATGTGCTTCTACAAGTTAAATCAATTAAGCTATTCTTTATGCAGATTTGTATATTCTGTGTAAATATGAACCCGTTAGGCTTATGAAGCCCCTACAAGATTTCAGAGTACTAAACTCAAAAGGATTCACATAGATGAACTTGGAAATGAAAGGAATTGACATTTATGAAGCACTTCCTGTTCTAGGCTGTATGGTGGATGCTTTATATATCCAATCTCATGTAATCCTCACAAGATTCTCCACAGGACAGATGAGGTTGATGAACTTTCCCCAGTCCCACAGTTAGTTACTAATTATTTGAACCTAGCTCTGAATAACTCTAGAATCCCAGAATTCTTTTTTTTAAAAAGCTGTTTTTGCAGATTTCTAGTTCAGCAAATTGTTGTTACATTTTTATCAAATCGCTCAAAGTTTCCATAAAATAGTCCATGAAATTTTGACTTTGGTATTTTCAAAAACATTTGGAAATACTGAAATTACCATCTGGATATATTTCAGGAGTGAAGTCCATTTTTATCAGATTTTATAGCAATTAATGAAATATAAGGGACTGGTCAGAATAAAGTAAAAATGAAAGTGGAAATGCAAAGCAAGAGAGAGTTGAAATAAAGGCCTTGGTTCCTTCAGTGGCATTTTTTCCCCATTTATATACATTCCTGTAAGTTGGTGTCTACATTGCAGATACCAAAAGCTTTTTGTTTTTATTTCTGTTTGACAACAAAGGGATTAAAATGCTGATGTTTCTATTATGCAACTTTTCACATGAGCAGTTACAGTACAGGGTCAACATCTGACTACAGTACCTTTTTAAAGCATAGTAAAGTGTTTTAATAGGAAATGTAATAGAGCCAGATTGTTCTGGGTTGTAACACAAAGCTTAGCGGGTCCACTTTCTTTTGCCTGCTCCATTTAAGTTACCTACTGCCTCCTCCAGGCATTTAAGTTTTCCTCCCATAAAATAGAATTGTTCCTTCAAATGAAATGTGCTTTATTTCTTAGAGGAATAAAATTGTGTTTCCATACAATAAATAAAATAAAAAGAAATTATATTATAGTAATTTGTTGGAGGGTTTACCAGATTCCAAAGACTAACTTTCAGCTTCTCAGTTTCTAAAACTGAATTGTAATATCATTTTAACATTGATTAGATTCAATGGAATGAATTTCCAGTATATGAACTTGTAAGAAATTGATCTGTGAACTAGAATCCCTGTTTATTATGTTTCTATTGGATGAAGATTTTTTCCTAGGTACTAAAATTTTTATGTCTTCATTGCAAGGAAACCTCCTTCCAGTATCTTGGTGACTGGATGCTATGGCCAGTCCAGAGTTGAGATGGATCCCCACTCAAAATTTGATTTGAATTTCCAAACTGATCATCACACACACATACACACACACCAACAATGTATGGAAAGGTTTATTATTCCCATAATGAAGCTTTCTGGAGAGAATAGTACAGGTCTCTCAAGCTGATCGGAAATGTCTTGAAGGAACTGTGAAAGGAGGGAGCCCAGCTTCAGGTTTTTGTGGTGGTTAGGGACTGAGGCTGGAGTGAGGGTTTTAGCGCATGATTTACACTTACTGTTGGTGACAAAGCACCTCGGCTTTCTTATCAGCATGCCCAGCTGAGAGACGGAAGGGGAAGAGGGAGGGGTAAGGCATAAAAGACATCTGTATTCAAACATGAAGCAGACTGTTATGTTGGGTCCAAACGAAGATTGTTTAGTGAACATGGAATTAGTGCAACATGCAGTGAATACTTGTGAAATGGATCATACAAAATGAGGCAGTGACGTCTAAGCAGAATCCTGTCCCACAACAGCACAAGTACTTCTGGCTTCCATAATGTCAGGGTTTTATGTCTCTATCTTTTGATCACTGTTGGGAGGAAAAAAAAATCTACGAATTCTTGTTCTTTCCTTCTGTTTATGATATTTTCCCTGAAAACATTCTTTGATATTAGAAAATTTGGTAAGCTTTCTGACAAACCCAGTCCTTCTTGATTCTTTAGCCTGAGATTCAACTTACCTTTTTGATGATTTCTTCAGATCAATAAATTTCATCTTTTGCGGAGATAAACTATTTTAACTCATAGCATTTTAAGAAAATTTTACTGTTCATTATCTACAATCACTTTCAATTATTTTTCTAAACTGGATGATAGTGAATCTTCTATTGTTTATAAAGTCTCATCTTCTATCCAGAACACTGACCTCATTATTCCATATCATCATTTACAAGGAACATAATATGAATAAGGTGGCATATTGGTTACAGCAGAGGAAATTGCTATAAATGATGGTTTAATGGATGGATAGGACAGTAGCAAAGTTGAGATCAGTTCTGAATGACTGTGGACAACAGTTCTGTGTATCTGCTGAGGAGAGATCAAAAGAATATACAGAGAGAGAATATTCAGAATACACCTGAAAAAATGAGGAGAAAACCTTTTAAAAGTTTATTTTTGAATTTGCTTATAAGAAGAATAAACTACCTTTTATGCTTGCAATAGTTTAGATCGGTGATTCTTGATCTACTTGGAGTCATAGGTGGGAAAGCTGATGAAAATACTTGGAGAGAAAAACTCACGTGAAGCAACATTTATTTGCCTTAGACCTATAATGTAAACTGTTATTCCATACTAACCTTATCCTGCATAGTAGATAAAAAAATATTCCAAAGCGCGAGAATTTGTTTCATAAGCTACTTAGTCTGCAGTGTTTCCTTATTGGCTGGCTAAGTTTGTTTAGAGTTTCCAGTTTGTCTCTGAACCTGGCTTTGTGTTTTGTTACTCAACTATTAGCCCATTTATGGAACTGAAATATGAGATGCACAGTCTTAGATTTTTATGACTGTGTTGAAGATAAAATAGCCCTTTAACTAGGATCAGATACACACATAATAATAGCAACCTTTGATTGAATGGTTACTATGTACCGGACACAGTACAAAGCATAATCTCATGTAATCCTCCAACAACTTTTGATGTGAGTATTAATCCCATCTCTTTGATAAAAGAGTAAGTAATGAGTAAAAAAAGAGTAAAACTGAGACTTAGAAGGTTTAATAATTTGCCTAAGCATTTATTGAGCTTCCCTTGAATGTCTGATGTAGAGGAATATACAAATTAAACAAAACATAGACTCAGTAAACTTCTAAAACTAAAAGTTTTCTTTTAATTAACTGCATTTTATTCATTTTTTCTTTTAATTTTTTTATTGAAAGATAATTGCTTTACAGAATTTTGTTGTTTTCTGTCAACCCTCAACATGAATCTGCCATAGGTATACATATATCCCCTCCCTTTTTAACCTCCCTCCCATCTCCTGCCCCATCCCACCCCTCTAGATTGATATAGAGCCCCTGTTTGAGTTTCCTGAGCCACACAGCAAATTCCCATTGGCTATCTATTTTACATATGGTAATATAAGTTTCCATGTTACTCTTGCCATACATCCCACCCTCTCCTCTCCCCTCCCCTAAGTGCATTTTAAAATATCTGTGTTTGAAATTATGACATGTAGTTCCTAGCCTTATGGTTTCTATAATTATTTGAGTTATATAATTATAACTCAAACTAATGGTGTGGACAGTCAACTTCTTCTAAAAGTCTATGGGTATTCATTTAAACAATGATATAGTCCATCATAAGGCTCTGTTGATGATGGCAAACAGAGTTGTTGAATTTGAAACAAAATAAAATCTCAGACTTAATGCAAGCTAATTTTTACAAGCCCCAAATTCATCTCCCTTGTTTATACATATATGAAGTAATTGATACAGCATAATTGTGTTGAAAAACAGAGACATTACTCAGCCAACATTACCCTGCCAATCCCTATAGTCAAGGCTATGGTCTTCCCAGTGGTCACGTGGTTGTGAGAGCTGAACGGTAAAGAAGGCAGAGCACCAAAGAATTGATGCCTTTGAACTGTGGTGCTGGAGGAGACTCCCAAGAATCCCTTGGACAGCAGGGAGTTCAAACCAGTCAATCTTAAGGGAAATCAATCCTGACTACTCATTGGGAGGACTGACGCTGAAGCTGAAGCTCCAGTATTTTGGTCACCTGATGCAAACAGCCGACTCATTAGAAAAGTCCCTGATGCTGGGAAAGATTGAGGGCAGAAGGAGAAGAAGGTGTCAGAGGATGAGATGGCTGGATGATGTCACCAATGCAGTGGGTATGAACTTAGATGGTGAGGGACAGGGAGGCCTGGTGTGCTGCAGTCCAGGGGGTTGCAAACAGTCAGACACGACTGGGTGACTGAACAACAACCACAATGGTGACATTAAATGTACTTCAAATAGATGTTTCATTGCTGCCTCTTTATAGCTGTGAACATGTGTGTACTTTCAAAATAACAAACTTTAAAAGAAATATAAGAAAAAATAATGTTTAGAGAGTTTGCTATTTATGTTTCAGTTCAGTTCAGTTCAGTCACTCAGTCATGTTCAACTCTTTGCAACCCCATGGACTGCAGTACACCAGGCTTCTCTGTCCATCACCAACTCCTGGAGCTTGCTCAAACTCATGTCCATCGAGTTAGTGATGCCATCCAACCATCTTATCCTCTGTCATCCCTTTCTCCTCCTGCCTTCAATCTTTCCCAGCATCAGGGTCTTTTCCAATGAGTCAGTTGTTCACATCAGGTGCTTCAGCTTCAGCATCAGTCCTTCCAATGAATATTCAGGACTGATTTCCTTTAGGATTGACTGGTTGGATCTCCTTGCAATCCAAAGGATTCTCAAGAGTCTTCTCCAACACCACAGTTCAAAAGCATCAATTCTTTGGTGCTCAGCTTTCTTTATAGTCCAACCCTTACATCCATACATAACTACTGGAAAAACCATAGCTTTGACTAGACGAACTTTTGTTGGCAAAGTAATATCTCTGCTTTTTAATATGCTGTCTAGGTTGGTCATGGAGAAGGCGATGGCATCCCACTCCAGTACTCTTGCCTGGAAAATCCCATGGACGGAGGAGCCTGGTAAGCTGCAGTCCATGGGGTCACGAAGAGTCGGACATGACTGAGCAACTTCACTTTCACTTTTCACTTTCATTCATTGGAGAAGAAAATGGCAACCTACTCTAGTGTTCTTGCCTGGAGAATCCCAGGGACGGGGGAGCCTGATGGGCTGTGGTCTATGGGGTCACACACAGTTGGACACGACTGAAGTGACTTAGCAGCAGCAGGTTGGTCATAGCTTTTCTTCCAAGGAGCAAGTGTCTTTTAATTTCATGGCTGCAGTCACCATCTGCAGTGATTTATGCTTACTGTTTTGAAATAGCATTGTGTAAAGACAATTTGAATTCTCTCCCATTATTCTTTTACATTTGAATATCATAGCACCTTTCCTTTAAGTATTATCATCAATATCTATCCATAGCTTTGATACAGGTTTTAGAGTATTAGTGCTTTGTAGTAATTTGTCCTCTTTTGAAGATTAAAAAAAAAAACTGAAGCATAAAAATGTTAAGTGTCTTTGTGAAATAAAGATGCAATCAATGCTACACTTCCACCTACTTGGTTATAAAAGCTGAGTGATTTTGAAATCTAAAGATATGGACTGTATTACAGCCACTATTTTCTTTCCTACCTCTTTATGCTCCTCACCTTTCCTGATCTTTCAGAATAATTTGAAGTTCATAACATCCTCCCTTTCCTTTCTCTTTGACCTATGTATTCACCCATCTACTTGTCAAACAATTATTCTGAGTAGCAAATACTAGAGATACAAAGATAAAATCATATCCCCTTTCTCAAGGTACTTAAATTAAATTCTAAGGGAAAGACAGATTTGGAAACTATTGAAAAGTCCCCTGGTAAATACACTGAAGTTCCAGGAAACACCATTGACCCAATCTGAGGGGTTGAGCTGGGCCTGTTAAGGAAGCCAAAAATAATGTATATGACTGAAGTGTCTGATATGTTAGGACAAATGGTAGAAGTTGAAAATAGAATAGCATGCCAGGATCAGCTCACTTATAGTGCCTTGTTATATACCACAATTGAGAATTCAAATTTAATTGTGGGTCAGATTAACAGGATATAAAAACTGAAGAAGCTTCAATGAGAGTGACCTGGTAATATATGCAAAGATCCCACTGGAAGCTAGGTAGAGACATAATGTACCAGATTAACAGAAAAGGTGACAGGGAATTGGAGGGGACCATTGAGGTCCCAAGGGGCTTTACAGATGGCTCAGAGATAAAGAATCCACCTGCAGGAGACATGGGTTCAATCCCTGGGTCTAGAAGATCCGCTGGAGGAGGGCAAACCACTCCAGTATTCTTGCCTGGAGAATCCCATGGAAAGAGGAGCCTGGCAGTGTACAGTCCATAGAACCACAAAGAGTGAGACACAACTGAACATACACACACACATCTAATATGAAAGCTTGATGTTAATAGCCAATCAGATCAGATCAGTCGCTCAGTCCTGTCCGACTCTTTGCGACCCCATGAATCGAAGCATGCCAGGCCTCCCTGTCCATCACCGACTCCCGGAGTTCACTGAGACTCACGTCCATCGAGTCAGTGATGCCATCCAGCCATCTCATCCTCTGTCGTCCCCTTCTCCTCCTGCCCCCAATCCCTCCCAGCATCAGAGTCTTTTCCAATGAGTCAACTCTTCGCATGAGGTGGCCAAAGTACTGGAGTTTCAGCTTTAGCATCATTCCTTCCAAAGAAATCCCAGGGTTGATCTCCTTCAGAATGGACTGGTTGGATCTCCTTGCAGTCCAAGGGACTCTCAAGAGTCTTCTCCAACACCACACTTCAAAAGCATCAATTCTTCGGTGCTCAGCCTTCTTCACAGTCCAACTCGCACATCCATACATGACCACAGGAAAAACCATAGCCTTGACTAGACGAACCTTTGTTGGCAAAGTAATGTCTCTGCTTTTGAATATGCTATCCAGGTTGGTCATAACTTTCCTTCCAAGGAGTAAGCGTCTTTTAATTTCATGGCTGCAGTCACCATCTGTAGTGATTTTGGAGCCCAGAAAAATAAAGTCTGACACTGTTTCCACTGTTAGCACATGAATAATTCTCAACATCTTTAGTTGTTAGTTAAATTCAAATTGGGCTTCCCTGGTGGCTCAGTATTAAAGAATCCACCTGTCAATGCAGGAGATGCAGGTTCGATCCCTGGGTCAGGAGACTACCCTAGAGAAGGAAATGGCATCCCACTTCAGTATTCTTGCCTGGGAAATCCCATGGACAGAGGATCCTGGTGAGCTAGCAGTCCATAGGGTCACAAAAAGAGTCAGACATGACTGAGTAACTGAGCACAGCACACACTAAGGTCCCAAACAGCTGCACTGAGAATGTAGCAGGGACATACATGAAAGAGGTTAATTGAGGCAAAATCTCCAGGATTCATAGATTGATGTTTTGTGGGAAGTGACATAGAGATAATTCTCACATTCTGGCTTGAGTTATGAAGTGGTGGTGGTGCTGTTAATCAGGATTGAGAATCAATTCATCTCTTTAATCTGTTGTGTTTTTGGTGCCATTGAACCATTGGAGGTGAACTGTGTAAAACCCAATTAGAGATGAGTCTAGTGCTCGGCAGAGAAGTCTGGTTGTAGATAATATAATGATTTAAGACCATGTAGGTGGTGGTTGAAGCTGTGTGTATGAATGAGGTCATCAGTTTCTATATGAAAAATGAAAACTACAAAGGCCCTAGGGTCTCCCCCAAGGAAGTACTACAAACTCAGAATCAAAATGCAAACTCAGATTTATCTGGTCCAAAGTCTGTATTTGATGCCTTCTGGAAATCATCTAATGGTTACAGTTTATTTTCTCCAAGTAAAACATGGGTGGGCATTTGGTGCACACAGATGATAAAGACAGAACATTTGAGACCATTTAGGGAGCTATTTGTATTCTCAAATGAACATTTATTTGTTTAGCTGATAAATATTTTGGTGGTCAGTACTCTTGAGAACTTCATTTATTTTGAAAGTGAAAGTTGTTCAGTTGTGTCTGACTCTGCGACCACATGGACTGTCCATGGAATTCTCCAGGCTAGAATACTAGAGTGGGTAGCCTTTCCCTTCTCCAGGGGATCTTCCCAACCCAGGGATTGAACCCAGGTCTCCTGCATTGCAGGGCAGCTTCTTCACCAGCAGAGCCACAAGGGAAGCCCAAGAATACTGGAGTGGGTAGCCTATCCCTTCTCCAGCGGATCTTCCTGACCCAGGAATCGAACTACGGTCTCCTGCATTGCAGGCAGATTCTTTAGGAACTGAACTATGAGGAAAGCCCTCATTTATTTTCTTACAATCAAAAACCAAGTTCTGACATGAGCTATCCATAACCTTCAGTGAAACAATGATCCCAAATCCATTCTAGATAAATCTTCATGGAAAATCTGAAAAGCATAAAAGAAAGAAATCTCAGTAATATTTTTCCAGAAAGTGGATGCTCTTTTGGTTAAATTATACATTAGACCCTAAGAATTCGTAGGGACAGATAGTATGAATGACTCTGTTCAAAGATGACTTTTGAAGAAAGAACTGATATGTGATATTCAGTACTCTACAGAGAAGAGAAATACTTAACACAATTTAATGTTGCTGAAGTTTCAGTCTAAAGCTGTGGCCTTTGGTTTGTATGGCATTCTATTCTGACAAGCCAGAAATCACCTTTCACACCCCTGCCCCGAGTTTTATGGTGTTATTAACTTACACAAAATTGCACAGTAGCCCTCTCCGTTTTCTTTGCCACGCAGCCTGGCATTGAGATTGCTGACTCTGATGGCCAGTAGGGCTGCTCTTTCCACAGTGGCTTTGGAGTTCTTGGAGATGTTGTGAGCAGTCCCGGCACTGGAAGACGTTACACATCAGCAGTACTTCAAGCTCCTTGAGGTTGTGGACCAGGAATTTCTAGAAGCCACTGGCCCACAAGCACTTTGTTTTCTTGTTGCTCCCCTAATCATGTTGGACATCAAGATCTTTGGCCCTTGAATCTCCTGTTCACCCTGTTGTCAGTGCCTCTGGGTTTCTGCTGGTTCTGTTTAATTTTGACATATCGGTCTGACTGGTGCTGGATGAACTCCTTGGTCCTCTTTTTGACGCTGATTTTGGGCTTCAGGAGGGGTCTGAGAGCGGCCATGACGCCAAGCAGGAGATGGCTGCCACTTCCTAGGCATCTCCGAGAAAGAGAGGAGAAATCTCTTTGAACCACAGAAAAATAAATGGAAGTATATTTACTCTTTTACAATTGTTTTACCTTTATCATTTTTTCAGGAAAGTAATTTATGGTGTACATCTATCCTCTTTTGCAAAGAATTATTACGTAGGCAGGAAGTTTCCTTGTATTTTGGGTTGCCATGAGGATATCACCCAAGAGTGAAGCTCCTAGTGTGAATCTTATTTCGTGGGAAGTGTCTGCAGACTTAACCCTTGGGCCCCATGACAATCTCTAAGTTATGGCAATTGCGTTAGGTTTATATGACCATCTACCTCTGAGATTACTGAAGTCATTGCAGTTCCCACAATATATGTTTTTTTAACCTTCATTAAAACTGTGTCAATGCAGGAATAAAGGTTATAACTGGGTGGGGTCTTGATCACCATCAGCACCTTACACATTTCAGAAGACTTTGAGTTAGAAAATATATCAGAGGTAAAATATAATCTTTTAATAGGATCTAGAGTGGTAAGGCCCAGCTTAATTTTGTAATCAGTGACTTGACAAACAGTGCAGTCACCTCACAGCAACTTGTTTCTTGGCCATAGAAGCAAATGGGAAACATCTGTATATAAAAAAAGAAATGAATTTGTTCTTCATATAAAAATTAGATCCTTTGCTTTTCTCCCTCATTTTTTCCCTAAGTGTCTCCTCTAAGCTAGGACTAGATTGGCACTGGAGAGACACTGAAGACCTGATATTCTAATGGAATATCTGACAAAATATATACAAACTGAAACAGCTGAAAATTATCATAAGTTTTGTGAAGGAAATTTACATGAATCCGAGAGAAGGAAACATACATTACTGTTACCTGGGGTGTTCAGGAGGGCTTCTCTGGGCATGTGGCATTTAATCTGACACCTGAAGGGTAAGACAGGAACCAGCTTTGTGAACTGTGTGCTCCATGGAAGGAACAGTCTGTGCAATGGTCCTGGGGTGAGCTTGTGTAGCTACATAGCTGCTGTGGGCTTTTACAAAGTCTCTCTCTCTCTCTTTTTTTTTTTTTCTTGACAGAATCATACCAATGACTCCTTTATAATATTATATTAATTATAAATATGGGTACCTGGGATTGGGTAGTAAAAGTTTATGCATTTTACTACCTTCAGGAAATGTTGCTCCTATGTCCTCTCCTAGACCTGAATCATTGTATCATTACACAGATTTCAGGGGTAATGGAGAGAGATCTGTAAAATTGAAATGAAATTTTATTTTCTCTGTTCTCAGCACAGAACAGGCCTGGTAATGTTCAGTGCAGTGATGTGCTATGCAAATCTTTGCCCTTTTTTGGGGGGGGGATGTTAATTAATCTATATGTTTTAATTGGCAGATAATTACTTTATAATACTGTGGTGGTTTTTGTCATACATCCACATGAATCAGCCACAGGTGCACATATGTCCCCCCAATCCTGAATCCCCCTCCTACCTCCCTCCCCACCCCATCCCTCTCAGTTGTCCCAGAGCACTGGTTTTGAATAATCTGTTTCATGCATTGAACTTGCACTCATCATCTATTTTATATATGGTAATATACATGTTTCAGTGCTATTCTCTCATATCATCCCACCCTTGCCTTTTCCCACTTAGTCCAAAAGTCTTCTTTACATCTCTGTCTCTTTTGCTGTCTTGCATATAGGATCATCTTTCTAAATTCCATATATATGCCTTAATATACTATATTGGTGTTTCTCTTTCTGACTTACTTCACTCTGTATAATAGGCTCCAGTTTCATCCACCTCATTAGAACTGACTCAAATGCATTATTTTTTATAGTTGTGTAACATTTCATTGTGTATATGTGCCACAACTTCCTTATACACTTGTCTGCCAATGGACATCTAGGTTGTTTCCATGTCCTAGCTAGTGTAAACAGTGCTGCAGTGAACATTGGGGTACATGTGTCTCTTTCAGTTCTGGTTTCTTTGGTGTGTATGCCCAGTAGTGGGATTGCTGGGTCATATGGGACTTCTATTTCAGGTTTTTTAAGGCATCTCCACGGTGTTCTCCAAAGTGGCTATACCAGTTTGCATTTCCACCAATGGTGTAAGAGGGTTCCCTTTTCTCTACACCCTCTCCAGCATTTATTGTTTGTAGACCTTTCTGATGGCAGCCATTCTGACAGATGTGAGATGATACTTCATTGTGGTTTTGATTTGGATTTCTCTAATTAGGAGTGATGTTGAGCATCTTTTCATGTGTTTATTAGCCATCTGTATGTCCTTTTTTGGAGAAATGTCTGTTTAGTTCTTTGGCCCACTTTTTGATTGGGTTGTTTGTTTTCCTGGTATTGAGCTACATGAGATGCTTGTGTATTTTGGAGATTAATTCTTTGTCAGTTGTTTCATTTGCTATTATTTTCTCCCATTCTAAAGGCTGCCTTTTTACCTTGCTTATAGTTTCCTTCATTGTGCAAATGCTTTTAATTAGGTCCTATTTACTTATTTCTGTTTTTATTTCCATTACTCTCTGAGGTGGGTCATAGAGGATCTTGCTGTGATTTATGTCAGAGAGTGTTATGCCTACATTTTCCTCTAAGAGTTTTGTAGTTTCTGGTCTTATACTTAGATCTTTAATCCATTTTGAGTTTATTTTTGTGTATGGTGTTAGAAATGTTCTAGTTTCATTCTTTTACAGGTGCTGACCAGTTTTCCTAGCACCACTTGTTAAAGAGATTGTCTTTTCTCCATGGTATATTTTTGCCTGCTTTGTCAAAGATAAGGTGTCCATAGGTGTGTGGATTTATCTCTGGGCTTTCTATTTTGTTCCATTGATCTATATTTCTGGTTTTGTGCCAGTACCATACTGTCTTGATGACTGTAGCTTTGCAGTATAGTTTGAAGTCAGGAAGGTTGATTCCTCCAGTTCCATTCTTCTTTCTCAAGATTGCTTTGCCTATTTTTTTTTTTTTTTTCTTCCCATACACATTGTGTAATTATTCTAGTTCTGTGAAAAATAGCATTGGTAGCTTGATAGGGATTGCACTGAATCTATAGATTGCTTTGGGTAATATACTCATTTTCACTATATTGATTCTTCCAATCCATGAACATGGTATATTTCTCCATCTATTTGTATCATCTTTGATTTCATTCATCAGTGTTTTATAGTTTTATATATATAGGTTTTTTTTTTTTTTTAGGTAAATTTATTTCTAAGGATTTTATTCTTTTCATTTTAATGGTGAATGGGATTGTTTCCTTAATTTCTCTTTCTTTTTTTCATTGTTAGTATATAGGAATTCAAGGGATTTCTGTGTATCAATTTCATATCCTGCAACTGTACTATATTTGTTGATTAGCTCTAGTGATTTTTCTGGTGACATCTTTAGGGTTTTCTATATAGAGGATCATCTCATCTGCAAACCATGAGAGTTTTACTTCTTCTTTTCCAGTCTGGATTCCTTTTATTTCTTTTTCTTCTCTGATTTCTGTGGCTAGGACTTCCAAAACTATTTTGACTAATAGTGGTGAGAGTGGGCACCCTTGTCTTGTTCCTAATTTTAGAGGAAATGCTTTTAGTTTTTTGCCATTGAGAATAATGTTTGATGTGGGTTTGTCCTATATGGTTTTTATTACATTGGGGTATGTTCCTTCTATGCCTGCTTTCTGGACAGTTTTGATCATAACTGGGTGTTGAATTTTCTCAAAGGCTTTCTCTGCATCTATTGAGATAATCTTGTGGTTTTTATATTTCAGTTTGTTAATATGGTGCATCACATTGATTGATTTGCAAATATTGAAGAATGCTTGCATCTCTGGGATAAAACCCGCTCAGACATGATGTATGATCTTTTTAATATGTTGTTGGATTCTGTTTGCTAGAATTTTGTTGAGTATTTTTGCATTTATGTTAGTCAGTGATATTGGCCTGTAGTTTTCTTTTTTTGTGGCATCTTTTTCTGTTTTGGTATTAGGGTGCTGGTGGCCTCACAGAATGAGTTTGGGAGTTTACCTTCCTCTGAAATTTTCTGAAAGAGTTTGAATAGGATAGGTGTTAGCTCTTCTCTAAATTTTTGATAGGATTCACCTGTGAAGCCATCTGGTCCTAGGCTTTTGTTTGTTGGGAGATTTTTTAATTACAATTTTGATTTCCATGCTTGTGATATTAAGCACTGTTAAGATTTTCTATTTCTTCCTGGTTCAGTTTGGAAGGTTATAGTTCTAAGGATTTGTCTATTTCTTCCAGGTTGCCCATTTTATTGGCATTTTATTGCTCATAGCAATCTCTTGTGATCTTTTGTATTTCTGTGTTGTCTGTTGTGATTTCTCCATTTTTATTTATACTTTTATTGATTTGATTCTTCTCCCTTTTTTTCTTGATGAGTCTGGCTAATATCTTGTCTATTTTATCTTCTCAAAGAACCAGCTTTTAGTTTTGTTGATTTCTGTTATAGTCTCCTTTGTTTCTTTTTCATATATTTCTGCTCTGATTTTTGCCTTTTTTACCTTAGTTATTCTGCTGATCTGAAAGGAATAAATTTTCATTTTGTAGTAGTCCTCACCCTTATGCAGAATTGGACCAAGGTGTTTTTCTTTCAACGCATTTTGAGTCTTGGATCTGAGCAGCTTTTATGGCTTACTTGAACTCTTTCAGGTTGTTGAAATGTTTCTACAAGGTTTGATACTCAGTGTTTATTGAATGACTAGATGAGGGGAAAAAAGATGAATGAAATGTAGATACCAAAATCTATGCCATATTTTAAACTCTCACTATTTTGGTAAGTACATAGAGAAAAAATAGCCAAGTGATACCAAAAGGTACAGGGAAGGCTCTGAAAAAAGGGGGATCAATGAAATGAAGAAGCCCCATATGATTCTTTAAATCTGAATGAAATAATGATACTGGCCAAACACAAAGGATCTCATATAGAAGGCAGAACACAAAGCATCCTTAGGTCTTAAAGGGCCTCAGAGACCCATGGTATTCTCATAAGTCTTAGTCTCTAGGAAATATCAGCTATACCATAGCTGAAACTAACGGAGGTTGCAAACAGAGACTTAGAGGTCCAGAACTTCTTCCTGATTCTTATTTTGATTTGTCTTAAAAAGAAACCTGTATTCTATTTTACTGACTTGTGGTTACCAAATGTCCATTATAAAAAGCTTACTTAAAAAAAATAATAAATTCCCTTTGCTTTGATTAGAGCCAAGGGTGGTGTCTTAATGATAACACATCCTGAAAGTAGAAGCCTGATAAAGATGCAGTTTTAAAAATGATAGTGCTTCCTTTAAGTTTATACTGGGAGGCATCACTGGGAAGCATGTTCCATGAAAGGACATTCTTACCCAATGAGAACAGTCCCACACTACCTGTTTATCTGACTTGTTTCCCAAAACCTGGGAGTGGATCACTAGAGGATCCAGTGGTCCTCACACTTGTGCAAAATTGGACCAAGGTGTCTTTCTTTCAACACAGTTTGAGTCTTGGATCTTAGCGGCTTTTATAGATTACTTGAACTCTTTCAGGTTGTTGCAATGTTTCTATAAGGTTTGATACTCAGAACATTAAGACACAATATTCAAAAAGTGACACCTAAATTTACCTAATGCAGATTCTTGCTTCATCAGAACTATGACTGATTGAAAAACTGTGCTGAATTTCCTAAACTCTGGTTTGTATGCAACTTGGCAGGAGGGCTCGGACTCTGAGAGCTGAACCACAGGGCACTGCAGGGCATGCAGCTCTCCTGCAAAGCTTGTCTTTGGCTGTGTGGATTAAATAAGGGTTTGGCTTTGCTTCGGTGTCTCTGACCTCTCTCAGGCAGTTAACATATTTCTTGATCCCTAACTAAAAGGAAAACACAGTGGGATTCAACTCTCATTGTTTTCACCTCTAATTGTGGAATTAAGACACACAGGCATTTAAGGAAGGGAAAGAACAGTGAAGGTGCTAAGTAAGAATAAAAGGAGATCATAAGATGAAATGACATGAAGCAATCAATGATTATGTGCCAAGGACTGACATAAACTGTAGCTGAGGGGATGGGTAGAGGGAGGAGATGTGCCAGGATCCCAGAGTAGCCCAGGCAGGTGTCATGGATGAAGTCAAACTTGATTTGCGCCTTGAGTAGGCCAGTAGTTTGCAAACTTTCCTGCTCATCAGGGCCATCTGGGAAGGTTCTTAAAAAGGCCAAGTAGACAGGCATAAAAGAGAAGAGAGGGTAACTCTGAGAAGGAAAGAAAGTTTAAAGAATCAAAGCTTGTTTGGTTGCTGTAAAAAGTTAATGTAGGAGGAGAAAAAAGAGAGAAGGCAGAAAAGTCAGGTTTCATCTGATTTTTAAATAACCTCGTGTGCCAGGCCAAGGAATTATGGAAACATATTTGACTCAGAATAGTAGGGTATTTTCAGCCATAGCACCTGACTCTCACAACTGGACAAGGATATTAGAATTCCTCTGTATCACATAGCTCCTCACTTCCACTTCCACTCCCTGCTTGGAAGCTTAACAGAAATTAGGTGTAGATATGTGCTAATATTGGAGAATGCGATGGCACCCCACTCCAGTACTCTTGCCTGGAAAATCCCATGGATGGAGGAGCCTGGTGGGCTGCAGTTCATGGGGTCGCGAAGAGTCGAACATGACTGAGCGACTTGACTTTCACTTTTCACTTTCCTGCATTGGAGAAGGAAATGGCAACCTACTCCAGTGTTCTTGCCTGGAGAATCCCAGGGACGGGGGAGCCTGGTAAGCTGCCATCTATGGGGTCGCGCAGAGTCGGACACGACTGAAGTGACTTAGCAGTAGCACATGCTAATATGGGCTTCCCAGGTGGCACTAGTGGTGAAGAATCCTCCTGGCAATGCAGGAAACATGAGAAATGGGTTCAATCCCTGGGTCAGGAAGATCCCCTGGAGAAGGGCATGACAACCCACTCCAGTATTCTTGCCTGGAGAATCCTGTGGACAGAGGAGCCTGGTGGGCTACAGTCCATCAGGTCACAAAGAGTCAGACATGACTGAAGCGACTCAGCACGCACACATGCATGTGCTAATACTTCACCACTTTCTCATTCTCTCAGATACAGGATTCTGGCTGTTACTGCGGGGATGTGGTGATTCATACAAAAGTAGTGCTGTGTGGGAATCCCCTGAGTAACAGCCATCAGGGGGCACCCTTGAGGCAGCAAAGCTAGCACTCCCTTGCAGGGTATTCTCATCCTGTTTATCTAGGATGAGGGGACTCTTGTACTGGTCCGTCCTGAATCACACAGATATTTTCACTATGGCTTGGATTCACTTGTCACTTTGATTTGTTCTAGTGTCTCTCTGCTTCTTTTTCTTTCTCCTTGTTTGGAAGATGTGCACAGGTAATGTTTCAATTGTATCATAGCTTAGTGGGCTGAGGCCATTTTGATGGATGAATGGATGGATGATAGCTAGCTAGCTAGCTAGAGATTTTTTTTTTTTTTTAAGAAGCCCATCTAATGAGAAGGAAATGATTCTGTTTCCACCTGGCATTTCATAATATTCTTTGCAAATAAAATTCTATTAGATCTTGAGATAAGTCTTACACTGTGCATGTATGTTAAATTGCTTCAGTTGTGATTGTTTCTTTGTGACCCTATGGACTGTAGCCCACCAGCCTCCTCTGTCCATGGGGTTCTCCAAGCAAGAATACTGGAGTGGGTTGCCATTCCCTTCTCCAGGGAATCTTCCTGACCAGGGATCCTGCGATCTAGTCTCACTCAGCTTTTTAGCACTGAATAGCCACAAATTAGACAGGGCAGTCTTTTGCCCAAACCTCAGTGATGTGGGGGCTTGAACGCTGCTACTTTGTCCATTGAAATAGGGAATCTAGGGTTTATTAGAAACCAGGAGTCAAACAACATTTCCTCTAACTTTTTGTGTCATCCTTGATAGGATGGTTTACCATTCCCTTCAACAGTGCACCATGTTTTGTCAGAACTCTCCACTATGTCCTGTCTGTCCTGCATGGTCCTACATGGCATGGCTCATAGTTTCATTAAGTTAAACAAGACTGTGGTCCATGTGATCAGATTGGTTAGTTTTCTGTGATTGTGGTTTTCATTCTGTCTGCCCTTTAGTGGAGAAGGATAAGAGGCTTATGGAAGCTTCCTTATGGGAGAGATTGACTGAGGGGAAAACTGGGTCTTGTTCTGATGGGTGGGGCCATGCTCAGTAAATCTGTAATCCAATTTTCTGCTGATGGCCAGGGCTGTGTTCCCTCCCTGTTATTTGACTTGATGCTAGAAGGCAATGGCACCCCACTCCAGTATTCTTGCCTGGAAAATCCCATGGAAGGAGGAGCCTGGTAGACTGCAGTCCATGGGGCTGCTAAGAGTCGGACACGACTGAGCAACTTCACTTTCACTTTTCACTTTCATGCGTTGGAAAAGGAAATGGCAACCCATTCCAGTGTTCTTGCCTAAAGAATCCCAGGGACAGGGGAGCCTGGTGGGCTGCTGTCTCTGGGGTCTCACAGAGTCGGACACGACTGAAGTGACTTAGCAGCAGCAGCAGCAGCAGCAGCATGGTGGAGCTAATGAAGGTAATGGCAACCTCCTTCAAAAGGTCCCATGCACACACTGCTGCACTCAGTGCCCCCAACCCTGCAAGCAGGCCACCGCCGACCCGTGCCTCTGCCAGAGACTCCTGGACACTCCTGGGCAAGTCTGCGTCAGTCTCTTGTGGGGTTACTGCTCCTTTCTCCTGGGTCCTGGTGTGCACAAGGTTTTGTTTGTGCCCTCCAAGAGTCTGTTTCCCCAGTCCTGTGTAAGTTCTGGCAGCTCAATGGTGGGGTTAATGGCGACCTCCTCCAAGAGGGCTTATGCCTTTCCCAGGTCTACTGCACCCAGAGCCCCTGCCCCTGCAGCTGTCCGCTGCTGAGTTGTACTTCCACAGGAGATACTCAGAAACAGTTCTGTCTCAGTCTCTGTGGGATCTCTGAGTCTTGGTGCACAACAAGGTTTGTTTGAGCCCTCTGAGCTTCTCTATTGGATATGGGACTTGATTATAAATGCAGTTTTGCCCCTCATACTGTCTTTCTGGGGCTTCTCCTTTGCCCTTGGATATGGGGTATCTCCTCAAAGTCGCTCCTGCACCATGTAGCCGCTGCTGCAATTGATTATATTCTTTGCAGCCAAAGATGGAGAAGCTCTATACAGTCAGCAAAAACAAGACCAGGAGCTGACTGTGGCTCAGATCATAAACTCCTTATTGCCAAATTCAGGCTTAAATGGAAGAAATTAGGGAAAACCACTAGAAAATTCAGGTATGACTTAAAATACCATACAGTTATACAGTAGAAGTGACAAGTAGATTCAAGGGATTAGATCTAATAGACAGAGTGCCTGAAGAACTATGGATGGAGGTTCATGACATTCTACAGGGGGCCGTGATCAAGACCATCCCCAAGAAAAATAAATGCAAAAAGGCAAATGGTTGTCTGAGGAGGCCTTACAAATAGCTGTGAAAAGAGAGAAGCTAAAGGCAAAGGATAAAAGGAAAAGTATACCCATCTGAATGCAGAGTTTCAAAGAATAGCAAGGAGAGATAAGAAAGCTGACCTCAGTGGTCAATGCACAGAAATAGAGGAAAACAATAGAATGGGAAAGACTAGAGATCTCTTCAAGAAAACTAGAGATACTAAAAGAATATTTCATGCAAAAATGGGCACAATAAAGGACAGAAATGGTATGAACCTAACAGAAGCAGAAGATTTTGAGAAGAGGTGGCAAGAGTACAAAGAAGAACTATACAAAAAATATCTTCATGACCTGGATAATCAAGATGGTGTGATCACTCACCTAGAGCCAGACATCCTGGAATGTGAAGTCAAATGGGCCTTAGGGAGAAGCATCACTACAAACAAAGCTAGTGGAGGTCATGAATTCCAGTTGAGCTATTTCAAATCCTAAAAGATGATGCTATGAAAGTGCTGCATTCAATTTGCCAGCAAATTTGGAAAACTCAGCAGTGGCCACAGGACTGGAAAAGGTAAGTTTTAATTCCAATCCCAAAGAAAGGCAATGCCAAAGAATGTTCAAATTACTGCACAATTGCACTCATCACACACACTAGCAAAGAAATGCTCAAAATTCTTTAAGCCAGGCTTCAACAGTACGTGAACCATGAACTTCTAGATGTTCACGCTGGATTTAGAAAAGGCAGAGGAACCAGAGATCAAATTGCCAACATCCATTGGATCATCAAAAAACTAAGAAAGTTCCAGAAAAACATCTATTTCTTCTTTATTGACTATGCCAAAGACTTTTACTGTTTGGATCACAACAATGTGTGGAAAATTCTTCAAGAGATGGGGATACCAGACCACCTGACCTGCCTCTTGAGAAATCTGTATGCAGGTCAAGAAGCAGAAGTTAAAATTGGACATTGCACAATAGACTGCATATTGGGAAAGGAGTATGCCAAAGCTGTATGTTGTCACCCTGCTTATTTAACTTATATGCAGAGTACATCATGAGAAGTGCTGGGCTGGAGGAAGCCCAAGCTGGAATCAAGATTGCTGGGAGAAATATCAATAACCTCATATTCAGATGACACCACCCTTATGGCAGAAAGTGACGAAAAACTAAAGAGCCTCTTGGTGAAAGTGGAGAGTGAAAAAGCTGGCTTAAAACTCAACGTTCAGAAAACTAAGATCACAGCATCGGGTCCCATCACTTCATGGTAAATAAGTGGGGAAACAATGGAAACAGTGAGAGACTTTATTTGGTGGGCTCCAAAATCGCTGCAGATGGTGATTGCAGCCATGAAACTAAAACACTCTTACTCCTTGGAAGAAAAGTTATGACCAACCTAGACAGCATATTCAAAGGCAGTGACATTACTTTGCCAACAAATGTCCATCTAGTCAAAGCCATGGTTTTTCCTGTAGTCATGTATGGATGTGAGATTTGGACTATAAAGAAAGCAGAGTGCTGAAGAATTGATGCTTTTGAACTGTGGTGTTGGAGAAGACTCTTGAGAGTCCCCTGGACAGCAAGGAGATCCTAAAGGAATCCTAAAGGAAATCAGTCCTAAATATTCATTGGAAGGCGATGCTGAAGCTGAAACTCTAATACTTTGGCCACCTGATGAGAAGAACTGACTCATTGGAAAGACCCTGATGCTGGGAAAGGTTGAAGGCACCAGGAGAAGGGGACGGCAGAGGATGAGATGGCTGGGTGGCATCACCGACTCAATGGACATGAGTTTGAGTAAATTTCGAGAGTTGATGATGGACAGGGAAGCCTGGTGTGCTGCAGTCCATGACATTGCAAAGAGTTGGACACTACTGAACAACTGAACTGAACTGACTGATAGGACAGGGTGTGTTCCCATGCAAATATCACAGTATTTACCTTTTTTACTCTTCAATTATACTCCTGCTATCCAATTTTACTAATAGGTTTACTGTGGCCAGTTTTGTTAAGAAGAGATGCAGTTGTCTGTTTTTTAGGTAGCACCTCTCAGGTGACACTAGTGGTAAAGAACTTGCCTGCCAATGCAGGAGATGTAAGAGATGCAGGTTTGATCCCTGGGTCAGGAAGATCCCCTGGAGGAGGGCATGACAACCAACTGCAGCATTCTTGCCTGGAGAATTCCATGGACAGAGGAGCTTGGTACGCTACCATGCGTGGAGTCGAACAGAGTTGGATGTGACTGAGCACACACACATGCAGTAAGAATTTATGAAGAACTGTGGTCTTGAGCAAAATGCTGGAGAGAAGAAACAGAAATTTTTTTGGTGATTGTGGCTTGAAAGACAGACTTATAAACTATGAGCCAATTAGAGAATAAATGAATGCTAAAGTGAGAAATGCTTAAAACAGCTGCACTACCTGTTCTGAAAAGGAAATGATTGTGTGCTTTGGAGTGCGTAACTGAAACATGGGACTTACTTATGAGTGGGATTTAATTTCCAAGTCATGGGAGAAAAATAAGCAACATCATGGGAGAATGTTCCAATAACAAAATATAACTTTGGTGTGACAAAATAGAAATGAATGTGGGAACAGCACTCTGCTTTAGGTAGTTTAGTCTGGAGAGGATACACACAGGACTCTCTAAAGGAGAACAAATCTGGCTAGAAGACAAGCTAGAAGGCTGTTGCAAAAATTCAGACAGGGGGTAATTTGGACCTGAACTAAAATCAAAGATCTGCAAAAGAAAAAGAAGATCCAAGAAGAATCTCATTTTCTGAAAGGGTATAAGAT
Source organism: Bos mutus (assembly GCF_027580195.1). Lineage (NCBI taxonomy): Eukaryota > Metazoa > Chordata > Mammalia > Artiodactyla > Bovidae > Bos > Bos mutus. Next base: position 94,432,636 of record NC_091621.1, read on the forward strand.
TGTATAAACTTTCTAATTTAAAAGAAACCTTAAGGAGCATATAGTTTAATGAATAACAAAATGTTTTCCTCTGGTGTCAGTGTGTTCAGCAAAGATTTTTGTCTTTAGAAATGCTTTTGATGTTACAAGTATGTTCCTAAAAAGCCTTCTCTCACTGCCTTTCTTCTTTTTCCCCATAGATGAGGTTAAAGTGAAAAGTGAAACTGTTAGTCACTCAGTTGTGTCTGACTCTGTGGGACCTCATGGTCTATAGCTTGCCAGGCTCCTCCGTCCTTGGCATTTTCTAGGCAAGAATACTAGAGTGGGTAGCCATTCCCTTCCCGGGGCATCTTCCCAACTCAAGGATTGAACCCAGGTCTTCTGAATTGCAGGCTGACTCTTTACTGTCTGAGCCTTCAGGGATGGAGTAGAGGCATCAAGATGGAGTAGAGTAGATCAGTCATCACTGTATTTATTTTGAGATTTGGACTAGCCTGTGTTCTAGTTCATCTGAAACTGAACTTGTACATTTCATCAAGTGATGCCTTCCTTTAGGATGAATAGGTTTTTCAGTAGTTTACAAAGGCTAAATTGGTCCAGTGGTGGGAGCAGTGATGTCACCACCTCAGACTGGGAAGAAGTCATCACTGCCAATGAACTTTTAATCCTGCTGGTGGAAAATATAGAAGTTAGTGTTGCTAGGCAGGCTGGGTAGAAATGAATAGTATAAGACTGCCTCCTTTTCACTAGTTTAAAAAAACAAAAAACAAAAAACCCATATCAGGACTTTTCTGCAACAAGGAACACACATACATACAGTAAGGTGTAAAAGAAAAAATGATGAATTCAATCAGACAAACTAATGTCAAACTCAACCCTGTCCCCTACCTCCTCATTCACATATACTAATTTTGTGACATTGGCAAGTCATTTAATTTCTTCTTGTTTCCTAAACTTCCCTTGCTTCATCTCATCAGCATCAAAACTATTACTAATGTATGGTAGGCAGTTTTGAAATATTTATGTGAGACAGATAATCAGAGAAACATTACATTTCCTTGTAATCAAGGAAGAAGAAATACAAAGAGCTGTCCACAGAAGGCACTTGTTAGTTTCTGTTCCAGGACTGATTTGAAAGCCCAAGCTCTTTATGCCACCTCACCCCAGTGGTGCATGTGGTCAAGTAGAGCTTATGCTGTGTGCGGTCATTTCTACCTCTGGTGGTTGTTTGTCCTTGTAGGTATATAAGTAAAAAATGGTAGAGCCTGGGTGCAGCAGCCATGACAAGAATGGCTGACTTTTCTGTGGCTAGCTAGGCTTTTCATTAAATATTCAGATTTGATACCAGTTAGCAGAGTATTATGCTAGCCAGCCCAAATTTGATTTACTCTTATAAAGATGCGTATTCAAATTAGAAAAAAAAAGCTCACCAACCTCCCAAGACACAGTACTGGTAACCCTTTATGGACACCACTGTAAAAGTTTGCATATCCTTTTAAACACAAAGAATAATGACAAAGACACCAGCCCACCAACCACAGTTCAGCAGAGGTGGAAAGTCAACTTCAAATGTCCTGGTATTTTTTTCTTTATCAACTTTATTGAGGAATGACTTATACATGATAAGATACGTCTAAAATGAATGAGTTCCAGCCATCATATACACTGATAAAATAACCAGTCAATACCTAGAACAATTCCACAAACCTAGAATGATTCTTCATTCCTTTTCAAATGTCCATCTCTTCCTCTAACCCTGACACCAGGAAACCACTGTTCTATTGTTGACACCATAGATTATTTTTTAATTTATATAAATTGAAAAATAAAGCAAAAATGTTGCATTCATATAAGTATGGAAAGTCAGTCACTACTTTCATGTCTATATTGGTTATACATACATTTTTATCCATATATGAAGCAGACTGGTGTTGATGGGGCTAATCTTTAGCTCTGTAGAGTCACATTCTTCCTACAGATACTCTTAAATAATCCTCGCAAAGAATTAGATAAGCCCCTTCCATCCTCTTTCTAAGACTTTCCCCAAGTGCTTCACATTTACCAAATGCATGCACATCACTGTATTTGACTGATAACAACTGTGTCATGTATTTTATGGCAAGGTTAGTATATTACACATTGAGAAAACTATATTCAGAGAAACTGTGACATTTCTAGCGAGTGGCTGACCAAGAAAGAGAATCCAGTTTTTCCTCTCCTTTTGCAGTAGTCATACCATCATGAACAAGGAAACCTATAATAATAATAAATCCAGCTTTCACATGAATCCCTAGAGAACTATTAATAAGTCCTGTATAACTTTCCAATCAAAACTTTAGAAAATTAAATCAGAAAAGATGGGAGTTGTGTGAGTGTTCTGAGTTGAACTGTGTCCCTTCTTCTTCCCTGCAAATTCATAGGTTGACGTCCTAACCCCAGAGCCTCAGAATGTGACCACGTTGGGAAATAGGGTTACTGCAGATGTAGTTAGTTAATATGAAATCATACTGAAGAAAGGCAGGCCCATCATCCAGGGTGACCAGAGTCCTTATAAAAAGAGGAAACTTTGGACACTGAGACCCACAGGGATAACAGAATATGAAGAGTGGAGCTATATAGTCACAATCCAAGAAACCACCAGAAGCTAAGAGAGAGGCCTGGAACAATTCATTCTCTGTCATCTCAGGGGGAGTGTGGCCTTATCAACACCTTGATTTTGAACTTCTGGCCTCCAGAACTATGAGACAACTTCTCTTGTTCCAAGCCACCCAGCTTGTAGTACTTTGTTGCAGCAGCCCAAGGAAACAAATCTAATAGAGCAATGAGTGAGCAATAAGAAAACACAAACTACACTACAACATGAAGAAAGTATATATTTTAACAAGTACACTTAAGATATTTCACTGAACATTAATGCTGATTAAGATTGTCCAGGAAGTTAATTGATAGAATCAGACATCTTGAAAAGATAAAGAAATTCAGTGTTGTCCCAGCATTGCTCTAACTTGCATCATAGATTAATACACTTTCATGTCTGGAAGAAATAATAAGGTCACCATGCTCAGCCTTTCATTGGATAATTGAGTGTCTTTGACAATGTACTAGCTAACTGGTTTTTCCAGCCTCTGCTTGGATACATCTTCTAACTTCTAGGGCTGCTGCTGCTAAGTAGCTTCAGTCGTGTCCGACTCTGTGCAACCCCATAGACGGCAGCCCACCAGGCTCCCCCATCCCTGGGATTCTCCAGGCAAGAACACTGGAGTGGGTTGCCATTTCCTTCTCCAATGCATGAAAGCGAAAAGTGAAAGTGAAGTCGCTCAGTTGTGTCCGACTCTTTGCGACACCATGGACTGCAGCCCACCAGGCTCCTCCATCCATGGGATTTTCCAGGCAAGAGTACTGGAGTGGGGTGCCATTGCCTTCTCCAAACTCCTAGGGCAACCCACTCTAGAAGATTTGATTAAAATAGAATTTTTTAGGTTAAACTGGACTGTATCTATCTATAGCTTTCACCCATTTATTATAGTTTAATTTTTTAAAGCAAGAAAGAATGCATTTAATTTCCTTTCACAGGTCGGGTCCTTTCAGTGTTTCACATCAATCGTGTCACACCTAAGTCATTTGCTCCCTGAAATAGCTCTTGAGTTCTTTTTACTATTACTCACATGACACAGTCTGATCAGCTCCATAGAGTGGTCTAGTTTACCTCATCTCCTTTAGAGTGGAACATCTAGATCTTGATAATGGTCACAATAGTGGAGATTAGAATTAAATTAAATATACTATTATTCTAGATAATATCCTTCAATTAATGGAGACTCAGTGATAAAGAATCTGCCTGCAGTGCAGGATCTTCAGGAGACATGGGTTCAATCCCTGGGTCGGGAAGATCACCTGGAGGAATAAATGGCGACCCACTCCAGTATTCACACTTGGAGAATCCCATGGACAAAGGAGCCTGGCGGGCTATAATCGATAAGGTCCCAAAGAGTCAGATGTGACTGAAGTAACAGCTAGCAAGATTATATTAACTTTGGGGAGCGTCACCATATTCAGTTGTTGTTGTTGTTGTTGTTCAGTGGCTCAGTCCTGTCCTACTCTTTGTGACCCCATGGACTGCAGCACACCAAGCTTCGTCCTTCACCATCTTCCAGAGTTTGCTCAAACTCATGTCCATTGATTGAGTCAATGATGCCATACTACCATCTCATCCTCTACTGTCCCCTTCTCCTCCTATCCTTAATCTTTTCCATCATCAGGGTCTTTTTCAGTGAGTCAGCTCTTTGCATCAGGTGGGAATAGTATTTGATCTTCAGCGTCAGTCCTTCCAGTGAATATTCAGAGTTGATTTTCTTTAGGATTGACTGGTTGGATCTCCTTGCTGTCCAAGGGACTCTCAAGTCTTCTCCAGCATCACAGTTCAAAAGCACCAATTCTTCCCAGCACTCCACCTTTTTTATTGTCCAGATCTCACATCCTACATGTCTAATGGAAAAACCATAGCTTTGACTATATGGACCTTTGTAGGCAAAGTAATGTCTCTGCTTTTGAACATGCTGTCCAAGTTTGTCATTGCTTTTCTTCTAAGGCGCAAGTGTCTTTTAATATCATTGAGTTAATGATGCCATACTACCATCTCATCCTCTATTGTTCCCTTCTCCTCCTGTCCTTAATCTTTTCCATCATCAGGGTCTTTTCCAGTGAGTCAGCTCTTTGCATCAGGTGGCTGCAGTCACCACCCACAGTGATTGTGGAGCCCAAGAAAATAAAATTTGTCACTGTTTCTATTTTTTCCCCATCTATTTGCCATGAAGTGATGGGGCCAGATGCCTTGATCTTCATTTTTTGAATGTTGAGTTATAAGCCAACTTGTTCACTCTCCTCTTTCACCTTCATCAGGAGGCTCTTTATGTTCAGTAATATTGCATAAAATTAACTAAAGTTCCTGAGTCATTTTTTCCACCAAATAAGAACCGTATGTGGTTTGGCACTTAGATAAGTCATCAAATAAATGAATGAATATATATGTATATACACACATACACACACACACACACACACACATATATATATATATATGTGTGTGTGTGTGCATATAATACACACAAATGCTAAACAATGCATTCCCTCCTGAACTTACACCATTTGGGAGGAGGGGGTTTGTACTTTATTTTGTTAAGCTCCACCAGAAAATAAATACCTTCTAACCAGTAAAGAATCCTACCATTTGTCACATTTCTTCCAGATAGCAAGCACCTTCCATGTGTTCACAAGTTGTTTCTTCTGCACACTTTGATAGCATTGAGGAAAACAGGCATTTTAAGACTTGGTCTATATCTATACTTCAACTTAGACATGCTGTGTATTCCAGACAAGTATTTAATCCTTCTGTTTTCTCCAGCAGTAAAATGGTACTAACATAAGATATTATGTGTGTAAATTTAGTTGATTGTGTGTGCATGTGTGTATGCATATTTATAGATGACTGCATCACCAGGATTTTTATGCTAACAAACATCCTGGGGCTTCCCTGGTGTCTCAGTGTTAAAGAATCAGCCTGCTAGTGTAGGAGACATGGGTTCAATCTCTGATCTAGGAAGATCTCACATGCCACAGGGCAACTAAGCCTGTGTGCCACAACTATTGAACCTGTGCTCTAGAGCCCAGGAGCCAAAACTACAGAAGCTTTGTGCCCCAGAGTCCATGCTCTGCAACAAGAGAAGCCATCACAATGAGAAGCCTTGCACCACAACTACAGAGTAGCCCCATTTGCTGCAACCAGAGAAAAGCCTGTGCAGCAACGAAGATCCAGACCAGCCAAAAAAATAAATAAACAAAATTATAAAAAAAAAACTGTATTTAATCCTTTGTTAATAGTTTTAGTTATAACAGTGACTTATGGGATCACTTTTCCTTCTGTGTTTATATAACAATCCCAAACTATAACTCTGTGTCAAGGAGGAAAGAGTGTGAACTCCATTCTATTTCCATTTTCCAAATGAATAATTCAATCTTATAAAATAATTGACTCTATTTCTTGTGCTAGATCTTCTGTATATTGAATGAAGAAACATTTTTTTCCTCTACTTGCAGGGATGTTAAAGACTGATGAGATATATTTACAAAGTGCTACACAAGTTAGAGGAAAACTAACTTTGACAGCATCTTGATGGAGACATGAGTGCTATGTATATCAAGAAAAATCAATATTTCAAAAAGTTGTGTTTCAAAAGAAATATTTTGAATAGCTTGAACTCTCTATTTGATATACTTTGGCTCTCTTAGTTACCTTATTGTCACATAAATTTAACTATAGTCATTTTCATGAGGAACAGTTTCATGTTAGTTTTTCTTTTAAATGAAGCATAACTAAATCTTCAGTTTTCTGTTTAAATTTCAATCAAAAATTATAAAACAATTCAGAGGGTTTTTATTTTAATGACATATAATGAAATCACAGTAATCAACCAAGAGTATAGCCCATATAATGATAATGAACACTGATCAAGGGTTTCACATTATGCCTTTGTTAGAAGAGCTACTAAACTTTGCTAGTGAAAGAAAAATACCAGTGTGATTCTGTTTTTAAATTTCCTAATGGAAAATCCAAACTTTGTGTCGGGATATGACATTCCCTATAAATCACTCAAAGGACAGAGAAATGAAAAGTGATTCATACATAGCCATTTGGTAGCCAATTACTACAGCATATTGCTTAAATGGTTGTATATTTTGGAATAATATGGAACTCCCTGTCTCAGACTGTTTTACATGGTACTTGTGACCATATGTTAGTTTCAGGTAAACCCAATCTTAAATATCCTATTCTACTGTTGCTATAAGATTGTTTTTATTTTATGAACCAGAATGCAGGTCAGATGTGTTTTTCGCTTAATACATTGACTTTTTTGTGTTAATTACATCCAGCCATTTTTCCAGTTGTATTAAGAAGTAATTGACACAATTGGCTGTGTGAGTTTAAGGTGTACAACATGATGGTTTGATTTACATATATTGTGAAATGATTATTAAAATAGGTCCCACTAACATCCATCTTCTAATATAGATATGTAGATAAAGATAAAATATAGATACGTATATAAAGAAAAGAAAGAAGAGAATGAAGGGAAAACCTTGTGACAAGAGCTCAAGATTTACTCTCTTACTGCTGCTGCTGCTGAGTCGCTTCAGTTGTGTCCGACTCAGTGCGACCCCATAGATGGCAGCCCACCAGGCTCCCCCATCCCTGGGATTCTCCAGGCAAGAACATTGGAGTGGGTTGCCATTTCCTTCTCCAGTGCATGAAAGTGAAAAGTGAAAGTGAAGTCACTCAGTTGTGTCCGACTCCTAGCGACCCCATGGACTGCAGCCTACAAGGCTCCTCCGTCCATGGGATTTTCCAGGCAAGAGTACTGGAGTGGGGTGCCATTGCCTTCTCCTTACTCTCTTAAGAACTTTCCTATATATTGTACACCAATGTTAGCTCTAGTCATCACATTGTACATTATGTCCCTAAAACTTGATTATCTTATAACTGGAAGTTTGCATTATTTATACCTTCCTTCAATGCCCCTATCCCCAGTCCTCACCATTAATAACCACAAGTCTGATCTCTTTTTCCATGAGTTTTTAACTTTTTTTCTATACATAAGTGAGATCATACATTTTTTGGTTTTTCTGTATCTGATTTCACTTTAGCATAATGCCTTCAGGATCCATCCGTGTTCTTGCAGATGGTAAGATTTCATTATTTTTATGGAATTAAATAAATAATGGAAGAACATTCCGTTTTATATACACATGCCATAATGTTTTTATTTATCATTCATCTATCAATAGACACAGGTTGTTTCCATGACCCGGCTATTGTAAATAACACTACTATGAAGATAGAGTGCAGGTGTCTTTTGGGGGTAGTGTTGTCATTGGATACATTCCTAGAACTGGAATTGTTGGATCATATGGTAGTTCTGTTTTTAATCTTTGAGGATCTTCCATACTGTTTTCTGTAGTCCAGACATTTCTTAAATAACCTCATAATATTTTATTGCATGGCTAAATTAATTTCTTTATTCTTCTGTGCTTTATTCTTTATTCTATTGTCTGGTTTTTTTTACAGTTTTTTCCCTTATTATAAGCAATGCAGTGATGAATAGGGACAATATTTTATTAGGAAAAGTAGAAAATTATAGAGCATGGAAATCAGCCTTCACATGTCTTGGGAAATAAAGAATAAAAAAATCTGAGTGATAATGGGGGAAGACTTAGAGGTATAAAAATGAAAGAAAGTGAAGATGCTCAACATCACTCATTATCAGAGAAATGCAAATCAAAACCTCTATGAGGCACCATTTCACGCCAGTCAGAATGGCTGCGATCCAAAAGTCTACAAGCAATAAATGCTGGAGAGGGTGTGGAGAAAGGGAACTCTCTTACACTGTTGGTGGGAATGCAAACTAGTACAGCCACTATGGAGAACAGTGTGGAGATTCCTTAAAAAACTGGAAATAGAACTGCCTTATGATCCAGCAATCCCACTGCTGGGCATACACACTGAGGAAACCAGAAGGGAAAGAGACACGTGTACCCCAATGTTCATTGCAGCACTGTTTATAATAGCCAGGACATGGAAGCAACCTAGATGCCCATCAGCAGATGAATGGATGACAAAGCTGTGGTACATATACACAATGGAGTATTACTCAGCCATTAAAAAGAATACATTTGAATCAGTTCTAATGAGGTGGATGAAACTGGAGCCTATTATACAGAGTGAAGTAAGCCAGAAAGAAAAACACCAATACAGTATACTAACGCATATATATGGAATTTAGAAAGAGGGTAACAATAACCCTGTGTACGAGACAGCAAAAGAGACACTGATGTATAGATCAGTCTTATGGACTCTGTGGGAGAGGGAGAGGGTGGGGAGATTTGGGAGAATGGCATTGAAACATGTATAATATCATGTATGAAATGAGTCACCAGTCCAGGTTCGATGCACGATGCTGGATGTTTGGGGCTGGTGCACTGGGATGACCCAGAGGGAGGGTATGGGGAGGGAGGAGGGAGGAGGGTTCAGGATGGGGAACACAGGTATACCTGTGGCGGATTCATTTCGATATTTGGCAAAACTAATACAATATTGTAAAGTTTAAAAATAGAATAAAATTAAAAAAAATAAACTAAATTATGCACTACAAAAAAAAAAAAAAGAAAGAAAGAAAGAAAGTGGGCACCAGAAAGGGTGTGAGAAGGTCCAAGATACAGTTTACTTGCCACTGTGATCCCAGAACCATCTTTCTACTTGTTTGAAGGTGCCTGGCTCTAACAGAAACCTGGAGTACTTATCAAGACTTCACTTGATCTAAGTAGAAAATGTGTTTTAACTACAAATCTGTGGTTAACATACCCTCTGTATTAGTGGTATTTGGTTAACCACTTAAAGAATATAATAGTTAGAAATTCCCAAAGTGTGTTTAGAAATCTGTTTATTGGAAATAAATACATACTCATCAAGATACCATACAATAAAAAATATGAATCTGAACCTGAATCTGTTATAAGGCAAATACTTTAAAATCTGACTTCTACTTCCTCTGCCCTAAAAATAAAACAAATGCATTCTCCTGAAGAAAAAGGAGTCATTGCTAATTCAAGTAACCACTTTCCAGTCCTCATTCTTGCTGACCTGCCTATTCTGTTTACCACTGATCACCACTGTCTTTAATGGTTCCTCTTCATGATTGTGACCTCTACTCTTCATTTCTATTTTTACTTCTCTAGCTGATTTTTCTCTGACTCAGTTTTTATGTTTTACACATAGAGTTACTCAGGTGCTCTCTTCCCTTCTGTATTCTTTACTATCACTTGCAAAGTTATCCACATGCATTTGACCCTCAAATTTGTGTCCAGTCTATATCTATTTTCAGATCCTCAAAAAGGATGAATTAAAAAAAAATGACATCTAGAAAATTGCTGGAAAACAAGGTTAAAGAGAAAAATGTTAAAAAGCACTTGTAAGGGAGAAAAGTTATATTCAGGAAAACCACAGTAAGAAAAACAACTGATGCCTCCTCAGAAATAATGAATTTATATCCAAGATAGTTACCACTATTACCTACCAAATGCTTCTCAGGTGGAACTAGCAGGAAAGAGTCTGCCTGCCATTGCATTTGCCGCAGGAGACTTGGGTTTGATCTTTGGGTCGGGAAGGTCCCCTGGAGGAAGAAATGACAACACACTCCAGTATTCTTACTAGGAGAATCCCATGGACAGAGGACACTTGTATGCTACAGATCATAGGGTTGCAGAGAGTCAGACACGACTGAAGCAATTTAGCAGGCACAGGGCTTATATGAGAAATTAAATGGGTTAATATTATTAATCACTTAATAATACTGAACAGTATCTGGCACAAAGTAAATTCTAAATAAATGTTTGTTATGTAAAATAAAAGCTACATGGTAGTTGGTATTGTAAATTGTTAAAATATCTCTTCGGAAAAATTTTCCTGAAACAAATGAGACAATGCCAAACACTAACTTATGTGGCACTTACTTTTTCCTTCATACTTTCTATAATCATGTACTATTAGTATTATTGCTGCTGCTGCTAAGTCACTTCAGTCATGTCCAACTCTGTGTGACCCCATAGACAGTAGCCCACCAGGCTTCCCCCATCCCTGGGATTCTCCAGGCAAGAACACTGGAGTGGGTTGCCATTTCCTTCTCCAATGCAGGAAAGTGAAAAGTGAAAGTGAAGTCGCTCAGTCTTGTCCGACTCCTAGCAACCCCATGGACTGCAGCCTACCAGGCTCCTCCGTCCATGGGATTTTCCAGGCAAGAGTACTGGGTGGGTTGCCATTGCCTTCTCCGACTAGTATTATTACAACAAGACAATTTTGATACAAGGTATGATCCATGGAAACAGAGACTTTGTATAGTTCACTGTGTACCTCAGCACCTAGAACAGTACCTACTTCTCTATAAATTAGCTTATACCATGAAGATGAGAAAATGCTTTTTGAAAATAGTTCCTTATATGTTGCAACTATGTACACAAGAAAGAAAAGAGGACAGGTAAATAGAGTTTAGACCCATTTAAGTTCTTAAAAATTGAAATTGGTTATTTAGAAAGAGATAAATAATTTTGCAATTGCTTATATCTGTAGTGCAGATAATCAGCCCTTTCATTTTCAAAAGACCCCAAGGAGGAATATGATAGCATCATTTAGATTTTTCTAAAAGCTTTAGTGTTTCTTATTCAGATATAGAAAACTTTTTTTTTTTTTTTTCCTTTTGGAGGATTGTGTTTAGGATCAAATCATTTATTATTATGGTACCTTACTGTGTGCTTGCATGCTACGCCGCTTCAGTTGTATCTGACTCTTTGCCACCCTATAGACTGTAGCCCACGGGTCTCCTTTGTCCATGGGATTCTGGAGGCAAGTATACTGGAGTGGGTTGCCATGACCTCCTCCAGTGGATCTGCTCAAGTCAGTGATCGATTCTCAACCCAGCAATCTCCTGCAGCTCCTGCATTGCAGGCAGATTCTTTACTGCTGAGCCACCGGGGGAGCCCATGGTACTGATTTTGCATCAAGACAATTTTAGCGCTAGAAGGGGACTTAGAGATATCCGTGCGTATTACAAATGAGCAAACTGAGCTCACTGAGGTTACAGGGCTAATCAGTCACAGAGCTGGGGCCAGAACCCAGGGCTCCTCTTTGACATTCAAGGTTAGTTTTTAATGGACTCTGGCCTTGGCAGATCTTATTTAAAGATTTCCTTCACTTTTTCACATTTGCTGTTAGATTTTCCTTGCTAATGGATGTCAGTTATAGAGTTAGATCAAGAGCAGTATTCTTTTGGGGAATACAGTGGAAAGCTTAGACTAGTTTCTTACCATAAATTGAAAGCAATAGGAATCCTATGGGTAAATAATTTTGAGTATATAGGAAAGATTTTTAATTTACAGTAATCCTAAAGAAAATCCCCTGGAGAAGGAAATAGCAACCCACTCCAGAACTCTTGCCTGGAAAATTCCATGGACAGAGAAGCCTTGTAGGCTATAGTCCATGGGGTCGCAAAGAGTCGGACATGACTGAGCAAATATTGGAATTGGAATCCTAAAGAGAGGTAGAGTTTGTTCTCTTAAATGAGTTGCTATATTTCTCTATTCATCTAATGGATGACTTTGACATTAATACGGAAAAATCTACAACTTAACCTTAAAGTCAAGGACTTTGTACTATTTATTAGTACTTCCTGTAGGAAAATGGTGATTTACCATTTTAAAAAGTACAAAAATATTTATGACTAGTGTAAGTGCACATTTTTTTTCTCCATGCACCAATATTTCCTCTCTTTATCCTCTGTCCTATCTCCTAATTAGGATTTTTGGAGACTGATATATTTTGAAAGCAAGTGACTGTTTTCAATTAGAAAAATGCAAATATCCTAATTATTATTGGTTCCTTCTCTTTAAAATATATTCAAGCTGAGCTGAAATTTAACTGCTATAAATACCCCTTCTATTTAATTTATTTTGGGGGGTTTCCAATTTATCAAGTTATTTTAAATATTTTGTTTCTACTGCATGATCTACTTCCAGTTTTCTCCCCTTTCTAGCCCTACTATTGTGCTGTATGCCTAACAATGTTATGTCATTATTATTACCACTAATGTTAGAAAATGAGTTTGTTTAAGGATCAATGTGAATAGTAACTTTTATTTTAAACAGGGGAAAAAAAAACCTAGAGATGATACTTTGGGAAGTATTTTAAGTTTTCTATGTTTGCTTTTATGACCAGCTCCTCTTCACCTTTATTAACCAACTGTCATAAGAAAACGTGTCTCTGATCATTACAAGCTCTTTTAATCTTTGAGAATTTTTCACAAATGCTTTGTGTAGAGACTGAGTCATAAGTTAACCATCAGTTCAGTTCAGTTCAGTGGCTCAGTTGTGTCTGACTCTTTGTGATCCCATGGACTGCAGCACGCCAGGCCTCCCTATCCATCACCAACTCCCAGAGTTTGCTCAAACTCATGTCCATTGAGTCGGTGATGCCATCCAACAATCTCATCCTCTGTCGTCCCCTTCTCCTCCAGCCTTCAATCTTTCTCAAAATCAGGGTCTTTTCCAATGAGTCAGTTCTTCTCATCAGGTGGCCAAAGTACTGGAGTTTCAGCTTCAATATCAGTCCTTTCAATGAATATTCAGGACTGATTTCCTTTAGGATTGACTGGTTGGATCTCCTTGCAGTCCAAGGAACTCTCAAGAGTCTTCTCCAACACCACAGTTCAAAAGCATCAATTCTTCAGCACTCTGCTTTCTTTATAGTCCAACTCTCACATCCATATATGACTACTAGAAAAACCATAGTCTTGACTAGATGGACCTTTGTTGGCAAAGTAATGTCTCTGCTTTTCAATATGCTATCTAGGTTGGTCATAACTTTTCTTTCTTCCAAGGAGTAAGCATCTTTTAATTTTATGTCTGCAGTCACAATCTGCAGTGATTTGGGAGCCCCCCAAAATAAAGTTTGTCACTCATTCCACTGTTTCCCCATGTATTTGCCATGAAGTAATGGGACTGGATGCCATGATCTTAGTTTTCTGAATGTTGAGTTTTAAGCCAACTTATTCATTCTCCTCTTTTATTTTCATCAAGAGGCTCTTTAGTTCTTCTTCACTTTCTGCCATAAGGGTGGTGTCATCTGCATATCTGAGGTTATTGGTATTTCTCCCAGCAATCTTGATTTCAGCTTGTGCTTCTTCCAGCCCAGCGTTTCTCATGGTATATTCTGCATATAAGTTAAATAAGCAGGGTGACAATATACAGCCTTCATGTACTCCTTTCCCGATTTGGAACCAGTCTGTTGTTCCATGTTCAGTTCTAACTATTGCTTCCTGACCTGCATACAGATTTCCTAAGAGGCAGGTCAGGTGGTCTGGTATTCCCATCTCTTTCAGAATTTTCCACACTTTATTGTGATCCACACAGTCAAAGGCTTTGGCATAGTCAATAAAGCAGAAATAGAGGTTTTTTTGGAGCTCTCTCAGTTTTTCGATGATCCATCGGATATTGGCAATTTGATCTCTGATTCCTCTTTTAAATCCAGCTTGAACATCTGGAAGTTCATGGTTCATGTATTGCTGAAGCCTGGCTTGGGAAAATTTGAGCATTACTTTACTAGTGTGTGAGATGAGTGCAGTTGTGCGGTAATTTGAGCTTTCTTTGGCATTGCCTTTCTTTAGGATTGAAATGGAAACTTACCTTTTCCAGTCCTGTGGCCACTGCTGAGTTTTCCAAATTTGCTGGCATATTGAGTGTAGCACTTTCATAGCATCACGTTTCAGGATTTGAAATAGCTCAACTGGAATTCCATTTCCTCCACTAGCTTTGTTTGTAGTGATGCTTCCTAAGGCCCACTTGACTTCACATTCCAGGATGTCTGGCTCTAGGTGTGTGATCACACCATTGTGATTATCTGGGTCATGAAGATCTTTTTTGTATAGTTCTTCTGTGTATTCTTGCCACCTCTTCTCAATATCTTTGCTTTTGTTAGGTGCATACCATTTCTGTCCTTTATTGAGAGACTAGAGATCTCTTCAAGAAAACAGAGATACCAAGGGAACATTTCATGCAAAGATGGGCTCAGTAAAATAGAGAAGTCAACCATAGTAATATTTCATTCTATTGTTCAGTTCAGTTCAGTTGCTCAGTTGTGTTGACTCTTTGTGACCCCATGAATGGCAGCACGCCAGGCCTCCTTGTCCATCACCAACTCCCGGAGTCCACCTAAACCCATGTCCATTGAGTTGGTGATGCCATCCAACTACCTCATCCTCTGTCGTCCCCTTCTCCTCCTACCCTCAATCTTTCCCAGCATCAGGGTCTTTTCAAATGACTCAGCTCTTCGTATCAGGTGGCCAAAGTATTGGAGTTTCAGCTTCAACATCAGTCCTACCAATGAACACCCAGGACTGATCTCCTTTAGAATGATTGTTAAGCAGAAGTTATTCTGATACTTGTTAAAAATGGCAGGAAGACTTTATTCCAGACTATTGTGATAGCAGAAGAGGTTAAACTCAACTCCAAGTACAAACAGGGATGAGTAGGATTTTATAGCTGGTGACAGGATGAGGGAGAGCATGGCAGATTACTAAGAGGAGCTCCTTAAGATATTTATGATATTAAGGTGGGGATGAGGAAAGGATCTCGGTTAGATACCAAGGTGGAGGAAGAGGACCTTTATTGGATTTGTAGAGTGGGAAAGATTCTTAATAAACTGACTAAGGAGAGTTCTTTTCTAAAAATGGATTCAGCAGGTCAAGGTTAAGACATTATCAAGAAGAGGGCTCAAAGGAACCTGATTAAAGTTTGGTCAAGAAGGGAGTCTTTGTGACCATAACCTTTCTACATTTGGATTTACTCACTAATATGGATGATGATCTGACTGTCACTCAGATTATCAGCTCCTTATTGCAAAATTAAGGCTCAAATGAAAGAAAGTAGGGAAGCCCACTAGGCCATTCAGGTATGACCTAAATCAAATCTCTTATGATTATACAGTAGAGCTGACAAATAGATTCAAGGGATTACATCTGATAGAGAGCATGCCTGAAGAACTCTGGATGGAGGGTCATAACATTGTACAAGAGGTGGTGACCCAAACTGTTCTCAAGAAAAATAAATGCAAGAAGGCAAAGGGGTTGTTTGAGGAGGGCTTACAAGTAGCTGTGAAAAGGAGAGAAGCATAAGGCAAAGGAGAAAGGGAAAGATATACCCAGCTGAATGTAGAGTTCGAGAGAATAGCAAGGAGAGATAAGAAAGCCTTAAGTGAACAATGCAAAGAAATGAAGGAAAACAGAATGGGAAAGAGTAGAGATTTCTTTAAGAAAATTAGAGATACCAAGGGAACATTTAATGCAAAGATAGGCACAATAAAGGACAAAAATGGCAAGTACCTAACAGAAGCAGAAGAGATTAAGAAAAGGTGGCAAGAATACACAGAAGAACTGTACAAAAAAGTCTTAATGACTCAGATAACCAATGGTGTGATCACTCACCTAGAGCCAAACAACCTGGAGTGTTAAGTCAAGTGGACCTTAGGAAGTATCATTACTAATGAAGCTAGTGGATATGATGGAATCCCAACTGAGCTATTTCAAATCCTAAAAGATGATGCTTTGAAAGTGCTTCACTCATTATGCCAGAAAATTTGGAAAAATTCAGGAGTGGCCACAGGACAGGAAAAGGTCAGTTTTCATTCCGATCCCAAAGAAAGGCAATGCCGAAGAATGTTCAGATTGCACTCATTTCACATGCTAGCAGGATTATGCTCAAAATCCTTGAAGACAGGCTTTAACACTGCATGAACCAAGAACTTCCAGATGTACAAGCTGGATTGAGAAAAGGCAGAGGAACCAGAAATAAATTGCCACAATACACTGGATCATAGAAAAAGCAATGGAATTTAAAAAAGCCATCTACTTCTACTTCATTGACTGTGCTAAAACCTTTGACTGTGTGGATCACAACAAACTGTGGAATATTCTTAATAACATGGAAATACCGGATCACATTGTCTGCCTCCTGAGAAACCTGTATGCAGGATGAAAAGCAACAGTTAGAACTAGACATAGAACAACAATCTGGTTCCTAATCCAGGAAGGAGTACATCAAGGCTGTATATTTTCACCCTGCTTATTTAACTTATATGCTGAGTACATCATGCAAAATGCCAGGCTGCCTGAATCACAAGCTGGAATAAAGATTGCAGGGAGAAATATCAACAATCTCAGACATCCAGATGATATCACCCCTACAACAAAAAAATGAAGAAAAGCTAAATCAAATCCCTTATGATTATACAGTGGAAGTGAGAAATAGATTTAAGGGACCAGATCTAATAGAGTGCCTGATGAACTATGGATGGAGGTTCATGACATTGTACAGGAGACAGGGATCAAGACCATCCCCATGGAAAAGAAATGCAAAAAAGCAAAATGGCTGTCTGAGGAGGCCTTACAAATAGTTGTGAAAAGAAGAGAAGTGAAAAGCAAAGGAGAAAAGGAAAGATATAAGCATCTGAATGCAGAGTTCTGAAGAATAGCAAGAAGAGATAAGAAAGCCTTCCTCAGCAATCAAAGCAAAGAAATAGAGGAAAACAACAGAATGGGAGAGACTAGAGATCTCTTCAAGAAAATTGGAGATACCTAGGGAACATTTCATGCAAAGATGGGCTCAATAAAGGACAGAAATGGTATGGACCTAACAGAAGCAGAAGATATTAAGAAGAGGTGGCAAGAATACACAGAAGAACTATACAAAAAAGATCTTCATGACCAAAATAATCACGATGGTGTGATCACTCACCTAGAGCCAGACATCCTGGAATGTGAAGTCAAGTGGGCCTTAGAAAGCATCACTACGAACAAAGCTAGTGGAGGTGATGGAATTCCAGTTGAGCTATTTCAAATCCTGAAAGATGATGCTGTGAAAGTTCTGCACTCAATATGCCACCAAATTTGGAAACCTCAGCAGTGGCCACAGGACTGGAAAAGGTCAGTTTTCATTCCAATCCCAAAGAAAGGCAATGCCCAAGAATGCTCAAACTACAGCACAATTGCACTCATCTCACACGCTAGTAAAGTAATGCTCAAAATTCTCCAAGCCAGGTTTCAGCAGTATGTGAACTGTGAACTTCCAGATGTACAAGCTGGTTTTAGAAAAGGCGGAGGAACCAGAGATCAAATTGCTAACATACACTGGATCATGGAAAAAGCAAGAGAGTTCCAGAAAAACCTCTATTCCTGCTTTATTGACTATGCCAAAGCCTTTGACTGTGTGGATCACAATAAAGTGTGGAAAATTCTGAAGGAGATGGGAATACCAGACCACCTGACCTGCCTCTTGAGAAACCTATATGCAGGTCAGGAAGCAATAGTTAGAACTGGACATGGAACAACAGACTGGTTCTAAATAGGAAAAGGAGTACATCAAGGCTGTATATTGTCACCCTGTTTATTTAACTTATATGCAGAGTACATCATGAGAAACGCTGGACTGGAAGAAGCACAAGCTGGAATCAAGATTGCCAGGAGAAATATCAGTAACCTCAGGTATGCAGATGACACCACCTTTATGGCAGAAAGTGAAGAGGAACTGAAAAGCCTCTTGATGAAGGTGAAAGAGGAGAGTGAAAAAGTTGGCTTAAAACTCAACGTTCAGAAAACAAAGATCATGGCATCAGGTCCCATCACTTCATGGGAAATAGATGGGGAAACAGGGGAAACAGTGGAAACAGTGTCAGACTTTATTTTTGGGGGCTCCAAAATCACTGTAGATGGTGATTGCAACCATGAAATTAAAAGACGCTTACTCCTTGGAAGGAAAGTTATGATCAACCTAGATGGCATATTCAAAAGCAGAGACATTACTTTGCCAACAAAGGTCCGTCTAGTCAAGCCTATGGTTTTTCCAGTAGTCATGTATGGATGTGAGAGTTGGACTGTGAAGAAAGCTGAGTGCCGAAGAATTGATGCTTCTGAAGTGTGGTGTTGGAGAAGACTCTTGAGAATCCCTTGGACTGGAAGGAAATCCAACCAGTCTGTTCTAAAGGAGATCAGCCCTGGGTATTCTTTGGAAGGAATGATGCTAAAGCTGAAACTCCAGTACTTTGGCCACCTCAGTGAAGAGTTGACTCATTGGAAAAGACTCTGATGCTGGGAGGGATTGGGGGCAGGAGGAAAAGGGGACAACAGAGGATGAGATGGCTGGATGGCATCACTGACTCGATGGACATGCGTTTGAGTGAATTCCGGGAGTTGGTGATGGACAGGGAGGCCTGGTGTGCTGCGATTCACGGGGTCACAGAGTTGGACACAACTGAGCAACTGAACTGAACTGAACTGAAAGAGCCTCTTGATGAAGGTGAAAAAGGAGAGTATGAGAAATCTGGCTTAAAACTTAGCATTCAAAAAACAAAGATCGTGGTATTCGGTCCCATCACTTCATGACAAATAGATTGGGAAAATTTGGAAACAGTGGCAAATTTTATTTTCTTGGGCTCCAAAGTCAATGTGGATGGCCACTGCAGCCACAAAATTAAAATACAGTTGCTCCTTGGAAGAATAGCTATGACAAACCTAGACAGAGTATTAAAAAGCAGAGATATCACTTTGCCAACAGAAGTCCTTATAGTCCAAGCTATGGTTTTTCCAGGAGTCAGGTATGGATGTAAGAGTTGGACCATAACAGAGGCTGAGCACTGAAAAATTGATGCTTTCAAACTGTGTCATCGGAGAAGACTCGAGAGTCCTTTGGACAGCAAGATCAAACCAGTCCATCCTGAAGGAAATCAACCCTGAATATTCATTGGAGGGACTGATGCTGAAGCTGAAGCTCCAATACTTTGGTTACCTGATGTGAAGAGCCGACTCATTGGAAAAGGCCCTGATGCTGGGGAAAACTGAGGGCAAGAGGAGAAGGGGGTGACAGAGAATGAGATGTTTGGATGGTATCACTGACTCAGTGGATGTGAATTTTAGCAAATTCAGGGAGATAGTGAAGGACAGGGAAGGCTGATATGCTACAGTTCATGGGTCACAAAGTGTCGGACTTGACTTAGCAACTGTCTTCAAAACAACAATGGCCCAATTTGAGCTTCCCAGGTGGCACTAGTGGTAAAGAACCTACCTGTCAATGCAGAAGACATAGAGATAGTTCGATCTCTGAGTCGAGAAGATCCCCTGGAGCAGGGCATGGCAACCCACTCCAGTATTCTTGCTGGAGAATCCCATAGACAGAGGACCCTACTGGGCTACAATCCATGGGGTCATAAAGAGTTGGACATGACTGAAGCGACTTAGCACACATACTCACTTGGCTCAATTTAGAATGCTAGAAATACTGTCCTAGTTTTATATCTGTGGAAGATAAGCTCTGTTATAATTCATAATGATAGGTGAGTGGAATCAAGGTCTTTATCAGCATGAAGTCTTTTAGCACAACTGTACCCACACTAATGATTTGTTCCAAGTGAAATCCAGGAAATCCAATCAAACTCAGAGAATGATGAGCATATTTGTAGTATTTGTATTGAACTATTTGCCAGGCACTACCCTGGATAATTTATGTAAATTAATCATGCAAATCCTTACTGCAATCTTCTGATGTAAGTACTATTACAATATCACCCTCATCCCAGGATTACAGGCAGAGAAGCTAAAGCTCGTAGTAGTTACAAAACATGTCCAAAGTTACTTAATTAAAATATGTCAGAGTACCTAAGTGATATAACTTTTGGAATAGTGCTCCTAACCATTGTACATTCCTGCTTCTGTGAAATCTCTAGCCCTCCTTTTTCCCAAGCAGACACAGACAACCGGGAGTTGAGTGAAGGGGCAGTGGCAGGATATATTAATATGTTTGTGGAAGTCCATGTATTTGGCACATTCTTCACATTTAGAGCTCTTTCTTTCCACTACCCAGTGCAGTACTTTAGATAGCAGGTCACCAGTAATTTTGTTTTGTTGAATGAATGATGAGTGAATAAATTGCTACATGATATTCAGTTCCTGATAACCAGTGAAATAACCAATTAAAGTTTCTCAAACTCTGGCACACCAAGGAGGACTACAATGGCAATATTTTAGGACAGGAAAGCATTCTCTGCATTTCACAATACACAGGTGATTGCAGCAGTTCCCGGGAGCTCCACCCACAGAACCCTCCTGTCAGCTTGGGCTGAGCTGGACCTCCGTCACATGTATATAACAGTGCAATGAACCTTCCTCTCCTGAGCTTTTAGATCTCCAGTGATGAGAGGCTGTTGGGTCATGGGATACTGGGGACGCTCCTATCATTGCTTCTTAGACCTGATTTAAATTCTTCTGCTACATTTCCTGCTCAACTCTTACCTTCCCTTTTTGTCCAAGAGAAACCTGAAGCCTGGAAAAAAAAAAAAAAGACAAAAGGTAAGAAGAAAACAAGAAATGAACAGAGTCCTAGACATTTCTAAAGTTATTAGTAGGAGTGACAAGCTAAATGAGCCTTGGGGTGACAGACTGGTTCTTTTATTTCGTTTTCACTTTTCCATGGTCTCCACTATAGCTCATCAGAACTCATTTATCATAAGAAATCAATTACTTCCTGTGAAGTAGAATCAATAAATCTGCAATGTTCTAAATTGCTTAAAAATGAGTACTTGGTTCACCTGGGGCTGTGAAGTATAAACCAAAAATGGTTTTGAGTTATTTAAATGTTTGAATGAATAAAAATTGCTTTTTGCTATGACTGCATGACATGAAATGCTGAATTTTGTGGAAGCCAGGGACCAGTGGGGTTGGGTGGAGGTGGTTGTTGGTGATCTCTGAAATTCAGTTCTGCCCTGAGTGTGCACAGTACCAAGTGTCACTTCAGCATGTCTGGCGGAAGTTGACAGTCTAAGAGTTTTTATATGGGGTTCAAACATAGACTACAGTAGCAAGGAACTTGAGAGCTTCAGGGAGGAATATGATATTTCAGGTGCATTTGGTTATTTTATTGAATTTGCCTGGAAAAATCCATTTAACACTTTAATTTGCATACTCAAAGCAGAGGTTAATCATTCCATCTCATGCCTGACAATAGATTTGTGTGCATTTGTGTGTATGTGTGTGTGTTTTCATTAAATAAGCAACTTCAAAGTGTGCAAAAGGCAGCTTGTTGTATTTCCTTGGACATGGGGGAATTGGACTGGGACATTCATTCTATATTTTGCCAACATTTTTGCTTCACCTGGCTTCTCCATGGCACATGTTCTAAGTGTGTACATACCAAAGAAATGATTTGTTAGACTTAGGCAGTGTTTTAAAAAGATATTAAAAGCACATTTAAATTGCAAAGTGAAATTAGTACAATAGTATGAAAGACCTGGGATTATATAGACTAACTAAAAGGTCACTACTCTGTGCTTAATTGACTCATGTTCTTTTTTAAAGTAAATGGATACAAAAGTAATGCTAATTAACTTGTAGTCAGTTAACTTTGTAAATAAAAAACACTTTCAGACTGGTTGCTTATCCTCTCTGAGCCTCAGTTGTCTCATTTGTAATAATCATGCCTGCTTCAAACGGTTGTTGTAGGAATAAGCAGGATAATACACATGGAACCCTTACCAGAAGGCTTAGCACAGAAGGTCCTGGCTATTATTGTTATTGCTGTTGTTAGTCAAAGTTCAGGGCTGTAGGACAGCTCCAGTTATGTTTTACTCTAAACAGTTAGCATAAATTTTTCCCAGTGGGAGAATTGGATGGAGGGACTCTGGACTGCTCTATAATAACAGTGTCAGTGAGAACTTATATAGGACTCTGGCCTTTCTGGCTAACTCCGGGAGTTGGTGATGGACAGGGAGGCCTGGAGTGCTGCGATTCATGGGGTTGCAAAGAGTCGGGCACAACTGAGCGACTGAACTGAACTGAACTGAATAGGAATGTAGAACAAAGGCTGATGTGGAAATTTTAAGATAAGCAGCAAGAGTTAAGGAAGCGATTATGCTCTCCCTGGAGTGGGGCCACCACAGCTTTGCTCAGCAGTTGAGTGCTCAGCACTCAAGGCCTCAGCTTGAGTGAACTCTAAAAATAATTCCAGTTTCCCTTATTTTCAAACTGAACAACTTATAGGGGTGAAGATGCACACTATTTACCCTGAGCATATATATTTAAGGGCCTCTCACTAGTTTTGTGCAGAAGGAAACAAGCTCTGGAGACAGAATTCCTGGGTTCAAATTCCTGTTCTTGTCTTGCCATCAGACTGGCATAGGTTACTTAAGCTCCCTGAGAGGAGAGGCTTCATTAGTCACCTCATATAGTTATTGTCAGGATTAAATAAAATAATTGTATGCCATGTGGGACATTTTCTGCAACTGTTGTGCATACTATGTCATTTCAGTCATGTTCTACTGTTTGCAGCCTTATGGACTGCAGCCTTCCAAGTTCCTCTGTCCATGGGATTCTCTTGTCTAGTATACTGGAGTACTGCTGCTGCTGCTGCTAAGTCACTTCAGTCGTGTCTGACTCTGTGCGACCCCATAGACGGCAGCCCACCAGGCTCCCCCATCCCTGGGATTCTCCAGGCAAGAACACTGGAGTGGGTTGCCATTTCCTTCTCCAATGCAGGAAAGTGAAAAGTGAAAGTGAAGTCGCTCAGTCGTGTCTGATTCTTAGTGACCCCATGGACTGCAGCCTACCAGGCTCCTCCGTCCATGGGATTTTCCAGGCAAGAGTACTGGAGTAGGGTGCCATTGCCTTCTCCGACTGTAATACTAGTCTCAGTAAATGTTAGTGACGCATTTATTCCTTTGGTTCGACGATATTTTCACTGAGAAGTGTTAAAAGAGAAACAGGCATATTAAGACTTTCAAGAGTTTATGTGAGTGAAAGTCAATTAGAATGAGGCAGCACCAAAGCATAAAAGATTAGAAACCTTCTGTTAACAGAGGTTAGAGGAAAGTCTGATAGAGAAGAGGTGGAAGCAAAGCAAGAATATTATTTGATTGGCTGTAGCTTATGCAGTTGCATTATTGGAGAAAGTCTAGTTGACTGTGATTGGTTGTCCTTGTGTGTGCGTGCTAAGTTGTGTCAGTCCTGTTGGACTCTGTGCAACCCCATGGACTGTAGCCCGCCAGGCTCCTCTGTCCATGGAGTCCTCCAGGCAAGAATACTGGAATGGGTTGCCATTCCCTTCTTCAGGGGAACTTCCCTACCCTGGGATCGAACCCGCATCTCTTATGTTTCCTGCACTGGCAGGTGGGTTCTTTACCACTAGCGCCATTTGGGAAGCCCATGATTGTCCTTAGGTTTTGCTTTTTAAAAAATTAATTAATTAGGCTACAGTGGATCATAACTGCAGCATGAGAGACCTAGTTCCTTAACCAAGGATCGACCCTGGTCGCCTGTATTGGGAGCACAGTCTTAGCCACTGGACCACCAGGGAAGTCCCAGTTTTGTTTTGTTTTAACTTGGAGGCTAAAGACACAGGCTAAAATTACAAGCTAAAGTTTTGATTTGCTTATGCAGGTTACTAAACCATTAAAGCCACCTCAGTCTAATGGCCTCCTTGTTTAGTAAATTTAACAGGTATTAGAGATACTTCTGATTTTATTGTATGGTTTCCTCTATGAGTTTTGACTCAAAAGTAAAGGAATTTGGAGAAAGAGGAATTAGAAGTCCTGTTCTCAAACCCATAGACAACTCTGTACTTGCTTTATTTAGTATTTATGAAGACATTCAGTAACTGTCTTCAGGATTTAAATGGTGGCTCTTTTCACTTTTAGTAGTGAAGGTTTAGAAAGTACCAAAACAAGATCTTTTTTTACTAAAATAGCTGTTAAGGTGTTTATTAGCAAAAGTTCATAGGCAAATATTGCTCCAGAAAAAGATTTAAACTTTTCCAAATTATTTTGGGAACACAAGTGGTGAGTTTTTTCCAAAATGAAATTCTAATACATTCAAAATCATTTAGATTTTGTTGGGCTTCCCTGGTGGCTAAGTGGTAAAGAATCCGCCTGCCAGTGCAGGATATGCATGTTCTATCCCTGGGTCGGGAAGATCCCCTGGAGAAGGAAATGGCAACCCACTCCAGTATTCTTCCCTGGGAAATCCCACAGACAGAGGAACCTGGTGGGCTACAGTTCATGGAGTCACAAAAAAGTCAGACATGACTCACCAACTAAACAACACCAAATTGTGGAATAAACATTTATTTTCTGCCTATCTTGTCAGAGAGTTTGGATATATGTCTAATTTTCACATTTTTTTCATTTCACTTTGAAATCATTTTAGTCTTAGTTGCATTCTGGTTTGGAGCCAGTGTGTGGACCCTCTAAATTCTTCTAAAGAGATATTTTGAATAATGATACAGAGAACTACTAAATTATTTTAGAGGAAAAATGGCAAAATTTGGGAAGATGGGAGAGGTAACTTTGCAGAGCTCCATACAAAACCATGATGAAGTGGTTTATTTGAATGAACATAAGATGCTGACATATTTTTGAAAATTTATTTTTCTTAGATCTTTACAAAATAAGGTTCAAAAACAAAATTTAAAGCAAATACCACTTCCTACTTTATAAGAAAATTATTTTTTATATCTTGGAGAGGACTGCAAGATCTCTTAGAGTGTGAAGGTAGCCAGGTTTCTTCAGAGCACCTTCTGTGCTGTAATTGTTATAAATTCTGATCATCTAGTATTTGTCAACAGACTTGTCCTCTTGTTTGCTAAGAGTTGAAGACATTTTGATTGGCAGTATTAAAAAAAAGCTAATAGAAAAGTTTAAGAAGATAATTTAAAGAAGAAATAGAAATGTTATAATGAGGATCTCTGAAACAAAACATTGTCAATATAAATGGATAATGGTCTATCTATTATCTCAGCTATGGTAGTTTCTTAATATCTATTTAAATCCTGATAATTAACATGCATTCTCCCTTTCATCTTTTCAGGGCTAATGAACAATGAATGTATAATTTTAAATTATGAGTAAAAAGTAGTAGAAATTATTTCACAATTGATTCTCTGTTGAATAGATACTCTTTGTATTTATAACATTTGCTCCAAGACATTCTGCATCATCCTTTTTGATTTTTGTCTTTTATACAGGGATATTATGACTGGTTGTCTCCAGGCAGTTTTATCTGCACAGATTGCTTTATTAAACAATCAATTTTTCAAAAACACTATGAAATAAGAACTTCTAGTGTCAGCCAAGGAAACATCTAAAAGAGCAGCATTTTCTGGACTACAGAAAAAAAGGTCTTTTCCTAAGAATTTTTATGTTGCATTTAGTTTCCAAGGGCAATTAACATCTACTCTATTTAAGACATAACACTAGGACAGAATAATAGCCACAAATTGGATAACTTTTTCACTGGTATATTTTGCTAAGATCAATAAAATTGGTTTCCATTTTGTTTTTTGGTTTTTTTAGAGTGGATTTGTCAAGTCTTATTACCTTCACCAACCTAATTTACATTCTTCTCAGAAAATATTGTCAAGGTTCTACTTTTCAGACTTTGATATTGGTTATTTTGTTTCCAGATTTTTAAAAAATAGAATTTTTAGTTTTAAAATATAGGGGTGATATCTGTTTTTTTTTCTTCTGAAAAGTGGAACCCTCTCTCAGGATTACATTTATTTTAAAGGTTTAAATTTTAAACAAGTTATTATGTTTTAAGTATTGAAATATCAGAAACCTTAGAGAAACTTGCTATAAAATTGATTGTTTTCATAGTGATTTATTCCAACTTCTTTACGTCACATTCTGGCAGAAAATCTTCATTTTCCCTGAAGAGTGAATATCTCTGGTTGGCATATGAAGTATTTGAGAGTTGAACTCATAAAAGAATGTCTTTATCTTGAGCAGAAGATAAACACAGAGACTATTAAGGTTTTGTTTCTTCATTTGCGGAAACCCGGCAATGTTCTTTCTGTAGCTACTTTAGTTTTGACATTCTTTGCAGTTAGGTCAACAATATTGTTTTTAGAAACATTTCTACCCATGATGGATTATATTCTAAAGCCCATCTTCCCCACTGAGTATGGTATGCTGAGTTTTCCTTTATAGTTTACCTGAGTATGATAACTGATGTATTTTGGAATTGTAGTCTGTTTTTAATTCTTCTAAGGATGAGAAACAAAATAAGGTGTGAGGTTCCTGAGAGGTATCTGGCATATTTTAACAGACTCAAATGAAAAACTCAGGTGTTCAGTTCAGTTCAGTCACTCAGTCATGTCTGACTCTTTGCAACTCCATGGTCTACAGCACGCCAGGCTTCCCTGTCCATCACCAACCCCCAGAAGCTGAACAAATTCATGTCCATCGAGTTGGTGATGCCATCCAACCATCTCATCCTCTGTCATCCCCTTCTCCTCCCACCTTCAATCTTTCCCAGCATCAGGGTCTTTTCCAATGAGTCAGTCTTCACATCAGGTGGTCAAAGTATTGGAGTTTCAGCTTCAACATCAGTCCTTCCAATGGATATTCAGAACTGATCTCCTTTAGGATGGACTGGTTGGATCTGCTTACAGTCCAAGGGACTCTCAAGGGTCTTCTCCAACACCACAGTTCAAAAGCATCAATTCTTTGGCACTCAGCTTTATTTATAGTCCAACTCTCACATCCATACACGACTAATGGAAAAACCATAGCTTTGACTAGATGGACCTTTTCATCTGCTTTTATGTCTCTGCTTTTCAATATTCTGTCTAGGTTGGTCATAGCTTTTCTTCCAAGGAGCAAGAGTCTTGTAATTTCATGATGCAGTCACCATCTGCAGTGATTTTGGAGCCCAAGAAAATAAAGTCTGTCACTGTTTCCATTGTTTCCCATGAAATGATGGGACCAGATGCCATGATCTTAGTTTTCTGAATGTTGAGTTTTAAGCCAACTTTTTCACTCTCCTCTTTCACTTTCATAAAGAGCCTTTTAGTTCTTCTCTTGCTGCCATAAGGGTGGTGTTATCTGAATGTCTGAGGTTATTGATATTTCTCCCGGCAATCTTGATTCCAGCTTGTGTTTCATCCAGCTCGTCATTTTGCATGATGTACTCCGCATATAAGTTAAATAAGCAGAGTGACAACATACAACCTTGATGTACTCCTTACCCGATTTGAAACCAGTCTGTTGTTCCAAACTCAGGTGTGAGGCTTGGGAATCTGATTTTTAAACGAGTTCTACAAGTGGTCCATATGGGCATCACTATTCTAGCAATTCTACTTTAAATTCATGATATACCTGCTGACAACTTCATCTCTCAAATTAAAGAAAACACTTACATGAAAAATAAAATAGGCCTGAGAAGACAAAAGAAATTGGTTGATGAAGTAAAGGCGTCGAAAGTTTATAATGTAAACTTTGAGGCTTTTATTTTATTTTGTTTATTTTTTAATTGAAGTATAGTTGATTTACAATGTTGTGTTAGTTTTAGGTGTAAGCACAGTGATTGAGTCATATATATATATATATATGGTAAAGAATCTGAAAAATATATATGTATATATAGGGTAAAGAATCTGATAAAGTATATATATGTATATTTTCAGATTCTTTACCTTTTGTAGCTTATTACAAAACATTGAATGAATTTCCCTGTGCTATATAGTACGTCCTTATTGGCTATTTTATGTAGAGTGGTGTGTATATGCTAATCCCAAAGGGGTGCAGATACAAGAATATTTATTTGTATGCTTTGTTCATTCAACAAACACACATTGTACACCTATCACCTATCACAGCTCAAATTGCTGGGGATACAAAAATAAAAAGGAAACAGCCTTCCCTATCAAGGATTTCTCAGTCGAACAAGAGAGATAATACATGTGTAGCAATGGAACAGAGTTTCTGAGAACCATGGGAGTACAGCCATGGCTAGATGTATACCCTGGCACTTTGGGAACCTAGATTTTCACAAGTCAGAGAAGAGACGGGTATGTTATTATGGCCTTTGATGCTGTAAAAGAGCATGTTTCAAGGTGGTTTAGAATCCAAATCCAAGAATTCAGATTTTATAGTTTATCCCGAGAAGAGACAAATACTGACTTCCCTGATAAGACTGGCTATGATATTAAAAAATATTATTTCTAAAATGATATAATGAAATGTGTTAATATTTGGAAGATCTGCATAATTCAGTGAATTGTTATTTTCCAAATGACCAATCATTATATTATAAAATTATGCATGAGTAAAAGAGCCATATATATAGTGAGATAGGCCAATGATCTTAGTCAACAGAATATGAAAAGTTCATTGATATGGTCCACATTGTACTAAACTTTAAGAAACTGTAATTTGCCAAGTTTTTGGCATAATATAAAAAAGTATATCCATAATTATCTAGAAAGACTTATAAAATATCCCTCCCTTTCCAAATACATATCGCTGGAAGGCCAGATTTTCTCCATATGTTTGACAAAAATAATATAGCAGATTGAATACAGAAACAGATATGGAAGTCTAGTTGCTTCTACTAAGGCATATATTAAAGAAGTTTGTAAAAATGTAAAATGGTGCCAACCTCAATATAGATTTTTTTTTTAATTTTGGAAAATATTAGTCACTATTCAAAACAGTGACTTTTCAAAAAACATGTTATTTCTGTTAACATTTAATGAGCTTATAGTTTTAAATGATAAGTAAGTATTTTAAAATCTCAGTTTTATTTTCACATATGTGAAGTATTGATAGGCATAATGACATAAAGGCTATTTAGGATATTCAATAATTTTGGGTATAAAAGGTTCTGAGACAAAAAAGTTAGAGAACAGGTGGTTTAGCTGATCCTAGCAAGAGAGAGACTATTTTACTTATGCTAAACTAAAGGTACATAGAAACAGCATATTTTGTGATATTTAATCCTAAGAGGAAAGTAATTGGTTTTGTTGCTTATTGATTAAAATATGCTTCACAGATTGCAGCCAAGGAAGTTTTAAGGAGATCTAGCAAGTTTTATCAGTCAGAGTCCTTTGATTGAAAGCAACAGAAACCAACTAAGACAACTGGGTTAGTTTTCTATTTTTGTGTAACAAATTCCTCAAAATAAAACAGTCTAAAACAACAAGTAAGTGTCATCTCATAGTTTCCATGCAGTTTTAGAACTCATGGAACTTGTTTTTCAAAATCAGTAGAAGAATCTCTTTCTTTAGGAAGACAGTAATTCTTATAAAGGAATCAGTGATTAGATTAGGCCCACCAAAGATAATCTCCCTTTTCACTTAACTGAGGATATTAATTACAATAAGGTAACATAAACATGGGAGTGTAAGCCATCATCATTCTGCTGGTTAGAAGCAAATTACTAGGCCTTCCCATTTCCAAGGGAAGCAGATTACGAAGTGGGTCATTGGGGATCATTTTAGGATCTGCCTACCATAGTAATGTAAACAAATAGAGAATTTATTGAAAGAAAACGAGGTAACCACACAATCAAAGGAATGGCTAAAAGTCAGTCTTGGAAAAGGCAAGAAGCCCTTTTCCATTATCCTGAAAGCTATCAAAGACTTGCTTGCTTTTGCTTTTTGTATCAATACAACAAGTATTAATTGCCTAAATTATCTAGTCAACATGCCAGCACTAGGTGAATCAACTCCATATTTTTTTTAATGTTGTGTCCCTTTACTCAAAATTAAAGATCCTCCTCCTTGGCTTAGTGGCGCGGAGGGTCTTTAATGACAGCCCCTTGAAGGCTATCCACAATGGAGAAAGAGGTGCTGCCTCAAAAATGAGGTTTTTGGACAGTAGAAAGTGAAAGATACTGGATGGTCAAAACACAGGTGTCCACAAAAGCCATCAGAATCAAAGGTAGCATAACTTTTCAAAGATCAAAGGCAGAGAAATATTATCCTTCAACAGTATGTACTTATGATGTAAAATCTAACAGATCTTTTATACTTCTAAGCTTAAGTTTTGGGGAAAAAAAAACAAACTTCTGAATACATCAATTATTATATATTCCCATTATCTTGCTTTTTAATGACATGGAGTAGTTTCACATTATATTTTGTTTACTTCATTTATTGTTGCTATGAAAGAGGGACAGACAGCTTTTGGGGGTTTTAAGCAAAAAAATATTTAGAAATTTTTTCCTCACTATATTAGTTCTTCCCAATGACTATCCAGTTGTCTTGATCTTACTTCCAATATTTCTTTTATCCTATACCCGACATGTTCTCTCTTGCCCTAATTCTCTAGCCATCATCAATCATTCCAATAACGTCCAAAATTGCTCTTCCTCTATCAAGAAGACAGAGTTTATATTGCTCTGATTCCAGCTTCACCAGGGTACCTCCTAAAAATCACTTTAACACTGTGTATCATCACTTTATGGGAAATAGATTGGGAAACAGTGGAAACAGTATCAGACTATTTTGGGGGGCTCCAAAATCACTGCAGATGGTGACTGCAGCCATGAAATTAAAAGACGCTTACTCCTTGGAAAGAAAGTTATGACCAACCTAGATAGCATATTCAAAAACAGAGACATTACTTTGCCAACAAAGGTCCGTCTAGTCAAGGCTATGGTTTTTCCAGTGGTCATGTATGGATGTGAGAGTTGGACTGTGAAGAAGGCTGAGCATTGAAGAATTGATGCTTTTGAACTGTGGTGTTGGAGAAGACTCTTGAGAGTCCCTTGGTCTGCAAGGAGATCCAACCAGTCCATTCTAAAGGAGATCAGCCCTGGGTGTTCTTTGGAAGGAATGATGCTAAAGCTTAAACTCCAGTACTTTGGCCACCTCATGTGAAGAGTTGACTCATTTGAAAAGACCCTGATCCTGGGAAAGAGGGCAGGAGGAGAAGGGGATGACAGAGGATGAGATGGTTGAATGGCATCACTGACTTGATGGACGTGAGTTTGAGTGAATTCCGGGAGTTGGTGATGGACAGGGAGGCCTGGCGTGCTGCGATTCATGGAGTTGCAGAGTCGGACACTACTGAGCGACTGAACTGAACTGAACTGATACAAAGTAAAATTTCTGGTATTTTTATCCCACTGTCTGGTTGGAATCAACCTTTCCTTAATATACAAATAACATTAGCCTCTCATCCCAGGCATTTTGGGAAATTTCCAAGAATGGTTGGTAGGCTTATATTCTCCCGATTACCTCTCATTCTGAATTACTGCTCCCACTGAATTCTTCATTCCTCTTCTTGTTTGCTCATCACCTGTTGTGGCTACTCTTTCCATACCGCTTCTGATGGCAGACAAGGCTGCCTTTACGAAGAGTACCACTAACATAAATATATAGCAGGGACTTCCTCAAGGCATGAGCTAGCACAGAGAGATTATAGCACAAAATCTAAAAAAAATTTTTTTTTTTACTTCACTGTACTTATCTCACTGCTTCATTATCCACAGCACAGATTTTTATTCACATTCCTTTTCCCCAGAGAGCTCCCACCATTGCAGTCAGGCCCTCTCTCTTCTCTCTAGAATATATTTTTTTTCTCTCTCTCTTTATATAATGTATATACTTCCTGTCATGTGGAAGGGGTGAGATGTGATGGTTATCATGACTAAACATGCCTGTAGTTGTAAAAGAAATGATCTGTATAACAGAATTTCTCCCCTCCTCCTAACTTTGAATTGTAAATCTCTATGTATAATATCATCACTTTACATTTTATTAGTATTATCTTTTTTTTTTCCTTTGTAAGCTTTTCCTGAGAAGAGACTATATCTGTTAAAAATGTTTCCAGGCATATCTGAGCCAACACCAATTCCAGATACAAATTTTTTTGGTGAGAGGAGTGGGGGAGATGATATAATTAAAAAGGGTAATTAAACTGTGGAATTATTCACTGAGAAAAGTCATACATTTTCTTAAAGTGCTAGAAATTTTATTGAATTTTTAAAGGACAGTTTTGAAAATGTCATTCTGAACTTGTACTAAAGAAAGGTTAAGGTCAGTATATGCTACATGTATGATGTGTGTATCTGTGTGTGTACATGTATAATATATAGCTATTTATATATGTGTGTAAACATATATTAAGATGCTCCTCCACTTCTCTGTCATTTTTGTCCTTTAGTAGTGCTATGACTTTTCTCTTTAAATTTGATAGAAATCTAAAAATACTTTCTCAAGAAAAGGAAGGAGGAATTTCTGAAATTTTTGATTAATTTTACCTACATAGCCTGCAAATTGTGGTTTCTATTTTTATATGTCTTTACTCCATTTCCTTTTCTTTTCTTCAGCCTGTTCTCCCCTTCCTCTTGTCTCTCCAGATCTATGTATTTATTTATTTTTACTTTCACATACTGAGGTATTTTTTGCAGACTGCCCTGCAATCTGACAGTGTGTCCTTTGATGTATTCTGAGCTGCTTTTTCAAAAAAAACTATGACATATAAAATCCCTCCTTTCCTTCCTGTGTGAACATTTGACATAAAAACCAAACAGTCTGCTTTCTGCTGCCTCACATCCCAGCAGTGGGACCTGTATTGCTCACTGCCTATCTCACCTTTCATGCCCCAGGAGGTACCTCAGCTGCTCCAGGGAGTGGTTATCCTGAGAGAGTTGCTGATGGTGGGCAGTGTTCCCTAGAGGTGAGGAGCCCCGCTTTGGTCCCTCCAGAGAAATCACTCGCATTTGTTCACTCCACAAAGGTGAAGGATGGCAGGCATGGAGGCCACCTGGCTTCTTAGCATGCTGAGTCTGAACACTCAGCATGAGCCTTGCCTCTCCATATACTTTTTGCACATCCATTTCAATGCACAGTATTTCACATTACACAAAAGGATTCACACAGGCTTTGACACAAAACTTCAGGATTTCTGTGGAACTGGAGAGCAAAGTTTCTGTGGGTTTTGAAGCCTTACCCTTGACACCTTTATTTCGTTTAGAACTGAGTCGGGGAGATCCCCTGGAGAAGGAAATGGCAACCTGTTCCAGTATTCTTTCCTGGGAAATGCCATGGACAGATGAGCCTGGTGGGCTACAGTCCATGGGGCCACAAAAGAGTCGGACATGACTAAATAAAAAATAATCCAAATGACAAAAGGTAGCACTAAAACAAAAAACTTATTTTCTTTAAAATTTTATTGTCCTTAATCAACTCCCTTTCTTGACCTCTGAGCATTATAATACAAGTAAGTTTACCCTGCACTCTAAATTAGTGAATATACAGATGCTAAAAATCTGCATCATGGAGGTAGCAAGTTATTTTTAAGTTACATAGAGGCCCACACTCAGTACAGTAAGTCCCCTAGGAATGAGTTCTGTTCAGAAAGCACATTCGTAAGTCCAGTGTGTTTGTAAATCCAACAAGGTTAGCCAAGGTACCCAACTAACACAAT